>NC_047091.1:13070686-13719572 GCF_902459505.1 Geotrypetes seraphini
AGCAACGATTGGGTCTGAGTTTTCAGAGGTCTCTTTCTCTCTGGCACTGTTCTCGGTACTCTTGGTCCTTGGAGTAACTACTTCTGATGGATAGATGATAATGCTGCTCGTCATTTTGTTGGACTCGGTTCTGGAGGATCGTTTTACTTTTTCTGACCACCCATCAGATCCAGCCCCACCCATTAATTCTTTTATGTCTCTTTCGATAATAGCGGGCTTAATGATGGCTTTGGTCTGCAAGGATTCTCTGGGACTAAAAGGTCTTTTTGATTTGCTTGTGAGATAATGAGAAGGGTCTTCTTTTTTCATGGTATTCAGATGTGCTTTTAGGGGTCTTTCCACTTCTTCCTCTGCCCCACGTTCTGTTTTATCACTTTGAAAGTCAGCAGTCCTTCCTGTCCCTTTGGCCCTTAAACCTACTCTGGGGCTGGATGGCATCTTGTTCTCCATGCCTGGTTGAGCAAAAGTATTTCCTTTTTCTTCGTTCAAGTTGATAGTGTTGCCCAGGCATCGGTTAGATGCAGCGTCAGTATTAAGTTTTTCACTGTCAACTGGTTTAGTGGCTATTTTTGGCTTCATACCACCCTTCCTGTTGACCTGTGAATTCAGACCTCGTTCCGATTGAGTGATGATGCAGGTGTCATCATTTGCTGAACCTTTGGGCTCCTCGAGTGTTGCTGTGTTGGGCGTTTGCAAGGTCTGCTCTTGAGTCCTTGAATAGCGTGAATAGTTTGTCCCCCGAGCGTCAAAGTCTGACGGCTCCCCGTCTTCGGAATTTTCTGCTGCCCCGAGAGGTTTTTCTTCAAAAGAGCCTCTCCGAGATGAACCCAAGGACTCCACTACTGCCGAAGAACTGCCGGAATCGCTTCCCAAACTCAGATGGGCTACAAGTGATGTTGGACCCGATTCATCAGAGGGATCATCAACATTCCCGACAGAGGTCTTCTCCAAAGAAGGATTAAGACTCTCTAAACGACTTATTTGAGCCTCTTTCTCAGTTGCCTTTGAAGCAGGTATTGCCCCATTCATGTCACCATCATATGCAACAGTATTACTGGATGAAGCATCACCATAGGCCCTTAGTGTTTTTTCCCCTTTATTACCCAGTCTTGTAGTAACCTTCCAGGATTTCTGAGTGTGCTGCTCCTGGGCTGCAGGTGGGTAACGGCTTAGAACTGATGGTTGCTCTCTGGATTTCTTTATCTCAGATGGCATGGAGACTGTCTCTTTAGTGGACAATACCACTTTCTCTCCTGTTCTTTTTACATCATTCTCTGCATCTGTGAGAGAAGATGATTTTGCTGTCCTCCTGTTGGCAACACTGGAGTTCAAGGACTGTCTGGTGCCGAGGGGATTACCATCCGATGTCAGATAGATGTCCTTGTGTTGGGGCCGGTCTCGCCCCTGCTGGGGTGACAGCTCTTGAGACCTATGCTTTGCAGTAGGAGATTCAGCAGTAGTGCCTCTTTTCTTGGCTTGGTCATGTCGAAACTTCTCGTGCGAGAGGATTTCCTCGCATTCGGCCTCACCGTTTTCCATTTCTTTCTGCTTCTTCACGTGCATTGTCAACTCTTGAACCTGGTCATTTAAAATTCTGGCTTTGTTCTGCTCACTCACATACCTCTCTTGTAGCTCATCATTTTTTGTTTGCATTTTCTCCAGCTCCTCTTCCACTGCTTCAAATTGCTTGAGCTGAATTTTGAGTTTCTCAATTTCTTGATTGAGCTCTTTGATTTTATTGTCCTCCTGATTCTTATTCTTCTCATTTTCAGTTTTGTTGGTTTCATTGTCCAGCAGCTTCAGATAATCGAAGCTCCTTTTCCTTCTGCCTTCTCGGGGAATCAAATCACCTTCAATCTTCAGATCATTTCTCTCCGTGAAAGCATCCGATGACCTTTCTAGGCGATTGTGTGCCTTCCTTGTTTGATCATCTGTGTTGCTTTTGTTAATTTGCTCTAACTTCTGTGTCAGCTCCTCAATTAGCTTCTCACTCTGCTTCTCTTTCTCCATCAAGCCTTTCCTCTCACTAGCAAAACTCAAAGTTAGAGATTTTAGCTTCTCTAACTCACTTGCCAGCTGTTGCTCAATTTTATCTAATCTGCTCTCTGACGACTCCAGCTCCTTCACTTTCACTCGAAGCATCTCTAGCTCAGTAGACAGCTTTTTGGTTAAGTTTTTTTCCTCATTCAGGCTAAGACAAAGTTGCATGCAGTCACTCTTGCTCCTGCTGAAGGCCTCTTCCAGTTTCTCCAGGTCAGCTATCTGCTTCTGCAGCTGCTCAACATCAGATCTAAGCTGCCTGGAGATATTTTCCTCCTCTTCTAGTTTCTCTTTCACCTGCCTACAAAGTTCTTCTGCTTTTCTGATCTCCTCATCCTTCCCTTCGATCTTCAGCACCCTCTTCCTCAGGGTCTCTACATCCGCCAGCATGCTAGAATTGCTGCCTTCTGCTTGGATGATCTTGTCCTGCAGATCCAGCACCTCCTCCTCTGCTTTCTGCAGGTTTCTAGTAGCTTCTTCCAGATCATCAAGGCGTCGAGAGAGGCTCTGCAGTTTAAACCGCAGGTGGCGATTCGAAGGCTCTCTGAAACTCGTCACCTCCGTCATCTTAAGCTCTTAAGGTCTGGAGTACAAGGCTCCTGTGAGTTCCACCAGGTCTCCACTTAGTTCTGCTGTTATCCTTTGGCCTTCTGCCGCGCAGAAATCATTCGGACACCACAGACCATCTTAACCTAAAACAAAACATAAGAAGATTATAAGCAAAAGGAATATTTTCACTTCTCCTTTACCCACAATTGCACAACCCATTGGTTTTACAATATTTGCCTACACATATGACATTCAAATTCTTCACCCAATTGATCTTACCAATGCTCAAGAGATACAGGATATCAATATTAAACTCCAAGAGATCTCTTCGTGGATTTATACAAATCACCTATCTTTAAATCCTTAAAAATCTACAGCATTATTATTTACAACAAAAGCAGAACTATCACTTCCAGTTCCATTAATACTTTCAAAAGTTCGTATTCAACTATCATCTACATTAAAGATTCTTGGAGTTATTTCTAACTCAAAACTAACCTTTCAAAAGCAGGTTTCTACAGTATTAACAGAATAGCTCCTTCCGTGACCCCCGCGCCACATTCGTGCCCTCCCTCTCCCCCCCCCCAATACCTTTTTAAATGTTCCCCAGCACCAGCAGCTTCTCCGGCCTGCTTTCATCGGCTTTGGCTTTTCCTCTGATGTCATTTCCTTGGCCCCGCGAGCAAGAAGTGATTTCAGAGGGGAGCCAGGCTGGTGCAAACAGCAGGATGGAGAAGCTGTTTGCTTTGGTGAAGATTTAAAGAGGTACCGGGGGGAGGGGTGGGGGAGGCATGGGTGGGGGCAGAGAGGTGCTGGTGCTCTCCCTAAGAGGGCACCCAGGGCAGTTTGCCCTCCCCCCCCCCCCCCACTACGCCACTGTTCCCAAGGAACATTATCCCTATAAATTAAAAACCAGGACCTGTCCTACAAGAACCCAAAGTGGTATACAAAAAAAAAAAAAAAGCAACGCAGCCTCTATAGGTTCAAACCTTAATTATCTTTCTAATTTCTAAAGCAATTTAAATGACCAGGAGAGGCTCTCTGTCACTTGAATTGCCTGTCAAGGCCTAACCAGGTATATATCTGGTTAGCACCTAAGCTTGAATTGGGAATGTTGGGGGCCGAGTCAACACTTAACCAGATAAATAGATAAGCATTACCTGGCTATGTATAACCAACTATTCCATGCCAGGGCAAGACCCAACACTGAATATCTGGGGATACTGCCAGCAACAACTAAAAAATGCTGACCGCCACCAGCTGAATATTGACCCTATACTTTTTTTGATAAGTATTTATATAGAAATGGAGCCGGTATTCTGTGCTATTTAGCTGACTGGGAATAGCTCCTGGTTGGTTAAATAGCAGAGTGAATGTCCTGTTCCGAGACGTAGCCAGTCACCACCAATATTCAGCATCTCAAGAGGCTTGGCCAAATAGACCCCACCTAAAAAGTGGGTCTAACTTTGGCCTCTAGACCTTAGTCAGCCAGCCAGCCGATGAATATCAACTTAAGACCTCTAGGCCCTAGTCAGCCGGACGATGAAGTTCAACTTAAACTTTTAGGCCCTAGCCAGCCAGAAGATGAATATCAGCTTAGCAAACTATGTCTTGGTTGACCATAAACCTCCCTCCCCCCAAAAATTCAATGCTAAAGCATCAGCACTGCATTTCCAGATTCGTCTCCAACCATGGGAGCCAGCTGTCTCCAGCAGTCTAAATATCAAGCGGAAATATCTTTTACATTGCTCCAATCTGTGCTGATAGAACATTATCAACGGTACCATCAGATTGCTCCAACCACCGACAAGTTGTGGCAGCTCCCTGGAACAGAGCTTTGTACCTGAATTCTAATTATGCAGTAGGCCACCTTGAGCATCATATGCAAAGGTGAGCCAACAATCCAAAAAAATCTATTCTTAGATCAATAAGAAAAGTGTTACTTACATCTTTAATGCCGACCTGTAATTCCAGACATCCAAGCAATATCACATGGCAATTAAACCACTTTATCTACCATCTAAAAAAATTCACAGACTTTAAATATGTTAACAACCCTGAACATGTCTGCAAGGACCTTAGCTTGTCTGGTTTTTGGGTTTGTCTGTTTTTTTTTGGGGGGGGAGAGGAGGGGGATAGGAGGGCTTACAGATATACATTATGAAACAGTATCTGAGTCATAGAGTATGACGGCAGAAAAGGGCCGTCGGCCCAACAAGAGCCCTCCCCTTAAAAGAACCTACCCCATAAAAGAACTCTCCCCCTAAGCATTTCCTCGGAGTGAACCCACATGTTTATCCCATCGTCTCTTGAAGTCGAGCATGTTGCCGGCCTCGACTAGCTGACGTGGAAGACCATTCCAACGATCAACCACCCTTTCGGTGAAGAAGTACTTCCTGATGTCACCATGAAGCCTCCCATCCTTGAGTTTGAGCGGATGCCCTCTTGTTGCTGTGGGACCTGTAAGGAAAAAGATATCTTCCTCCACCTCAGTAAGGCCTGTAAGATATTTGAACATCTCTATCATGTCTCCCCTCTCTCTGCATTCTTCAATAGAATATAACTGCATTCTGCTTAGATGGTCTTCATATGGGAGATCCTTGAGTCCTGATACCATCTTAGTGGCCATTTGCTGAACCGATTCCATTCTCTTCACATCCTTTTGATAATGAGGCCTCCAAAAATGAAAGCAGTATTCCAGATGAGGTCTCATCATGGACCTGTACAACGGCATTATATCTTCAGGCTTTCGGCAGAAGTTTCAGCCTTTTGGCTGAAGTTTGCATTTTGTGCTTAGCTGAAAATATTCGTGACTGCAGCCTAGGGTGTTCTACAAAACCAATTCCAGAGACACAACGTGACTCTGGAGTTTGGAAAGGGGGAGGCTTCAAGCTCGTTCTGGTATTTTTGACCCCTTTACTGGTATGTTCTTGTTGCAAATAAAAGAACAAGAACCATCACAAAGCATCGGGATAAAAATACAGGACTGTTTTGTTTTTTTTAATAAATCTTTATTAATTTTCAAATGTTAACAGTGCCATACAATAAATTTAAACATAAACACTACACAGAACGCACTTTAAATACACAAATAATTCAAAAAACAATAATTTTCTCCCCCCTCCTTCCCATAATTAATAGAAGTACATATTTAATTTCAATAATATAGATAATTAAGTTTAGCAAACAATAATACATTCTCCTCCCCCCACCCAGGATGTGTAAGGAAGTCAAATAAAAGGAAAGGTACACGACAGTTATTGTGACTCAATAAATGCAGTCAATGGGCTCCACACCATTTTGAATAAGTTACTATATCCCAAACATTCCGCTTTCATTCTTTCATACTTGTAACTGGAACATAGGTTTGCCCACCAGAAAGTGTAATTCAGTCGATCATAACTCTTTCAGTTATGTGTAACCATCTGGATGGCTATTCCCATCATTATCAAGAAAAGCCGGCTTTTATGTCAAACCAAAGGTTTAATATGTAATAGAGTACCACAAATTATGGCTTCATAAGTCATTGGTATCGATGACCCAAGTACAACATTGATTTGTCCCCAAATTGACTTCCAAAAATTAAGTATCAATGGACAATAGAACAACAGATGATCCAATGTCCCTGTATTAACATAGGTCTAAAGTTTGGCTTAAAGAAATGGATCATGTTGGAGAGAGTTTTCAGCTCTCCATCACAACCGCCAAGCCCAATCACATCCTCCAGCTCTTCTATACTGTTTTTCCTGCCTCCTGCGGTTGCACACTCCTACGGTGGGTTTGTGTACAATTGCCAGCTGCCTCCAGATTTTCAGGAAAAAGCCTATCCAGTCTTGGTTTTACCTCAAGGCTTGCATCAAGCTGCAGTCTAACTTTTTTTTTTTTTTAAATCAATGACCCAAAACTACATAGAACCATGATGGCAAATACAGGCCAGATGGCCCATCCAGTCTGCCCATCCACTCTCTCCTCCTCTCCCTATAGGCTGAAGCTCTTTACACCTGCATTGTGAGGTCATAGAGTATTATGGTTATAGAAACACGAAGGCAGATGAAGGCCAAATGGTCCATCCAGTCTGTCCATCCGCAGCATCCACTATCTCCTCCTTTCCCTAAGAGATCCCATGTGCCTGTCCCATGCTTTCTTGAATTCCGACACAGTCTTTGTCATCACCACCTCTACCAAGAAACTACTCCATGCATCTACCACCTTTTCTGCCAAAAATATTTCCGTAGATTACTCCTGAGCCTATCACCTCTTAACTTCATCCTATGCCCTCTCATTCCAGAGCTTCCTTTCAAATGAAAGAGATTTGCCTCATGCATATTTATGCCATGCAGGTATTTATATATTTCTATCATATTTATCCTATCTCGCATTTCCTCCAAAATATACCTATTGAGATCTTTAAGTCCACTGACCATTTTAGTAGCCTTCCTCTGGAAAGACTCCATCCTGTTTATATCTTTTTGAAGGATATTCTAAATGAGGTTCCAACAGAGTCTTATTCAGGGCACCAATACCCCCTTTTTTCCTACTGGCCTTACCTCTACCTATGCACCCTAGCATCCCTCTAGCTTTTGCTACTTAACAAGGACATACGCTGGTAGGGCTAGTCTCAGTTAGGGCGCTGGTCTTTGACCAAAAGGGCCACCGCGTGAGCAGACTGCTAGGCATGATGGACCACTGGTCTGACCCAGCAGCAGCATTTCTTATGTTCTTATGCCTTTTCAGCTCCTCACGAACATAATCCTCTGAAAATCGATCAGGGTCTACCACACCTCCAACTTATTTGTGTTTGCCATCTGTGATCTCACTCCCGGCACGTCAGCTGCCCCCCCCCCCCCCCCCATTTTAACGTGTCGGCTGTTTTTCCTTCCATTTGCATCTTTGCTTTCCTAACTAGGTGACCAGCCTCCCTTAACTTTTCCAGATATTTTTGCCCGTCTTCCTCTTTCTGGAATCTTTTGCAGTTTATGAAAGCTAACCTCTTAGTCCTTACTTTCTTTTCCTCTTACTTTTACTTAATTTCCTTGAATTTCCTTACAAAATGGTTTGTTGGCCTTATGGTTTAGTTTTATTTAATATACCGCCCTTCCCTTCGGCAATAACAGCGCAGTTCACAAATTACAATAGAAACATAAAACTAGAAAGGAACCATAAAATTGAATTTAAAAGGAAATTAAAAGCAAAAGCAAAAAAAAAAAAAAATACAATGTAGATTTCACCATTAGTAGACCCTCACAACGCCAAAGGCATTTAGCTGAATAGAAAACGCTTTTTCAAAAAGATATATCTTCAGCAAGGTTCTGAATTTCAAATATATTGATTCAAGGTGAACTATACTAGGGAGTGAATTCCAGAATTCCTTTCAGTTTTGCCCACTGCTTTCCTAATTCTTCCAGATCAAGCCCAGTAGCCCATTCTCACGGTGGCGAATCCAGGTCACTAGTACCTGGCCAAAACCCAAGGAGTAGCAACATTCCAGCATCTCAAAGAATAGCAAGATTCCGGAACCCCAATGAGAGGCAACATTCCAGAGCTGAGATTGTGATGTCATAATGCCTCATTCCACAGTGCCTCAGAGCCAACCTCATCAGTGATGTTACAATGACTTAATTGTCCTATACTTGGCAGAGCCATACTGGGTCAGACCAATGGTCCATCTAGCCCTGTAGCCCCTTCTCACGATGGCCAGTCCAGGTCATTAGTACCTGGCTAAAACCAAAGGAGTAGCAATATTCCATTCAGCAGAAGAACAGCAAGATTCCAGAATTCCAAAGAGTAACAAAAGATTCTGGAATCTGAAGTAGTAAGAACATTCCATGCTATTGATCCAGGGCAAGCAGTGGCTTCCCCCATGTCTTTCTCAATAACACACTATGGACTCTTCCTCCAGGAAATTGTCCAAACCTTTCTTAAAACCAGCTACGCTATCTGAACAAAGTTAAGTTTTTTAAAAAAAAATCTAGAACTTTTACTTTTTAATGAGCCCTCTCTACACCTGTCTTAATATTAAATCACACAAATACAGTGATCACTGGATGCCAGATGATCACCCACTGTAACATCAGAAACACTTTCTCCAATTCTAAGCGCTAAGCCAAGTAGGGCCCCATCCCGGTGGGTTCCATTACCAACTGCTGGAACAGTTCTCCTTGGTGAGAATCCAGGATCTCTCTACTTCTAGAAGACCCCACTGTAGGGATACCCCAATCCACATCTGGCATGTTAAAATCACCTATTAGGAAAACTTCCCCTCTTTTAGATATATTCCGAATGTCTACTATAAAATTTCTGTCCACTTCTTCTGTCATTAGTGGGGGTTGGATGCATTGAAATGGGGGAGGAATGGTAACAGGCTTACGAAGTCCGCTACCCTCATTAAAATCTCAGCTCAGGTGGCTTTTATTTATTTATTTTAATAATTTATATTCCGCCTATCCTACAATTCTATGTGGATTACAAATTATTCAGGTACTCAAGCGTTTTTCCGTAACTGTCCTGGTGGGATCCCACTCTAACTAATGTATCTGGGGCAATGGGGATTAAATTACTTGCCCGGGGTCACAAGGAGCAGTGCGGGATTTGAACCCACAACCTCCGGGTGCCACGGCTGTAGCTCTAACCACTGCACCACAGGCTTATGTGAAATAAGACTGTGGTCTTAATTAAGTTTCAGGAGCTCTAGTACAAGTGGGAGGCATTTTGCATTTACCTCACACCTTTTTCAGTTATAGCTGAAGGTTAAGTTATAATTAGGTACGGTGGGCTTCCCTCCATCTCTGGAGGATACCCACTTACAGTGTAAGTTTCTACCTGGAGGCAAAGGCGGGTTAAGTGAGTGGGTTTTGAACCCAGGCCTCCCTGGTCTCAGCCCACTGCTCTAAACATTGGGCCAGTGCCAACCAATCTCTCTGCAGCCCCAACCCCAATTCGTGAGGTTACAGAAAGCACATGACTCCCCATTGACACCCTCCCAATGAAAACATGGGGATTGCAGGCCTGTTCGGGGTCCTGACTCACCTGTTCTGGAAGCTCCGCATTGGGCTACTCCTACAGTCTGTGAATACTTGCACACCTCCCCACTCGAGTGCGACAAGGACGTGAACAGCTACTGTGTGTGTCATCCCAACAACGAGATCCGCAAGATCGCCATTCAATGCTCCATGAACAAACGGAGAGAACCAGCACGTGCTGATCTTACCAGAGGTGAAGGCAATGACAGAAGTTGTTCTCCGGAATGGGTGGAGCCGTCTAATCCATTCATCTCTGTTCCTACAGACCTCTCATATACTGACAGACTGAAAAGGCTGGGGCTTTTCTCCCTGGAAAAGCGGAGACTTAGAGGGGACATGATAGAAACCTTCAAAATCATGAAGGGTGTAGAAAAAGTAGATAGGGACAGATTTTTCAAATTGTGGGGAACTACAAGTACAAGGGGGCACTCGGAGAAATTGAAAGGGGGAAGGTTTAGAACAAACTCCAGGAAGTTCTTTTTCACACAGAGGGTGGTGGATACATGGAACGCACTACCAGAAGAAGTGATAAGCAGGAGCACGCTACAGGGCTTCAAAGAAGGTTTGGATAGGTACCTAGAGGACCAAGGGATTGAGGGGTACAGATAGGAGTAGAGGTAGGTTATAAGGATAGGATTAGAGGTAAGTTACAAAATTAGTCTGGGACTACTGTTCAGGTGATAGGCCTGATGGGCCGCCGCGTGAGCGGACTGCTGGGCAAGATGGACCTCTGGTCTGTCCCAGCGGAGGCACCTTCTTATGTTCTTATGTACAGCAGTGCAGAGTTTCAAGTTTATTTAGAATTTCTTATACCGCCCAATCAGTCTTCTAGGCGGTGTACAAATTTGTAAAAACAAAGGACAAACTTTAAATAAAATAAAAGTTTGAAGTGACACTACGTCACCAAACTCTAACTATAGAAACTTTTAAAAACTATTAAAAACACAGACAAACAAGAGCATAGGGTAAAAGGCAAGAACTACATGAGGCAAAGTAAAAGAAAACAATTAACATAGAAACATAGAAATAGACGGCAGATAAGGGCCACGGCCCATCAAGTCTGCCCACTCTAATGACCCTCCCTATTTATCTTTGCGGATAGATCCCACATGTCTATCCCATCTGGCCTTAAAATCTGGCACGCTGCTGGCCTCAATAACCTGAAGTGGAAGACTATTCCAGCGATCAGCCACCCTTTCAGTGAAGAAGAACTTCCTGGTGTCACCGTGCAGTTTCCCGCCCCTGATTTTCCACGGATGCCCCCTTGTTGCCGCGGGACCCTTGAAAAAGAAGATGTCTTCCTCCACCTCGATGCGGCCTATGAGATACTTGAATGTCTCGATCATATCTCCCCTCTCTCTACGTTCCTCGAGTGAGTACAGCTGCAACTTCCCTAACCGCTCCTCGTATGGGAGCTCCTTGAGTCCCGAGACCATGCTGGTGGGCTGCTGTATGCTCAGTAGTATATTCACTCAATTGCCCTTAAAAGGACAGTTAGGCCTCAAAGGCATCATGGAAGAGAAATGTTTTTAGCTTCAACTTAAAGTTATTAAGATTTGATTCTTCGCGTAAATAATTTGGAATACTATTCCAAAGAGAGGGGGCAGTGGCAGAGAAGATGGTAGATCTCATTGTGTATATAAACTTCAGTGACGGAATAGAGAAAAGGTTATTAGCTCCTTAACCTCTAAAAACGACTCCACCCCGCTCCCCTCTTCTCCGTCAGCTGATGTTCTAGCAAAATTCTTCTATGAAAAGGTTACTTCTCTAAGATGCTCCTTCCCGCCTACTGTCTCCTACAACTCCCTGGCGCCCACCGATTCCATCCCTACACTACCTATCTCCAACCCCAACCCAGCTGACAGATCTTGGACTGCCTTTGAGCTCGTCTCTGAATCACAGGTCTCTAAACTCTTTCTCAAACTAAAAACTTGCAACTGTACCTTGGACCCATTCCCCTCCTACCTATTCGAGAAAATTCCCACACAGGCCATCGCATCCCTCACCAAACTTATAAACTCTGCCCTTCTATCGGGCCTATTCTCTTTTGAAATGGGAAACATTGCTTTGACCCCACTCCTGAAAAAATCTGATCTAGACCCCTCCACTCCATCCAGCTATCGTCCAATAGCAAATATCCCTCTCCTAACCAAGATGCTAGAGTCTATCATAACTTCCCAACTCTCATCCTACTTAGAAAGATTCTCTATTCTCCTTCCTTACCAATATGGATTCAGACCCAATTTCAGCACCTAATCCCTATTGGCTTCACTCATCTCTAAGGTTCAACAACTTCATTCTCGTAATAAGTTCGCTGTTCTACAATTTGACCTTTCTGCTGCTTTTGACGTAGTCCATCATGATATTCTAGTCTTCCAACTCTCCAAGATAGGTATTAACTCCACAGTACTAGACTGGTTCTCAAAATTCTTAAGTTCCCGTTCTTACACCGTTAGCATGAACGGCACCTCATCCTCCCCCTAGAAACCGACATGTGGAGTCCCGCAAGGTTCATCTCTATCTCCTATTCTTTTCATATCTATATGTCCTCTCTGAAACTCCTCCATCTATTCCCCCTTGAAACACTTTACACTTATGCTGATGACATCCTTGTCCTCCTCAAGACCGACTCGAACCTCACTAACCTCTCCGAGAACATATCCTCATGTATATCGAACCTCCAAAACTGGGCCCTCACTGTTCAGATGAAACTAAACGAGTCCAAAACAAAACTACTTTGGCTCGGTCCAATATAAGACCATTTACCCACCTCCATTCCACTGTCCTCCGGCCCCACACTACAGCTTGAGTTCTCAAGCAAAGTTCTGGGCATCATCGTGGACTCCTCACTATCCTTCAATGACCACCTCCACTCCCTGGTAAAAAAAAAATGCTTCTTTAGCCTTCATATGCTGAGGAAAGTGAGATCCTGTTTCCATCAAAAACACTTTACCGTCCTTATACAATCCATCATCCTTTCCAGATTATACTATTGCAACTCTATCTACTTAAGCCTAACTAAGAAAAGCCTCCTCAGACTCCAACAGATTCAGAATGCTACGGCTAAGCTCATTTTCGCAAAAAGTAAATTTGATCACGTCTCACCACTTCTGTCCAAGCTTCACTGGCTTCCAATAATCTCCAGGGTCCACTTCAAATGTGCCTTCCTAACTTTCAAGATCCTTCAAGGCATTCTTCCTCCCGTTATTCCACTATCTTGGAATTCCTCTAATCCCAATTACACCAGATCCTCCCAAAAATTAAAACTATTCTTCCTGTCTATAAAAGGTATATCCCATGCTGGGAGACTAGGGACATCCCTCCCCTTTAGAATCACCGAGCTCTGGAACAACCTTACATCCCCTCTCCGAAATTTGAGCTCCCTCCAACTCTTCCGAAAACATCTGAAAACTTGGCTTTTCTTAAAAATGTAACACCTCCCCCCTTTCTGGTACCTAAACCCTCTATTCCTCCTTTACTCTTAATCCACAATCATCCTTTGGAGTTCCATTCTATCTTAGTCCTGTAAACCGTGCCGAGCTCTACGATCGTGGAGAAGATGCGGTATACAAGCCTAAGGTTTAGTTTATTAGGGACCTAGAGAGGTGATGATACCCAGTGCAGCATCTTTCCAGTGCCTCCAACGGCAGTTACGTCACATGGCAGGTTCTCTTATTACTCAGAGCTGCTTCGGAGCCAGGACACCTGCCAGGTGATATCTGTATTGGTTTCCACAGCAGCCCAACAAGGAACAGGTGAGTTTCAAGCTGGGACCAGCTGCTGCTTCAGAATTCTTAACAAAGAATGTTTTGCCAGCACTGAACACTAGGTGTCGCTATCTGAGCAGCCAAGATGGCTACTTCTAAATCCCAAAGAACCCATAGGAAGAGGAACTGAGATAGTGCCAGTGCCCTATTCAGCAGTTCAGAGCAGTACTGCTACTATTTAGTATTTATCATTTCTAAAGAGCTGAAAGGTGTATGCAGCATTGTATATTTAACATTTAATAGACGTAGGTTTACCATATGGCTCCAGAAAAAGGAGGCCAGATTGAGACATCCAGGTTTTATTTCCATTGAAAGCAATGGAAGTAAAACCCAGATGTCTCAATCAGTCCTCTTATCCAGTCGGGTTTTCAGGATTTCCCCAATGAATATGAATGAGATCTATTAGCATACAATGAAAGCAGTGCATGCAAATAGATCTCATGCATATTCATTGGGGAAATCCTGAAAACCCAACTGGATTGTGGCCCTCAAGGACCAACATTTGACACCCCTGCGTTTAAAGAGATGCACTCGGTGTCAGTAATGAAGTTGAACCATGACCTTGATCTGTTGGAGGACTCTGGATAGAGTTACCATATGGCTCCAGAAAAAAGGAGGGCGGATCGAGACATCCAGATTTTACTTCCATTGAAAGCAATGGAAGTAAAACCCTGGATGGCTCAATCCGTCCTCCTTTTTCTGGAGCCATATGGTAACCCCTAACCTTTGGAGGAAAAGTCGACAGTGCATTTTCCTACCCACCCCCCTCTAGGTGCCAGCCACAGGAGAGAAGAGCAAATGTGACCGATACCCCATCGAGAGAGCATACAAAACACTCAAGAGAGTGCGTTACTGAGAAGTGGAGAACAGAAAAGGTACGTCATGCGGAGGAGCTGCTGGAACCAGTTGAGGTGGCAGAGTTCTAGGCATGAGAAACAGAGATATATCCTACCTGGAGGAAGGGCTCAGCTCTGCAGGACATAGAAAAAAAAAAAATCCCAAGACAAAGCAGAGACAGCCAGAGTATGCATTCCTACTTGCTTTATACTAGGGGTTCTCAGTCCAGTTTTTTTTTTTTTAATGATACCCACAATGAATGTGCATGAGAGATATTTGCATATAATGGAAACAGGCCATGCAAATTTATTCATGCATATTCATCGTGGCTATCCTGAAAACCAGATCTGGCTTCACATTTCCTGAGGACTGGGTTGACAGCCCCTGGTATATATGAATGCAGAGAGACCAAGTGAACCACAGGGCATACCTGATGTTAGTTTCATGTTTTTGGTGGTGTAGCTCACTGGTATGGGCTGATCCTCTTGATTCAGTATTCTTGTTTGGTATGGTAGTGTTTACCAAATTGCTCCAGAAAATCCAGAAAAAAAAAAAAAAAAAGAGGACGGTTTGAGATAGCTGGGTTTTACTTCCATTGAAAGCAATGGAAATAAAACCCGAATGTCTCAATCCATCCTCCTTTTTCTGGAGCCATATGGTAACTCTTGTATGGTGCAGGCCAGGATTGGCACAAATGCCAGAAGTCTGGTTCAGTGATGAGCTAAATGGGTCATCCAACCCATCAGCCCTCGAGGACCGCAACCCAGATTTCCACAATGAATATGCATGACATATAGTGGCACTAGAAAAGGTTCAAAGAAGAGCGACCAAGATGATAAAGGGGATGGAACTCCTCTCGTATGAGGAAAGACTAAAAAAAGTTAGAGCTCTTCAGCTTGGAGAAGAGACGGCTGAGGGGAAATATGACTGAAGTCTACAAAATCCTGAGTGGAGTAGAACGGGTACAAGTGGATCGATTTTTCACTCCGTCAAAAATTACAAAGACTAGGGGACACTCGGTGAAGTTACAGGGAAATATTTTTTCAGTCAGAGAATAGTTAAGCTCTGGAACGCGTTGCCAGAGGTTGTGGTAAGAGCGGATGGCGGAGCTGGTTTCAAGAAAGGTTTGGACAAGGAGTTGCAACATTCCGTGCTACCGATCCAGGGCAAGCAGAGGCTTCTCCCATGTCTTAATAACAGAGTATGGACTTTTCCTCCAGGAATTTGTACAAATAGGGGACAGTGTGGTACAGTTTTTAAGGCTACATCCTCAGCACCCTGAGGTTGTGGGTTCAAACCCACACTGCTCCTTGTGCCCCAGGTACATTAGATAGATTGTGAGCCCACTGTGACAGACAGGGCCTTTACGAGTACCTGAATAAATTCATGTAAACTGTGTCTGAGCTCCCTTGCGAAAACAGTATAGAAAGTTGAATGAATAAATAAATACACGTGAAGCCATGAAACTTACAAGATATTCCACACTTTTCTTGACATTTTTCATTTCAATGAGGCAAATGCATCTAGTAAATGGACACAAGAATAGAGAAACCAAAACCACTGTGACATCACCAATGAGGCTGGCTCTCAGGCACTGGTGGAATGAAGCATTATGACATCATAATACAAGGAGCTGCTGAAAAGTTCTCAGCCCAACCAAGAAAAGAATGGGGAGGGTGTGGAACAGTAGTTAGAGCTACAGCCCCAGCAGCCTGAGGTTGCGGGTTCAAACCCACACTGCTCCTTGTGACCCTGGGCAGTCACTTAATCCCCTCATTGCCCCAGGTACATTTGATTGTGAGCCTGTTGGGACAGACAGGGAAAAATGCTTAAGTACCTGAATAAATTTATGTAAACTGTCCTGAGTTCACCTAGGAGAACAGTATAGAAAATCCTATATAATAAAACTCTATGCGCCGCCTGCGCACTTAAGAGTTTCGTGTTCCCTGCCGCTGTGGTGTGTGATCAGTGTCCAGTGCAGGCCAATGGGGTTCCTGGGCAGCTGAACGCAGTCTCCAGGCAGCCGCAGCCTCAGCAAACACCGGTCTTCCTCCCAGCTCGGGTCCAGAGCCTTTCCAGTGTGGTCGTCTTCACCCCCCCTCCCCGGAGCATCCGATCGTCGGCTGCACTTCAGCGGTAGTGGCGGGGGGGGGGGGGGAGATGGAAACATGCTGCTTTCAAGGGTTCTTCTGCACAGGGGAATGGGAGGGAGGGTTAGGAAAATGATAGGTTCTACTGTACAGGGGGGTTGGGAGGGAGGCAGGCAGGCTGGCTGGCTTTGGGGGTGGGGGGGCACTGAGGGCACTAAAGACATAGAAGGCACTAAGGACATAGGAAGGTGGCACTGGGGGCACTAAGGACATAGGAGGCACTAAGGGCACTAAGGACATAAGAGGCACTGAGAGCACTAAGGACATAGGAAGGAGGCACTGAAGGCACTAAGGACATAGAATGGGACACTAAGGACATAGGAAGAAGGCACTGAGGACATAGGATGGGACACTAAAGACAGGAAGGAGGCACTGAGAGCACTAAAGACAAGATGGGACACTAAGGACATAGGAAAGGGGTCACAGAGAGTCAGACAGGCATGGCACAACAGAGAAATACAGGCAGACAGGGGCCCAGGGAGACAGAGACAGAAAGAAAGACAGACAGGGGGACAGGGAGAGACACAGACAGAAAGAATGACAGACAGCGTACACGGAGAGAGAGAGAGAGAGAGAGAGAAAAAGAAAAAAAAAAAGATAGACAGACATCTACTCTAGCACCCGTTAATGTAACGGGCTTAAACACTAGTTTAATAAATAAATAGTGTGAAGAGTTTCAGCCTCTGATAACCAGATCTGGTATTGTGACATCATAATGCCTCATTCCACCAATGCCTAAGAGCCAACCTCATCAGTGATGTCACAATGGCTCGACTGTCCTATACTTGGCTCACTTCTGCTACATTTTGATTTCTAGAGTGGCGCAGTGATTAAAGCTACAGCCTCAACATCCTGCAGTTGTGGGTTCAAACCCATGCTGCTCCTTGTGACCCTGGGCAAGTCACTTAATCCCACCATTGCCCCAGTACATTAGATAGATTATGAGCCCACTGAGACAAGACACGGAAAAATGCTCATGTCCTGAATAAATCCATGTAAACCGTTTCGAACTCTCCTGGGAGAACAGTATAGAAAATTGAATAAATAAAAATTAAAAAGAGAATGCATATCTAATGGACACAGAACAAAACAAAGAGAATCAAAGCAAAACCAGAAATGAGTACAGGGAAAATAGCAGGAGATAAAGAGTGTACAAATGTTTACCACTTTCTACCAGTTTTTATGTCTTATCCACCCCACTACTGGTACACTAGAATTTAGCCCTCGCAGCCAGCTCCTCCAGTTTATATAACCGGGTCACTGCAACACATTTGCAAAAGCATGCCGGTCATTCCTGTTCACTCTCCCCAGACAGGCTCCATTTCCACTTCTCCAACTTATGCACTGAACGACTTTCAACTTTTACGTCTAGGCCAATCCTCTTTCATCTTGTTTCTAAGCGCAATCCTGCACCACAGGCACGGTTTCTGCTCACAGATCCAGTGCCAGAAAGGAACTGGGAATGTTCAGTAATTCCCACAGGGTTAGGGACGTCGGTGAGAGAAGACAGCTCCAACACCGTTTCACCGTCGTGCCAATGAACATAAGAACATAAGAAGTTGCCTCCACCGGGATCAGACCAGAGGTCCATCGCACCCAGCGGTCCGCACCCGCGGCGGCCCATCAGGTCCATGACCTGTCAAGTGTTCCCTGCCCTAAAAAAAACCTATCCTTACTTCTATCTGTATCCCTCAATCCCCTTTTCCTTCAAGAATTTATCCAAACCTTCTTTGAATCCCTGTAGTGTCTTCTGCCCCACCACGACCTCCGGGAGTGCGTTCCATGTGTCCACCACTCTCTGGGTGAAGAAGAACTTCCTGGCATTGGTTCTAAACCTATCCCCTTTCAGTTTCTCCGAGTGCCCCCTTGTACTTGTTGTTCCCCACAGTCTGAAGAATCTGTCCCTGTCTACCTTATCTATGCCTTTCACAAACTTTCAAGATCCTGAAAGGCATAGATAAGGTAGACAGGGACAGATTCTTCAGACTGTGGGGAACAACAAGTACAAGGGGGCACTCGGAGAAACTGAAAGGGGATAGGTTTAGAACCAATGCCAGGAAGTTCTTCTTCACCCAGAGAGTGGTGGACACATGGAACGCACTCCCGGAGGTCGTGGTGGGGCAGAAGACACTACAGGGATTCAAAGAAGGTTTGGATAAATTCTTGAAGGAAAAGGGGATTGAGGGATACAGATCCTAGAATGCAAATCCCTGAAAACATAGAGCGGTGGTCTCAAAACTTGCGGCCCACCAGGTACTATTTTGAGGGCCTCGGTATGTTTATCATAATCACAAAAGTAAAATCAAACAGTTTCTCGATCACGTCTCTTTAGCTATAAATGGCAATATTATTATTAAGACTTAGCTAAAAGGAAAGATTTATAAACTAGAAAGAGTTTTACCCCATGCAAAATTGTCATTTCTTTAACAAGACATTAGCTATTTTTTCTGAGGCCCTCCAAGTCCCTACAAATCCAAAATGTGGCCCTGAAAAGTGTTTGAGTTTGAGACCACTGATTTAGAGGGACCTTACTGTACTCAAATGCCCTGGAAAGGGTGCACCTGGGGATTATGATCAACAGTTCAAAATCAGGGAGAGATATGAAGGGGGAGCAGCCAAAATCAAGATCATACATCACCCTCATCCCCGGGCCAGAATACCGTATTTTCACGCAAATAATGCGCACCCGTGTAAAACGCGCACACGGGTATAGCACGCGAAAAACACAAATTTATGTACAGAAATTTTTATATACCACACACACCCGTATACCGCGCATGCTGCCCGACTCTCCTTTCGCCCGCCCCGACTCTCCTCTGGAGACCCCGACTCTCTTTTCGGTCGCCCCGTCTCTCCTTTCCCCCTTGAAGTCCTGTCCCTACCCTGAAAGCCTGATGCCCCCCCCCCCCCCGATGTCCGATTCACCCCCCACCCCGCAGGACCGCTCGCACCCCCACCCCGAAGGACCGCTCGCACGCACCCGCACCCTGAAGGACCACTCGCACCCCCACCCCGAAAGAGCGCTCGCACTCCCATCCCGAAGGACCGCTTGCACCCCCACCCGAAGGACCGCTCGCACCCCCACAGCCTCCCCCCCCCTCCCCCATGGAGAAGCTGTCTACCTTGTTTCCGGATGCCAGCGAGCCCAGGTGTTTCCTCTGCCGGCGGTCCCGCCCCTTCTCTGAGCCCTGTGCTGCGCTGCTTCCTCTTCCGGCGGTCCCGCCCTTTCTCTGATGTCAGAGAAAGGGCGGGACCGCCTGAAGCGGAAGCAGCGCAGCACAGGGCTCTGAGAAGGAGCAGGACCGCCGGCAGAGGAAGCAGCTGGGCTGGCATCCGGAAACAAGGTAGACAGCTTCTCCATGGGGGAGGGGGGGGAGGCTGTGGGGGTGCGAGCGGTCCTTCGGGTGGGGGTGCAAGCGGTCCTTCGGGGTGGGAGTGCGAGCGCTCCTTCCGGGTGATGAATCGGGCGTCGGAGGGGAAACTATGTAAAAAAAATTTTATACAACGCGCTCACGCATATAACATGCAAGGGTATGCGCGGTTTGTAAAAACCACGTATAACGCGCGTGTTATATGCGAGAAAATACGGTACTGCTTATCTCAGGTCACAGGACCGACTATGGAGCTGATACAGTAAGCCCTTTGGCAGAGCTAAGTGTGGATGGCTAAAACACGTGGCCTCTACTGTGAGCTTAAAACTGCACCAAACAGATATTTCTATGCAAATATTATACAAGCAGAACGCATTCACTGATTGGGGAAGCTTGAGTCGCTTGTTTACTCTTTCCAAAAATAACTAGGACTAGGGGCATGTAATGAAGTAGTAGATTTAAAACAGAAGAAAAAGTTTCTTCACTCAATGTGTAACTGGACTCTGCAATTCGTCGTCAGAGAATGTGGTGAAAGCAGTTAGCTTAGCAGGGTTTAAAAAAGGGTTCTGATAACTTCCTAAAAGAGAAGTGCATAAGCCATTACTATGATGGATGTGGGAAATCCACTGCTTATTCCAAGGATAAGCAGCATAAAATATGTTTTACTCTTAGAGATCTTGCCAGGTTGTGGAGGAGTGTGATGTACAGCCTCTGCACCCTGAAGTTGTGGCTTCAAACCCTGTGGCTGCTCCTTGTGACCCTGGGCAAGTCACTTAATCCTCCACTACCCCAGGTATATTATGTAGATTGTGAGCCAACTGGGACAGGTAGGGAAAATGTTTGAAGTACTTGTAAAATTACAAAAAGGTGGTATGCACCCCTACTTGTAACAAGGGTTGATCATTGTTGGAAACACGATAATGGGCTTGATGGACCTTTGGTCTGTCCCAGTATGGCAGCTCTTATGTTCTCATGTGAGCCAAATATAGGATAATCTAGCCATTGTGACATCACTGCTGAGGTTGGCTCTTAGACATTGGTGGAATGAGGCATCATGACATCACAATCTCAGCTCTGGAATGTTGCTACTTTCAGTTTCTGCCATGTACTTGGGACCTGGGTTGGCCACTGTTGGAAACAGGATACTGGGCTTGATGGACCTTCAGCCTATCTCAGTAAGGCAGCTCTTATGTGAGCCAAGTATAGGACAATCAAGCCATTGTGACATCACTGATGAGGTCGGCTCTTAGGCATTGGTGGAATGAGGTATTATGATGTCACAATCTCAGCTCTGGAATGTTGCTACTCTTTCAGTTTCTGCCAGGTACTTGGGACCTGGGTTGGCCACTGTTGGAAACAGGATACTGGGCTTGATGGACCTTCAGCCTGTCTCAGTAAGGCAGCTCTTATGTGAGCCAAGTATAGGACAATCAAGCCATTGTGACATCACTGATGAGGTCGGCTCTTAGGCACTGGTGGAATGAGGCATTATGATGTCACAATCTCAGCTCTGGAATGTTGCTACTCTTTCAGTTTCTGCCAGGTACTTGGGACCTGGGTTGGCCACTGTTGGAAACAGGATACTGGGCTTGATGGACCTTTGGTCTGTCCCAGTATGGCAGCTCTTATGTTCTCATGTGAGCCAAATATAGGATAATCTAGCCATTGTGACATCACTGCTGAGGTTGGCTCTTAGACATTGGTGGAATGAGGCATCATGACATCACAATCTCAGCTCTGGAATGTTGCTACTTTCAGTTTCTGCCATGTACTTGGGACCTGGGTTGGCCACTGTTGGAAACAGGATACTGGGCTTGATGGACCATCAGTCTGTCCCAGTTTAGCAGCTGTTATGTGAGCCAAGTATAGGACAATCAAGCCATTGTGACATCACCGATGAGGATGGCTCTTAGGCATTAGTAGAATGAGACATTATGACATCACAATCTCAGCTCTGGAATGTTGCTTCTATTTGGGTTTCTGCCTGGTACTTGGGACCTGGGTTGTCCACTGTTGGGAACAGGATACTGGGCTTGATGGACCTGCAATCTGTCCCAGTATGGCAGCTCTTAAGTTGAGCTGTAAATGCAGCTTCTTGGTACTCTCATTTTCTTGGACATGCATCTGCAGCCTAGATATTAGTCTTGTAAATATTTCCTGCTTCTGAAATTTTTGCAAAATTACACGTGGGACAACTGCTGCAGAGGGGTGCTGGCACTTTCGTTCACACTTTATTGCTACTATATCTGTGATTTAAAAGTTGCAGATACTGTTCTGGCTGGAGAAAAAAAAAACCGAGGCATTATAAATCACAAAAAGGGCCGTGAAATTTTCTCAATGAACCCTTCAGCGTTGCCCTGGACCTAGTAAAGAAATTCTTGCATTGTGTGCACTGTCAAAAGCCAGTGTTTCCTTCTGTGCATCGCAGAAGGATACTTAATAACCTCATTATCGTTCATTTTAATGCTTCAAGTTGCTTTATATTTGATATACCGTTTATCAAACAGGTATCTAAACGGTTTATAATAAAATGAAATTTTTAAGAATAATTTTTAAAATTAAAAGATATAATATATCTAGAGTTAAAAGTAAGGATAAAAAAATATAATACAAGAGACTTAAATAGTTGGAACCTAAGCACAGTACCGGGCAGAGCTTTGGATTGTTGCCCAGAAATAGCTAAGAAGAAGAAAAAAAAATTAAATTGAATCAGGTTGGGCAGACTGGATGGACCATTCAGCTCTTTATCTGCCGTCATCTACTATGTTACTATGAACGGACTGACGTACACGAAACGAGGAGGAGGATGAAATAGGTAAGTTAATAAATACATCAAGAATGAAAATAAAAATAAAAGTGGAAAGAGGGGAGTTACATTATGGTAGGGCTCGCTTCAAAAGAAGCGTTTTTTTCCAATGAATTATTTGAAAGAGATGAGTTTAGAGATCGTAGGCATCTTTAAAAAGAAAAGTCTTTGAGTTTAGACTTGAATTTTTGCGAACCCATGTTTTCCACAGGAGTTAACACCTGCGCTCGACCCCTCTCCGCATTGCTGAGTGAGTAACGTGTGCGTCTAACAAGCACGCAATTAAGCTCAAGGCAGCATTCTATATGAAACCCTAAGTCCATACCACACATCCAGTGGCACAGTGAGGGTGAATGGCGCCTGGGGCGGTGATTCCCCTCCCCGCCGCACGCGCCCCTTCCCCGGTACCTTTTTATAATTTCAGCACGAGCAGCCACCAGCTGGCTGCCCGCGTCGGCTTTGGTGCAGGCCCCGGAAGCGACGTCAAAGAGAGCGTGCCAAAGCCGATGGGGACGGCAAGTTGGTTGCTGGTCTCATCAGAGTTAAAAACGTACAAGGGAAGGGGACGCGCCTGTGGCAGGGGGGAGGAGTGGGAAGGGGGAGCAGGACCCCCCCCCCTCCACTTTACTATGCTACTGCACACAGCTGCCTATCTCCCTGCAACGATCCTTCTCCAAGGCAAAGAGCCCGAGCAGTACCAGGTCATGCAACTGTCCATTTTCAGTTCAAAGTAACAGACATCGGCCAGCTAGACAGCCAGAAAGCTGCCTCTCTCCATACCACACGGCTCATCTTCCGGCCAAACAACAATCCATAGCACTGACTATGTCAAGACCAGACAACCGCCCATCTCAGCAACACAGATACGGCCACCTCTGGATTTTATACCACATTCAGATCGTTTGGGTACAGGTCTTACCTATTTCGAGGGGGGGGGGGGAGCTAACATCTTATACTGAAAGTTCGCAAATAAAACAAATAATTACTAGTTTGTTGCCTTGAGAATGAATGCAACCGCTGGGCAAACAGGATGGACCACACAGGTCTTTTATCTGCCGTCATCTACTATGTTCCTGATATGCCCAGGCCACCCTACTTTTCCACCGCCAGACAGAAAATCTCGTCCTGCCTAACTTGTAGCAAATGCTGAAACTGATTCTGGAGGTTGATACTGCAGCGAAGCCTGGAGCTTAAATGAATGATGCCGCTTTGTAATTACAGACCTGGGTGGGGGGGGGGGGAGGGCAGCAGAGAAGCATTTTTATCCTACATGTTCATATGATTACATAAGTAGACTAGCACAGACTCGATGGACAGCATTTTAATTATTTGAACCTTATAAGCAACCTGTGCCGTTGTTATTATAATGTAGGTCACAATGGACGCCGTTCTAAGTGAAGCAGGGCAGACTCATTTGTGCTCTCTGCCCTCTGGCACCTACGTATCTCGTACACACAGAGGCATGGCACAAATTTACAAAGCAGCCACATTTATTTGGTTCATTTTATATCCCGTCCTCAGAACGGGTTACAAGGTTGACGTTCATAATGCGTAGACAAACAGGCTATAAATTAACATGTGTACGGTATAGATTGATCTTCTTAGGTTGGCATACACAGAGAGTCAAGTTTAGCATACATAGTGGGGAATGTGTGGCACAGTGGTTAGGAGCTACAGCCTCGGCACCCCAAGGTTGTGGGTTCAAATCCCACGCTGCTCCTTATGACCCTGGGAAAGTCACTTAATTCCCCCCATTGCCCTAGGTAAAGTCTGAGCCCACCAGGACAGACAGGGGAAAATGCTTGAGTACCTGAATGTAAACCACTTAGGCTATAGGTGGTATATAAAAAATAAAATAATAAAAATTAATTTGATCATCTAAGAGATAGGGCAGGATTTTCAAAAACTCACGTTAAAAAGTGACAGTCTGCTACTGCAGCCATTTTCATACTGAATTAAAAAACCCGAGATATTCTTTAAAAAAATCGTGCATGCAAATAAGATTGTTAGACAGTAGCGAAGATTTCCTGCATTTGCACGTGCCCATCGGTGATGGGCACATGCGCAGAAAAATGCCATTAAAAAACAAAACAAAACCCCAAAACACTCTCCTGCTGCACTATTGGATAAATGGAAGGGAGAGGAGGGGAGAAGCAACGCTGACTTTTTTCAATTAAGTTTCAAGTTTATTTCAAAGTTTGATTGCATCGCAAACTCACAATCCAATGCAATTAACAAGTAATAATAAAATCAGGCTTACCCCCCCCCCCCATTGAATGAAAACTGGACAATTAATACAACTGTTGACAAAATAAGACAAAAGTAAGATATGATTAAATACAATTCATAAAGAAAAAAAGGGCAAAGGTGAAAAACAATAGTATGGGAAAGGGTCACCTGCTTAATTTTCAATTAAAAGACGTCAGAGAAAGGGCGGGACCGCCGGAAGAGGAAGCAGTGCAGACGCAGGGCTCAGAGAAGGTGCGGGACTGCCGGCAGAGGAAGCAGCAGGACAACGGTAGGCAGCTTCTCCTTGATGGGGGGGGGGGGAGGCTGTGGGAGTGCGAGCAGTCCTTCGGGGGGGGGGTGCGGGTGCAAGTGCGAGCGGTCCTTCGGGGTGGGGGTGCGAGTGGTCCTGCGGGGGAGTGAATCGGACGTCGGGGTGGGGGGCATCAGGGTTTCAGAGTGGGGATAGGACTTCAAGGGGGGACAGCACTTCAAGGGGGAGAGGAGAGTCGGGGCGGGCGAAAGGAGAGTCGGGGCAGCCAGAGGAGAGTCGGGGCGGGCGAAAGGAGAGTCGGGGCGGCATGCGCGGTATATAAAAATTTATTTACATAAATTACAGTTTCCCGCGCGCTATACCCGTGTGCGCGTTTTACACGGGTGCGCGGTATATGAGTGAAAATACGGTAGTCCACTATAGAAGGTCCTAATTATGTAGAATTCAGACAACTCAGTTAAAAGCAACCTCAAAAAGCCAGCTTTTCAGAAGACTTTTGAACTTACTAAGAGATTTTTCTTCCCTTATGTAAATTGGAAGCAAGTTCCAGATTTGAGGTGCCGTGACAGAGAAGATCGTGTCCCTCCTTGAATAAATGACTCTTAGGGCTATGGGGGTTAGCGCGTCAGACATGTCCAGTTCTTCTTTATTGTAAACCGCCTCGAACTACTTTGGCTTTGGCGGTATATAAACAATAAATTATTATTAAATTATTATTTCATCACGCGCTAACCCCCGCGGCAGCCTCAAATCCTAACGCCTCGTCAATGGAGGCATTAGGTACTAGCGTGGCAGGCGGTTTTGGGCCCAAGGTGCTAATCGCCCAAAGTCGAAGACATCCAAAGTCCATTCTCGAAAAAAATACGTCCAAAATATTATTTTTTCGAGAATCGTCAATATTTCATGTTAACCTCCTGACCTTTATCGCTGCCCTAAATCTGCCCCTGTTGTTACTCGTTTTTTTTATGCTTGTAAATTTAAGTTTGGTGAAATTACAAGGTACGACTCCCCCCCAGTAAATTTTCAAAGAGGCTAATTGATGAGCATAACTCTCAAAGGACTTCTATAACTAAGGTGCACTAACAGATTTAGCACATGCTAAATGCCACTTAGCACATTATATTGCTATGGGCATTTGAGCAATTGGCATGCACTAAATCCATCAGCGCACCTTGGGGCCCAAAGTTGGGAGCATAAATCCTTTGGATATTGGACTCAAAGGAGGAAATTCTGTTCATGGCGTCTAAAAAAAAAAATAGACGCCTATTACAGAATCGCAATTGACCAGTCCGGGTCTCATTCTATCAACAGTGCTTAGAGTAGGTGCCACTAAATTCCACGCGCCACCCAAATTGAATTCAACAAGCTTAATTGGCATGATAATTGATTATGCCATTGATCTGTAATTTAAATTTAAAAAAAAAAAAAAAAAAATCAATCATAGTTGTGCGCGGAATTTCATGCTACACTTGGTGAACCTTGACGGTGATGTCGACCGTCAAGGTGGCTTCCAGCATCTAACAACACCTACCTGAAAAGTAGGCAGAGAGTAGGTATGGGTTGACTTAGGTGTCCCCAGATGTCCAAATTCGGCACTGGTAAATTAAGCCAGGTACAGCGCCTACGGTCTGGGATGCCTAAGAAAGCCTAGGCGCGATTCTAGGGACGCCTAGCAATTCACAACCACGCGGAGCGGCGCCTACAATATATGCGTGCTTAGGCGCCATTTGTAGGATCAGGCCCCGTGTGTCCAAAAGGCCTACTTAGAACCTCCACATGAATTTCATACCACTCTGCACCCTGGGGCTGCCAAAAGTCCTGGTTTTCTTTCAGCCCCATCAACCACTGCAATGATTACCGCCGTGGCTAGCACACAAGCCCCATCTGGGACACGCTGAACCAGTCCTGGTTCTACACCGGTAGCATCTCTTGGGACTTGCTCCAATTTCTCTGACACAGGTAGGGCTATAAGCACAGAACTAGTTCAGCTGTGCCTTACTAAGCATAGCTTACTGGAAAACCCAATTAAAAGCCTTGATCTGGGGAAATTCTGGCATTTTGGGAATTCCATTATTCCTGGTGCTGGGACAAGGAGCAGGCCCTCATTCCCTTTAGCCCTTTCCCAGGTTACTGGAGTGGCTAAAGGAAGGCATGGCACACAGGAAACAGAGAGAGGCCTGGGTTGGAGTGCTGTCTGCATATTTCTTTCTTTACTCAGCCTTGTTCTGTAAGTGATTAATTTCCGGCCGTATCATGTCAGAAACAGAGGGCTGTGCACGGAGACTCCTACAGAAACTGCTAACATTCGGGAAATGCACAAGCCAAGACTCAGAAAGGGAAATATTTTCCCTGTGGCTTCAAAAGGATTTTTTTTTAACCACCGAGGCCCCAAATGCTCTACACTTACCGCGTCTTGAATGTTCTTCGCTAAGCCAGTTCTAACCGGTTTTGGCGCACAAGCATTTTAGCTTCTGATGCATAAAATGGCTCTGCACGGTCTCTTCCGTTCCCCGTCGCTTCCTCCGAAAATAGAATGGAAATGAACTACAGCGAGCTCCTTAATATTAAAATGAGGACTCCGGGCAATTCCCAGACGTTGCCGGGTGATGCAAAAAATGAAGCGCTGACCTTAAATGCGCCAAAATTACCAGCAGGTCTGGAGGTGCCGATAGTGTTGAACCCCGTGTGTTAAAAGCACATCTCAGGCGCGTTTGTTAAAACCGTATACCAGCAGGACGGAGACTGCCGATTGCATGGTGTAAGTGTTAAAAAAATACATTTGCATGCTTTTGCTGGTAGTTCTCTGCGCCCGCGCCCCCCCCCCTTGATGCGTGCCTATAGTGCACTACAATAAGGCACACCTATAATCTGCCTGCCTATGATCTAGCTTTTCCTGGCGTATGCGCACATTTATCTCTCTCTCCGTGAACTGTTCTGAACATGTGTCAGCCGCTTTCTCCGACCGATCAAATGATATTTCCACAGACCTCATTTGCAAAAGTGAAGTTTTTGGAGCATCGCTCGTCGTTTAGAAATTGGAAAATTTACCGCCACTACAACGGCTTGCGGGATTTTAACGGCAACTTAACAGCATCAGGGTCTGAGATTTTAAAAGGGTTGTCAAATACAGCTTGTTTCCGGATACTGTCGGCCCAGGTTTGCATCTTAGAAAATAATTTTTCCACAGTTCTGTGTAGAGCACATTCCACTGACTTCGTGAAATTTTGCAAAGCAAGAGATTCATTATAACATGCATTCCTGCATATGGGGGTTTGTCAAGGTTTCAGTGTACTGGCTATTTCCAACATCATTACAAAGGAAATGGCTTGCTCTGGAACATCACAAGCCATCTGAACACCCCCGGCATCCAACAACTAAAAAAATATATACAGTAAATATTAATATTTATGGTGAGGGAGCACCCTCGGCGTGGGACTTGAAAGCTCTGAAGAGAAGCTAAAAAGAGCCACTCTGATGCTTACTCAAAAGCAGAACTGGCAAACGCTACGTGGGCCAGCCGCACGCAGTCATCTGGGTGCTCCCGTGTGCTAATTAGTGCCAAATTAATTAAGTGACAACAAAATTCACATCGCATCAATGAGTGGAATGCCAGAAGCAAACTGAAAATCAAACAGCAAGTCAAGCCCCACTGACCCGAAGCATGAAATAAATGAAAAAACCAAATCACAAAATCCTCAGAGTACTTAGCTGGGTAAAAATCCGCTTGGTCAAGCGATACCGGAGGGAGGTTGCCATAGTCCTTAATGTTCATAGGCTACATTTCAGTTGGAGTCCTGTGTCCAAACGGTCCCTGGGCTTTCCATCTACAGTGGTGCCTCGCATAACGAACGCCTCGCACAACGAACGCTGCACACAACGAACTTCATGTCTTGATTCACACAACGAACTTCATGTCTTGATTCACACAACGAACTTCGTTTCACACAATGAACTTCGTTTCACACAACGAACTTCACACAACGAACTTCGTTTCACACAACGAACTTCATGTCTTGATTCACACAACGAACTTCGTTTCACACAACGAACTTCACACAACGAACTTCGTTTCACACAACGAACTTCGTTTCACACAACGAAGTCGCCCGAGCTGCCGATGTATTGCATCCTTCCGCGCAGGCACTGCAGGCAGTCGTTAGTCACTGCGCTTAACTGCCCTCTCTCACTGTATACAGTCGTCCTTTTAAGATAAACTCAATATTTTTTATATATCATGGCTTCTAAAAAAAGCAGGAAGGTGATTTCTGTTGAAATGAAACGGGAAATAATTAGAAGGAGTGAATGTGGGGTAAAACAGTGTGACCTCGTCAAAGAGTTTGGCCTCAGCAAGACCACCATTTTCACCATTTTGACAAATTTATCTTTTTTTATGTCATCTTAGCATATTTTATGCTGCAGAACAAATTATTTTTTTTAACATGTATTGTTATGGGAAAACGCGTTTCACATAACGAACTTTTCGCATAACAAACTTGCTCCTGGAACGAATTAAGTTCGTTGTGTGAGGCACCACTGTATCACAGAAGTCTCTCACGTAATAAACAATATCATGCTCTCCTATATAAGGGTAGGAAATGAGTGTGGCCTAAACAGGCCACTCCAGAAAGGAGAGACCCATTTGGCGCTCATGCTTCTACCAGCATGGAACACGCACAAAAGAACCCACAAGCACAGAGGATTCTTCATTTTTTTTCTTGGATCTAGCTCACACCTTTTTCAGCAATTGCTCAGGATGAATTATATTCAGGTCACTGGAGGGTTTTACAATCTAAATTTGTACCCAAGGCTTGCCCCAAGATCACAGACAACGGTAGTGAGATTTGAACTAGAGAATGGCAGGGGGGGCCAAATTTATCTCTGTCCCCGCGGGAACTCATTTTCCCGTCCTGTCCCTGCGAGTTATTTTCCTATTCCTGCAAGCTCTGTCCTCATCTGCACTAGCCTTTAAAATCATAAGCGTTCGAGGCTCGTGTGGTTAAGGCAGAGCTTACAGGAATGGGGCAGAGACAGGGACAGCGACAAAATTCACGGGGTTGGGGATGGGGAACTTGAGTTCCCGTGTCATTCTCTAATTTGAACCGGGCTTTCCTGGTTGTTAGCTCAGTGTTCTAACCATTAGGCTCCTCATCCATAGGCAGCAAACGCTTTCTCATTGGGGGGGGGGGGGCAACGGATCCGCCTAGCCCCAGCAGGATCCTGTGGCACAACCTCTCTCTCCAGCTCCCGACTCCCCCACCTACCTTCCCCAGTCACTGTAATTTTAAATCTTCCGGCAAATGCCGTGCAGCATCAATGAGCAGGTCTGCCCCAAAAGCCTTCATTCTACAGCAACGCTATGTAGCAGCTGCCCGAAGATTTAAAATTATAGAGGCCGAGAGGAGGTGGGTGGGGGGAATAGAGCAATAACTGACTCTAAAGGAATCTCGAGTAGATCGGAGAAAGTTATAATGCCGCTTTATAGGGCAATGGTCAGACCACACTTGGAATACTGCGTCCAACATTGGTCTCCCTACCTAAAGAAGGATATAAAACTGCTGGAGAGGGTGCAGAGACGAGCAACTAAACTAGTGAAGGGTATGGAGAAACTGGAATACGAGGACAGACTTATAACACTAGGATTGTTCTCCCTTGAGAAAAGGAGACTGCGTGGGGATATGATCGAGACCTTCAAAATACTGAAAGGAATCGACAAAATAGAGCAGAGAAGATTATTTACATGGTCCGATTTGACACGGACAAGAGGACATGAAATGAAGCTAAGGGGGGACAAGTTCAGGACTAATATCAGGAAGTTCTGCTTCACACAGAGAGTGGTTGACATCTGGAATACTCTCCCAGGGGAGATTATTGCGGAATCGACAGTCCTAGGCTTCAAAAGCAAACTAGATGCATATCTCCTTGAGAGAGGCATATAAAGATATGGTTGGCTATAAAATAAGCCAGGTGTATACCTGGCAGGGCCTCCGCGTGTGCGGATCGCCGGACTTGATGGACCGAAGGTCTGATCCGGAGATGGCGCTTCTTATGTTCTTATGTTATGTTCTTAACCGTCAATTTTTTGGGAAGGCCATGGCCCCTGTGGCCTTCCCCTTTCCAACGCCTATGTCCTCCACTTCTGTATACACACATAGAAACATAGAAAGATGACGGAAGAAAAGGGCCAAGGCCCATCAAGTCTGCCCACTCTATAGACCCTCCCCTTAAGATTAGCCAATGTTTTGCCCTGACCCACGTAGGGATCCCACATGGGCGTCCCATTTATTCTTAAAATCTGGCACGCTGCTGGCCTCGATTACCTGTACTGGAAGCTTGTTCCATTGATCAATCACTCGCTCCGTGAAGAACTATTTCCTGGTGTCGCCGTGAAATTTCCCGCCCTCGAGTTTGAGCGGGTGCCCCCTTGTGGTTGAGGGGCCTCTGAGAAGGAAAATGTTATCTTCCACTTCTATACGTCCGGTGACGTATTTAAACGTCTCAATCATGTCTCCCCTCTCCCTGCGTTCCTCGAGAGACACTCACAGACCAGTAGGTAGAAGGGTCATGCATGTATTGGCCAACATGTACAAAGGCCATATATGTACTGACCAGCATACAGAAGCATGCACTTCTTCAATGGCCTACACAGTGCCCCATAACCAAGCATAGTTACACTTCTCCCTCTGTATTCGCTGTGATTGGGGATTAACAGAACCGCAAATACAGAAAAACCGCAAATAACTTTTTCATATGTTATTCGCTGTTTTCTATTGAAAACCATTGTGACTATGGTGAAACCGCGAACCGCGAACAACATGGTGTTCCTGAAGGAGAGGCACAACATGGTGAAGAAAGTGCTGGGAATCAGCGATTTTTTTTTTTCTGTACATCCTTGGAATCAGCGATTTCTCTAAGCAAGCTGATGTAATTTGAGGGAGGAGCCAGCAAGCTAAAAGCCGTGAATAATCGAAACCACGAATGCTGAAACCGCGAATACAGAGGGAGAAGTGTACAATCAAAACTAGCAAGACAGAAACTTAAAGAGATACAGGTTGCAAACCAAGAGAGCCCAAGTTCAAATCCAAGGTTGAATTTTGTGATCTTGGGAAGGATACTTAACCCTGTTTTGCCTTAGGTACATTGTAAGCCTTCCGGGGACAGGAACATGCATAATGTACCTGAATGTAATTCACTTTGAACTACTGAGAGAGAGGAGTGAGGACCGTCACAACATTTAACAGGGGACTTTTCAAAAGCCTGGCGCCATCAACGACAGGAGAAACTGTGTGGCTGCTACAGGAACCTACGTCGTCAGGCATGACCTCAAAAAAAGGCAGTGGCAACACCCCGAGACACCCAACGAGTGACTACAGCAGAAACCACCGAAGAGAGACCTTGGGAGGAGCAGAAAGCGGCTCCCTGAGACATCCAGAGTATCACTACCGCAGTAGCAGTCAAAGAAGGATGTAGCACGTACTGTATTTATAACACGGACACACTACATACATTCCAAAGTTCAAATCTGTGTCAGGGTGACATAATCAGTATCCTTACACAGCATGAAACCATGAATGATACATCGATTGCATTTTCTTTGCAATTTAGCTCTATGAAAAATTCTGAGCAGCACAGACGGACCTTATAATCTGTAGCTGATGTCACATTCTATCTTTCCAACAAGATCCTTAAAACCATACCTATTCAGTAGGGGTAGAGGTCGTGCATTTGATATGCTGTCTTTCTGTGGTACAACCAAAGCGGTTACATATTACATACACACACTTTCTCTGTCCCTAAGGGGCCCTTTTACTAAGATGCATTCTGTGCTATTACGCATTTGACACAGCTTAGAATGGTGTACCATGGGACACACTCAGGTGTCCAGCGGTAACGGCCAAATTTGCGCGCGCAGTGTACTAAAAGATATTTTGGAGGAGGCGAAGAGTGGGCATTGCTGTACTAAACAGCGCAGCTATATTACTGCGGGAGTACTGCGTGAGCCCTTATCACCTGCAAAAGAGGTGGTGGTGAAGTGCTCACGGTGGCCATTTTTAAAACGGCCGTTCACTAGTGGCAACATTAGCGCACGGTTATTAATAGAAAAATTAGAAAATGGACATTTCACGGCTGTGGTAAAAATGGCCTCAGCGTGTAGGAAAGACCCTCATATGAGCACGCTAAAGCCAGTTTTTGCTTCAGTTTATTCAAAGGACTCTTAAGTGCTTGTATCTGGGCCAATGGAGGGTTAAGTGACTTGCTCGGGGTCAAGAAAAGATTGGCAAAAGTTGGGCTATACCAGGGGATCTCAACCCAGTACTGAGCCCATACCTTGACAATCTGGCCGGGAATCTCTAATGAATATGCATGAAATAAATTTGCATACAAGGAAGGCTGTGCATGCAGATCTTCTCATGCATATTCACTGAGGATATCCTGGAAACCAGCTGGTTTGGTGCTCCTGTAAGCTTGGTTGCTTCCCTATGGATTTCTGACCAATGCACAAATTTGGCCACCCAAGATATAGAATGGTGCCGGTTGCACACCTAACTTAATTGTTAAATTAGATGCCAAACAAACTTAAGTACTAATAATAGCCCTTAAGAGACATGACTTGGCGGTTATTTGCAGTAATTTGTAATAGCACAGATGCCCGATTTTATATATGGCGTTGGGCATCTTAACTTTAGACAAACCGTATTTAGTCCAAAACAGGTGCCTACATACAAAACCCACTCACAATCCACCCCCTAACCGGGTAAAGGTGGCTAATATCCAATTAAGTACAATTAAGTCTATTAAACAATTAAGTTATTTGTCTACATTGGCTAGGCACGTTGATGTAGGTGTCTAACTTTAGGCATCATCCTCCTAGAAAACAACAAAATACTAACCATAACCAACATTGAAATCAACGCAATCAACTACCCCATACAAACCACCCTAAAACTGCTAGGAATAACTATCGACAGATGCTGCACCATGCAACCGCAAATCAATAAAACAATACAAAAGTCATTCTTAGTCATGAGAAACTTAAGACAAGTTCGGAAATTCTTCGAGAAAACTCAATTCCAGCTCATAGTTCAGTCCTTAATACTAGGCCTACTTGACTACTGTAATATCCTCTACCTCCCATGCCCTACAACCATAACAAAACAACTACAAACTATCCAAAACACAGCACTAAGACTCATCTACTCATTAAAGAAACATGATCACATTACAGAAGCATATCTCCAATCGCACTGGCTTCCGATCCCAGCAAGAATACAATTTAAATTCTGTCTACTATTAAAGACTTTATACGGAGACAGTCCAAACTACCTGAATAACCGCCTCATCCACAACACCGCAACCAGACATAGGAAAACTCACACCCCATTCTCATACCCCCCAATTAAGGAGGTCAAACGGAAAAAACTATATGATGGCCTCCTGGCCACTCAAGCAGCCAAACTAGACAACCAAATTGCCAATCTACTGACAGCATCCCTCGACTACAAGACTTATAGAAAAGAAATAAAGACCATACTCTTCAAGAAAGCCCTGAAAAAAAAAATAATACCGCAAGTCTCAAACTCCACCTCTCACTAAAGCCAACTACCCCAAACAAATAACCTTACCTATTTCTCACTCTTTTTGAAAATGACCAATTTTTTTTTTTTTTTTTTTGCAAGTTCTTCTTGTAATACATCTTGGATAATTCTTTTGTAATCCGCCTTGAACTACAAGGTAATGGCGGAATAGAAATCCCTAATGTAATGTAATGTAATTTATAGAATTTTCCCATTAGGGCCTCATATTCATAATGATTTAAACAGCCAAGAGAGGCCTGTCTGGGGTTAAACAGGCTTATTCAGTGGCACTTAACTGGACTGTACCACTGAAAAACACCCAGTTAGTGCCGAGCCAAAACCAGCTATTTTGTGGGGTTTCCAGGGGTGGAGTTGACACTTAGCTGGTTATGTGCCACATAAAACACAATCCAATCTTTATCTGGCTCATCTTAACTGATTAACACCTCCCCCTCCCCCGCTGCCCCCATTTACAAAAGCACGGAAGAGATTTTTAGTGACAGCCGCCGTGCTGAATGCTCTGCGTTGCTCCAACGGTCATAGAGTTCCTGTGAGCAGTGGAGCAGCGCGGAGCATTTAGCTCACCGGAAGGTGCTAAAAACTAGAGATTGACACGGTGACAAAATTCATCACCGTTCCCGTCCCCGCGGATAACCGCGGGAAACCATCTACATGTCATTCTTTAAGGAGAGAGGGAAGAATCAGAGTATGAATGGCCACAACCACTGACCCACAAGCTTTGCTTTGAAGAATGCTGGTGTAGAAGGACCGAGGTTGAAATAGACACTAGAAAATGACATGGAATTATTTCCCGCGGTTATCCGCGGGGACGGGAACGGTGATGAAATTTGTCACCGTGTCATTCTCTACTAAAAACCTTATCTGCACTTTTGTAAAAAGTGTGTGTGTTGGGGGGGGGGGAGTAAATGCTGACTATCACACTTAACCGGCTGAATTTTGGTTGGCCACATATGCCTGGATATTCCAAGTTTAAGAATGGACTTTCTATTCGAGAATGACACGGTGACAAAATTCATCACCGTTCCCGTCCCCAACGAGAAGTGTAGTGGCCGCGTCTACTCCAACTCAGTTCTGTAACCGGCATCTGTAACGTGGATGTCGGTTACAGAATCAGGGTTAATGTAGGCCCGATTCTGTATAGGACGCCCCTCCCCCGCGGGCGTCCTATACAGAATCCGGGCCTTAGTGCTAAGGGTTGCAACAAAGAACATATTGCGCCCGGATTTAGCCCAGCACTGAATATATGGAGATAAAACTGGCCACAGTTAGCAAAATGATGACTGCTGCCAGCTGAATAATGGGCCCTCAGCTCCTTAATGCTAAAAGTGTGCACATAGGGGGGTCAGGAATGTTTCTTGTCATTTCGCGCATAAGATTTAGAATACTATAAACTTACACACACAACCATTTATACCAGTTTTTAATGTGGCATAAGTGGTGTGGCACACACATCTGTCATTATAGAATTGGTGTTGAAAAGTTCTCGGCCCAACCAACTTCCCAAATTCTGAGAGCTATTTTGCCACTGTAGCTGACAAGACTGTTATTTTATTTTGCCAAGTACAGAACTGTAATGCTATGTTTTGACACTGTTTCAGATCACTGATTGAAGCATGTCAACGAAAAGTGTGGAATTTTCAAGTGTGGAGCTCCGAGTCGTTTTGAAGTTCCTATTCCTGCAGAAGAAAACTCCAAAGGAAATCCATGAATGTATGATGCAAAAATTGAGTGACAAATGCCCACCATACTCCTCAGCGAAGAAGCGGTGGGCAATCTTTCAGTGTGGAGCTTTCGAGACTGAAGATCCAGCAAGGTCTGGGAGGCCTCAAACGGTGTCAACTCCTGAAACTGTTGACCATGTCCACCACCTGATTTTGCCAGATTGGCGAATATCAGCTAAAACAATTGCCGAGACACTACAGATATCCAGGGAATGTATTGGGTGTATAATCCACGAGCAGCTGGGTATACAGAAGGTATCATCCAAGTGGGTGCCCAAATGTTTGAATGCCGACGAGGAACAACAGCGAGTGGACACTTGCAAGTTGAATTTGCAGCATTTTCAGCAAGCTGGTGCCAACATTTTGGAACGACTAGTTACTGTTGATGAAATATGGTTATACCACTATGATCCTATGACAAAACAACAGTCCATGCAATGGCGGCACTCAGGTTCTTCAAAGCCAAGAAAATTCAAGACCCAAAAGTCACCAGGAAAAGTCATGGCCACAGTGTTTTGGGATCAGGAAAATGTTGTAACGACTGACTCAACAGTTAATGCAGAATACTACCGTAACTTGTTGTGACGATTAAAGGAGGCATTGAAAGAAAAAAAGGAGCTCTCTTTTTGCAAGGCAATGCACCTGCTCACAAGGCTGGCAAAACAATGGATGTTTTGGCGCAGTTGGGGTTTCATTGCATAGACCATCCATCCTACTCACCAGCTCTTGCTCCATCTGACTATTTTCTGTTTCCAAACCTTAAAAACCTTAATACAAAAAGGGTGACAATTTTCAAATGAGTCAGAGGCGACTGCAGCAGCGGAGCAGTATTTTAGTGACCAGACATCAGAGTATTTTGGGGAAGGGTTACAGAAACTTGAGACACAATGTGCCAAGTGTGTTGAAAATAGGGCTGAATAAGGGGAATAATTTGTAAGTTTCATAGCTCCATGTCATTCTCTTCTTGGTTGGGCTGAAAACTTTTCAGCTGCCCCTCGTATTGTGATGTCATAATGCCTCATTCCACCAATGCCTAAGAGCCAAACTCATCGGTGATGTCACAATGGCTCGGTTTCCCTATACTTGTGCCCATTTGCTAGATGCGTTTGCCTCATTGAAACAAAAAAAGTGTCAAGAGAAGTGTGGAATAACTTGTATGTTTCATGGCTCCATGTCATTCTCTTCTTAGTTGGTCTAAGAACTTTTCAGCACCCCCTCGTAATTTTCATGCTTAAGTTTTGGCACTCTTCTTTGAATCTATCCCTGGGTGCTTCCAAGTTTATTATTTTCTTGATACACCGTCCGCTCCAAAGCAGAACAAAGACTCAGCGTTCCCACAGGGAGATCCCTCCGAATGAATACAGCCATTTCCTACCTCAGCTATGGAACCGACTACCCACACAGATCAGGTCGCTAGACTCACTAATGACCTTCCGCAGAGCAGTAAAGACCTTCCTCTTCCGCCAGTCGGGCCATTAAAAACTGCCTCCTCAATATACTTCTCCTAGTACTCTTCGCTATGACCAGTCTGGTCTCTAGAATAAGCTCTGTTATTGTCTACTATAACCTATTTGTTGTCATGACTAGTTTGTCTTCAAACGATTGTGAATACTTGTAACCCGTTCTGAGCTTCTGGGAGAACAGGATAGAAATCGAAATAAATAAATAAAATATCTAGACGGTTTACAGTCAATAAAATGCATTTAAAAACAGATATTAAAAAGGGAATTTTTAAAAAAACACAAAAAACCATCACATAATTCAGTGAGGGGGTGAAGTAATATGACATAAATGATCTAGAAACAGGAACGAAGTGTGAGATAATAAAATTTGCGGACGACACCAAACTATTTAATGGAGCTCGGATGAAGGAGGAATGCGAAGAATTGCAAAGGGACTTGGACAAACTAGGGGAATGGGCTGAGAGATGGCAGATGAAGTTCAATGTTGAGAAGTGTAAAGTATTGCATGTGGGAAACAGAAACCCAAGGCACAATTATACGATGGGAGGGATGTTATTGACTGAGAGTACCCAAGAAAGGGACTTGGGGGTAATAGTGGACATGACAATGAAGCCGATGGCACAGTGCGCAGCGGCCGCTAGGAGAGCGAATAGAATGCTAGGTATAATCAAGAAGGGTATTACAATCAGAACGAAAGAAGTTATCCTGCCGCTGTACCGGGCAATGGTACGTCCGCATCTTGAATACTGCGTCCAGTATTGGTCGCCGTACCTTAAGAAGGATATGGCGTTACTCGAGAGAGTTCAGAGGAGAGCGACACGTCTGATTAAGGGGATGGAAAGCCTTTCATACGCTGAGAGATTGGAGAACCTGGGTCTCTTTTCCCTGAAGAAGAGGAGAATTAGAGGGGATATGATAGAGACTTACAAGATCATGAAGGGCATAGAGAGAGTAGAGAGGGACAGATTCTTCAAACTTTCAGAACATAAAAAAACAAGAGGGCATTCGGAAAAGTTGAAAGGGGACAGATTCAAAACGAATGCTAGGAAGTTCTTCTTTACCCAACGTGTGGTGGACACCTGGAATGCGCTTCCAGAGGACGTTATAGGGCAGAGTACAGTTTTGGGGTTTAAGAAAGGATTGGACAATTTCCTGCTGGAAAAGGGGATAGAAGGGTATAGATAGAGGTTTACTACACAGGTCCTGGACCTGTTGGGCCGCCGCGTGAGCGGACTGCTGGGCACGATTGACCTCAGGTCTGACCCAGCAGAGGCATTGCTTATGTTCTTATGTTATGACATAAGACTGACAACATAGGGATGGAAGGTACAAGAGGTGGCAAAAATACATCGAGATTAAAAAAAAAAAACAAACTAAACTAAAGAAGGAAACGGGAGGGTAAACTATTAGGACTTCCTAGCACAGGGTGTTAATGCAGCTCTGGGATGGAGTTCACAGTACTGTATTAGGGCGATATAGGCCGTTCATCACGGTTACACTATTACGTGCAGCTCCACAGCTGAGCCATACCGCACCAGATAGGTAGCACTGTTCATTTCTCACAGACAAAAAAGCACAGTTACTTACCGTAACAGGTGTTATCCAGGGACAGCAGGCAGATATTCTTAACGTATGGGTGACGTCACCGACGGAGCCCCGGTACGGACACTTTTAACTAGAAAGTTCTAGTTGACCGCACCACGCATGCGCGGGTGTCTTCCCGCTCGACGGAGGAGAGCGTGGTCCCCAGTTAAGATAAGCCAGCTAAGAAGCCAACCCGGGGAGGAGGGCGGATCCTAAGAATATCTGCCTGCTGTCCCTGGATAACACCTGTTATGGTAAGTAACTGTGCTTTATCCCAGGACAAGCAGGCAGCATATTCTTAACGTATGGGTGACCTCCAAGCTAATAGAGGGGGAGGAGGGATGGTTGGCCATTAGGAAAATAAATTTTGTAACACAGATTGGCCGAAGAGTCCATCCCGTCTGGAGAAGGCATCCAGACAGTAGTGAGTAGTAAACGTGTGAACTGAGGACCAAGTAGCAGCCTTGCAGATTTCCTCAATGGGCGTGGAACGGAGGAAAGCCACGGAAGCAGCCATAGCTCTGACTCTGTGGGCCGTGACAGCACCTTCCAGTGAGAGACCGGCCCGAGCATAACAGAAGGCAATGCAGGCAGCAAGCCAGTTAGAAAGCGTCCGTTTAGAGACAGGGCGACCTAAACGGTTAGGGTCGAAAGATAGAAAGAGCTGAGGGGATGAGCGGTGAGCCCTGGTGCGATCAAGATAGTAAGCAAGGGCACGCTTACAGTCCAGCGTATGCAGCGCCTGTTCCCCAGGATGAGAGTGGGGTTTGGGAAAAAAGACAGGCAAAACAATGGACTGGTTGAGGTGAAAGTCCGAGACCACCTTGGGAAGGAACTTAGGATGGGTGCGCAGAACCACCTTGTCATGGTGAAAAACAGTGAAAGGTGGGTCGGCAACCAGTGCATGCAGCTCACTAACCCTCCTGGCAGAAGTGATGGCAATGAGGAAAAGCACCTTCCATGTCAGAAATTTGAGTGAAGTAGTGGCAAGAGGTTTCATGAGGGCTGACAAAACCACATTCAGGTCCCAGACGACTGGAGGAGGCTTCAGAGGTGGTTTGACATTGAAGAGGCCTCTCATGAACCGGGAAACCAGGGGATGAGCCGTAAGAGGTTTTCCGAGGATAGGCTCATGGAACGCAGTGATGGCACTGAGGTGGACTCTGATGGAGGTAGACTTGAGGCCAGTGTCTGACAGAGAGAGCAAATAGTTCAGTACAGTTTCCACCGCCAATGAGGTGGGATCGTGGTGATGCAGTAGACACCAAGAGGAGAACCTGGTCCACTTCTGATGGTAACTTTGAAGGGTGGCCGGTTTCCTGGAGGCATCCAAAATGCGACGGACAGGCTGAGACAGATTCTGTGGAGAGGTCAGCCCGAGAGAAACCAAGCTGTCAGGTGGAGCGAGGACAGATTGGGATGTAGTAGAGACTGATGCTGCTGCGTAAGTAGAGTAGGAAACACAGGAAGAGGAATGGGCTCCCTGGAGCTGAGCTGGAGCAGGAGAGAGAACCAGTGTTGGCGAGGCCACCGAGGAGCGATGAGAATCATGGTGGCATTGTCTCTGCGGAGTTTGAACAACGTCCGCAACATCAGAGGAAGTGGAGGGAAGGCATAGAGAAACCGACCCGTCCAGTTGAGCAGGAACGCATCCGGGGCCAGACGATGAGGAGAGTAGAGTCTGGAACAGAAAAGGGGCAGTTGATGGTTGTGAGGAGCTGCAAAGAGGTCCACCTGAGGAGTGCCCCACCGATCGAAGATGGAGTGGAGTGTGGTCGGATCCAGAGTCCACTCGTGAGGTGGAAGGATGCGGCTGAGATTGTCGGTCAGGGAGTTCTGTTCGCCCTGGATGTAGACAGCCTTGAGGAAAAGATTGCGGGCCGTGGCCCAGGTCCAGATGCGGATGGCCTCCTGACAGAGGAGGGGAGAACCGGTGCCGCCTTGCTTGTTTATGTAATACATGGCAACTTGGTTGTCTGTGCACAGGAGAAGAACCTGAGGGTAGAGAAGGTGTTGGAAAGCTTTGAGTGCATAGAACATGGCCCTGAGTTCCAGGAAGTTGATATGATGTTGACGTTCCTGATTGGTCCAGAGACCCTGTGTGCGAAGTTCTCCCAGATGGGCTCCCCATGCGTAGGGGGAGGCATCCGTGGTGATGACCATGGAATGAGGGGATAGATGAAAAAGCAGACCCCTGGAAAGATTGGAGGAGTTCAACCACCATTGAAGAGATCGCTGAAGAGACGATGTCACACAGATGGGATGAGAAAGAAGGTCCGTGGTCTGAGACCATTGGTTGGCTAGAGCCCACTGAGGTATTCTGAGGTGGAGTCGTGCCAGAGGGAGCACATGGACCGTGGAAGCCTTGTGGCCCAGGAGGACCATCATCTGCCGAGCAGGGATGGAGTAGTGAAGGAGCACCTGGCGGCAAAGATGGAGCAGGGTCTGTTGACGGTCGGAGGGGAGAAACGCCCTCATCAGAGTGGTGTCGAGAACTGCTCCAATGAACTGAAGTCGCTGTGTGGGAAGCAGATGCGACTTGGGGTAGTTGATCTCGAACCCCAGAAGATGGAGGAAAGAGATGGTGTGTTGAGTGGCTTGTAGCACAAGCGGAGACGTAGGTGCTTTCACCAACCAATCGTCCAAGTAGGGGGAACACCTGGAGGTTGTGAGACCTGAGAAAGGCCGCCACCACAATAAGGCACTTGGTGAACACCCTGGGCGATGATGCGAGGCCAAAGGGTAGCACTTTGTACTGGTAGTGATGGTGCTGTATCTGAAACCGGAGGTAGCGACGTGAAGTCTGATTGATTGGAATGTGAGTGTAGGCCTTCTTGAGGTCTAGGGAACATAGCCAGTCGTGTTGAGAGAGAAGAGGGTAAAGCGTGGCAAGGGAGAGCATTCTGAACTTTTTCTTGACCAGACACTTGTTGAGGTCCCTGAGATCGAGGATGGGACGTAGGTCTCCTGTCTTCTTGGGTACCAGGAAGTAGCGGGAGTAGAATCCCTGACCCCTTTGGTCTTGGGGGACTTCTTCGATGGCATTGAGAAGAAGGAGGGATTGAACCTCCTTGAGAAGGAGGAGGGTTTGAGAGGAGTGAGAAGCAGACTCTACGGGTGGATTGTCTGGTGGAAGAGTCTGGAAGTTGAGAGAGTAGCCGTGGCGAATGATGGTAAGGACCCACTGGTCTGACGTGATGACCTCCCAACGGCTGAGAAAAAGTTGCAGGCGTCCTCCGATAGGTTGAGGAAGAGGTAACGCTGGTGAGAGGCTGGCTATGCCCTGGAGAAAGGGCTGAGAAGGTTTTGACTGAGGGAGAGGCTTGGCAGGTTGATGAGATTGGGAGCGAGCCTGAGTTTGCTGTTGCTGACGAGGTCGGCGAGGTTGTTGCGGAGGTGGATGAAGAGGTCTGGCTGAGAATCTGCGTTGGTATGAAGACTGCTGTCTATAGGGGCGAGCAGGCAGAGTCTTCTTCTTCGGTTTGATGAGAGTATCCCACCTGGTCTCGTGAGCAGAGAGTTTCTGGGTGGTGGAGTCTAGGGACTCTCCGAAAAGTTCATCACCAAGACAAGGTGCATTAGCCAGGCGGTCTTGGTGGTTAACGTCGAGGTCGGAAACTCTCAGCCAGGCCAGACGTCTCATGGCAAGCGCCATGGCCGAAGCTCGAGAGGTGAGCTCGAAAGAATCATAAATAGAGCGCACCATGAATTTGCGGAGTTGGAGCAGACTGGAAATGTGTTGTTGGAAAAGAGGGACCTTACGTTCAGGAAGAAACTTTTGTAATGAAGAGAGTTGTTGAACCAGATACTTCATGTAGAAGGAGAAGTGAAAGGTGTAATTATTGGATCTGTTTGCAAGCATTGAATTTTGATAAAGGCACTTGCCAAATTTATCCATCGTTTTGCCCTCTCTGCCAGGAGGGGTAGAAGCATAAATACTGGATCCCTGGGTTTTCTTCAAGGTGGATTCGACAAGAAGAGATTCATGGGGTAGTTGGGGTTTGTCAAACCCCAGGATAGGGATGACCCTGTAGAGACTATCCAGTTTTCTAGGGGCCCCTGGTACCGAGAGAGGGTTCTCCCAATTCTTGTAGAAAGTTTCCCGTAAGATGTCGTGGACGGGTAACTTTAGGAATTCTTTGGGGGGATGCTCGAAGTCTAGGGCATCTAAGAAAGCCTGTGACTTCTTAGAGTCAGATTCTAATGGGATAGAGAGAGCCGCTGACATTTCCCGAAGAAATTTGGTGAACGAGGATTGTTCAGGCTTGGAACCGGTATCGATTGTGGAGGGCTCCTCGTCGGTTGAAGAAGCCTCATCGTCAGTACCGGGTTGGGATTCTTCCCAGAGGTCCGGGTCCCTGACGTCGGTGTGTATATGACGGGACGGTGGTGTGGATGGTTCTGCGTGGCGAGTCTTAGAGAGAGATTTGCCAGAACGCATGGAGACGGTACCGGGGGAAGAGGAGCGGTGCCGGTCTCGGTCGGCTTGGCAACGGTCCCGATGACGGAGAGGATCGGCATCAGAGTGCAGTTGCACGAGAGGGTTGATGGGTTCCGCCGCGAGCACCGGCATGGACGTGTTTAATGGTACCGATGGAGTCGACTCCGGTGATATGGTGCGAGGCTCGGGCCGGTCCGGTACCGGAAGGAGTGGGGCCAATATTGTTGGCAACAGGTGCTGTAGTTGTTGCTGTAGCTGCTCCTGTAATTGAGTTTGGAGTATGGTCGCAATGCGGTCGTCCAGAGGAGGCACCGGTACCGCTTTTTTCTTTTTCGGTACCATAGGTGCTGCTCTACGCCCCGGCGATGAGGAGGCCGATGATGAGGCACTCTCCGAAATCGGGGCGGAGCGTTTACGGGGTCGGCTGAATGCCAGGAGGACCGGTGTCGCCGTCGTGGCAGGAGGGCGCTCAAGGGAAGTGGAAGGCTTCTTAGCCGGCTTACCTGACGCCATCGACCCCGAAGAAGGATCAGGCGGTGTGGAGGTAGTCGGTGCCGACTTTAGCGGCACCGTCGATGGTGTGGCAGACTCCATGGCAGATCCGGTGCCAAAAAGGATGTTCTGCTGGATCTGCCTATTCTTTAACGTACGTTTTTTAAGAGTAGCACAGCGGGTGCAGGTGTCAGCCCGATGCTCTGGACCCAGGCACTGTAAGCACCAATTGTGCGGGTCAGTGAGAGAGATCGGGCGTGCACACCGCTGGCACTTCTTAAAACCCAGCTGAGGGGGCATGAATGGAAACACGGCCTCCGCAAAATCAAACCCGGAGGCCTGTATGTTGGCAACAGGCTCCGCCGGGGCCGGCCAGAAAAATAAAGGAAAAGACAAATTAAATAATTTTTTTTTTTAGACGAAAAAGAAACCCGAAGGGAAAAAAGCAAAAAAGAAGAAAATTACGCGAGCGGGAAGGCAAAGTAGAAAATTTCAACAGCCGTTGAAAGCACATGCGTCTTCTTCGCTCCGCGGAAACGAAGAAACTGGGGACCACGCTCTCCTCCGTCGAGCGGGAAGGCACCCGCGCATGCGCAGTGCGGTCAACTAGAACTTTCTAGTTAAAAGTGTCCGTACCGGGGCTCCGTTGGTGACGTCACCCATACGTTAAGAATATGCTGCCTGCTTGTCCTGGGATTAAAATAGTACATTTATCAAAACATGAACATTCCAGACATGTTTCTGTAGAGTCAGTCCTGAGCCACTTCTCATTTATTTTTAGAAATTGTTAAGCCCGCAGGAAGTTTCAAGATAAAATAATGTGTTTTGGAGTCTGCTGCAAAGACTTCACTAAAACACTATTAAATCAAGTTAATTTGTTTTACCAGTTACATAAACATGAGTCACAATTGGTCCTTGTCTGAAGCTAGGGCTGCAGCATTCTACAAAGAAGCAGCAACCGGCCGCTCAGAAAGAAAAAGGACAAACCATCGACACGAGAAAGGCAAGTCTGGGCACGACAACAAGGCAGGAAACACCGGCTTTCAGCTCAGCAGAAAGAGCGAGACCTTCCCATGTAAGACCCACAGCTGCCAGCTGGGAAGTCAGGAAACATGACCTCATGCACATGGGCCAAGCATGCTGGGAACATCAGGAAACAAAACTCCACCTACATCCGCCAGTGTATGTTGAGCATGCTGGGAAATCCAGAAATCTGTCTACACCAGCATCAACTGCCATGAACCTGGCATGCTGGGAAATCCAGAAATCTGTCTACACCAGCATCAACTGCCATGAACCTGGCATGCTGGGAAATCCAGAAATCTGTCTACACCAGCATCAACTGCCATGAACCTGGCATGCTGGGAAATCCAGAAATCTGTCTACACCAGCATCAACTGCCATGAACCTGGCATGCTGGGAAGTCAGGAAATAGGACTCCACCAACACCACTTATCACATGCTACGCAGAAGGGTGGTAAAGACAATGTCTCCTGGATAAAGATTGAAAGCACTTCTGAGGTCACGATGAGTTGCGTTCCCAACTGGTTTCACTTTAGGTGTGCCAAGCATACCCCACAGGATCTACTGGATATGGGGCTCAACCTGTCGCCTTCAAGGTGCCCAAACTAAATGTTATATTGTAGTGCTTACCCAACAACCAGAGTCATGAGGAAAAGATGTCAAGTAATCAGCCATGGGTATACTGTTCTGGTGTCACTTTATTGATAAATTTGCTATAAAAGCTTATAGACTCGACACTGGCAGTGTTTCAGCATCTGTGCCTTTATCATGCATCTTGAAGAGTAGACACGGTGCACATAGACACTCTGGTTGAAGTGCTGGCAAAAAGTCTGAAGGAACAGCAAATGAGCAAGTATCCAAAGCTAAGGGTCACGAGGGCTGCCCAAGTCCGGTCCTTGATATCTACTGGCTGTCCAGGTTTTCAGGATATCCACAATGAATATGCAGGAGAGAGATTTGCCTGCACTGCCTTCTTGGTATGCAAATCTCTCTCTCTCCTGCATATTCATTGTGGATATCCTAAAAACCTGGCCTGCCAGTAGATTTCGAGGACCGCACATGGGAAGCCCTGCTTTGGCCACTTGTTCATTTGCTGTTCCTTCAGATTTTTTGCCAGCGCTTCAACTAGAGTGTCTGTACGCACCGTATTTACTCTTCGAGATGCATGATAAAGGCACAGACGCCAAAACACTGCCAGTGTTGAGTCTATAAGCTTTTATAGCAAATTTATCAATGAAGTGACTCCAGAACAGTATACCCATGGCTGATTACTTGACATCTTATTCTCACGATTCCATTGTTGTGTTGGCTACCCTCGTCGTTGAAGCCTCCCTTTGGCTTCCTCTTCAATATTGTAGTGCTTATCAGGGGTGCCTAAAGTTGCAGTTGATTGTTATACCTCAACAACAACCAACTAAATGATAGGACAGCCTCACATGTCAAGAGAAATACACAAATGTAGTGTGTATTCACCCAAATCATGTAGAAAATGGCATCAAGCAGTTTCTACATCATAGGTGACCAACCTCAGTTATTTAGGGCTGCAAACCAGTCAGCTTTTCAAGATTTCCCCAATGAATATGCATGAGATATATTTGCATGCACTATCTCCATTGTAGATCTCACACATTTTCATTGTGGAAATCCTGAAAACCCAACTGGGTTGTGGCCCTCGAAGGCCGAGGTTGGACACCTCTGCTCTACATGGCCACGATGGAGCTCTCGTCTTCTTTCAACCCGATCAAATATGAAAGGAAATTTTTCACCTTCAACCCACTAAGGATATTCCTTAACCTTTCCTTCCATAACTGAAAAAGACATTCATAACTTTTCAAAAACTGTGTGTAAAATAAGGGACTATCAGGCTTAAAGGGCATAAGTACAACCAATAACCAGCTGAAGTGTGTCAATACAGCAGTGTCAACCATCAGTCCTAGGAACCAGCAAGGCAAACGGTTTGCAAAATCCAATAGGATTAGCAAGAAAGAAAGCCAACCATGTAAAGTTGACGGCTTACATAAGAATTCATACTGGGACAGACCGAAGGTCCATCAAGCCCAGTATAACAGTGGCCAATCCAGGTCTCGAGTACCTTGCAGAAACTCAAACAGAAGCAACATTCCAGAGCTGAGATTGTGGTGTCTTAAAGCCTCATTCAACCAATGCCTAAGAGCCAACCTCATCAGTGATGTCACAATGGCTTGATTATCCTATTCTTGGCTCACATAAGAACATAAGACTTGCTATACTGGGAGAGACAGAAGGTCCATCAAGCCCAATATCATGTTTCCAACAGTGTCTAACCCAGGTCCCAAGTACCTAGCGAGAACTCCCAAGCGGTACAAACAGATTTTATGCTGCTTCTCCTAGGAATAGGCAGTGGATTTTCCCAAGCCACCTCAATAATGGTCTATGGACTTCTCTTTTAGGAAATTATCTTAAAAGAGATTTTATTTACTACTTTGGCTGCCAGGCTTTATACAGACACACCCAATATGGTCATGTATCTATCACCCAAGGGGCTGCTTCAGGGGCAAATGGATATCAGTAAGTGTTAACAGTCCAAACTGGAAAAAAACTCTCTAGTCTCTAGACCTAGTTCAGTCTCAGAAAGAACAGTTTTTACCAGTTTGGATTTTTACACTTACTGGTATCCATTTGCATGTCTTTATAAAAACTGGGAGCCAATCGGCTTTTTTTCTTGCTAATCATCAATGCTAGAGAAAACTATGGCGATACCGTAACTACTACAATTCCATCAAACAAGCAATAAAGAATCAGTCAATTTCTTAATAAAACATACAGTGGTGCCTCACACAACGAACTTAATTCGTTCCAGGAGCAAGTTTGTTATGCGAAAAGTTCGTTATGTGAAACGCGTTTTCCCATAACAATACATGTTAAAAAAAATAATTCGTTCTGCAGCATAAAATATGCTAAGATGACATAAAAAAAGATAAATTTTTTGTTATTATGTTTATTTAGATACATCTAAAAACATAATTGTTTTTTAAAACAACACACATTTTTTAAATTTAAAGACAGACTAAGTAGAGTCTAATTTTACAGTGAGAGAGGGCAGAGTCTCAGCGGCAAAAACTGGGACTTACCTGTTCATTTTTTTTTTCTTGGCTTATTTTTGGTTGGCCCGGTGGTTTTCATGTTCTGTGGTGTTAGTTTTTTCTCTTTTTCGATGCAGTAACATGGCAGCAGAGGTGGTTAAAAGTTGTTTCCGGTGTGGGAAGCGGCAAACACCATCGGGGTTATGCGCTGCAGGGTATGTGGACGCTTCGGGGGAAGATGTAGTCATGGCGCCGGTTGAGTTGGCATTTTCCCGCCCGAATGATGTGCATTCAGTTTCGCTGGCTCTCTCAGTGGATGCAGCCGCATCGGCGGTGCAGGACCCACAGCTGCTTGATACCGTGCTTCTTTCCCTGCCGACATCACTTTCTCTTCTCGGCGGGGTGTCGGCTGTAGCGCCAGGGCTTGTTTCAGCGATAAAGGCCGGTCAGAGGGCAGTTAAGCGCAGTGCCTGCGCGGAAGGATGCAGCTCAGGCGACTTCGTTGTGTGAAACGAAGTTCGTTGTGGGAAGCAAGACCTGAAGTTCGTTGTGCGCAGCGTTCGCTGTGCGAGGCGTCCGTTATGCGAGGCACCACTGTACATGGCCAGTAGCATAAACAAAAACAGAACTCCGTACTGAGTTCATGGGATTACACAATTGACTGATTCTTTATGACTTTTTTTGATGTATTAACTGATTGAGTCGTGTACACAGCTGTGACAATTTTGTCCGCCAGCCGAATTAAACCGGGATATTCAGCGCCAGACCCTATCCAGGTATTGGAACTCAATATCCTGGTACTTAGTGACTAGCAGGGAATTACAGTCAAACCGCGGATAGCGAGTAACGTGGTTTGCGAGTGTTTTTGCAAGACGAGCCAAACATTTTATTAAATTTGAACACGATAAACGAGCGTCGTCTTGCCGTGCGCGTCACGTCATCAGAACCCACAGTTGAAGCGCGCACATCTTACGTTGAAAGCGGCTGAATGTAATAAAAGTGTCATGCCTTTCAGTCAGGAAAAATGAATTTTTGGTTAAGTATTTTGATTCCTCAAGCACAATCATATTATGTCGTTGGGAAGTTACTGAAAACCTAGCAGTTTGACAAATTTGTAGCATGAACTTTTGCACCCCCTCTTACATGTATGTTCACCGATTGTACAGTTCTTCTTTGATGTGAACCACCCAGAACTTTATGGTAGGGCAGTATATAAAAATAAAGTTTATTATTATTATCATTATTATAAAACTTACCCATAGCTCAAGTGCTCACAGCATACAATATTTTGTATTAAAGTTTTGGGGTTGTGGAACAAATCGTCTGAGTTTCCATGATTTCCTATGGGGAAATTCACTTTGATATACGAGTGCTTTGGATTACATGCATGCTTCCGGAACGAATTATGCTCGCAAACCAAGGTTTTACTGTACCTGGGTACTGCCAATCTTTAGTTTGAGTACTTGGATAGCTACTCAGTTAACTTAGAACAGCCTTTACTGCCTACCATTATTATTTATTTATTTATTTACTAGTCTTATAGACCGTTACATTAACGGGTGCTAGAATATGTGTGTGTGTGTCTGTCTTTATTTTTTTTTTTCTCTCTCCTTAGCCGCTTTCTGTATTTCTGTCTGTCTTTTTTTTTTTTTCTCTCTCTCCTTAGCCGCTTTCTGTATTTCTGTCTGTCATTTTTTTTTTTTCTCTCTCTCCTTAGCCGCTTTCTGTATTTCTGTCTGTCATTTTTTTTTTTCTCTCTCTCCTTAGCCACTTTCTGTATTTCTGTCTGTCGTTTTTTTTTTCTCTCTCTCCTTAGCCGCTTTCTGTATTTCTGTCTGTCGTTTTTTTTTTTTCTCTCTCTCCTTAGCCGCTTTCTGTATTTCTGTGTGTCATTTTTTTTTTCTCTCTCTCCTTAGCCGCTTTCTGTATTTCTGTCTGTCGGTTTTTTTTTTCTCTCTCTCCTTAGCCGCTTTCTGTATTTCTGTCTCTTTTTTTTTTTTTTTTCCTTGGCTGTCCACTTCCACCCCTTGCCTGCTCCCCCTGTCCATTCTCCCTTCCTTTTACCTCCCCTGTGTTCTCCACCACCCCATCACTGCTCACCTTATCCAGCAGAAGCCCTTCTCCCTTTGTTTTACCTCCCCCTGTCCATCATCTGTCCAGCAGTAGGCCTGTCTTCATTTTTCTGCCCCCCCTCCCTGTTCATCAACTCCTTTTCTGGCCCTCCATTTCCGTGTGTTGCAGCATTTCCCTCCCACCCCACTTCCCTGTGCAGTATTTTCCTCCCCCCATACCTTCCTTCCTACTTATGTTAAAATGGTTTCCGGGTTTGGCTGCCGCGGCCTGCAGCCGCCGCAGCCGACTCGGGCCGCCGCGGTTGACACCTGCCTCGGGGGGGGGGGGGGGAGGAGGAAGAGAGAGAGCGGAGAGAGTACTGTAGGGGCTTGCGCAGTCCTACCTGCGGGTCCCTACATCGCGGCGACGTCAAGAGCAATAAACGCAGGCGGGGATCGTGAGAGTAGCCACTGCTCCAGACTGTAAGCCGCGCATGCGCACTTCCTATGTGTTGCTACAGCTCATGAAAAACCGGCGCACACATAGGAAGTGCGCATGCGCGGCCTAGCGTTTTATTATATTAGATTTATTCGATTTTTCTATACTGTTCTCCCAGGGGAGTTCAGAACGGTTTACATGAATTTATTCAGGTATTCAAGCATTTTTTCCTGTCTGTCCTGGTGGGCTCACAATCTATCTAATGTGCCTGGGGCAATGGGGGGATTAAGTGACTTGCCCAGGGTCACAAGGAGCAGCATGGATTTGAACCCACAACCCTAGGGTGCTGAGGCTGTAGCTTTAACCACTGCGCCACACACTCCGTCTCAAACTGTGTACCCCGGCACAGTGATGTGCCCCGAAGAGATTCCAGAATTTTACTTTATTTTTAAAAAATTTCCTTCATAACTTTTATACACTAGAATAGATGACATGTACGTCATGTGCGCAAGAGTTTTGTCAATGTTATGAGCGTCTGTGCGCATAAGGATACCACCGCCCAGACAAGCATCATTCTTTGATGTGACTGGTCCTTGAAAACTAACAGCAATTAATTTGGCTTTCATTTTTTATGCATTAGTTATCCTAACTTGACCAACAAAAACAATCAAGGCTCCGTTACCGTTTGTATCTTATCTTTGCGAACTTGAATTTTCAGCTCCGACAGAAATTAAATCGAATAAAAAGAGAACAACTGAAGATGGTGGATGGTGAAATGCTTGTTTGCTTGTCGACTATCGAGCCGCGTTTTGAGTTACCTTGCACTCAAAAAACAAGCACATCCATCGCTTTGATTAGCAAGTCTATTCTGCTTTAGTTTCACCACTGTTACAAATACCTATACATAGCTTAAAGAACTTTAAATAAATAATTCTCAAATTTAACTTTTTTGTTGGTTTTGTAAATTTTATCATTTCAATTATAATGTGCCGTGAAAAACATTTGCTCCGTTTAGTGTTGCGGAGCTAAAAAGATTGGAGATACTAGTCTAGTGCGTGAAAAAAAAAAAAAAAGTTGCCTTCAACTCCAGTCAAGTCCCCTCTTATCGCTGCGTCTCAGTATGACTGTTTCCCTAATATGCTTATTTATTCTCTACAATGTTAGTGTATGCAAACCACTTATTTGTGTCATGTTTGTCTTGCTTCTAACTTTGACTCATAAAGCCTCCACCCCCTTCCATCCATTTCACTACTAATGACCTCCTTGGGAATGGCACATAATTCAGACCTGATACATAAATAGAGCCCTTCCCCCTCCCACCCCAACACACACATTATTAGGCATGCAAAATGCATCCTAAATATGCATATTTCTGTATCGATTGTCTGGTCATAAGCCTATGACCATCCAGTCTCTCAGTGACTCCCGCACTATTTGTTATTAGATTTCAATCGGCGTTCTTTCATAAGATGTAATTTGCCAACTCAGCCCGAGTTCCTTGTTGTTACACAACTATTGCCAACCTAGATTACCGCATTTATTTCTTGATTGTTCCTGTCTCTTTCGGCGCCATTTCCATCAACCTAAGCCATCTGTCCCGCCCTAACTGGACAGCCCGTTCATCCTCGCTTCTAGTTAACCTAGTGCTCCCGACTTATTATTCTTCCCCCCATCTCGTGGGTCTGGTTCCTGTCGCAAAGCAATCCTTCAACCCAATGCAGTCCGGTTATTCCTAAGAAAAATTCTTTTAACGTCGCAAAACTCCAAAGTCCTTTTCTGCACTCGTAATTTTCAACTGGGGACATATCAAGTTTCAAGTTTATTAAATTATTTGATTAAACGCTTTTCAGGATACAAAGCGTTTTACAAAGAAATAAAATTGGATTTCTTAAATCACAAATACATCGTAAATAAAAAAAATTACTTAAAAATTAAAAACAAACTGGGGTAACAAACACATGGAACAGTAGGAAGGTAGGGAAAAGAAAAAATACAATAAAAAATAAAAAAAATGTGTTAATCAGATTAGGTTAGAACATAAGGATGATGTGAGAAAAGGATTTGCAAACTTAAAAATCTAAAAAAAAAAAGGGGATATATAATCAGAGTTTAATACAAAACAATGAGTATAGGAATCAACCGAAAAATAAACTTTTAGTTAAAGGCTTCTTTAAAAAGAAAACACTTTAAACTAGTTTTGAATTTATTCAAATCTTGTTCAAGTCTTAAATAAAGAGGGAGTGAGTTCCAAATAGTAGGGGCTGTAACCGAAAAAATCAGGTCACGGCGAGTACCGATGATTTTTAAAGAGGGAACGTATAGGGACGCTTGTGAGGATGATCTGAGAACTCTTGACGGGCTGTAAGGAATCAAAAGCCTATCTATAAATGCAGGAGTATTATTTCTTATTGTCTTGAAGACTAATAGTGCTATTTTATATGTAATCCTATATGAAATTGGTAGCCAGTGAGCTTTTTGAAGCAGAGGTGTAACATGATCGAATTTTTTTGAACCTGAGATTACCTTTATTGCAGTGTTTTGTATGATTTGGAGGCGCCTTAAATCCTTAAGATATGCCCCCTTTAACAAGGAATTGCAGTAGTCTAGTTTTGAAATCACTAGAGAATGAATTAAAGTATATCCAGCTGGTTGGGCTTTTAAGGGGAAAAAACATAGATGCGGGTTTTAAAGGCCTAAGTAACACGCTGCCCACAGAAATGCCCACTTAGGCATCTGATTCTAGAAAAGATAAGTGCCTACTTCATGGTGCTTAACGGTGCCTAACGCCCAATTAAAATTTTTTCCCCCCAGTTATTTAGGCTATTAAGGGTATTTTGCCAATTAAGTTAGGCGCCCTTTATAGAATCCGGCCCTTTGGGCTAAGTGCCTGGTTTTTTTTTATAGAATCAAGTTTTACGAGTTAAACACTTTGGGCTAGATTCACAAAGCAAACCAATCATGTACCAATCAGTTTGCGACCCGATTTCCCTCCGGCCGACCATCCTCAGATCCGTGCATGCAAATGAGGGCAACAGCATGCAAAGTAGGCAGGGACGCGATTCACTAACCGAAACCCTGCAGCACCGACTGGGCTGGCCGATCACAAACAAGCGACTGCTGCGGACCAGTCGCAAAAGCCCTTTCCGACTTGCCCTGCCTTCTGCAGCCCTGCTCTCTGCCCTGTCAGCCCCGATCTCCTGCATCCCCTGGCTAAGAAGCTGTCTTTTCTCCTGCAGCCCCGACTCTCCCACCCTTCCCTGCAGTGCAAGCCTGTGGTTTTAACCATAGTAACATAGTAGGTGACGGCAGATAAAGACCCGAATGGTCCATCCAGTCTGCCCAACCTGATTCAATTTAAATTTTTTTTTTTTTTCTTCTTAGCTATTTCTGGGCGAGAATCCAAAGCTTTACCCGGTACTGTGCTTGGGTTCCAACTGCCGAAATCTCTGTTAAGACTTACTCCAGCCCATCTACACCCTCCCAGCCATTGAAGCCCTCCCCTGCCCATCCTCCTCCAAACGGCCATACACAGACACAGACCGTGCAAGTCTGCCCAGTAACTGGCCTAGTTCAATCTTTAATATTATTTTCTGATTCTAAATCTTCTGTGTTCATCCCACGCTTCTTTGAACTCAGTCACAGTTTTACTCTCCACCACCTCTCTCGGGAGCGCATTCCAGGCATCCACTACCCTCTCCGTAAAGTAGAATTTCCTAACATTGCCCCTGAATCTACCACCCCTCAACCTCAAATTATGTCCTCTGGTTTTACCATTTTCCTTTCTCTGGAAAAGATTTTGTTCTACGTTAATACCCTTCAAGTATTTGAACGTCTGAATCGTATCTCCCCTGTCTCTCCTTTCCTCTAGGGCAGTGGTCTCAAACTCAAACTCTTTGCAGGGCCACTTTTTGGATTTGTAGGTACTTGGAGGGCCGCAGAAAAAATAGTTAATGTCTTATGAAAGAAATGACAATTCTGCATGAGGTAAATCTCTTTATAGTTTATAAATCTTTCCTTTTGCCTAAGTCTTAATAATAATATTGTCCTTTATAGCTAAAGAGACATATCATCAAGAAACTTTTATTTTACTTTTGTGATTATGATAAACATACTGAGGGCCTCAAAATAGTACCTGACGGGCCGCATGTGGCCCCTGGGCCGCGAGTTTGAGACCACTGCTCTAGGGTATACATATTCAGGGCTTCCAGTCTCTCCTCATACGTCTTCTGGCGCAAACCTCCTACCCACGGGCCTAAACAACTTAAAACCACGGGCTCCAAAAAAGAAAAAAAAAAAAATCTCTGCCGGCCGAGGTCCAGCGCATGCGCACCTGTAGATAGTCTGCGTATGTGCTGGGATCACTATAGAGCGATCCGGGCAGGCAGATGGGGGCATTCCTCCGATCGCCCCCCATCTGCATATTGCAGTTTGGAGAATCCATCGGACCTGCCTGGATCAGACACGGATCAGTCCCCATCGAGCAAGTTCGTGAATCTAGCACTTTATCTTTCCACTGGTTTTTTAGCCCGTTACATTAACGGGTGCTAGAATAGATCTGTAGACTTAGGCATTTCTTTCTCTTTTTCTGTATGTGTGTCTTTCTTTCTTTCTCCCTGCCCCCCTTTCTTTCTATCTTTTCTTTCTGTCTCTCCCCCCTGACCAGCAGTAGCCCTTCTCCCTTCCTTTTACCTTCCCTCTGTCCAGCAGAACCCCTTTCCTGCTCCCCTTGTCCAGCAGTAGCCCTTTTCTCTTCCTTTTACCTCCCCCTGTCCAGCAGTACCCCTTCCCTGCTCCCCCTGTCCATCAGTAGCCCTTCTCCCTTCCTTTTACCTTCCCTCTGTCCAGCAGAACCCCTTTCCTGCTCCCCCTGTCCAGCAGTACCCCTTCCCCCTTCTTTTTACCTACCAATATTCCCATTTCCCCTTTTACCTTTCCTATTTCCACCTTTTTCCACCCCATCCAGCATCATTAGAGTACCTGTTGCATTGTTGGTGTTCCAGTGTCTCCTCTGCCTTGGGTCTGGGCCGACTATTGTGGACCAGGATTGCCAGGGGTGCCCTGTGGGACAGGCAGGGGCAAGGGTCAGCAGAGGTGGGGGAGTTCTGGGTGGCAGCGTGAGTTCACTCTGGTGCAGGGCCTCTGCTGTGTCACGGGGAGCTGGTGCCTGCACTTCTAACCACTTCCTCTAGAGTCCCTTCTGCAGCGCGCAGGCGTCGCGTGGCGGTGACATCCAGGCCTTACACTGCCACGTCTCTCCTGAGCCGCGACGAAAAGGGCAGGGGGTGCTAGCGGCTGGCAGCCGCCGCTCCGCACCGCCTTTCACTTCAAGCCGCCGCGGCCTCCTTCCAGCAGCCGCCGCTCCGCACTGCCTTGCCGCAGCAGCGTCTAAAGACACTTCGGCCGGTAGGGCCATATTGTGAGGTGGAGAGCAGGGAAGCTTGACTGGCGCGCATGCACACTCGTGCCGCCGCGACAGATCAGGGAACACGCGGCGCGAGTGCGCATGCGCGCTTAGCGTTTTATTATATATGATTAAGTCTAATTAAAGCCGATTGTGAGGTGTTGAGTGCATTTATCAGCACCAATTAAGCCTATTAATTTACTGAGGTGCCAATAACTGCGCCTAATTTTAGGCAGACTTTTAGGACCATTCAGACTGCTAATCAGAGAGCTAACCAGATAAAGTTAGACCCATCCTAACTTTGGGCTAGATTCACTAACCTCACCGATCCGATCCGTGGGCGATCCGTGGCCAGACGACTGATTCACGATGCGTCCTCACGCAAATGGGGGCAATCGGAGGCATGCCTCACACCGACACGGATCGCTGCAGAGCGATCCCAACGCTTACGCAGACCATCTTTCTTTGCCTGTAGATGGTCTGCGCTTGCGCTTGCTGTCCGTGAACAAAACTTTGGCTTTTTTTTTTTTTGACTTTTTTTTTTTTTTTTTACTCGCGAGCCCGTGGTTTTAACCCGCGGGGCTGCACTGCGGTGTGTTCTGAAACAGAACAGAACACGCCATAGTGCAGCCCCGCTTTAAATCCGCGGGTTAAAACCACAGGCTCGCACTGCAGGGGAAGGGCGGCAAATGCAGGAGAGTCGGGGCGGCAAAAGGGCAGGAAAGTCGGGGCGGCATAAGCAGGAGAGGCAGAGAGGCAGGCGGGGCGGCAGAGAGCAGGAAAGGGCATGAGCGATTGGTCCTCATCAGTTGCTTCTTTTTTGATCGGCCAGCCCAATCGGTGTTCCTGAATTTGTTTAGTGAATCGAGGCCCTTCCTACTTTGCATGCACGGATCGGATCGGGTGCAGGAGGAAGGTTAGTGAATCGCGTCAGGGCTGCAAAGTGGTCAGGACGCAATCGGTGGGCTTAGTGAATGTAGTCCTTTATGTAGTCAGCAGTCCAAATATCACTGCTAGTCAGCACCGATTCCTAGATATTTGGTGCCAGCTGGAATCCAGATACCAGCACTGACTACACTGTGCAAAAGAGGTTTTGTAGTGGGTGTTCTAGTGATTTGGGGGTCGCTGAATTCAAAGCTGACCTTAATTTTTCCAGTATACCCCTCTGATTTTTTTGGCAAAAGAGCATTATAATGCAAAAAATAACATTTTTGCTATATTTTCTAATGCTTGGAGTAAATGTTATAACAATCTGTGAACTATTAAAACGGTTTGCCTCAAAATTAGATTTTTCTTTTTCCCGATAATCTTGGTAGTGTTGGTGACGAGCACGGGGAAAAGTTTCACCAGGACATTGCTACAATGGAGAAACGATATCAGGGAATTCATGAATGCTGTTGGGCATTAATTAAGAGATGCTCCTAATCTCATTTATAAACGCACTTCAACAGCAAAATGATTCTAGAATGTAATATTTATAGGAACTCTTAAATCAGCGCACTGCGTTACTTTATAACTTCTCATGCTATAAATATTTGCGATTTGCTCAAAAACTAGACGCGACGGGAGAAAACCGAGGGTATTTTCATCCACAGGAGGTCAGATTCTATAAAGTAAACCTCATTTTCTTCTCGCCCCAGAAAAAAAAGTTAAAATCTGTTGCGCAATGCTGAATATCTGATCCTTTTTACCTATGGTAGCCGGGGTTTTAAAAATACCAACCTCTGTGGGCTTTATACTGGCCCTGTCCATTTTTTTCTCTGCATACTCATATGAAGCATGACTGGGCCTCTGCAGTTTGCTCATACCATAATGGACCTGTACCATACCGCAACACAAGTGCGACAGTCCAACGCAACGCCATACCTACATATCAGGCCACCCACCTGGTCTCAACCAGTAACATAAGGCAATCAGGTAATGAACCTTCATAACACAGTGTTACAGCAGACTCAGATCTCTGTAATTAAACAATAAGGAAAAGATAGGGTGTATGTCGTGGGCAGATACCGGCACGCCCCAGGTGCATTTTTTGACCTTGTGCTTTGTACCTAGTGCTGATACACAAATGCACCTGGTGTGTTTTATTACAACGAAAGCATGATTTCATCAAACCATTTCTTCAGGTCTGAAATCTAACGTTATGGGGAAAGGGCAGAACCGTCAGCAGCCAGTGAGAAACCAGAGGCTCCTCTTCCCATTCAACAACCATTTAACAGAGCCAGAAGACACGTATTAACAGTTCAAAGTGGATATTGGCAGAACTATTCCGTAGTCATCATCTGTATGTATTTAAGAGCAGCTGGAAACTTTCATCCCCTTTCTAAGCACTCACCCCAAATCCCTCAGGCCTCAGTGCTCACCATGAATCCTTGAGACCTCTCTTACCTCCACCCTGACTTTAGTCTCTTGCCGACTTCCGGCCTCCCTTCACCGCCATTTATTGCCCCCTGTGCCAGACCACTCCCATCTTTCACCATCACTTGGGACCCTCTAATATGTCAGCCCCTCTGGAGCTCCTTCACTCCTTATATTCCCCCTCCCTTCACCCTCCAACCTTAATCCCGTAATCACTTAAAGCTCACTCCTCCCTTCAGTATTCTCATGACGAGATGCGTGGTCTAACTCGCATCCTTAAGAAGCAGGATGAGAGCAGATTCACTGCAGTTCCACCTATAGGAAAGCAACTGGCAAAAACACAACAGGAATATGTGCATCAACCACTGGATCAGTGACCACAACTAGAGAATGATACGGGGACAAATTTGTTCCCGTCCTAGCAGGAACTCAATTTCCCCATCTTGTCCCCGTGAGTTTTGTCGCTCTCCCTGTACCCGCCCCATTCCTATAGGCTCTGCCTTAACCGTACAAGCCTCACACACTTATGATTTTAGTGTTTGAGGCTTGTGCAGATGAGGACAGAGCTTGCAGGAATGAGGCAGGGACAGGAAAAGAACTCACAGAGATGGGACAGGATGGGACAATGAGTTCTCGTGGGGACGGGAAAGATATGTCCCTGTGTCATATACAAATGGGTGCTTTTTCTTGGAATCTTACATCTCTGGCATTTTTTTTAAATACATCAACTCAAAGAACAAGTTATCAGCAGCCTTGGGCATTCCCTATGAAGTATTTCCAACTTCATCCCAGCCTCTTCCATTCCCTGACACATGTTGTACTTCCCCTAAACCTCTTCTATTTCTGTCGCATATACTCTTGCCACATATTCCTGCCCCCCTCCCCCACACACACTCTTCTATTCCCTATCCTTCGCCACCGGCCTCTTCCACTCCCTGCCATGCATTCCTTTCCCCAACCTCTCCCATTCCCTTATAATACCTGCACTCCCTTACTAAAAAAAAATGTCAAACTCATATTTCACTGCAGACCAAGTGCTTGCATGCCACGCTTTTCGTTCTTTTGGTGGCAGATGCACCGTCTCTCGTACGTTCAGAGCACGCTTCAAGAAGACACATTTATTGGTAAGAAATTACACCAACACCTGAAATGAGATCATGTCGCAGCATGTTCTAAGCCTACATGCAGGAATGTGGCTAAATCCGCTCTTCCTTCCATGCTGAACAGTGGGTTGAAAGAAGACCAATGGTCCACCGAGTTCCCCACCCTCCTACTGACTGCCAGACAATAATCCCTTCGTGCTGAGCTAGAGAAGGATTTAGCACCCAATCCTTCTTGGCCTCTAATAAGGTCATCAACACTAGCCCCTGGATCCGCACCTCTTCCTACAGCGTATTAAAATTATCTTACACACTGATTTCCTTTGCCTTCAACCCGGTCTAATTTTACTGTGGAATGAGCCAGTGCTGGGGGAATGACCATTCCACTGCTATGAGTGAATAATCCAAGGGCTGGTGGTCACCGTATCTCACAAAAGATATAGCAGAATTAGAAAAGGTACAGAGAAGGGCAATGGAAATGATAAAAGGTTTGGGGCGACTTCCCTATGAGGAGAGACTAAAGCGGTTAGGGCTCTTTAGCTCGGAGAAGAGACAGCTCAGGAGTGATATGATAAGAGGTCTATAATATATTGAGGTGCCTACATCCATCATCAGCCCCCTTAACTATGCCTAATTTTTGGTAGGTGCCTTGCACTTAGGGTCTGATTCTCAAAACGCATGTTGTTTTGTTTTTTTTAAGTGTCCAAGACAGGCCGCCTACATTGTAGGTCTCTGTAGTGCGTCTACAGAGACGCGAACCCACACTTAACCACACCCAAGGTGGAGGGTTGGGCGTAGTTTCGTCCAGAGGTGGCCTTGTGCGTCAGTACGTATCTCCCTAGACATGAGACAGACGCCTTCTGCAATGCTAGACAGGTAAAAATGCTCAAGTACCTGAATAAATTCTCCGAGCTCTCATGGGAGAACAGTATAGAAAATTGAAATAAATAAATAGCAAGAAAACTAGAGCTGGTATTGTGACATCATAATGCCTCATTCCACCAATGCCTAAGAGCCAACCTCATCAGTGATGTCACAATGGCTTCACTGTCCTAGACTCAGCTCACTTTTAGTACATTTTGATTTCTGCCTTATGACTCTGGGCAAGACTGTGATAACCAGAGCTGGTATTGTGACATCATAATGCCTCATTCCACCAATGCCTAAGAGCCAACCTCATCAGTGATGTCACAATGGCTTCATTGTCCTAGACTTGGCTCATTTTTACTACGTTAAAGCTACAGCCTTAGCACCCTTAGCACCTATGCTGCTTCTTGTGACCCTGGGCAAGTCACTTAATCCCCCCATTGCCCCAGGTACATTAGATAAGATTATGAGCCCACTGGAACAGATAGGTTAAACTAATTCACAAAGCAAGAAAGTTCGACCATGTTACCCCCTTACTTATTAAATCACATTGGCTCCCCATATCTCATCGAATTACCTTCAAAATTATATTTCTGGTATATAAGACATTGATCTCTAATGAACCCCAATTTATATCAAAAATGATTGTCCCGTGTAATTCTTCTCGCTCACTAAGATCATCCTCATCACAATTGCTATCAGTCCCCTCGTTGAGAATTATAGGCACAAGACGTAATGATACGTTCTCCGTGAAGGCCCCCACACTGTGGAATTCTCTTCCAAATTTTATTAAAAGTGAAAAAGACCTCGTCTCTTTTAAGAAAATTTTAAAAACATATTTATTCCAAGATGCATTTGATTCATGAAATGCAATGTTTTAAGGTTCTTTCATTTTCTCTTATCTTTTACATTTAATATCTTTGTACATTTAAAACATTTTATTTTACCTCACCCCATTATTACCCAATGTGTTTTCCTTTTTATGTAAAAATTTTAACAAACTACAAAATTGTAACTTTCCCCTGCCTTTCCATTTACTCTTGTCTGTCCAATTTGTTTGTCAGTTGTCTAATTTATTCAAATTATATGTATTGCCACATTCTGATGGTTTTTAAATGGTACATCGCTTAGATATTGTTATAAGCGATTCATCAAATGCAAATTAAACTTGAAACTTGATAGGAAAAGTCCTTTGAGGCTGTAAAACTACAAAAAGGCAGTCTACAAGTCCCAATCCCTTTCCCTTTCATTTTCACCCCAGCAAACTCGTACATCCGACCCTGCCTTTGCACATTCATTCCCTTCAGCGATAAGGACTCCGATGAGTCAGGCTTTGAAGTAAGAAATGAAGGTTTAGCATTTTCACAGGAAAGGGATGCCAGGAGGAGTGTGGGGGGGGGGGGGAAAGGAGCTCAGGGGCATTTGAATTGGAAGAGGTACTATGGACTGGCAATCCAATGTCAGGTAAGGCCCGTAAAAGCCAACCCGTCTTCTGGTCTCTGAACTACTATTAGAAGCATAGAAACATGATGGCCGCTAAAGGCCAAATGGCCCGTCTAGTTTGCATTTTCTATATGTCGTGATGATGACTATGGGTGTCTTTATAGTGACCCGCCTTGGGAAAGGCGGGATGGCTCGGAGCTTAGTTTTGAATTCGTTTTAATTTGGTTGGAGTTTTTTTTTTTTCTCTCTCTCTCTCTTCTTCTCTATTGGATTTTTGGTACTCACCCGGGTTCGTTTATTGGTTGGGGTGTGGATATATATAGGGGAAGGTGGGGTTTGGAGAGCAAAGGGGAATTTGGACAGGGTTAGGTGCTTTCTCCTGGGGGGTTTTTTCAGGGGGGGAGGGTGGTATTTGACCGCTGTGTCGGAGAGTATCAGAGTACAACTCTCTGAAGTATGTATTTGCTGTGTTTCTTTCCTACTTTGGGGTTAGGGTTTGTTGGGGAGCTACTTAGTGTTGGGTTCAAAGGGGGTTGTTGCCTGCTGCTACTTTTGGGCTGTTACTATACCTTGAAAGTCCCTACACATTTTTGTTGTCACAGGGAAGGGGGGGGGGGGTACGTTTTATACCTTGTAGGATTCTCCTCCCGTTTGGGGGGTTCGGGAAGGGGAATGGGGGGGGGAGTACATTTCATTTGAAACCTCTTGATGACTGACTCTAAGGGCTCCTTTTACTAGCGTTTTTAGCGCACGCAGATTAGTGCACGCTAACCCCAGGCTACGCGGCTAGAACTAATGCCAGCTCAATGCTGGTGTTAGCGTCTAGCGTGCGCTATTCCACGCACGTTAAAGCCCTAACGCAGCTTAGTAAAAGGAGCCCTAAGTTGTATATTGTGGTTTAAAGTGTTGCACCTGTTCTGTGTGTGTGTGTGTGTGTGCGTTTATTTTTTTTGTAGTGTGGTTTTGGCGGGGTTTTTTTTTTTTTTTTAATTTGTCATCAATAAAAAAAAAATGACTTGAACTAAAACATGAATAAGCTATAAACTTCTGCGGTGCTGAGTGATGATCTCTGGCTATCATTTCAAGTTTCAAGTTTTATTCAATATTTGATTAATCGCTTATCGTAACTACTAAGCGATTTACATTTACAGAAAATACATAATAAAAATTAACAATAATATAATAAAATCTAAAAATCAATTTAAAAACAAACTAAATAAATTTGGACAGGAAACATTGGGAAAGAGGGGAAAGAAATACAATTTGTAATAGGAAAGGAGGGATAAATAAGGGTCAATACACTTTCTCGCAGTTAAACAATTCCCACGCTTAGGCCAGGATTCTTGGAATTCCGCTACTGTCCACTGCTGCTCCCCAGGTGGTTGCTCCATGCACCCGCTATCAACAGTTTATAATATTTCTTCTTTGAGCCTCAAATTGGGAGCTCCGGGTTTAGGGTTTCCTTTGGGTAGCTAGGCTGCAGTCAATTTCCGAGACGGACTTTGAAGTAGAGAGAAGCGTATAAAAACTATTAGTGCTTTGTAGTTGATATCTGTTGTCAAGAGCTACGATTTAATAGGTTTCCATTGTTTGCACCACAAGGATGGTCTTGACCAGGATTTGCCAGCTATAAATCTTTTAAATTAATTTTTTTTTTGTTTTGCATTATTTATTCATCGGAGGTATCTGAATGCTCCTATCCTAGCCTTCACATATATCTAGGTTATTAAATGTTATTTTATGAGGCTTTCATTCTGAAGGAAAGCAGAACGAGGAGGGAGCGAGGGAGAAAGACGAGATGAAAGTAAACTCAAGCATTTTGGCAGTAGAATACGAGATAAAGGAGACAGATATAAGTAATGTTACAGTGAAGCAGTAGGAAAAATGCGCCGGCGGAGGAGTAGGTTCATGGGATCGAGGCGATGAGACTTCAAGGTCAGAAATGGAGAAGCATGGTAGTGGGATGTTATTATTAAAAAGTTAAAACAAAACAAAGAGAAAAAAAGGTTCCACCCTAAACTGCAGTGAAAAACAACCGAGAGCAAACAAAACGACAGCTCATTGCAGTGGCGAATTTTGACGTTGCTTATACTTTGCTGCTACTCTACAATTTTTTGTGACTTTTTTTTGTTATTCCCTCTTTTTACCATGGACCCCTGACGAAGGTTTGTCCGAAACACGGACCGTGTCGGGTCCCTTGATTGGTAAAAGGGTTTGCATATAATTATTTTGTCACAATAAATTTTGCCTATCGATTATTAAAAGTTAAAACTGAAGGAATGAATCAGAATCCCCAAGGCGGGAGCAAAAGACAAGACCAAGGGTAGCACAGCGTCTTTATTGAATCTAGTCAGTAGGACTCATTTATAATCCATGAGGTCTCATCGTAGGACCTACAGGGACCCCTGAGGAAGACAGTATTGTCGAAACACGGACCGTGTTGGGTCCATAGTTCCTAGCGGATTGGGTCCTAGATACTTTAATGTGGATTACCAAGTTGAACTTTTAATAAAGTCTACATCAACTCTCCACAGAGTCTTTCTGTGTGATATAGTCAGGCAAAATCTTCCAGCAGGGTCTGAGCTGTCATAGCTTTACTTTCCGGTCAGTGCCTGAGCGCCGATTGGCTCAGGCACTGACAGGAAAGTAAGGTTTGACAGCTCAGAACCCGCCCCCCCACCCCCTCTGCAAATTAAAAAAAAAAAAGAACCCCGATTCCTCCCTCCCACCAATACCCCCCCCCCCAGGGCTGTTCAATGACCCTGACGATACCCCCCCCCCTCAAGAGGGGAAGAGCAGCTAAGGAGTTGATTGCGACAGTAGGAGGTGAGGATAGAAGCAAAATACAGCCATCCATTTATTAGGGACCGTCCACTGTAATGACCATGTTATGCCATTGTTCTTAAGGTTCTACTTTCTTCCTGTGAAATATGGAATGGAATTTAAAATACTCGCGATAGCTCACAGGGCTCTGTTTGAACTTGTGGCACCTTATTTATCTTCTTTGGCAGTTCCATACCTGCCCAATAGGTCTCTTAAAATCATTAAATGTTAATAAAATGTTAATAATGTTAATAAATGTTAATCGTGCTCGAGATGCATCTTAAGCACGATTAACAACAACTAGGCAAAGTGTGTTTTTCTGGTTGGCTCCAGTACTTTGGAGATTACCTGTGGCTCTACAGAAAGAGGAATTCTTGAAGAATTTTAAGACAATTTAAAGCACATTTCTTTAAGATAGCATTAGATACGTCTAGTTAGAATGGTGTGGTGTTTTTATTTAGTTTTTCTTGGTTGAGTGGCAGATTTTACTATCTGAAATTGGAATTTCTGTTCTAATTTGTGGTTGGTTTTCGTTTTTTAAGTTTCATTGTACACGGCTTTGATCTTCTGATTCGCTAAGCGGTGTATTAAATGTTTTAATAAACATTAACTATGTCAGATTACATTGCCAGGTGTCACAATAAACATAGAAAAGGATCGGTCTTCAAGGATGTGGTAAAAATTGTCTGGAAACATTGCGACGTATAAAAATCTTGCAGAATAGAGGCAGATTAAAGGCTGTTTTATAAAAACAGGAAAACTGTAAATTCCATGAAGAGCCCATCCTTATACTACAGAAGGATCTGTACAGTCCAGAAGGGATGGGGAGTCGGAGTTAAAAGCACTTTTGGGCGGAGTCCGAGTCAGTAATAAAGTACCAACTCTGACTCAAGGTTTCAAGGTTTATTAAATATTTGATGAATCGCTATATCTTTATACAAAGCGATGTACATAAAAATACAATTAGTTAAGATAAAAAACATACAATAAATATATAAACACTAGATATTTAGACAAGACCAACAACAATTGGAAGGGAAGGGAGGTTAAAGTTACATATCTTATAATAAGAAACACATTTAAGGGTAAAACATTGAGGAGGAAGTAAATTCTTGAAACGAAAAATTATTATATTTAAAAAAATTTATGTATTAAAAATCTGTTTAAAAAGAAATGTTTTCAGAGATTTCTTAAAAGAGGGAATGTCTTTTTCAATTTTTATGTATTGGGGCAATGAATTCCACCATTGGGGGCCCCACGACCGAAAACATATCTAATCTACGAGTGCCTATAATTTTTAAAGATGGAATAACTAATAAGTTTTGGGAAGATGATCTAAGTGCGCGTGCGGAACTATAGGGAATTAGCATTTTAGAAATGCACTGAGGTTCTTTGAAAATCAAGTTTTTAAAAATAAGTAATAGAACTTTAAACTGTATACGCTGGCAAATAGGAAGCCAATGTGCATCTTTGAAGAGTGGACTCCAGTTTCAAAATAAAAACCTACTACCTTGTAATATATGGCTGTATTCACAGTTTCAGCATTCGCAATTTCGATTATTTGCGGGTTTTAGCTTGCTAGCTCCTCCCTCCCCCAATTACGTCAGCTTGCACAGCAAAATCGCTGATTCCCGGCACTTTCTTCACCGTGTTTTGCCTCTCCTTCAGGAACAGGCCAGGTCTCCCACCATGTTATCAGTAACGGCTCCCCGAACTTGGAATTCTCTTCCCATTTATTTACGTGAAGAACTTAATCTAGACAAATTTAAAAACAAACTGAAAACTTTTTTATTTAACGATGCATTTGTTATCTGATTTATTGTTTTCTTTTAACATCATCCAACTACATTTGTTTCTATTTCTCTTTTCTTCACATATTCAACTATTTTTATCCCATCCTTTTTGTGTTTTCCTTATTTGGTTCCCCACTTTGCTCAATTACATTGTAACTTCTTCCCCTACCTTCCTTTTGTTTCCAATTTGTTCAGTTATCGTCTAGTCTTGTGAGTTTTTAATTATTTTAAAATTATTTTATTTTGTAACTTTATTAATGTGTAAATCGCCTTGAATATTGAAAAGGCGATTAAACAAATAAATAATAAACTTGAAACTTGAAACTTGATTTCACCATATTCACGATGGTTTTTAATAGAAAATAAAAACCTACTACCTTGTAATATATGGCACACTTCTCCCTCTGTAGTCACAGTTTCAGCATTCGCAGTTTCGATTATTTGCGGGTTTTAGCTTGCTAGCTCCTCCCTCCCCCAATTACGTCAGCTTGCACAGCAAAATCGCTGATTCCCGGCACTTTCTTCACCGTGTTTTGCCTCCCACCATGTTATCATGATTTCACCATATTCACGATGGTTTTGAATAGAAAAGAGCGAATAACCTGAAAAAGTTATTTGCGGGAGAAGTGTACATTTTTCATTTTATAGTCATATCCAGCCAATATTCAATGCGATTTAGGCAGCTGTTGACCAGTTAAATCACTCAAATATGCAAGGGGTTTGCCCCACAGTATTTGATGGGATGCATATCACCCGATGTTTGGATGTTAAAGGGACGGGAATTTAATCAGATAAGAAAAAAACGATTAGTATTTTATTTAAGCACTTTATATTTATTTTCATTTTTCACTGTTATTTCAATAAGTCACCAATGAGAGGCAACATCGTTAATTGCTCCCCAAAATAGATCATAAGTTGGATGCACTCACCAGATAGGCTTTACACAGGCCTTAAGATATAGGGAGGGCTGGGGACTTGTGAAGGCGATGATGGTCCCCTCGAAAACCTCATTGTAGTGACATCACTGTTATATGGGTTTCTTGGTCTGAGCACTTCACAAATAATTTATAAAATTGTTTAATTATAAAAGAAAAAGAAAAATTTCTAATTGGACTATAGCTGTGATTACAAGAATATATAGCAATTAGTGTCACAGATTACTAAGAAATTTATCTCTCTAATTTGTAGTCAGTCTTAGAATCAAGGAAATAGGGCATATATGAGGGTGTTTCAAGATACTGTTCCCAGAAATTTTAACATTTTTCAGTACAAAGAAGCATTTTGGATGTTAAACTTCGCTCGGCAACACAGCAGAACTTGGCTCTACCATCTAGAAAGGAGCTAAGTTTGCAGATGGTGAGAGAAAAGGTTTTTTCATGCAGTGGTCCAAAAGAATGGAATAAGCTTCTATCTAGCAACAAAAGAGTTTGCAGGCCTTCAAAAAATGGTTAAAACGCCATGACTTTATTGGCGCTGCTGTGGCATGTTCATTGAGCTGATCTGTTTGGGGAAAGAAGATTGGAGAGATTAATGTTCTTACGTCAGTTTGTCATGTAATTTGGTGTTGTTTCAATTTTTTGTAAAATGATCGTAGTGTCCATTTGGGTATATTTATAAATGTATTGAGGTACTTCGCCTTCTAAAAGGCAGATTATAAATAAACTAAACCTAAACTCGGTTGGAGCTTTCTGCTAATTTTCAGCAGCATTTAACTGGCTAAGTGTCGCAGAAATTTGTGGTTGACGCCTAACTCAAAACCAGCTATGTTGGGGGGGGGGGAGGGGGGAGGTTCCGGAGGCGGTGTCATCACATGGTCACTTAAGTGCCGATATTCAGCCCTTAGGTGGCCAGGTTTACAACATACATGGAACCACATAATCAGTCCGATTTTTATGCCCTAACCCCAAGGCCACTTAAGTGCTGAATATCAACTTAAGCAGCTATGTGCTAGTTGGCTCAGAAATAACCGGATATTCAAAGCTGAAGTCTGGACATAGCCCGGCTTTGAATATCTGAGAATAATTCCATCAGCTGTGATTAAAAACACTCATTGCCATTGGCTGAATATCAAGTCCATCTATATAGGGCTTCACATCGATTAATCACGATTAAAATTTTTAATTGCATAAAGTGTCCTCCCCCCTCTCCCCTCACATTTCCTTCTATACTCATACAATGGCAAATATAGAAAGCAGAAGTAAATTCTCAGAACCAACATGTTTTAATTACTAAAATGAAAATAAATCGTTTTTCTTACCTTTGTTGCCTGGCGATATTAAAGACGGAACAAAATTAGAAAAATAAAATCACCAAGCAACAAACTAAACTAAACTAAACCTTAAGTTTATATACCGCGTCATCTCCACGGAAGTGGAGCTCGACACGGTTTACAGGAATTAAAAAAGAAAGGAACTCCAATGGGAGGAAGAAGGGCTTGGTAAACAGGAAGGAAAGAGGGGACTTAGAATAATGGAGAGGGGGGGAGTAGTTACATTGTGGAGAAAAGCCAAGTTTTCAGATGTTTTCTGAAGTGTTGGAGGGAGGTCGAACTCCGAAGATGGGCAGTAAAGCTGTTCCATAGCTCGGAGATCCTGAAGAGGAGGGATGTTCCAAGTTTTCCTGTGTGGGATATGCCATTTAGAGAGGGGAAGGATAGCTTGAATTTTTGAGTGGATCTGGTGGAGTGAGTACTCGAGAGCCAAGATAGTGGAAAGAGGGGAGGAAGGATGCCGTGAAGAGATTTGAAGGCAAGACAGGCGCATTTGTAGTGAACCCTGAGGATGACTGGGAGCCAGTGAAGCTTAGACAGAAGCGGGGAGACATGGTCGAATTTGCCTTTTGCGAAGATTAGTTTAGCTGCGGTGTTCTGAATCCGTGGAAGTCTGAGAAGACTTTTCTTTGTTAGGCTTAGGTAGATGGAGTTGCAGTAATCTAGTCTGGATAGAATGATGGATTGTACAAGGACAGCGAAATGTTGTTGGTGGAAGCAGGATCTGACTTTTCTTAGCATATGGAGATTGAAAAAGCATTTTTTTACTAGGAAGTTGATGTGGTCGTTAAAGGACAAAGTAGAGTCAATGATGATTCCCAGAACTTTGCTAGAGTGCTCGAGCTGCAGATTGGTGCCAGAGGATAGTGTGATGAGGGAGGGTAGCTGATCTAATTTCGGGCCGAGCCAAAGTAGTTTTGTTTTGTTCTCGTTAAGTTTCATTTGGACGGCGAGAGCCCAGGATTGGAGATTTGTTATACAAGATGAGATGTTATCAGAGAGGTTGGTGAGGTTAGTCGGTCTCGAGAAGGACAAGGATGTCGTCGGCGTAGGTGTAAAGTATCTCCGAGGTGGATAGTTGGAGGAGTTTCAGGGAGGACATATAAACATTGAAAAGAATCGGGGATAGAGGTGAACCCTGAGGGACTCCGCAGATCGGTTTCCGAGGGGAGGATGAAGTGCCATTCATGTTAACGAAGTAGGAGCGGGAACGTAAGAATTTTGAGAACCAATCTAAGACTGTGGAGTTTATGCCAATTTCAGAAAGTTGGAGGATTAGTATGTCATGGTGGACAATGTCGAAAGCTGCAGAAAGGTCAAATTGAAGAAGGACAGCGAACTTGTTGCAGGAGTGAAGTTGTTGGACCTTTGAAATTAAAGAGGCTAAAAGGGATTCAGTGCTGAAGTTGGGCCTGAATCCATGTTGGTAGGGTAGGAGAATGGAGAATCTCTCAAGATAGGATGAGAGTTGGGTGGCTATGAGGGTAAGAAAAATTATTTATTTTCATTTTAGAAATTAAAACATGTTGGTTCTGAGAATTAACTTCTGCTTTCTATATTTGCCACTGTATGAGTACAGAAGGCGATATGAGGGAGGGGGATGCTTTATGCGATTAAAAATTTTAATTGTGATTAATCGACGTGCAGCCCTAATATATGTACATTTGTCCTGGATCTGAAGTAAACATATAAATTATAGATGTTATATTTACCAGTACTTTAGATCCAGAACAAAGGTTTTACAGCCTAATATCAGTAGGAGTTGGAATCAAAGATTTGGTGTAACAATTCCACAGCCCTGCATTCAAGGACAACAGGCAAACCACTGACAGCAGATGAGGTTAAGTGCAAACAAATGCACGGTGATCAAAGTAGACCACAACAACAAGGCAAGCCTGTCATTCTACTGAATGAGTCACAGCTAGCCAAGACAAATCAGAAAAAGACTTTTTAGTGTCAAAACAAACCACCAGTGCTCCAAACCACACAGTCTACTACAATGGCTGACGCGCATGGAACAGGCATTTGTGGACAGAAATAAAGCTAACGTGCAAGGCCCTTCATCTAGGCCTCACCTGAGGGCTGAGTATAGACTGAATAGAGAATGACACAGGGACAAATTTTTCCCCATCTCTGCAGGAACTCATTTTCCTGTGCCGTCCCCGTGAGTTCTTTTCCTGCCTCATCCCTGCAACCTCCGTCCTCATCTGCCCAAGCCTCAAACACTTTAAAATCATAAGTAGCAACATTCTAGAGCTCAGATTGTGATGTCATAATGCCTCATTCCACCAATGCCTAGGCTCCGTCCTCATCTGCCCAAGCCTCAAACACTTTAAAATCATAAGCAACAACATTCTAAACCTCAGACTGTGATGTCATAATGCCTCATTCCACCAATGCCTAAGCTCCGTCCTCATCTGCGTAAGCCTCAAACACTTTCAAATCCTAAGTAGCAACATTCTAGAGCTCAGATTGTGATGTCATAATGCCTCATTCCACCAATGCGTAAGCTCCGTCCTCATCTGCACAAGCCTCAAACACTTGAAAATCCTAAGTAGCAACATTCTAGAGCTCAGATTGTGATGTCATAATGCCTCATTCCACCAATGCCTAAGCTCCATCCTCATCTGCACAAGCCTCAAACACTTTCAAATCCTAAGTAGCAACATTCTAGAGCTCAGATTGTGATGTCATAATGCCTCATTCCACCAATGCCTCATTCCACCAATGCTCCGTCCTCATCTGCCCAAGCCTCAAACACTTTCAAATCATAAGTGTTTGAGGCTTGTGCTGTTAATGCAGAGCTTACAGGAATGGGGCAGGGACAGTGATAGAGACACGGGGAAATTGAGTTCCTACGGGAACAAATTTGTCCCTGTGTCATTTTCTAACTCTGAAATGCAATAAATGACAGCAGATTAGAGCCACCAGGCCCAGATAATCAGCCAGTCTTCTGCAACACAGCACACTCTACTGAGCCCTCAATGTCACTCTTTACCAATGCTTTGGGTCGTCTCTGCTCATCTGCTAAGCCTTTATCAATTCGGACACAGCTTCTGCCACAGGCCCATTTCCAGCAGGAAGTTCCATTCACCCACCACCTTTTTCTGTGAATAAAGTCCCTGTGTCACACACTTTTAGTCTCACTCTTGCCAGTATTATATTACCAGCTCTTTTCTCAAATTTCTGTTCCACTTAACTGTTACATATCACATACTTTATAAAAAGTAAACCATTTCAATTTCTGAAATTGAAATGGTTAAGCTTTTAAAAATAACCCCTCCCCCCTTAGTTCATTCCACTTAAATGTGCCTTTTTCATACTTAAATTTCATGAGTGGCATAGCCACGAGTGGGCCTTGGAGGCCTGGATCCCTCCTACCTGCAGCACCCCCGGCCAGCCAAAGAAATGCAGTGCCCGAGCCACCCCCCTCCTCCTTGCATTGCCTCAGTAATTCAGAAGTTGGTGACGTACCTTCTGCTGCCAACGCTAAGGCTTCTCGCACATGCTCAGTCCAAGCAAGAACTGAGCATGCTCGGGGAGTCCTGGAGTCAGCAGCTGGAGGCATGCCGCCGACTTCTGCATTACAGAAGCAGTGCAAGCAGGCAGGGAGAGGCAAGGACACTGCATTTCTTTGGCTAGCAGGGTTTCGACATCCCTGCCAGAAAAGGTATGTATATCGCATACGAGGAGGGAGGAGGAATGCGTTGGCTCCTCAGTCCACTCTTGGGGACCCCCCACCCCCCAAAAAAAATAAAAATTGGAGGGTTCACTATGCCCCTGGATTTCACCCAACGAAGACTGACTTATTTATGGCCGATTTAACACTAGATAATAAAAATTGTTGAAGCTGAGTCATTTTTAAAAGTCCTTGGTGTAATTTTGGACCCTTCTTTCTCTTTCGAGCGGCATATCAATTTGCTGACAAATACATTTTTCGGGAAACTTTGGACCCCCTTTTATCAAACCACGGTAGAGCTTTATACCATGGGCTGGCGAGGTATATGCTCCGACACTCATAGGAATTCAATGAGCATTGGAGCATTTACCTCGCCGGCCGATGGAAAAACGCTCTACCGCGGTTTGATAAAAAGGGGCCTTTTGTTCTTTAGCCCTTTATTCGGCATTGTTGCTCAGAAGCAACATGTGTTTCTATGGCTCTTATGGGAGCTCTGCATCTCCAAATGCCTGTTTGCCTGGCACTGTTGCTCTCGTTCAACATCCGAGTTACGTAAAGGAGCCGTTTTCCCCATCTGCCAATTAAAGGGTTTAAGATGCTTAAGAAAATGTTTCAAAAAAGATCATTTTTGAATAGTTAACTCAGGCAATGATCCTTCCTCAGTTGGATTACTGAGATGTGTTTTATCTGGTGATGATTGAAAACTTTACAAAATACCATCCCAAGATGGATATACTCGGACAGAAAATGCAATCATGTCTCTCCAGTATTACAGTACTTGAATTATATTGATTGCCAATTCAGGCACATATCAAATTTAAATGCTGTTTGCTTATCTATAGAATTTGGTTTGGCTCCATCACATGCCACTAGCCACTAACTGTAAAACGATAAAATCTAGACCAGTGTTCTTCAACCTTTTGACACCTATGGACCGGCACCAGTCTGCGGATCGGCAGTTGAAGAACTGGGCTAAGTCGTGGGCCAGACCCCACCCATCTCCACCCCAGACCCCGCCCCCATAATAGTACTAATTGTAATACCATCTTTTCCATTCATTTTTCATATATACACACACACACGATATAATCTTATTAACAACACATAATGGTTAACCACAAAATTAAACTACGCAAAGCACACTATATGCTTCTCAACATTCATTCCTACTAGAACACAGATAACCCCATGCAAATACAGGACCAAAAACTGAAAGTACTAATATATACAAACAAACCCTAAGATGCAAGACTCTGCATGCAGTACAACCCCCAGAGGAAAAAAAACAAATGCATTTCTTCCTGAACAGACAGCAGATGTAAATCAATCACTAAATTAAAAAATAAAATCATTCCCCCTACCGTTGTTGTCTCCCTCCCTCCATGCTGTGCCTTGCCTTCTGGCCTGCCCCCTGGTGTTATCTTCAGGCTGGCTCCCTCTTCCTCAGTGCTGCAGTGCACAAAGCCGTGGGCAGCATCCCACGCCTCATCTGGAAGCCTTCCCTCTGACGTTGCGACATCAGAGAGAAGGCTTCCGGTTCAGGTGCAGGACGCACGTAGGAGCTTCTGCCCACGGATTTGGGCACTGAAGAAGAGGGAGCTGACAACGCCGCATCGATCATACCGTGGACCGGAGGCTGAAGAGCACTGTCTAGAGCCCGATGCATGTGCCGGCCCTGTGGACCGGCAGGAAATTTCTGCGGACCGGTACCGGTCCATGGACCGGCCATTGAAGAACACACAATGGGATCTATTCACAGAGAAAGGTAGGGGAGGGTCATTGGGGTGGGCAGACTAGATGGGCCGTGGCCCTTATCTGCCGTCTATTTCTATGTTTCTATGAACGCTGATCTAGACAACAAAATTGCCTGAATTATTCATCAGTTAAAAATTTAAAATACAAGAGACTTTTTCCATCCACATTTTCCTATCAATCTGTTACATTATGGAACACAGTGCCCTTTTTCCTCCAAATACAAACTAATTATTTGGGGGTGGGGGGGTTCTCATATATTAAAAATGCTTCTTTGTACTGAAAAATGTTAAAATTTCTAGGAACAGTATCTTGAAACACCCTCATATATGCCCTATTTCCTTGATTCTAAGACGCCATCAATTCTAAGATGCACCCCCCCCCCTGCAAAAGTGGAAAAATAAGCCTTTGATTCTAAGATAAGCCGCATCTACTTTCCACGCACATTTAAGTCCCTCTTTTACTAAGCGCAAGGTTTCTACCATGGCCCAGAGTGTTTAAATGCTCCGATGCTCATAGGAATCCTATGAGTATCAAAGCAGCATCGTAGCATTTAAACACTCTGGACCATGGTAGAAACCTCTACTGTGGCTTAGTAAAACGGGGGGTAAAACAAGTAAAAATGTGCATTTCAGAATTGAGGAAATACAGTATCATATTATGTGTGAGCATAAGTGGTAGATGAACACTCTGTTCTATATAAGCAAAGGGGGTGTTCACAGAGAAGAAGCATAGGCAGGGCACTGTTGTCTGTAAGCTGAGCTCCTCCAACTGCACTGCTACCAGTATTTATTCAATTTTCTATACCATTCTCCTAGAGGAGTTCAGAATGGTTTACATGGATTTATTCAGGTACTCAAGCATTTTTCCCTGTCTGTCCTGACGGGCTCACAATCTTTCTAATGTACCTGCGGCAATTGGGGGATTAAGTGACTTGCCCAGGGTCACAAGGAGCAGTGTGGGGTTTGAACCCACAACCTCAGGGTGCTGAGGCTGTAGCTTTAACCACTGCACCACTCTAGAAATCAAAATGTAGCAAAAGTGAGCCAAGTATAGGACAGTGGAGCCATTGTGACATCACTGATGAGGTTGGCTCTTAGGCATTGGTGGAATGAAGCATGATGATGTCACAATACCAGCTCTGGTTATCAGAGGCTGAAATTCTTCACACTATTTATTTACTCGGTTTTCTATACTGTTCTCCCAGAGGAGCTCAGAACGTTTTACATGGATTTATTCATGTAACAAAACATAAATCTCACTTGTATACCGCAAATACCATTAAGTTCTATGCGGCTCACAAAGACTAATAGTACAAATGAATTCGATTTCTAACTTCCGAAGTATTCCCTGAAAAGATACATTGATATGAAGTTGGGAGTGTGAATATATGAGTGAAATCCCTAGTCCATGAGGCTGCCTGGAAAGATAGTAATCGTTCCTGAAATTTCTTGTATTTACATCCTTTCACAGAAGGGAATGAAAACCAGGGCTGTGGAGTCGGATTCGAGGAGTCGGAGGAAATTTCGGGTACCTGGAGTCGGAGTCGGAACATTTATCTACCGACTCCACAGCCCTGATGAAAACAATGAATGAGTTTTTCCCTGTCTGTCCTGGCAGGCTCACAATCTATCTAATACTAGGGCAGTAGGGGACCAAGCAACTTGCCCATGGTCACGAGGAGCAGCGTGGATTTGAACACTCCACCTCAGGGTGCTGAGCCTGTAGCTCTAACAGATAATAAGAGCGCAGCTTCAAGGTGTATAATCACAAAATGTGCAAGAAACAAAACACACTCGTACAATGATTCAAACCACAAACTAAAACTTAGCTTTGTATACCAGGTCATCAAACCAAAGGAAGCTCAACATTGTTAAAATAATTGATTAAAAAATATACCAAAAGTTGTAAGGGAATTAATTTTTAAAGTATTTTGCAAACAGGAAAGTTTTTAAAGATTTGCAAAAGACTTGGAAAGGACTAGGACATCGCAAGGTTAAAGGAAGTTCATCCCATAGTTGAGAAAATTTAAAAACCAAAGAAAGACCAAAATCTTTGGATTTCTTTCCTAGAAGGGAGGGAAAGCTTAAATTGTTGGGTCCCTCTCGCATAGGAAAATCTGTAAATGTTCCATGACAAGAGGAACAAAAGGAGCAAAAATACCATATAAAAATCTTAAAAATAACACTTGCACATTTAAACTGAATTCTAAGATGAACCGGGGGCCAGTGGAGGCTCAAAACCAAAGGAGTCACGCGGTCGAACTTGCTCTTTCCATAGATCCACTTCGCAGCAGTATTCTGAATCAATTGCAACCTTTGAAGGCAGATCTTTGTGATGCCAAGATAGATGGCATTACAGTAATCTAGCCGAGATAGTATAATTGATTGGACCAAAACAGAAAAATGGCGTTGATGGAAGTAGGATCTAACCTTTCACAACATTCGTAAATTTAAAAAAAAACATTTTTTGACCAGAGAGTTTATTTGACTCTTAAAGGGAAGGGAAGAGTCCAAAAGTATTCCCAAGATCTTGGAAGAGAACTCAATTTGCAGAGAAGCCCCAGAATCCAGTGGAAGGGAGACAATCTAGTTTTGAACCTAACTTACTATATATATAAGGGGATGAAAAGACCTCAGAGACCTTTAAAAAGCCACAATGCTGCTTGAGATTTAGCAAATGAAGCAGGTCATGTCTCAATCACTGGTCAAAACCCCATGTGATTACTTTTCGTCTCAAACTTATTTTAGGCAAAAAGATGGCGCTAAAACTTTAAGAGCAGCCATTTTTCTCAATGAAAAACAATACAAAGCACTACAGCACTTTCCCTAAAGAAGCCTGGGTTATCCTGGTGAAACGGAGGCCACGTAGGGCTTGAACAGCAGTGCCTTGAGTTCTTGCGGTCCAGTGTACTAGGCATGAGTGAGCTTTTGCGCTCCTGCCTGGCGGAGGGAGGGGCTCAGTGCAGGGCAAGAGCGCAGAAAGCTCGCTCCTGCTTGGTACACCGCTGGACCACCAGGGATTCAAAAAGGTATGCGGGAGTAGGCAGGAGGGAGGTAAAAAAAACTGGCAGAGTCGGTCAGGACAGGAAGGATCCCTCCTGTTCCGGCCCACCATATCATATGGCAGGCCCAGTGGAGGCCAGCAGGACATTGGGTGAGAGAGGGGACAAGGTACAAGGCAAGGAAAGGGGGGGGGTCTGGGTACAGAGCCTGGCAGGAAGGGAGGGGGGCTGGGTGGAGAATCTGGCAGGCCAGAGAGGGGGGGTCAGGGTGGAGAATCTGGCAGGGCAGAGAGGGAGGGAGGGGGGAACAGGGTGCAGAGCCTGGCAGGGCAGGGAGGGAGGCTGGGTGCATAGCCTGGCAGGAAATGATGGGGCTGAGTGCAGAGCCTGGCAGGGGAGGGAGGGGAGGGAGGGGGGGCAGGGCACAGATCTTGGCAGGCACATGACTATTAACATACACACCCGTCTTATATTCGAGTCAGCCTTTTTGGGGGGGAAAGGGTACCCTGTCTTACACTCAGATCGATTTATATTCAAGTGTATGCAGTAATATTTTCCATCCTGATTAGTACAGACCCAGATGTCATTTTTAGCACAGGCTCTTAAGAAACTCAACAAATCCTTGAGACACCCTTCTACTAATCTTGAAAGACTACCTCAGGTATTGGTAGAATGCCCATGAGCCTGAGTACTGTAAGTTTCACAAGATACCTATTCATAATAGAGGAGGAACAAGAGAATGAGGTAACTTCAAACCCATAAACAAGACTTCTATGATGTAAGTGTTGCTTGCTGAGCACCCAGTGACTGGGGCAGAATGAATATGGCTGCAAAAGCAATAAGGCCTCCCAGCCTAATGGAAGGAAGTGTACCTGATTCTAAAGAATAGCTCTATTGTTAAAACGTAGAAATCTAAATTCTGTTTGGTCCACAGATCCAAAATCAGCTGCTATGCAGGTTGAGGTTCGTGATGGTCAACAGAAAACTATACTAACTTACCAAACGTCTAGTGGTTTAATTCAAAAAGTAGGAGCCAGATCTGCTTCCTAATTTAAACTCTTCATTCACAATCAAGAAAAGGAGACTGAGCAAGCGAAGTGCAAAGATAAGATGGAAGGGCCTGCGTCAAACTTAGGGGACTACGGGATGCTCCACGCAGGAAGGCTTGCCAGCCTAGCTCTTTTTTTTTTCCTTTCAAAATAACATTTAAGAGGAAAGATGTTTATGTGACTGAAATAGAAGGAAAGTTTCAATTGTTATTATCTCCATTGCTTACAGAGCAGGCTCTTGGGTATCTGGCACCCACAAGCCTACAAATACATTTTCAAAGGGAAATTTCCCCTGCTGCGTTTCCCTTCAATATTTTGTTGGGGAGGGGGCAGAAGGGCTAGTTAATGCGGGGATTCTCGTGTTACATCTGTAGGGTACCTACAAAAACACTCCTTGATTTTAAATGGTTAAAAATCAAAACTTATTGGAATATGACAGCAAATACAAGTCCCAAAAAGCACGGTCAGCAAGATCTTACACAATCATTTGCACTTTCATCCTTATAAGCTGCAATTGGTGCAGAAGTTACAACCTTCAGACAATGCAACGTGACAAAAGGACCAGGTGTTCCTAAAGCACGCCCCCCCCCCCCCCCCCAGATCACCAGACATTACTGTTTGTGACTTTTTACTTTGGGGGTACGTGAAAGACAGAGTGTATGTCCCTCCACTACCCGCAACTATGGTGTGGAAAACCTTTCATATGCTGAGAGATTAGAGAAACTGGGGCTCTTTTCCCTGGAAAAGAGGAGACTTAGAGGGGATATGTTAGAGACCTACAAGATCATGAAGGGCATAGAGAAAGCGGAGAGGGACAGATTCTTCAAACTTTCAAAAAATACAAGAACGAGAGGTCATTCGAAAAAGTTGGAAGGGGACAGCTTCAAAACAAATGCTAGGAAGGTTTTCTTCACCCAACGTGTGGTGGACACCTGGAATGCGCTTCCAGAGGACGTAATAGGACAGAGTACGGTATTGGGGGTTCAAGAAGGGATTGGACAAATTTCTGTTGGAAAAAGAGATAGAGGGGTATAGATAGAGGATTACTGCACAGGTCTTGGACCTGTTGGGCCGCCGCGTGAGCGGACTGCTGGGCAAGATGGACCTCAGGTCTGACCCAGCGGAGGCACTTCTTATGTTCTTAAGATCTGCAGGAACGCATCACTGAAGCTATAAACGCGATCGCACCAAATATGCTTCGGAGAGTCTGGTCCGAGCTTGATTATCGCATCGATGTTCACCAAGTAGCAGATGGGTCTTACATCAAGTGTATGTAATCAACAGATACCATATGAAACTTTACGAGTTGAAGAAACTGTAGTCTCAAAAGGTGAAAGAATATTCCAATAAATGTTGGTTTTCTAACCATTTAAAATCAAGGAGTGTTTTTGTGGGCACCATGTATATTTGCAAACTTCAGAAGATCTCAGTTAAATCCCTGTGTGTTGCTTTGCCGGCCCTGTCTCTTGGCAGGCAGAATAAAAGTATCCAATGTTCAGTAGCAATTTTATCCAGAAAATTGATTACTCACATAAATCCATTTGAAAATTATCTTCCAAATGTTGGAGAGGAATCTTGCATAAAAACAAATTTAATCACCCACATAGCCCCTGCAGCTGTCCTGGTAACTCAACCAGTTATATAGGGTGTCAGGTCAAAAGCACGCCGGGACAAAGGCGCGCGCAGACAATTGAGCGCAGCGCGGAGGTGCGCGCCACAGAAAATTACAGTTTTTAGGAGCTCCGACGGGGGGTTTTGTTGGGGAGCCCCCCCACTTTACTTAATAGAGATTGCGCCGCGTTGTGGGGGCGTTGTAGGGGGTTGTAACCCCCCACATTTTACTGAAAACTTCACTTTTTCCCTGTTTTTAGGGAAAAAGTTAAGTTTACAGTAAAATGTGGAGGGTTACAACCCCCCAAACCTCCCACAACGCCCCCACAACGCGGCGCGATCTCTATTAAGTAAAGTGGGGGGGGGCTCCCCAACAAAAACCCCCGTCGGAGCCCCTAAAAACTGTAATTTTCTTCGGCGCGCGCCTCCGTCTTGCGCTCAGTTGTCGGCGCGGGGCTGTCTATGAACCGTTACATAGAAGCCAGCTCTGCGTGTGCTGAGGGTGCTTGAGCAACCCAATATTGAGCAAACTCTTTGACCATGTCCAGGGAGAAGTAATTTCCATTGGGTTTAGCACCCACAATAATTTTGAAAAGTTGGCTCCTATGACAAGCTGCGGGGGTAACAGAGCAGCGTGAGGAACCGATGAGCTTCAGTATTCCTTCCCAAACAAATTGCTAGGAATTAGCAACAATCAAAAAGTCCATGATGGCCAACTTGAAATCAGACGGTAGTTTCAGTTCAATTCCAAAGAGTTTTAAGAAGGCTTTGGACAATTTCCTGGAGGAAAAGACTATAGTCTGTTATTGAGAAAGACATGGGGGGACACCACTGCTTGCCCTGGATCGGTAGCATGGAATGTTGCTACTACTTCAGATTCCGGAATCTTTTGTTACTCTTTGGGATTCTGGAATCTTGCTATTCTTTAGGATTCTGAATGGAATGTTGCTACTCTGGGTTTTGGCCAGAATGAGAACGGGCTACTGGGCTTGATGGACCATTGGCCTGACCCAGTAAGGCTATTCTTATGTTCTTACGTGAGCCAAGTATAGGTCAATCAAGCCATTGTAACATCACTGATGAGGTTGGCTCTGAGGCACTGTGGAATGAGGTATTATGACATCACAACCAGCTCTGGAATGTTGCTCTCATTGGGGTTCCAGAATGTTGCTATTCTTTGAGATGCTGCAATGTTGCTACACCTTGGATTTTGGCCAGGTACTAGTGACCTGGATTGGCCACTGTGAAAACGGGCTACTGGGCTTGATGGACTTTTGGTCCGACCCAGTAAGACTATTCTTATGTCTTATATCAGTATATAATCCTCACAATTTGGTCGTCAGTAGCCTCAGCAGAGAGGTCTAAGAATGTGTGGGAAGAAAGATATCACCATTGTCTGGTCTACGACTATTATTTATAATGTCTAAATACATTGGAACAGTCTCTTGCAAACTTTGTGAATCCACGGCACACCAAATGTGGTTGCCGCGGCTCAAGGCATCCAGATGTGCGCGGACGTCAACGCGACGTGACGCGCATGCATTAATGTCATCGCATCAAAGTCTACACATGCGTGAAGGCCCTCCAGACGGGGCCCCTAAACCGCCAGCGAGGGGCGCTGGAAAGGAAGACACTCAAGAGAGGCGCTGTCGCAGGCTGACTGCCAACAGGATGTGCCTCTCGCCGCAAGACACGTCCTGAAGGCACCTCTCCTCCTCTCCAGCATCTCGTGGCACATCCTGGAATCTCGGGTGGCACATAATTTGCCATGCACTGTAGTAGAACCTCTGTAAGTTGACCACCCAAGGGTGGTCAACATAAAGAAATAGGCCTACTGTACCAATATGTACATGTGCTTTACTTTCTTGTACAGCTTTTATTAGAGAAAATGAGCTCCCAAGGGAGGTGGTGGAGAAGAAAACGGTGATAGAGTTCAAACCAAGCGTGGGATGAACTCAGAGGATCTCTAATCAGAAAATAATGGGTGTACATTGAAGGAACTAAGGCCAGTACTGGGCAGGCTTACATGGCCTGTGTGCCGCATATGGACATTCAGTTGAGGACGGGCTGGGGAGAGCTTCGATAGCTGGGATGGTTTAGATGGGCTGGAGTGAGCTTTGATGGAGACTCCAAGTTTATCCAAGTTTATTAAGTATTTTGATTTATCGCCTTTTCAAAATTCAAGGCGATGTACAGATAAATAAAAATTTTTGGTAAAATACAGTGGTGCCTCGCATAACGGACGCCTCGCACAGCGAACGCTGCGCATAACGAACTTTTTGTCTTGCTCCCTATAACGAACTTCGTTTCACACAACGAAGTCGCCCGAGGGGCCCGGGGGGGGGCGGAACTACTCTCGCCGCTTCCTAATGTGAGCCGGGAACAGCAGCACCCTCCTGTCTGAATGCAGTGTTCCATCATCTCCCTCCACCTTACCTTAGATGCCGAGTTTTCTGGCTTTCTTTTTCGGCCAGCCACACACTTTCAAAGAGCAGCAGATGCGCGCATGCTCTGTTGTTCAATCTTCTCCTCTGACGCAACCGGAAACCGGAAGTTGCAGGAGAGGAGAACATTGATCAACTTCAGCAGCTGCGCGTGCACAGCTTTTTGAAAGCGTGCAGCTGGGTGAAAAAGAAAGCTGGCAAACTCTGCATATAAGGTGAGGTGGAGGGAGGGAAATGTAAGGCTGCAGAACGAATTATTTTGTTTTACATGTATTCTTATGGGAAAACAGGGCTGCAGAACGAATTATTTTGTTTTACATGTATTCTTATGGGAAAACGCGTTTCACACAACGAACGTTTCACATAACAAACTTGCTCCTGGAACGGATTAAGTTCGTTGTGTGAGGCACCACTGTACTTACAATTATTAAATAAAACAAACGATTATCTTAAATACACATATTACAGTACATTTAGAGGGTATTTCTACAGATTATAGTGAGACAAAAGGAAAGTTATTTAATGGTTACATTCCGTATTAAAATCACACTACTGGGCAGGGCTCATATGGTTTCTGGCCCAGAAATATCTAAGATAAAGGACCATTTAAACTAAATAATTAATTTATGGAGCATGTATGGTTGGGCAGACTGGATGAACCACTCGGGTCTTTATCTGCCATCATTTACTATGTTACTATGAGATCATACAAAATCATACATACTGTACAGTATCATAGAATTTCCTAACAATGATTCAAGAGCAATATTAGGGAATTCTACTTTACGGAGAGGGTGGTGGATGCCTGGAATGCGCTCCCGAGAGAGATGGTGGAGAGGAAAACTGTGACCGAGTTCAAAGAAGCGTGGGATGAACACAGAGGATCTAGAATCAGAAAATAATATTAAATATTGAACTAAGGCCAGTCTTGCACGGTCTGTGTCTGTATATGGCCGTTTGGGGGGGAGGATGGGCCGGAGAGGGCTTCAATGGCTGGGAGGGTGTAGATGGGCTGGAGTAGGTTTTGACGGAGGTTTCGGCAGTAGGAACCCAAGCACAGTACCGGGTAGAGCTTTGGATTCTTGCCCAGAAATAGCTAAGAAGAAAAAAATTTTAAAAAAATTTAAATTGAATCCGATTGGGCAGACTGGATGGACCCTTCGGGTCTTTATCTGCCGTCATCTACTATGTTACTAGAAAATCAATACGTTTCTCATGGTTTTCTCATGATTTCATCATTTTTTTTTTTTTAAAAAAAAAGGAGAGTCAATCTTGGTCTGTTTCTTTCCTTTGGGCCATCAAGTCTCAATTAACTGTAAAATTTTAAAGTAATTGTAAGATGTACCTACAATTCAGACCAGTCCTTCACATGAACTGCTGCCGCCTGTGTTCTGTGGTGAGGGTATGTGTGAGAGAAATATGCACAACTTCTATTCCCTACTGCTGCTTATAATTTGCCTGCTCCGTAATGGAGAAGTGTCTATATTTGATGGAAGCTTGCACTGGTGTTGCTTATGCTGTACCTATTCCATAGTGAGCGGAGGGCCGAGGGGGTATGTGGGAAGGAAGCTTGCACTGATAAAAACTGCAAATAAAATATTTAACTCCCCCCCAAAAAAAGAAAAGAAATCAGCGTGCAGGTCCTAGGAACTCACCCAACAATTTCAAAATTGCTCTCTTAAAAGCATAGCTGCATGTATTTAGAAAACTATCGTGCCCCTATCAAGATGCAGAACCCACACAGAGCATTAATAAAGAAGCCAATCTGCCCGGGGAAAGGAAATGCATTCCTTTGGGATGGAAAGGCAGCTGGGGGGGGGGGGGGGGCAGAAGCAGCAGTGCTCACAGCTTGTGACTGAGCCTTTGCAGGTGTCATGGTTCACCTCCCCCCCCCCTCCTCCCAAATGCTGGTGGAGACACAGACTCCACCCTCTGCTGCAGCCCGAAAACAGCTTTCGTCGACTGTATCTGGGCAGAGAGCGGCCAGGGTGGGTGCATCAGGGAGAGCCCCCCCTAAACCCGGAGCTCTAGCTTGCAATACATTTTAGGGAAACCCCGCAACTTTTAGAAAAGGCTGCAGACTTCCCCCCCCCCAAGAATTAGGAGCTCCAGTTTATTCAGTTAAACGTTCCTAGAAAAAACAACGGAAAATAGAAATGGAAGCAAACCCAGAGATATTTTCCCTCTTTGCATCCACCGAAACTTCGGTGGCCCCTTATATCTCCTGAACTTGAGAGGTCTGGCACCAAGAACTCCACCGCCTTAATGCAATTCTTCTCCCCATCGCCCAACAGTTGCCGAGGGACACCCCTGAGAGCAATGCGACACCAAAAAGAGACAGAGCGGGAATGGGGGGGGGGCCTCTCTGCGAGAGCGTGACCGGGACCCCTAAGAATCAGAGACAGTGACAATACCGCAAGGTATCCATTCATGAAGAGATGGAAGGAACACGTTTGGCAGGAAGCCAGGGCTGTGCTCCTGCACCCAAGTAGCTAAAGCACTTTAGAGGACACATGCTCGGAATATCTGATGAGTGGTTATGGCTGTGATGCGACACAGCTTGTGAGAGCATACGAATGTTTTGACCAGGTACTATAGCACAGAGAGAGAGAGAGAGAGAGAGATGGAGGAAGGAGACGATGGGCAGGAGCAGTGAGGAAGAGAGGGCCAGTGAAACACGTACAAACATGGGAAAAGGAAAGATAAGGAGACACAGCCGGAAGAAACAAACTAAGAGACATGCACAACCCGGAGAGAATTAAGAGGAGGCAGGGACACCCCCCTCCCCCTCACACACATAGAACTTGAGACACTTATTTAATAACAACAACAAATATCAACAAGAATTGATCACTGCTGTTTCTGACTGTTTAGCACAGAGCTGGGGAGGCCAGCAGTTTGTCTGGTGGAAAGGATACACAACAGGAAGCAGCTGCAGAATGCCAAAAGGACAGAGGTTGCCAGCAAAGCAAAGTAAGATCAGAGGTGGCAGGGAAAGCATGAGGTAAAAAGCAAAGCCTGTACTGACACCAGGGACAAAGCCCGGAGGCACAGACACCAGGGACCGGGCTTGGAGGTGCAGCAACAGCCACACAGACATCGGGGACCAGGCCCCGAGGTACAACCACAGCCGCACAGACACTGGGGACCGGGCCCCAGGGTACAACCACAGCCGCACAGACACCGGGGACCGGGCCCCAGGGTACAACCACAGCCGCACAGACACCGGGGACCGGGCCCCAGGGTACAACCACAGCCGCACAGACACCGGGGACCGGGCCCCAGGGTACAACCACAGCCGCACAGAAACAAGGCCCAAGGTACAGCCACACAGACACCAGGGACCAGGCCCAAAGTACAACCGCAGCGACACCAGGAACCAGGCCCGGAGGTACAGCCGCAGCCATATAGACAATAGGGATGAAACCCACAGGTAGTCACAGCCACATAGATACCAGGGATCAGGCCCAGAAGTACAACCATAGATTGACAGTCACTGGGGACCAGACCCTGAGGTATAGTCACAGCCACCAGGACCCAGCCCAGAGATACAGTCACACCTATACAGACAAAAACCTGGAACACCAGGGACCAGGCCTTGAGGTACAACCACAGCTGCATAGACACCAGGGACCAGGCCTGGAGGTGCAGCAACAACCACACAGACATAAACCAGAAACAACATGGACCAGTCTTGAGGTGCAGCCACTGCCAATACAGACACCAAGGACCAGGCCTGGAAGTGCAGCACCAACCGCATAGACATAAACCTGAAATACCAGAGTCCAGGCCCAAAAGTACAGCAACAGCCGCATAAGCACTGGAGACCAGGCCCCGACATACAAGCACAGTTGCACAGACACCAGGGACCAGGCCCGGATAATGGGGGCCTAATCTGTGGTATTTGGGGCCTGAGTTGTAGCCTGTTCTATGGAGGGGGGGGGGGGGGGGCAGAACACCAGCCTAATGGATTCCCAGTAGGCTGGGAACCAGAAGGCCCAGGCTCAAATCCCACAGCAGTTCCCTTTGGCCCTGGGCAAAGCTATTCAACCCAAACCACTCATGTATCATGCCAGATAGGGGGGAGGGGGGGTTCCTGCAAAGTGTATGGTCCCTTGGAGTCAGCTATAGCCTAAGGGCACATCTGGATCCATTGGGGGAGGGAGGCCGGGACTGAGCATATGGAACCTAACCCAAAGCAAGGGACACAGAGGTACAACAGGCCTGGGCTGGATCAGCTGGAAAAGATAAGTAATAGACTAGAAGGTGTGAAAATGAGAAGTGTCTACTGGAAAGGTCCCAAACAAACCAGGCTGTAATTAAAAGACCAAGAGCCCGGGTCCCCTCCCCCATGGATCCAGGTTGCAACTCTTGGACACTTGTCACTTTGAAAAGCAGAAGGAAGTAAAAAAAAAAAAAAAGGCTGGCATCTGTACAACTGAGCAATGGGGAAGAGGTTCAGGGATTGGTGAGTTAGAAAGACGGGCTCGGAAAGTGGATTGCCTGTTTGTATTGCTTCTGTGCCAAGTCCTAACCGAGCCTGTGGGATGTGCGCACAGATGCTTCAGCCGGGGCACCCAGCAGAAAGTAATGCTCCAGTACCATCCCTGTGAATTGGGTGAGCCCCTTAGCATACACAGGGTTAACTGTATTTCTCAGGTTTTAGGAATGTGCCAAGGCATCAGTTACAAAGGGGCTTGCGTTAAAAACACGGAAAAATGCGGGATGAAAGCGAGCAGACTTAAAATGAACGTTTTCTTTCCTACATTTTTTTTGAAACAACATCTCCTGTCACTTTGGAGGGAGGTCATTGACGCCGTGAACTCTCCAGTAATTTATCGTTAGAAATTTTTACAAGGGAAGTGTGTGGGTTTGTCTGGTCCGATCTGGACCAAATGATGCAGGGTTCAGAACACACACCCATCGTTTCCTTCATGCCCCTTTCTTAAAATTTCAGATGCTGGGCCTGGAATGTAATTGGTCCGGCCATATTCCTAAGAATGCAAAGTCCTGCCAGTGTAAGGGGCTGGTGTACAGTTTGTACCATGTTATGTGCTGTAGAGACCATCAATCCATCTGATTTCATTCCTAAACAAAGGCAAAAGGCCTCCCAGAAATTCCACTTCACATGAGCTTCAAGTAAAGATAATTCCTGTTAGACCCCCACAGGGATAAGGAGGACAAATCCCTGGATCAATACAATATTTTTCAATCTCTGGAGATCTGCATAGGCAGTTGGTGTCTGTGCAGCTATGGCTGTACTCGGCCTGATCCCTAGTGGCTGTACCTCAGGGTCTCATCCCTGGTGTTTATGCCCTAAACTAAACCTTGGGTTTATATACCGCACCATCTCCACGAATGCGGAGCTCGGCACGGTTTACAGGAAGAAAGATGAGAGAGGAACTACAGTGGAGAGATTAAAGAGTTAGGTGTAAAGGGGGAAGGTGAGAGGCCTAAGAGGGGGGAAGTGTTACAGTTTTGAGAATAGCCAGGTTTTTATGGGGTTTGCGGAAGAGTTGGAGGGAGCTTGAGGTTCGGAGAGGGGAGGTGAGGTTATTCCAGAACTCAGTGATTCTAAAGGGGAGGGACGACCCAAGTTTGCCTACATGGGAAATACCTTTTATGGAAGGGAAGGATAGTTTAAAAATTTGGGAGGATCTGGAGGAAGTAGGGGTTGGGGAGTTCCAGGATAGAGGGATAACGGCAGGAAGGATGCCATGTAGGATCTTGTAGGCCAGACACGCACATTTGAAGTGGATCCTGGGGATTGCTGGGAGCCAATGGAGCTTAGACAGGAGTGGTGAGACGTGATCAAATTTGCTTTTCTCCAATCCATCACTATGCTTTGACCCATACATGCTTCAGTCGCATCCCCCCCTATCGTTTTCAAAGTTCCCATTATTCAGTTATGAGCTAGAGAGGCTTTGCCATGTTCAACTTCAGTTGAAAAACATTTTTTTTTCCCCCCTGCACGATGGCTCTCTCTCCTCAGGAACTGACACTAATATGATTTTACAGACAGGCAAGTTAAAATACCGCACCGGTCTTTGCTTTCTAGTGTCAGCTCATCCCCGGTGCCTGGGGGGAACGGTACATCTGCAGAAACCCAAAGCATTCCTGAGAGTCAACTGGGCGAGAACATATCTGCCCTAGGGGGTATTTCTGATCAAAATAATTATTTGCGATGCAGAAGAATTTTAGCAGAAGGTATTTTGCTTTGACAACGTTTAACCATTAGGAACCACCACCTAGAAACCCAGCAGATTTGTTTTCTCTCACACAAGTTATGGCAGGATCGTACCAGGCACTCGGCACAAAGATAGATCCCCTGCACTCAAGTCACTTATCTATTAGACTCTGGCTTTCCCAACAACCTCGCTTACAAAACAAAATGGGCCACAATTTATAAGAAGGCAACAGAGGAACATAGGCCGTCTTTTACTAAGCGTTAAATGAGCGTCAGAGCAGCACTGAAGCAGCACTCTGGTCCGTGGTAGAAACCTCTACCGCCGTTGAGTGTAAATCGATGGGAAATAAAAACTAGTAATGGTCCTTCTAGTCTGCCCAGAAAGTGGCTAGAGTTGTCATCTGCCAATCCACGCAGGTTATCCCCCCTCCCCCCGATGCCCTCATTTGGGCTTTGGAGTTGCAGCGGCCACTCTGTATAGGGTCCATGCTCTTGTTTTGAGTTGAAACGGCCACTCCAAACAGGTTAACAGCCCTCTGTACCCTTGTTTGGAGTCTGGAACCTGTACGGAGCGGCAGGTACATCCCTCAGCCCAGGGAAGAGAAGACTGCGAGGGGATACGATAGAGACTTTAAAAATAATAAAAGGATTTGACAAAATAGAGCAAGGAACACCGATATTCACGTTGTCAAATGGACATGGACTGAAATTGAGAGGCAACAGGCCCAGGACAAATGTCAGGAAGTTCTGTTTCACACAGCGAGTGGTGGACGCTTGGAACGCTCTCCCGGAGGAGGTTGCGACGGAAACCACCATTCTGGGATCCAAGGGCAAGTTGGATGCACACCTTCTTGCAAATCACGTTGAGGGATACGGGTAAAACAGGGTCTTCGTCAGGGAGCACCTGGCTTGGCCTCCGCTTGTGCGGGTCGCCGGACTAGACGGACCCAAGGTCTGATTCGGTGAAGGCATTTCTTATGTTCTCAGTGCTTTGTTTGGCGTTGTATCCCTCCACGCCAGTGGTCTCCAACTCAAACCCTTTGCAGGGCCACATTTTGGATTTGTAGGTCCTTGGAGGGCAGTGGAAAAATTAATGTCTTATGAAAGAGATGACGGTTTTGTACGAGGTAACACACTTTACAGTTTATAAATCTTTCCTTTTTGGTTAAGTCATAATAATAATATTGTCATTTATAGCTAAAGAGACATGTGATCAAGAAACTGTTTTATCTTACTTTTATGATTATGATAAACGTACCAAGGGCCTCAAAATAGTACCTGGCAGGCTGCGAGTTTGAGACTACTGCTATAGGCTAAGGCTCTTTACACCTGCATTGTGATGTCATAGAACTTTATGGTTATAGAAAATTAGTAACACGATGGCCATCCACAGCATCCACTATCTCCTCCTCTCCCTATTGGCTCAGGCTCTTTACACCTGCATTGTGATGTCATAGAACTTCATGGTTATAGAAACATAGTAACACGATGGACATCCACAGCATCCACTATCTCCTCCTCTCCCTATTGGCTCAGGCTCTTTACACCTGCATTGTGATGTCATAGAACTTTATGGTTATAGAAACATAGTAACACGATGGACATCCACAGCATCCACTATCTCCTCCTCTCCCTATTGGCTCAGGCTCTTTACACCTGCATTGTGATGTCATAGAACTTTATGGTTATAGAAACATAGTAACACGATGGACATCCACAGCATCCACTATCTCCTCCTCTCCCTATTGGCTAAGGCTCTTTACACCTGCATTGTGATGTCATAGAACTTTATGGTTATAGAAAATTAGTAACACGATGGCCATCCAGAGCATCCACTATCTCCTCCTCTCCCTATTGGCTAAGGCTCTTAACATTTGCATCTCCTCTTCCTATAGGCCAGTGGTCTCCAACTCAAACCCTTTGCAGGGCCACATTTTGGATTTGTAGGTACTTGGAGGGCAGTGGAAAAATTAATGTCTTATGAAAGAAATGACGGTTTTGTACGAGGTAACACACTTTACAGTTTATAAATCTTTCCTTTTGGCCAAGTCTCAATTGCCACTTATAGCTACAGACACATCCGATCGAGAAACTGTTTTATTTTTACTTCTGCCATTGCAATAAACATACCGAGGGCCTGAAAACAGGGCTGCGAGTTTGAGGCCACCGCGCTACGCCTCGGCCGACGTTGACCCAACCGCGTACAAACGCCAGCGCACACATTCTGATCTGCTCCAATAGGTTCATAGACAATTTAGCACAATTGTCATTGAGCGCCATTGTCTTAGCGCTGAGTTGTCTGCGCGATTTTGTCCGCGTGCGATTAGCTTGCGCGCTTTTGGCCTGTCACCGCTCCAATAGGCCTAAATTTGCGAATGCATTCTACCCGTGCATTTTCTATAATGCGTGCCCTTGTCACTGCATCCCTTCCAGGCTGCCCAAGTATGCCCCAGAAAAGCCTAGATGCCAATCACATATAACCCAGCACATGCTTTCTGCGCATGTGTGTTTTGCAAGCACACACACACACATATATATATATATATATATATATACAGTAAAAGCCTTTTTTTTCTGCAAGTTAAGAAATGCCTTACCAGGAACAAGAAGCTTTATACAATTATCTGCAATGTATCTGAACTGATCTAGGAGTGCCAAATCCCTGAAGAGACCAATGCAGCTCCAATACATGTACAGACTTGGAAAGAAGAAAAAAAAAATAAAAGAGTGTTCCTATAATCCTGCTAGTATGAAGGATATTTGGGCAACATTCCTAGCAGGGTTTGCAAGCAGAATATCCCAGTAACCCTGTTCAGCACAAAACACACAGCAGTGCAAGAAATATGCAGTCACTTGCTCTTGCCTGAATGCGGTCTTTTCCTATCCCTGCCTGGAGTTCAATTTTTTAGTTTTATAAAACTATCTCTGTCCTGCGTGAAAATGGCATAAAGATACCACCAAAAATGACTTTTTTTTTTGAGGGGGTGCCACATGCACTACAAACCGGACACAAGGAAGGAGCTTGGCTCAATACTGGGGGATGCTTAGCTCCTATGCACCCAGTTATGTCCTCCTGTATAGTCTGCAAATGAGAGGGACACCAGGCTCAGTGTCCCTAACCCTACTAGTGAAAGGGACACATGGCAGCAGCCTTATGACCTGCTGGTGCAAAGGACACCCCAGGGCAAAGGAGACAAAGGCAACGTCCCTGGAAACGCTCAGGAGAGCAGCAGCCCTTAGAACTCCGCCAAGAGCAAAGAGACAAAACGGGCCCGCGCCATAAACGCGATTCTGCTGCTGCGGAAGCCGCACCACTGCAGCGTTTTCCAGCGGGCAGAAATGCAGGAGGCACCGGGGGGGATGCTCGTGCATTCCTGCCGCCGGGGGACACTGGAGACGGTAGCCAGATCCCCGGCAGGGACTCGCACTGAATTGCTGTGCCAGCATGCCTGCACTTAATTCCCCCCCCCGCCCATCCCCCAGCCGCAGCAGAACCGCTTCCCCTCCCCCTCCCCGGAAAGCAGGACAGGAAGCGATCCCCGGGACACCTGATCGCCGCAGGACAGACGCCCGGCAGAGAAGCGAAGAGACCTCGGCGCCTTGTCTCCAAAGCTTCCCCCCCCCCAAAATCGGGGCCGATGAGCAAGACACGAGTGATCCCCCCCCCCGGGCTTCCTTACCTCGCCATGTGAGGATCGGCAGGTCCATAGCCCCCACGGCGTGCAACGAGTCCCGGCTGCCTCGGGGGTGGGGGGGCACTCCGTCCAGCGACGCGTCCCAGGAAACCCCCGGCCCCCCGCCGCCTCCTCCTCCTCCTCTGGCCCGCACTGCAGGGCTCACACCATCGCGTTCCAAGGTGGACTTGCCCCGCTCTGCTCACGTCATTCCCTCGTCCATATTAGGCCGCCTTCAGGAAGGCGGGTCCCAGGGCAGGAAGGGAGCTATTGTTTCGCAGCCTCTTTGCCTAGTGTGTTCCCCCTCCCCCTCCCCTTTGCATTCCTTCCAACTTCCCCACTTTGCTCCTGCAAAAGTCGCAGGGCCACCGGGAGTTTTCATGCTTTCCCCAGGGAGGATTTGCATCGAGACCGGGTATGCCTTACTTTTACCTTTTTTTCCCCTTCGGAGTTTACTGGCCAAAGGAAAAAGTTCACAAAACCAGTTTCTATTTATGTAGATTGGTGATTTTTTTTGGGTTTCTCTAAAGCAGAGGTAGGCAATTCCCGTCCTCGAGAGCCGGAGCCAGGTCAGGTTTTCAGGATATCCACCATGAATATGGATCAGATGGATTTGCATGCATTGGCTTCTTGAGATGCAAATCTATCTCATGCATATTTAAAATATCTATGCACATTTTATGCTCTTGGGAGTTTTCATGCTTTCCCCAGGAAGGATTTGCATCGAGACCATGATGCATCCTAGTCCTTGGAGCTAGCGGCCGGGTATGCCTTACTTTGCCCTTTTTTTCCCCTTCGGAGTTTACTGGCCAAAGGAAAAAGTTCACAAAACCAGTTTCTATTTATGTAGATTGGTGATTTTTTTTGGGTTTCCCTAAAGCAGAGGTAGGCAATTCCCGTCCTCGAGAGCTGGAGCCAGGTCAGGTTTTCAGGATATCCACCATGAATATGTATCAGATGGATTTGCATGCATTGGCTTCTTGAGATGCAAATCTATCTCATGCATATTTAAAATATCTATGCACATTTTATGCTCTTGGGAGTTTTCATGCTTTCCCCAGGGAGGATTTGCATCAAGACCCTGATGCATCCTAGTCCTTGGAGCTAGCGGCCGGGTATGCCCTTTTTTTTTCCTTCGGAGTTTACTGGGCAAAGGAAAAAGTTCACAAAACCAGTTTCTATTTATGTAGATTGGTGATTTTTTTTGGGGGGGGGGGGTTTCCCTAAAGCAGAGGTAGGCATTTCCCGTCCTCGAGAGCCGGAGCCAGGTCAGGTTTTCAGGATATCCAGCATGAATATGGATGAGATGGATTTGCATGCACTGGCTCCTTGAGATGCAAATCTATCTCATGCATATTTATTGTGGCTATCCTGAAAACCTGACCTGGCTCCGGCTCTGGGAATTGCCTACCCCTGCCCTAAAGAAAATGTTACCTTTTGCCTTCTCCCTGGAAAAGCGGAGACTTAGAGGAGACATGATAGAAACCTTCAAGATCATGAAGGGCATAGAAAGAGTAGACAGGGACAGATTTTTCAAATTATGGCGAACCACAAGTACAAGGGGGCACTCGGAGAAATTGAAAGGGGGAAGGTTTAGAACAAACGCCAGGAAGTTCTTTTTCACCCAGAGGGTGGTGGATACATGGAACGCGTTACCGGAGGATGTGATAAGCAGAAGCACGCTACAGGGATTCAAAGAAGGTCTGGACAGGTACCTGGAGGACAAAGGGATTGAGGGGTACAGATAGGAGTAGAGGTAGGTAATAGGGATAGGATTAGAGGATTAGAGGCAGTTACAAAATTAGTCAGGGACACTGTTCAGGCAATTAGGCCTGAAGGGCCGCCACGGGAGCGGAGCGCTGGGCAGGATGGACCTCTGGTCTGACTCAGAGGAGGTAATTTCTTATGTTCATCTTCATTTTCATCCTGTTTTCTGTGAAAATTGTCCAGACAATCACTGACTTGGTTAATTTAAACCCCAAAGGAAACAAATATCTATGCACAGACTATATGCAAGGAAAATCTGGACCAAAAGCTGACCGTGAAAGACCAGGTGGACTCCTTGATCCGAAAAATCTTTCACACCCTCTGGAAACTTCGGTCCATCAGAGCTTACTTCAATGCCTCATCATTTCAAATTCTAGTACAATCCCTTATTCTGAGTCAACTCGATTATTGTAACATCGCCTACTTGGCACTCCCCTAGAAATATATGCGGCGATTGCAACTGGTACAAAATGCAGCGGTTAGACTTCTTTCACGTGACACCTTCCTACCGACTTCTACATTGGCTACTGATGGAGGCATGTGTGAAATTCAAGTTTGGTTGTTTTTGCTTTAAGGTACTCTATGGCTTAGCCCCTAAATACATAACAGACCTTTTCTCTTTCTCAACCAACAGACACAAGCGAAGCTCACACCTGAACTTCGTTTCTCCACGGTTTAGAGGTTGTAAATTTAAAAGTCATCATCAACATCTTCTCGCACATCAAGCAGCATTATGGGGTAAAGACCTTGAACAATGGCTCGTGCCTACTACCTATAGGGAATTCAGGAAACGTCTGAAAACACATCTATTCCTGAAATACTTAGGAAACCAACCTATGCAATCTTAGTCCTTAACAACCGAGCGCAAGAACCACCTGTCGCTAAATCTGTACTTTGTTTGTTCACTCAATCTGTAACATTTCTAATCATTGCAAACCGCATAGAACTTCACGGCCCTGCGGTATATAAACTGTTATTATTATTATTATTACCCACCAGAGCAGATGCATTTTTTTTGGGGGGGGAAGGGGAGGGGGCAGAATTAGGCAGTGGTTAGCACTTACATGTCTAGGCATAGGACTTGACAAATGCAGACAGTCGTGAACTTTAAGCCATAACTTGGACCATGGCATTAGGGGGTTTGTGCCCTTCTCCTTAGACCAGGGGTGTCAAAGTCCCTCCTCGAGGGCCGCAATCCAGTCGGGTTTTCAGGGTTTCCCCAATGAATATGCATTGAAAGCAGTGCACGCACATAGATCTCATGCATATTCATTGAGGAAATCCTGAAAACCCGGCTGGATTGCGGCCCTCAAGGAGGGACTTTGAGACCCTTGACCTAAAGCAAGAAGTTTACGGTAATTATTTTACATTGAAGCTATGGTTAATTAAATAACATTCCAGTTCTTTATTCTTATTATTCTTTATTTTTGTCAACTTTCATCCGGGTTGGGGGGATTTGTTTATGGGTTACTTTATTTCTTTAATAAAATGTTTGAACTTAAATAATGAGGGAAGAGGGGAGGAGGGAATGGGGATTAGAAAAAGGGGAGTGGGATTGGGAACGTTTTGAGGTTTGCCATGGATAATATGGAAATATATTTTGGAGGAATAACAGAAATCTGTATGAAGATTATTTTAGTGAATTTAATTGTTATGAGAATATTATGTATTATATTTCTGTATACTTGTTTAATTAATAAATCAATAAAATGTTACAAACTAACATGTAATGAAAGAAGTAACATCGGGATCTGGATAGTCTCTTCTGTTGTCCTTACCCCCCCCCTCCCCCCCATTTTCTCTGCACCCACCATTAATAAAAACCAAAACACCTTATTGTGGTAAATAGCCGCAGCTCTTTATTGAATCACATTAACCCATAAATTAACTTGCATAAATTAACATCATTAACATATCGAACATCAATTGACAATCAACCTCAGCAAGCTCCTCCTGAGCTACCCTGTGTAAACATTTATAGCTAAAGAGACAGACATATGATCGAGAAACTCTTTTATTTTACTTTTATGATCATGATAAATATGCCGAGGGCCTCAAAATAGTACCTGGCGGGCCGCAGGTTTGCGACCACTGGCTCATAGGGAGCAGCGTGAGCCCAGGAAAGGAACTTTCCCTTCCTGATGCTGTAGAGCAGGGGTGTCAAAGTCCCTCCTCGAGGGCCGGAATCCAGTCGGGTTTTCAGGATTTCCCCAATGAATATGCATTGAAAGCAGTGCATGCAAATAGATCTCATGCAGATTCATTGGGGAAATCCTGAAAACCCGACTGGATTCTGGCCCTCGAGGACCGACTTTGACACCTGTGCTGTAGAGGTAGTTTCTTTTTGAAGACTTTGAGCTCTGGATGATCCTGGACACTCTCCCAGAGACTCAGAACACAGGTTATACATGCAGTTTTCTGGATCTGGTTACTCAGAACATTAGCAGGTTAATAACATTGAGTCTTAGAATTTACCAGCTAGTAGTACGTCATCACCTAAACATTGGAATTGAACATGCATCCGTAAAGTGTGCTTTTCACTAGTGAAGTCTGCCCTCAAATAACAACCACAAGTCTGCCCACTTCCTTTTCCTATTGCAAGACCGCAGATCCCTAGTTAGCCAGTTCCGGGAGTAAGGCCAGTCCTGGATTTCTGACAGCCCCACCCTGTGCATTCTGGGAGGTACCTCGAAAGGGCTAGAATCCTAAACGATAAATCCCACACTAAATTTGGGACTGACCAAAAAAATCATTTTCCTGGTACTGGTTAACTTGGTAGCTCTGTTCCCTTGTCCGTCATTATGGATGCCCTATGCTTAACTTGGGCTTTCTGGAATTCCCCTCCCCCGAGAGGTTGTTCCATGCACTGTATCTGCCATCCCCATGTTAATCCTGAGTCTATCCCAAGCAGCCTCACCCTTGTTCTGCGGCTTGTTTTCCTTACAGGAGACTATGTGACAGCCAAACAGAGATTCAGAAGCAGCAGCTCAATTATTTCTGAGCTATTCAGCATTACCAGAAATAGCTAAGAAGAAGAAGAAAATAGAATACCAAAAGTTATTACGGGATCTGTTTGGAGGGAATGTTCTTATAGAGTTTTACATAGGGCTTATTTTTCTCAAATTCAAGCTTTTCATGCGGGTTTGATAGATTCCCCAATTTGTATCAAATGTGATAAGGATCTTGGCACATTATCTCATGCTTTTGGGTTATGTCCTTTAATCAAGTCATTCTGGTCTGCCATCCTATTATATTTGGGTTCCTTATGGGGTTGTCCTGTTGTGGGTTCTCCAAGGGGAGTAATTTTTGGTAAAGCAGCAGCTTGTGGGGTATTTGGTCAAAGGAAATGTCTTTTATTTCAGAAAGCGTGTACGATTGGGCATAAACGTATGATGCAATTTTGGTTACAGAAAGAATCTCCAAGTTTCTGGCACTGGAGGAACCAGTTGCATCGTTTACTTTTGTTTGAGATTTGGGAGGTTAGGCGATCGCCTAGAAGAACTCATCTTTTTATGGAAGTTTGGGATCCGTATATTCAAAACCTTTCACCCAGAGCAAGAAGTTTTAATTCTCAATGATTTACGTTGAAGCTAAGGTTGTTTAAATTACATTCCAGTTCTTTATTTTTGTCAGCTTTCATCCGGGGAGGGGGGAATTGATTATGGGATGGAAGGGAGGAAATGGGGGGAATATGATTTATTATATATAAAATGTTTGAAGGAATGATTAGAATTTTAACATTTGTGAATTATTTATTATTTGTAAAGAATATCTTTCTGTATATTTCTGTTCCTTTAATAAAATGTTTGAACATGAAGAAGAAGGAAAAAAAAAAAAATCCTAATAAATTTTTAGATTGAATCAGGTTGGGTAGACTAGATGGACCATTCGGATCTTTATCTGTTGTCATCTACTATGTTACTTAAGGCTCTGTATCATTGGGGGTCCTGCGTGGAATTAGTTTCCATTGGTCTGACCTATTTCCCTTAAGAAAACAGAAGTACAGCTTAACACAGTCCTTGAAGTAAAGCCAGGACTGGATCAATCTTTATTATGACATTTTCTAAAAATGTAACTGTTTATTTATTTTTTTAGTATTGATAATACCACTTATAGCCTAAGTGGTTTACATTTTTCCTTATCTGTCCCGGTGGGCTCACACTCTTACCTAATGTACTTGGGCAATAAGTGACTTGTCCAGGGTCAGAAGGAGCAGAATGGGATTTGAACCAACAACCTCAGGGTGCTGAGGTGTATCGTATAAATACAAGATAGCGGCGTTAAGTGCTATAAATTCTTACATTGTTCAACAAAGTTCAAGGTTTTATTAAAATTTGATTTAATCGCTTATCTAATTTCTAAGCGAGTTTACAATATACTTCCCCCCTCCCCATTCGCGGTTTCTGCACTCGCGATTTCACATAATTGCGATTTTTTTCTGGGGAGGGGGAAAATTTTTTTTAAAAACATATTTTTTACCTCCCTGCCGCCTTCCCGGCCTTACCTGATGGTCTAGCGGGCTTTCGGGGCAGGAGCGATATTCCTACGCTCCTGCCCCGTGCAGATCGCCATGAGGAAATGGCTGTAGGGAGTTCCCATCGTAGCCTCGAGAGACTACGGGAACTCACAGCAGCCATTTCCTCATGGCGATCTGCACGGGGCAGGAGCGTAGGAAGATTGCTCCTGCCTCGAAAGCCCTCTAGACCACAGTTCTTCAACCGCCGGTCCGCGAAGGATTCGGGTCCCCGCCGCAGCAAAAGGTGCCGGCGTCAGCTGACGTGCAACTTCCTGTTGCCGTCGCTATGCCGGTACTCCTGCCTTCTACCACTGACTCCTGCCGCGTATGTCTCCGCACCCCCAGACAAGCAGCAGCAGCTCTGTGTGCTTTTAACTTCGGCACACAGCTGTCCCTAAGCAATATTTTAGCCGCGGTTTCATGAGGCAGCCTCGGGGCCTTTGGTAACAAAAAGAAAGCAATTACAAAGAAACATCAACTAATAATTGGCATATTAAAAAGGGATAAATGAGACAGACAGATGGGAGACAAAAGGAAATAGGGTTAGAAATACAATTTGGATAGGAACGAAAGACAAATAAGGAAAAAAAAACAAAAGGAAAGGGCTCGTTGCAGCTTAATTCATAAGAGAGTTAAAAAGGAAATTTTAAAATTTAAATCAAATGTTAAAAAGCTTCTTTAAATAAATGACTCTTGGGTAGGCCTTTGAAACGTTCGAGATTAGCTTCTTCTCTAACAAGAGCTGGTAGGGTATTCCAAAGTTGAGGGGCTACGACTGAGAAAATGTCCTGCCTTTTGGTTCCTATTATATGAAGGGAGGAGACCGTCAGCAATTTACGATTAAACAACCAGACTTCTAGTCAGCTCATGGCAGTAAAAAAATCTTTTAAGGTGGCAGCTGCCATGACCCAGATACTCAATTCCAGGACTCATTCAGGCACCAGCATTCAACATCCAGGTCTTGGCCAGCCCTGGGAAGTTAGGCCAGTGCTGACTTAATATTCAGCCTGATGGCCAGATATTATCAGGTCAGACTTTTGGCAGTCCCTAACTTTATCTGGGCACTTAACCTTTTTAGTGGCTTTAAAATCACTGCTAACCAGGTAAACCACAGCTCCACCTAGACTCCCAGTCACTCTTCACCCAGACATCTGCCATGGTGGTCTCCTTGGATTTTAAGTGTCACTGTCTAGTTATGTGCCTCTGAAATTCTGGGGATTACCTGGCCAGTGCAATTGAGGGGGGGGGGGGGAAGTTATCAATGTGAGTTATTATTAGTAACTAGGTCTCATTGCATAACACAGAACCTGGGTGTCAGGTCAAAAGTGCGCCGGGACAAAGGCGCGCCCAGACAATTGAGCGCAGCGCGGAGGCGCGCGCCGCTCAAAATTACAGTTTTTAGGGCTCCGACAGCGTGCGTGGGGGGGAACCCCCCCACTTTACTTAATAGACATTGCGCCGCGTTGTGGGGGCGTTGTGGGGGGTTTTGGGGGTTGTAACCCCCCACATTTTAATGAAAACTTTACTTTTTCCCTGTTTTTAGGGAAAAAGGGAAGTTTACAGTAAAATGTGGAGGGTTACAAACCCCAAACCCCCCATAACGCCGGCGCGATGTCTATTAAGTAAAGTGGGGGGGTTCCCCAACAAAACCCTCCGTCGGAGCCCCTAAAAACTGTAATTTTCATTAGCGCGCGCCTCCATCTTGCGCTCAGTTGTCGGCGCGCGCCTTTGTCTTTCGCGCCGTTGTCTATGAACCCAGAACCTGTGGTAAAAATAACATGTTGATAATGTCCCTCCTTGATGTGAAGAGTTCATAGTAACCAGAGGTGATACGTGAAGGGTGGAAAGTGTGGCTCACTGGTACTCAGAGGTTGGGAGATCAAATCCCAGCGCTGCTCCTTGTGACCCTGGGCAAGTCACTTAATCCTCCAGTGCCCACCGCTTTGAACGTAAACTTTGAAATGCCAAAGCCACAAAAAAGCAGTATACAAGTCCCCGTTCCCTTTCATCAAGCCCAGTTTCTTGTGGCCAACCCAGGTCCCAAGTACCTGGCAGAAACCCAGAGTAGCAACATTCCAGAGCTGAGACTGTGATGTCATAATGCCTCATTCCACCAATGTCTAAGAGCCAGCCTCATCAGTGATGACACAATGGCTTGATTGTCCTATACTCAGCTGACATAAGAATTACCATACTGGGACAGATTGAAGGTGTGGCTCACTGGTAGAGCTGCTTCCTCTGTACCCAGAGGTTGGGATATCAAATCCCGGTGCTGTGCCTTGTGACCCTGGGCAAGTCACTTAATCCTCCAGTGCCCACTGTTTTGAAATGCCAAAGCCACAAAAAGGCAGTATACAAGTCCCCCATTCCCCCTTCCCTACTGGTGATGTCATGTTTCATTCCACCAATACCTAAGAGCCAACCTCATCAGTGATGTCACAATAGCTTGACTGTCCAATACTTGTCTCACTTTTATTACATAAAGCAGTGATTTCATTTTTTAAAGGCATTTCTTTATTCTTTAAATTAAAGGGGGAAGTTATCAACTTGGGCTGTAGCAGGGAGTCTAAGACAATTCACTGCGGTCATTTATTCACGATGAACTGGCCATGAATAAATTTGTCCTCACAAGCATTTTGGCTCAATAACTTCACAGCTGTTGAGCTGATTGTCCCTCTGTGCTCCCCCCCCCCCCCCCCCCCCCCCCCAAAGTACACCAGTACCTCTCCTGTACGATTCAGCATGTTGGGAGGTGATGTCCCCTCCCCCCAAAAATTATACCCTCGGGGCAATGTCTGCTCCCCCCCCCCCACATCCCCTACAAAATCTCCCACCACACCCTCCTCAAATTCCAGTACCTTCCTCACAGTTTTCGATCCAGCACCTCTCCCTTGCAGCTTTCCTTCTCCAGTCCTGAAAGAACGATTCAGCGTGCCAATTGTGTCGCAGCCACGCTGAAACATCCCGCAATGAAATGGCTGCGAAGAATCATCACATTCCGGTAGCCAGCTTGTCCAACCTTTATCAGGGACCCCATTTTATAACATTCGGAGGGTTAAATCGTGCACTGTCCTATTATGTTTTGTCAAATAGTGGCAAAATATGACAGCGTACTGTCCATTCTCCAGCCTTCATCCAGTCTCTCCCTCTCTCTCTCATGTACCCCCTTCCTCCACCCCCCCCCTCCCCCAGTTTTCATCCAGTCTCCTTCGCCTTACCTGGTGTCAGCTGCAGAAGAACCAGCAGGATTCCTGCTTTTCCATTGCGACATGGCTCTCTGCAAGCTTGAGCCCAACGGGTGCTGGAAAACTTGAAACCACAAGACCCGTCTGAATTCAGTAATCAGCAATTAAATATTAATGCTGAAAAACATTGGCGCTAAGTGCTTTTCCATAAAGGATACTCGGGGGCTTAGCGGCCCTTATAGACCAATGCGTCCCGCCAATTCCTGTCCCCAAATTTGGGCGCGAACACTTTCATCGGCTGAAGCCTGGTATAAATGGCAGCGTAGGTGTTGGAATGGCCTCCCCAAAAACCGGCGATCAGCGTCAGTTATGGCTCTACTCTCCCTACCCACCTCCTCCCGGCCGCTGTAAATTTTTAATCTCTGGGCAGCCACCGCGCGGCGTCACGGCAGAATGAAGACTTCCAGAGCAGGCCTGCTCATTGCCGCTGCACAGTGGCTGCCAGGAGATTTAAAATTACGGTGACCGGGGAAGGACGATGGGGGAGTTGAGAGCTGGAGAGAGCGGTCATGCCACAGGATCCTGCTGGGGCAAGGGCAGAGCCTGTGGATCCCCTCCCCCACACGCACTAAATTAAAAGAGTTAAGAACATAAGAAGTTGCCTCCGCTGAGTCAGACCAGAGGTCCATCCTGCCCAGCGGTCCGCTCCCGTGGCGGCCCTTCAGGCCTAATTGCCTGAACAGTGGTCCCTGACTAATTTTGTAACTGCCTCTAATCCTCTCCCTATAACCTACCTCTACTCCTATCTGTACCCCTCAATTCCTTTGTCCTCCAGGTACCTGTCCAGACCTTCTTTGAATCCCTGTAGCGTGCTTCTGCTTATCACATCCTCCGGTAGCGTGTTCCATGTATCCACCACCCTCTGGGTGAAAAAAAACTTCCTGGCGTTTGTTCTAAACCTTTCCCCTTTCAATTTCTCTGAGTGCCCCCTTGTACTTGTGGTTCCCCGTAATTTGAAAAATCTGTCCCTGTCTACTCTTTCTATGCCCTTCATGATCTTGAAGGTTTCTATCATGTCTCCTCTAAGCCTCCGCTTTTCCAGGGAGAAAAGCCCCAGCTTCTTCAGTCTGTCAGTATATGAGAGGTCTTCCATACCCTTTATTAGCTTAGTTGCTCTTCTCTGGACTCTCTCAAGTACCACAAATAAACAGATAGAGGAACCAGTTCAAAAAATACTTTCCACTTTCAACGGTGCTCAGAATCCAAGATGGAATGTAAGAACTCAGAGTGGGGGATTAACCCCTACCAGAACTCTTGTGGTATCTATCATTGCACCATGACTGCTGTGAAAAGTTGTTTTGAAACATTGAATAAAATAAGTGATACTTTGTAACTTGCACACTTTCAAATTGCTTATAATGTATGAATGATTCAAAGGTTAAGTAACTTAGCTGAAGATTGCTGCTAGCGTTAGTTTGGCTGGGTCCTGACGCGTTTCGCCTTACTGGCTTCCTCAGAGAACCCGCATACAATCTTGCATATTGTTATTTATCCTAAGAAAGACAGAAAAGTATGGTACATGTAAAAATGGGTATAAAAAACTCAAATTCATACCAAACTCTCGGCGCAGGAGGCAATGTACCTGGTTTGAAATCAGTGAAATTTTCTTTTCCTGTGACATGAGCGCTCAGCTGAGCACCCGATATTTATGCTTGAGAAGAGATGTCAATCAACTAGTGGAGAAACGCCCACCACTCCACTTCTTTATTCAGTCCCAAAGGAGTCACTGTCTGCCAGTGAAAGATCCAGCTCTGTTCATGCTTCCAAAGCCAAGTTTGAGAATCACCTCCTCTCCTGCAATGAGCCACCTCTAAAACCAAAAATTGTAATTCCTGTACTTGGTGCGGAACGGCCAACCAATGCTGCACAAGTGGAGCATTAATATCTCCCCTCCTGATTTTACTCATATGTTCGATGATGCGAGTCTTAACACTTCTGGTAGTATGTCCAATATAGAGAAGACCACATGGACACAAAATCATGTAAACAACCCCTTGAGTATCACAATTGAGTATTGTGGAAGAGATCAAACTGGCTATGTCACTCGAAGCCCAAATTATGAAGTTATGATTGTCTTATTTTGGTCGTACTGTCAGAAGAGAAAGATCATTGGAGAAGGACATTATGTTTGGGAAGATCGAAGGAACCAGGCGAAGAGGGCGACCTACAGATGGCTGGACACATTGAAAACAACCATGGAGATGATGCTGGAGAACCTTACCAGACTAGCACAAAACCAATTTCTTTTTAGATCATCAAGTCGCTGGGACTCGAGTATGAGTTGATGGCACTAACTATATATGTGTTAACTCATTCCCCCTTGTGCCCCCTCTGCCTGCTCCCCCTCTCTTCCAGATTATATGCATGGAATTGTCTCTTAGTAGAAGTGGGGAAGACAAAGACTGCATCTGAATTCATGAAAGCATGGGACAGGTACATGGGATTTCATAGGAAGAGGAGGAGATAGTGGATGCTGCAGATGGGCAGACTGGATGGGCCATTTAGCCTTTATCTGCCCTTATGTTTCTGTGTTTCTATAACTATAAAGCTCTATGACCTCACAATGCAGGTGTAAAGAGCCTTAGCCTATAGGAAGAGGAGATGCAAATGTTACGAGCCTTAGCCAATAGGGAGAGGAGGAGATAGTGGATGCTGCAGATGGGAAGACTAGATGGACCATTTGGCCTTTATCTGCCATCATGTTTCTATGTTTTTTTTCACCTTTAACATTCTGCTTCTCCTCTCCTCCCCCCCCCCCCCCCCCATATATCTAGTCTGGTGACAGTCTTGATCCATTCCAGGGGCCACCGGAGGGGCAAAAAGCCCAAGTCAGAAATCAGGCCAAGGACCTTCCGCATGGCAGTGCTCAGCTTTTGCACTGAACTCCCAGCCCGGCCTATGCTCTGTTATTTGTAGTGTAACATACTGGTATAATTTCCAGCTGTTAATTCTTTAAAGTGGAATGTATGTCCCCATAATACAGGAATAATGAAAACGCAGGAACAACAATGTTTAGAGCAAAAAGATGAAACATTGTTTCCATGTGTGAATGAAATCTTGGTTTCTACAGCGCCAGAGAACATCTTTAGAGAATAAAAGTGTCGGTGACAGAATAAGGAAGAACCCACATAGCTTGTTTTCCAGGGACTGGGCTCTAGTTATAATAATGCAGTTTTGACCTCTGAGCAAGCCTGAAACAGTTGGAAGGAAAAGAACGCCTTTAGCGTCAAAAGCAATGCAACAAACAAAAGGGGGGGGGGGGGGGAATTGCCATTTGCTAAACAATGCAACCTGTAAATAAAACTCGCTCAGCAGGTTGGGTGATTTTCTTTGTCTAATGTCTAAGAAAAAAAAAATGTCAAAAGGCAGACGGTAACAGGAAGAGGCGGGTGCTTTTGGTAAGGAAGATGTAATCAACTAGCAAGCTAATTCCTTTCTCTACTTCAGACTTGATTTCAGGTTGATTTGACAGGGGATGGGATGAAATCAGATATATACAATACAATACAATGTCTTATAGACCGCAATTTTCTGCAAGGAATCTATGCAGTTTACTAAACACCCCCCTTTTACAAAACCATGCAAGAGCAACGCAGAACCTTTGGGGCACTGGTCGACGCTAAAAACCTCTTGTGCGGTTTGGTAAAAGGGGGGGTGGGGTAAGATTTGGATCATCTGCATCTCAGGAGGCAAAACCGGGTCACTTCTTAGGAATGAGGGGTCTCACATTTGATACCAGGGTTCAGTCTCTGCCTTATTCTTCCAGATCTTCATTGGAGTGGGGGTAGGGGGAGGAAGATATAGCGGCACTTAGAGAAGGTTCAAAGAAGAGCGGCCAAGATGATAAAGGGGATGGAACTCCTCTCATATGAGGAAAGACTGAAAAGGTTAGGGCACTTCAGCTTGGAAAAGAGACGGCTGGGGGGGGGGGGAGATAGGATTGAAGTCTCCAAAATCCTGAGTAGAGTAGAACGGGAACAAGTGGATCCATTTTTCACTCCGTCAAAAATTACAAAGACTAGGGGACACTCGATGAAGTTACAGGGAAATACTTTTAAAACCAATAGGAGGAATTTTTTTTTTTTTTTTCCACTCAGAGAATAGTGAAGCTCTGGAACGCGTTGCCAGAGGTTGTGGTAAGAGCGGATAGCGTGGCTGGTTTTAAGAAAGGTTTGGACAAGTTCCTGGAGGAAAAGTCCATAGTCTGTTATTGAGAAAGACATGGGGGAAGCCAATGCTTGCCCTGGATCGCTAGCATGGAATGTTGCTACTACTTCAGATTCCGAAATCTTTTGTTACTCTTTGGGATTCCGGAATCTTGATGTTCTTTAGGATTCTGAATGGAATGTTGCTACCGTTTGGGTTTTTGCCAGGTACTAGTGACCTGGATTGGCCACCATGAGGACATGCTACTGGGCTTGATGGACCATTGGTCTGACCCAGTAAAGCTATTCTTATGTTCTTACGTTTGTTCACCAATAGAATTGTTCCAGTGTAAAACCTTTACTAATGGCACCAGGTACATAAGAACATAAGAATTGTCCTAGCAGGTCAGAGCAAGAGTCCATCTAGCCCAGCATCCTGTCTCTAACAGTCACCAACCCAGGTGACAAGTACCTGGCTGGCAGAGTCCCAAAATGTAACAAGATTCCATGATACTTAATCCCAGTCTACTTTAATAAGTTTATGGACTTTTCTTCCAGGAATTTGTCTAAACCTTTCTTATACCCAGTTCTTTATTGTGCCATCTGTAACGCAAACTGAAAGAGTCCATTAGTGAATCCATGTTCTTAGGGCCCCTTCGGCTCTTTTCTGGACTGTAGGGCGAAATGGTTAGGTTCCTTCTATCTGGAAGGAACTCTGGGATTCTCTGCTTCATCTCTGCCGGTTTCCTCACCTCTCCCCTTTAATGTACAGTGTCAGCATTGTCTTTCTTTCTTATCAGGTGAGTAGCTCTGTCTCCATCCCCTCTCAAGTGGCCATGCATGCACTTTTTTCACACTATTTGGCACTGGGATCTCAGGCTGAGCAACTCTGCACAGTGCGCAGCAGCCTCGAAAAAAGCCAACAGGATGCTGGGCATCATAAAGAGGGGCATAACAACCAGGACACGGGAAGTCATCATGCCATTGTATTGAGCGATGGTGCGTCCGCATCTTGAATACTGCGTTCAATATTGGTCGCCGTAACTCAAGAAGGACATGGCGGTACTTGAGAGAGTCCAAAGGAGAGCAACAAAACTGGTAAGAGGGCTGGAACACTGCCCATACGCCGAGAGGTTGGATAGGCTGGGGCTCTTCTCTCTGGAAAAAAGGAGGCTCAGGGGAGATATGATAGAGACCTTCAAGATCATGAGGGGCATAGAGAGGGTGGATAGGGACAGATTCTTCAGGCTGAAGGGGACAACAGGTACGAGGGGGCATTCGGAGAAACTGAAGGGAGATAGGTTCAAAACAAATGCAAGGAAGTTTTTTTTCACCCAAAGGGTCGTGGACACTTGGAATGCGCTACCGGAGGAAGTGATCAAGCAGAGTACGATACAAGGATTCAAACAGGGATTGGACGGATTCCTGAGGGATAAAGGGATCGTGGGATACTGAGAGAGGTGCTGGGATGTATCACAGGTATAGAAAGCTAACCAGGTAATAAGTATAGAAACCCAACCAGGTCGTGCATGCGCAAGACCGGAGGGTTAGGACTTCGATGGGAAGATGGGACTTCAATGGGAAGCCAAGGTGGCAGGGGAGCCCCTTCTGGTGATTCAGACAGGTCGTGACCTGTTTGGGCCGCCGCGGGAGCGGACTGCCGGGCAGGATGGACCTATGGTCTGACCCGGCGGAGGCACTGCTTATGTTCTTATGTTCTTATTCCCAAAACTACTGACCAACCTCCAAAACAAAACTCCGTACCTCAAAAATATACCATGTTCTTCTGTTCTGCAAAGGACAAGAAATAAGAGTTGTGGTATTCACTGATGGTCCTTGAGAACCCAAACAGGTACATATGGTTTTCAGGATGCCTCTAATGAATATGCATAGGACAGATTTGCATACAACAAAGGTAGGATGTATGCAGACCTATCTCACGTATATTCATTAGGTACAGATTGAAACACAAACTGTTTGCTGCCTTCGAGGACCAGATGTGGACCTAGAGGAACAGAGGCTTTCTTCCAGACCTTAAACAACCTCTGTTCTCTTTCTATAGGAAGGAAAGGGTGGGACACAATTCCTTCCAAAACAAAAATACAAACTGGCAAGAGTAAACTCATTAGCTATTAGAATGTGAACTACAAACTAATCTCGAACCAAACACCAAGCATTTAGGTTGTAGATTAGAGAATGACACGGTAACAAAATTCATCACCGTTCCCATCTCCGCGGGAAATAATCCCATGTCATTTTCTAGTGTCTATTTCAACCTCAGTCCTTCTACACCAGCATTCTTCAAAGCAAAGCTTGAGGGTCAGTGGTTGTGGCCATTCTTATGTGAGCCAAGGATAATGAAGCCATTGTGACATCACTGATGTGATTGGCTCTTAGGCACTTTTGGAATGAGGCATTATGACATCACAATATCTGCTCTGGATACCAGAGACTGTCATTCTGTAGTGTCTGTTTCAACCTCGGTCCTTCTACGCCAGCATTCTTCAAAGCAAAACTTGCGGGTCAGTGGTTGTGCCCAATTATACTCTGATTCTTCCCTCTCTCCTTAAAGAATGACATGAATATGGTTCCCCGCGGTTATCCGCGGGGACGGGAACGATGATGAATATTGTCACCGTGTCATTCTCTACTGTAGATCTAATGCCCATGCTCTCTTGGGCCCTGATTCTATAAAGTGTGCCTAAAGGTAGGGTTACCTGATGTCCGGATTTACCCTGATATGTCCTCTTTTTAGCTGTTGAAATCAGGGTCGAGTCTGGAGTGCATCTGCATGGATGCGATGCGGTGACATCATACACACGTGCGCATGCATGCAATGTCACCACATCGCACCTGTGCACGTGCAAATGTACTCCAGACTTGGCCTGAAGAGATGAGGTTTGCATGGGGCTGGGGGGTGGGGGGGGGCAGAATGGAGCGGGGCCATACGTCCTCTTTTTCCAGGTGCAAAATCTGTTAACCCTAGATATTGGCCCCTATCTTAATTGATCAAAAAGCTTAATTCAGTGGTCTCAAACTCGCGGCCCGCCAGGTACTATTTTGAGGGCCTCGGTATATTACCAGGGTTCTGGAACGTTGCCCACCTCATGCAAGCGCTTTCCCGCGTCTGTACGCGACAGCGAGGTGGAGTAGAGAGGACAATCGCGTGCAGACGCAGGAAAGCGCTTGCGTGAGGTTACAGCAGTGAGACGGGCGCCGTTCCAGAACGTAAGGTAACCCTTGGAGGCAGTGCGGCTTGGGCGTGTGTAAGTAATCTCGTGAACTCTCGTGAAATTCGGCACCTCTCCTGGCGGTGACTACTTGGTGTAAGATGGCGGTCGTGTCCGGTGCTGGAGGCGGTGAGAGCTGAAGGCGGTTGCGGACGCGACTACCAGACACTTAAGGCACAAGTCGGATATTGAGTCTCCCCTCTACAAAAAAGCCTAGACCAGTGGTTCCCAACCCTGTCCTGGAGGAACACCAGGCCAATTGGGTTTTCAGGCTAGCCCTAATGAATATGCATGAAGCAAATTTGCATGCCTATCACTTCCATCATATGCAAATCTCTCTCATGCATATTCATTAGGGCTAGCCTGGAAACCCGATTGGCCTGGTGTTCCTCCAGGACAGGGTTGGGAACCACTGGCCTAGAGGACTACCCCAAAATCTTGTCTCTTGCAGCTGATACTTTAGATTAGAATCTAAATCACAATTTTGCATGAGGTAAAACTCTTTATAGTTTTTAAATCTTTCCTTAATTGCTTCTGATCATTTCAGCTATATACAGCTGAAAGCAGTGCAACATGCAGAAAGTGGAAAAACTGTCTAAACTTCACTTTCTCATGTTGGGCTGCTTTCACCTGCGTATAGCCGAAATTGTCAAAAGCAATTAAGGAAAGATTTATAAACTATAACGACGTTTACCTCATGCAAAGTTGTCATTTCTATAATAATCACTTTTATATGGAGAGATACGATTGTTATACTGTGATATTAGTTTAAACCAATATGTACTATAATCACAGTAGCTCTTTATATTATATAATTCTTAATTAAATATTGTGAATATCTCAGAACCAACACCCGTGACTGGTGAAATCACCAAACTGGGGTTCATTGGGGGACCATCATTGAAATTCACTGTCCCCCTCACCATCCTGTTTATTATTATTAAAAGTTTCAAAATGTGGTTACTTATCTGTGAGTCGGATGGTTAGATCTTGTTATTGTTCCCCAGCGGTGAAGAAATTAACTTGTGTTAATAACGTGTTTAAAAACCACTGTTGTGACTCCTCCAAAAATTGTCCATGTCCCCCCTTTCAATGATGGTCCCCCAATGAACCCCAGTTTGGTGATTTCACCAGTCACGGGTGTTGGTTCTGAGATATTCACAATATTTAATTAAGAATTATATAATATAAAGAGCTACTGTGATTATAGTACATATTGATTTCTATAATAAGACATTATTTTTTTGCGGCCCTCCAAGTACCTCCAAATCCAAAATGTGGCCCTGCAAAGGGTTTGAGTTGGAGACCGCTGGCTTAATTGATAGGTGGTGTATTAAATCTCTCTCATTTGAATTTCAGTGCTGTTAAAAAGTATATTTTTGAAACAGTTTCATGGTAGTCCTATTATTAAGTTTCAGTTTACTAATTTTAATTTTACTCCATTCATTGCACTTATATTTGGTCTTTTTACTACTGTTATGCTGTTAATAAAATTGTAAGTTTTATACTGTATAAAAGCTGTTAATAAATCCCAAGAAATAAATAAATAATGAATCTAAGATGGAATAAACCATTTCACTAACTTCCTGTGTGAGCAGATGGTATGTTCTCCTGCTCTATGCATTTTTAGTAAAAATTTCCATTGGGCCTTTACACATAAATCGAAAACATCACCCATTAAGAGTCAATACTTTTCCCACCTATTACAATATCTCCATCGAGCTGTCATCTCACCCCAGACCAACCTGGAAAGATCGATTTCATCCTGGTTTACCCCATTTCAGATACAGCAGTCTAGTTTCTGATTTTCCTTGTGGCGGAAAGAAGAATGGGGAATGGAGGCGGTGAAGATTATTCAGAAGGCAGAGTTCATTAGCAAACTTTATAACGGAGCATGTGGTGCAGTGGTTAGAGCAACAGCCTCAGCGCCCTGAGGTTGTGGGTTCAAATCCCACACTGCTCCTTGTGACCCTGGGCAAGTCAGCTACATTATTAGATAGATTGTGAGCCCAGCAGGACAGATAGGGAAAATGCTGGAGTACCTGATTGTAATTCATTTAGATAACTTTAATAGGCAGTATATAAATACATTAATGGAATGTGTGGATTGACATTTATCATCCTATCTGTTGTTATTATGCAGAAATGAACGTATGTACATAAGAATTTGCCTCCGCTGGGTCAGACCAAGGGTCCATCGAGCCCAGCGGTCCGCTCCCGCAGTGGCCCATCAGGTCCATGACCTGTTGAGTGATCTTTTGTCTAGCCTGTTGATTACTACTCCTTTATGTCCTGAAAAACCCCTCTTTCCCTTTTATCTATGTCAAATTTTGCTCCTGTGTCCTCCTTTATCTGTAGCCTTCAACCCCCCTTATCCTTCAGGAATTTATCTAGTCCCTCTTTGAAATCCCTTCATGTAGTCTGTCCTATTACATCTTCCGGAAGCGCATCCCAGGTATCCACCGCCTTCTGAGTGAAGAAGAACTTCCTAGCATTGGGTTCTAAACCTGTCCCCTTTCAATTTCTCCGAGTGCCCTCTTGTTTTTATAGTTCCTAGTACGCTGAAGAACCTGTCCCTCTCCACCCTCTCTATGCCTTTCATAATCTTGTAAGTCTCTATCATGTCACCTCTGAGTGTCCACTGTGAATTTTAAAATATGGTGAGCTTAATATGTTCTAAGTAAATAAAATAACCATTGCACCATCCTTGTCTGCGTGCTCAGTTCTTACCAGAGCTTAAACAATCTTTACCTGTCTCTCAGGAAGTCAATCTCTGTAACTGTGCTCCGCTCTCCCATCCTACCGGTATAACCAGCCTGTTTATTAAAGGTTCTCTCGCATTTTGTGTCTAGGGAGACAAAATGCTTTGAAGGCTATACCTGTGTGCCTTCGTTGTAGCTGTGTAGTGGTGGGATCAAATCCTAGCGCTGCTCCTGGTGATCTTTGGCAAGTCACTTAATCCTCCGTTACCCCAGATACAAAATAAGTACAGTAAAACCTTGGATTGCAATTAACTTGGTATGCAAGTGTTTTGCAAGACAAGCAAAGCATTTTTAATAAATTTTAACTTGATATACAAGCAAGGTCTTGCAATACGAGTACATACAGTATACACACATCACATCATCACAGCTGAGCCGATGGTTCTTCTCTCTCTGACGCTGCGGGAGTGTAGTGACTGTTCTAAATGAGTGAGGTTTTGCGATACGAATACATACAGTATACACGCGTCACATCATCACAACCGAGCCGATGGTTCTTCTCTCTCTGACGCTGCGGGAGTGTAGTGACTGTTCTAAATGAGTGAGGTTTTGCGATACGAATACATACAGTATACACGCGTCACATCATCACAACCGAGCCGATGGTTCTTCTCTCTCTGACGCTGCGGGAGTGTAGTGACTGTTCTAAAAGAGCGAGGTCTTGCGATACGAGTACATACAGTATACACGCGTCACATCATCACAACCGAGCCGATGGTTCTTCTCTCTTTGACGCTGCGGGAGTGTAGTGACTGTTCTAAATGAGTGAGGTTTTGCGATACGAATACATACAGTATACACACGTCACATCATCACAACCGAGCCGATGGTTCTTCTCTCTGACGCTGCGGGAGTGTAGTGACTGTTCTAAACGAGTGAGGTCTTGCGAGACGAGTACATACAGTATACACGCATCACATCATCACAACCGAGCCGATGGTTCTTCTCTCTCTGACGCTGCGGGAGTGTAGTGACTGTTCTAAAAGAGCGAGGTCTTGCGATACGAGTACATACAGTATACACGCGTCACATCATCACAACCGAGCCGATGGTTCTTCTCTCTTTGACGCTGCGGGAGTGTAGTGACTGTTCTAAACGAGTGAGGTCTTGCGATACGAGTACATACAGTATACACACGTCACATCATCACAACCGAGCCGATGGTTCTTCTCTCTGACGCTGCGGGAGTGTAGTGACTGTTCTAAACGAGTGAGGTCTTGCGAGACGAGTACATACAGTATACACGCATCACATCATCACAACCGAGCCGATGGTTCTTCTCTCTCTGATGCTGCGGGAGTGTAGTGACTGTTCTAAATGAGTGAGGTTTTGCGATACGAATACATACAGTATACACGCATCACATCATCACAACCGAGCCGATGGTTCTTCTCTCTCTGACGCTGCGGGAGTGTAGTGACTGTTCTAAATGAGTGAGGTTTTGCGATACGAATACATACAGTATACACGCATCACATCATCACAACCGAGCCGATGGTTCTTCTCCCTCTGACGCTGCGGGAGTGTAGTGACTGTTCTAAATGAGTGAGGTTTTGCGATACGAATACATACAATATACACGCGTCACATCATCACAACCGAGCCGATGGTTCTTCTCTCTCTGACGCTGCGGGAGTGTAGTGACTGTTCTAAACGAGTGAGGTCTTGCGATACGAGTACATACAGTATACACGCGTCACATCATCACAACCGAGCCGATGGTTCTTCTCTCTGACGCTGCGGGAGTGTAGTGACTGTTCTAAACGAGTGAGGTCTTGCGATACGAGTACATACAGTATACACACATCACGTCATCACAGCTGAGCCGATGGTTCTTCTCTCTCTGACACTGCAGGAGTGTAGTGACTGTTCTAAATGAGTGAGGTCTTGCAATATGAGTGTATGCAGTATTTTGTATTAAAATTTTGGAGTTGTGGGGTTTCCTTTATTTCTTATGGAGAAATTCGCTTTGATATACAAATGTTTTGGATTACAAGCATGTTTTTGGAACGAATTATGCTCGCAAGCCAAGGTTTTACTGTACCTGTATGTAAACTGCTTTGAATGTGTAACCACAATAAAAGTGGTATACAAGTCCAATCCAATCCTTGATCTTATATACCGATTCCTCCCAACAACGGGGCTCGATTCGGTTTACAAAAGATCAAATGGAAAGTAGGATACTAAAGTGCAGGTATCATTATTTATAATCCTTCTTTATGTTGAAGAGTCAGTTAGAAATTTCTGAAACAGATGAGTTTTTAGAGTTTTCCGAAAAGTTGGTAAAGAGGGAAGAAGTCTAACTTCAGCAGGAAGATTATTCCAAATTCTTGCAAAGGAAAAAAAGCAAAAGATCGACAGATCTTACCTAAAGCTTTGACACCCTTGATAGAAGGCTACTTAATATTTATGAATAGCCTGGAATACAGAGGTTGCTGAGAATTAAACGAAAGAGCGATCAATGGGAGGGGGAGGAGAAATCCCATATAGAATTTTTAATATTATGCTGGCACATTTGAATCGGATTCTCCAAGAAACTGGAAGCCAGTGCAAGGCTTTCAACAAAGGAGTAACGTGCTCATACTTACTCTTACCAAATATCAGTTTGGCCGCTGTGTTTTGAATAAGTTGCCGCCTTTTCATACGACTACTGCTACTATTTATCCTTTCTATCCCCCTCTATTACTAAGGCGTGCTAGCCAATGTAGCGCTTGCTAAACGCTAACGCGTCCATAGAATATAATGGACGTGTTAGCATTTAGCGCGTGGTAAATCGGCTAGTGCGCCTTAGTAGAAGGGCCCCTATAGCGCTGAAAGGTGTACACAGAACATAAGAACATAAGCAATGCCTCCACTGGGTCAGACCCGAGGTCAATCGCGCCCAGCAGTCCGCTCACGCGGCGGCCCAACAGGTCCAGGACCTGTGTAGTAATCCTCTAACTATACCCCTCTATCCCTTTTTCCAGCAGGAAATTGTCCAATCCTTTCTTGAACTCCAGTACCGTACTCTGTCCTATTACGTCTTCTGGAAGCGCATTCCAGGTGTCCACCACACGCTGGGTAAAGAAGAACTTCCTAGCATTCGTTCTGAATCTATCTCCTTCCAACTTTTCCGAATGCCCTCTTGTTCTTTTATGTTTTGAAAGTTTGAAGAATCTGTCCCTCTCTACTCTCTCTATGCCCTTCATGATCTTGTAGGTCTCTATCATGTCTCCTCTGAGTCTCCGCTTTTCCAGGGAGAAGAGCCCCAGTCTCTCCAATCTTTCAGTGTATGAAAGGTTTTCCATGCCCTTAATCATTCGTGTCGCTCTCCTCTGGACCCTCTCAAGTATTGCCATATCCTTCTTAAGGTACGGTGACCAATACTGAACACAGTACTCCAGACGCGGGAGCACCATTGCCCGATACAACGGCAGAATGACTTCTCTCATTCTGGTCATAATACCCTTTTTAATAATACCCAACATTCTGTTTGCCTTCTTCGCGGCGGCTGCGCATTGTGCCGTTGACTTCATTGTTGTGTCCACCAGTACACCCAAATCTCTTTCAAGGTTACTTCCCTCTAATACTAATCCCCCCATTTGGTAGCTGAACATCGGGTTCTTTCTCCCTACAGAAATGATAAATAGTAGTACTTTCATATTACACTTGCATTGAATTACTTTCATATTACACTTACTTTCCACACAACCCCACCTCCTTGGGTTTGACCCCACCCACATTCTGTACGTATGTATTTGTAGCTCAGAGCCGCTGCACCCTCTGCTTGAACCCTGTGGTCTGCATTCCAAGCTTCTGACCAACTTCAGATTTCCTCTCCTGCCTGGGCACATTCTTCCCTTGGCTTCTGGCTCTGCCACCTGCAGAGGGAGGGATTTCTCACTCATACAGCCCAGCAACCATGGAGCAGCATGTTGGTGGCTATTGAGCACCTTCAGATTTAAAAAAAAAAAAAAATTGTCCAAGCGGTCAATGGATCTGATTAAACCTTAGACAGACAAAAGTGGTAATTTTAACAAAGCTTTAGTTAGCTCAGGTTTTCTCAACCAGGTTTCCAGACCGAATTACAACCCTAAGAACAATCGCATAACCATGCACTGGCACGATACATTTCCAAGAACAGAAACATTAAATCAATCCATTTTTTAAAAGAGCATATTAATAAGGTAGGGACCCTTTTACAAAGACATGTTAAGGTGAGAAAAAAGCAACCCAAAACACATTAAAACATTTTGTGGTAATTTGCCTGTTTGCGTTATCCATTTTTAGAAAATTTGGGGGTTGGGGGGTGTGATATGGGCAGAGAAAGGGTCAGGAAGCTTTATTCAGTTTAAGTATTTACATTAGTGTGCTCTAACTCAGTGTAAAGCAACTGATTCCAGGTATGCTGTGAGATGCTGGCGAGGAAGAGAGACGCCGGCGCCAGCTGACTGCTTACAGGATGTGCCTCTCGCAGCCTCTGCCCCTCACCAGCGCCTCTGCTCCTTTACTTCACCTCTCCTTCTGCAGCCCCTCCCCCCACCGGCGGTAATAGGAGGCTCAGGGCCGCGGCCGGAGGGCATCCATGCATGAGTGGATGTCGATGTGATGACATCACGCATGCGTGTGATGTCATCACATCGACATGCGCACATTTCTGGGTGCTTTCCAGCCGCGGCCGTGAGGTTAGCGTGCTGCACCTTAAAAAGTTTGCGACGCGCTGCTCTAACTGAATGCAGTGTTCCCCCGGTGGTTCGCGGTCCCGGTCATTCGTTGTATTTTCTGACCGCGAACTGTCAACAAGGAGAGGGCAGCGGTAGAGGCAGGAGAGAGCAGCCGGAGCGCCGGCGAGTGCAGGAAATCACTCGCTGTGTACTCCGACTGCCTCTTCCTGCACTAAGTCGGGCCTTATCCAATCAGGAGCTGCTTTGACACGCAGCTCCTAATTGGATAAGGCCCGACTTAGTGCAGGATGAGGCGGTCGGAGTATTCAGCGAGTGATTTCCTGCACTCGCCGGCGCTCCGGCTGCTCTCTCCTGCCTCTCCCGCTGCCCTCTCCAGTCTCCCCCCATGAAAAACCATATTCGCGGTTTTTCAAGATTTACGGGGGTTCCTGGAACAGAACCCCCGCGAATATCGGGGGAGTACTGTAACTCAGACATAACATGGAGGCACTTACCCCTGGATTGTATAATGGTTGCCCAAATATGAGCATGGATCTCAGATCTGTTTGCAAACTAATTAGTTAATGAGCCATTAACAATCAGTTATTGACATTAATGGGCACAAGATTGCGCATGGATTAAGATGAGGATTTCCGGCCTCTTTTACAAAGCCGTGCTGCGCTCATGGCCCCGAAGCCCATAGAGATTTAAAGGGCTTCGGGGCTGTTGCCGTGCGGCTTTGTAAAAGAGGCCGTTAATATTCTAAATCATTGGCTTCAGGACTCCCCAGTCACCATTTGGTATTGGTGCAATAAATTCCATCTTCTTATGGTCTGGGAATCCCTGTCAGCTCGGTTTTCTCGCCATCGTAGTAAGATCTTCTTGTCTGTTTGGGCATCTTATTTGGATGCTTTACCCCCCTCTGATTAAAAGCCAAGTAATCAATTGATTGTGGAAGCTAGTGGATTAAGGGTGGGGAGAGTGGGGAGGGGGGTGGAGGGGTGGGGGGGATTTTTTTCTGTAGGGTGGGGTTTGGCCGAGTCCAGGTATAAGAACCCAACCTAGACTCTGACTATCGCCGCCTGTTCCGGTGGTTAGTTGTTTCGTGCTCTGTATATTGAAAATGCCGTATCAGCTGCTTTGTTTGTTTGTATTTTGTCATTTCAATAAACAGTTTGGGGGGGGGGGAAAAAAAAGATGAAGATTTACATTAGAGAATGACACGGTGACAAAATTCATCACCGTCCCCGTCCCCGCGGATAACCGCGGGAAACCATCTTCATGTCATTCTTTAAGGAGAGAGGGAAGAATCAGAGTGTGAATGGCCACAACCACTGACCCGCAAGCTTTGCTTTGAAGAATGCTGGTGTAGAAGGACTGAGGTTGAAACAGACACTACAGAATGACAGTCTCTGGTATCCAGAGCAGATATTGTGATGTCATAATGCCTCATTCCACCAGTGCCTAAGAACCAATCACATCAGTGATGTCACAATGGCTTCATTATCCTTGGCTCACATAAGAATTAGAGTATGAATGGCCACAACCACTGACCCGCAAGCTTTGCTCTGAAGAATGCTGGTGTAGAAGGACTGAGGCTGAAATAGACACTACAGAATGACAGTCTCTGGTATCCAGAGCAGATATTGTGATGTCATAATGCCTCATTCCACCAGTGCCTAAGAGCCAATCACATCAGTGATGTCACAATGGCTTCATTATCCTTGGCTCACATAAGAATCAGAGTATGAATGGCCACAACCACTGACCCGCAAGCTTTGCTTTGAAGAATGCTGGTGTAGAAGGACTGAGGATGAAATAGACACTAGAAAATGACATGAGTTTATTTCCCGCGGTTATCCGTGGGGACGGGAACGGTGATGAATTTTGTCACCGTGTCATTCTCTAATTTACATGCAGATCTGTGCGCCTAAATTCTCTCTTCTGCAACTCAAAAGGGGGCATGCCCATGGGAGGGGCGTAGGTGATCAGGGTGGTCATGGTAGGGAAACCCGGACATGTCCACTTTTTAGAGGACTGTCGGGGTGTCCGGAGGGATTTCCAAAACCCAGCAGTTTGTCTGGGTTTTGGAAGTCCTCGAGCACGGGGGCTGCATCTGGAGGCCTTCTGCGCCTGCGCGATGTTGACACGATGACATCATATTCACATGTTCATGCATATGATGCCATCAAGTTGACATCCGCGCATGCGCAGAGGTTCTCCAGACCTCAGGAAAGGAGACAGGAGGTTCAGATTTGGGCGGGATTGTGAGCAGAACAGGGAGGAGCAGGAGGCGGAATGGGGCGGGGCCAAATGTCCTCCTTTTTTTAAAGAGAAAATCTGGCAACCCTAGTCAGAGGCATACCCCAAATTTTGGCTCAGTGTTATGGAACACCAGGGTTATATGCCCAATTTATAAACCAGGATTTACACCAGGTTTCAGCAGGCGTAAGTCCTCGTCCCCAAGGTTGGATGCGGAAATCCACGCTAAGCTCTATTTTACAAAGGGCGTTCATCCCAGAGCGTCCTTTACAGAAAAGCACTTGGCATGGATTTTTCCTGGTGCCTCAGGTTGAGTCCCATTTACAGAATCTGGCTCATGAGTGCTATCTCAAGAACGGGTATCACGGCGTTCTCTGGCATTAGGAATAGTCAACTAAGATAGGAGTAAGATTAAGCGATTAATCAAAAATTTTAATAAACTTGAAACTTGAGCGTTACTTCTACAAACGTTTGGATCTTTTGGTATACCGTATCTATTCTTATGTAATACAGACTTCACACGCTCTTGGCATTTTGACATAAGAACATAAGAATTTTCGCTGCTGGGTCATACCAGTGGTCCATCATGCCCAGTAGTCCGCTCACGCGGCAGCTTTTTGGTCAAAGACCAGTATCCTAACTGAGATTAGCTCTATCAGCGTACGTCCTTGTTCAGCAGGAACTTGTCTAATTTTGTCTTGAATCCCTGGAGGGTGTTTGACCATGTCGAGTCAAACTAATCTGCATTAATAAAGACTCTGTGTTTATCTAATTTGAACTAATAATGACTGTTTTAAAAAAAGAAATCATCAATGACTCTAAAGGTTTCTCAGATCCATGGTTAAAAGACTGTTAGGACTCCACTCTGTGTTTTTTTAAAATTATTATCGTGGAGATTTGGTTCCTTTCGTTCTTTCTTTTGACTGATCTCATATTCACCAGTGGCATAGCCAGACCTGGCATTATGGAAGGGTCCAAAGTTAACTTGGCTGGGCCCTTCCACCCTTCCTGCCCTACCCACGGACCGATAGCTGTCCACCTCTTTAAACTACCCAGTCCCTGGTGTACCTCAGCGGCATCCCTACCAACCACAGCAAACAGGAAGTGATGTCAGTGGGGGGTGGAACACAGAGGAGGGAAAGCCTGCCGGGCTGTGCAGGCAGTGGAAATTAGTTGCCGGGGATGTCTCTGAAGTATACACTGGGGAGGGGCAGGGAACGGACTGGCAGAGTAGAAAGAGGGAGGGAAGTGAGCCTGTGCCCACCCATAGCTACACCACTGATACCCACACCACAGGCACTACATGTAACTACAAGCATCCAGGTTTAGAATGACCCTTTAAACTGTAAAACCTCGTCCTAACCAGCTTCTCATATAAGTACTATCTAATATAATAAAACGCTAGGCCGCGCATGCGCACTCCCATTGCGTGCATCCGTTTTCCGTGAGCTGTAGCGACCCATAGGAAGTGCGCATGCGCGGCTTACGGTCTGGCCTGCTCCCTGCCGTATTGCATTTTTTAGTTGAAAGACGCAGCGGTGGCTACTCTCACGATCCCTGCCCGCGTCGGACAACCCAAACTGGAGATTACAACAGAATTGAAGCACCGTAACGAGCCCACAAAGGTAGAACGTACTTTGAACTTGAGGGAACTCAGATGGATGTTTGAGCTCCAGACCATGGCCCCTAATGGTCTTAATGAAACTTCGGACTGGATGGCTCAAGTTGACAGCTAAGGTAATGCTTAGTTTAGTTGCTTAGTTTAGTTGCTTAGTTTAGGCAGGTTGCTTAGTTTAGTTGATAGTACGGTGCCGTCATGACGCCACTCCGGGGGAGGGTGTTTATTAATGCTGGCCATTTTTGTACACCGCAGGCGGCTGAGAATAGGAGAAGCTGATTTGCAATGTTCAGGTAAAAATGTAGAAAGATTGACTATCTTATGGTTCTTTTGGGGGCGGGAAAGTTTGTGGGCTGACCTGATTGAGAACAGGGAAGTCTGTTGGTCATGAATTTGAATTTTGGCGGGAAAGTTCATTGGAGGTCCAAGTTTTGAATTTGAATTTTGGCAGGAAAGTTGGTTGGAAATCCAGGTTTGAATGTTGGATATTGGCGGGAGTGTTCGGGGCCCAATTTTTAATGTGTAGAGAGAGAGAGTCTGAGGTCCTCAGTGCGTCTTATCTTTTTGAAACATTTTCAGAAAATAAAACATCTAAATGAAAAACGCACCAAAAAACATCCATTGGGACCTAGGAGGGGCCAGTTTGTTTCATAGTTTACAAGATTGACTTTGTTATCGACACTTTAGCCAGTCTAGCTTACTTAACCCTTTCAGGACCATAAGGATCGTAGGCCAATTTTTGTGGTTTTGATGACATTTTTATGGTAAAAAGGGCTTGCAGATGCCAAAAAATTGATTTTTTTTGTGAAATATCATTATTTTATTTTTTTTAAATCAAACTTCTGGCTTATGGACAGTGTGGCAAGTGAATCTTCTCGTCAATCTGGCAACGACGCTAATGAATGAATGTCGGAACCAGTTTGTTTACATTAGAACCGCAAGGCACAAGCGGAATATAAATCACTAATGTAATGTAATGTAATGTAATAAAGGCAGTATCATATGGAATCCGTACATATCAAATTTAGAACTGTAGACTATCCCAATCAAAATTTATAGGATTTTAAAGTTATGGGACAAATATGTCCCTTGGTCCTGAAAGGGTTAAGCAGAAAACGACTTCTCCCTAACAGATACGTATTTGGATTTTTCTAAGTAAACTATAACTTGTATCTACGTAGAGCATGAAATGATGTCACTATTGCTCAATCCTGCCCTGGTGAAATTCAGGCATGCCTCCATGCTATTGATGCATTCTCGTGATTTCAGATCCTGATTAGGAATTTGGCCTTCGAAAGTTTCGCTGCGTTACTCTACACTACACCCGCAAGATAAGTACATCCTCGTTAAATCTCTGAGACGGACCATTTTGAGTGAAAACATGTCAGTCTGTATACGGGATTAGTCTATGCTCTCAACCCTTATGAATCTATTTGGTTGTAGACTCAAGGGTGTATGATTAATGTCCTATTCTCTTTTATTTGACAACTGTGATGGAAGGAAGCGTGTAATATGATTTTCCTCTGCCCTTTTTTTTTTTTCCTTGTCTGAGGCCTTTGGGCCCTTCTTGTTTTTACCTTTCTGTCTGTGTGAACAGGTGTCCTCGGTCCTGTCCTGATAACATTAGATCATCCACTAAGACTACTCTCAACGTGCACGTTGAACAATTTCATAAGGCATAGAGCCAAACAGAAGTAATTATGCTGGCACTACTTGGCCGTGGACACCTGGATATCCATCAGAATCGGTTGGGTTGGGCCTGCTGTGACTCAGGGAATCTGCGAGTCAAGGTTCGTACGAGTCTGAGCTTGATTTTCTCTTCACTGCTCGCCTTTTTTTTTTTTTTTCGGCTTCCACGTGACTGAAGAAAGCAGGAGCTATCAGTTACCTTTCAGCAGAAATCCCCGGGAGAAGGAATGTCATCTGGCTGCACCTCGCCACCGCAACTGCTTCTCCCTTCTCGTCTGTGTGAAGGGCGCTTGAAGCGCAACCGCGTGAGGAAGCAAAATCATTACATTGGACTCATCGTAACGTGTTGGGCTACATTATTCTGAGCAGGTTCGTAGGAGCCAACAGACAACGTAGGGCTGCTAAAGTCAACACAAACTTAACCCTTCCCTTGGACACAGCAAAGGAGTTTTGCACAATATTTAGGGAGCATGTGTGCCAACTGCACCCAAAGAGATGAGCAGATTTCCCTGTGGAATTCCCAGCCCTAAACGCAACAATGGCTTCTTTCCATTGAAGGTTCATTTTCTGTTGCTGCAAGGGGGGAAGTTGGAGGAGGACAGACTGCGGCAGAAGTTAAGCTCCGAAGAAGTCGTGAGCGGTTGTAGAGAATCGCTGCCATCCCGGTGCCCCCTTTGCATTATAAAAGGTGAGGGGGGGGGGCTTAGGAAGGAAATGGGGTGGGGAAAAGGGTCCAGGGCAGCTGCACTATTTGCCCCCACCCCAAACGGCAGCCCTGGATGGACTGATCCTTCTATCGGCAGGGCTGGATATAGGTGTAGGCAACACAATTACTATGTTTATTGTACATTTGATATCCCGCTAATGCAAGAGGTCAAAGCGGCTTACAAATGTACCCCCTTTCTTTTACTAAACCAAGCTAGTGGTTATTAGCACAGGGAACCGCGCTGAATGCTCCGCTCATCACTAGCAGCAAAGAAGACAGGCTGTATCTACTGAGAAACGTCAAAGCCGAAAGTCATAATATGAGATTAGAACTGAGCATAAAGATGAAGATCATGAACACGGAAAATGATGAAAGTTTTGAGCTTTAAGGCGACAGAATTGAAGTTGTCGAGGATTTCAATCTCCTGGGCTCTTTTGTAAACAAAGAAACAACTAGCAGGGAGGAAATACTCCACAGTCACTCTTCAACGAAGACTCTCGACAAAGTATTCAAAGGCAAGGAGGTAACACTCCAAATGAAGATCAGACTTGTCCACGCACTCATTTTCCTGCCCCCCATCTCCCCATATGTGTACATTACCACTTCGCCAACAGCAAGCAGTGACTAATGCAAGCTGTTCAACAGCAGCTCACAGTGTTCCCTCTGATGCAACTTCCTGTTTCCCTCTGATGCAACTTCCTGTTTCCGCATAGGCAGGCCTACATCAGAGAGAAGGCAGTGAGCCAGTACTAAGCAGCTTGCAACAGTTGCTGCTGGCGAAGTGATGTTTAAAAGCTGTGCAAAGGGTGGGATAGTGAGAGTTTTCAGCTGGCAGGGCTTGGGGATCTCTGCCAGCCACATCATATATTTAGCAACTGGTGGCCCTGAGCCCAAAGTGGGTACCCAGGTCCATCCGTGACTGCCCCGCTGGGCCCTACATTTTTCAGGTCTGTGAAACGGCCATGTCATCTCCTCTTTCACACAAACCTTCCATCCAAGGGCACATTGGCATGATTAATTATATTGAATGGATGTTCTTTTATCTTTTCTGTTGTTTTAATGTTGTTCTTTTCTGGATTAGATTTTATTGTGCATTGCCCTGATCTATACTGTTAAAAATAAGGTGGTTTGATCAAATTTTAATAAGCTTGAACTATCCCTCCATTGCTGTGGAAAAAAAAAAGAAAACAAAAGGTAAACAGAATTACAAGCCAAAACCTTTTTATTGAAAAAAATAACAGTCTTGTGGCCTTCCTTATAGAATAAGGCCTTGGTCCTGATTTTGAGTCCTTGACGGCTGCCAACGAGCCAGGTTTTCAAGATATCCCTCATGCGAAAGATTTTCATTCAGTGGAAATAGTAGGCATGCAAACGTATTCATTCTGCCATGAGGCTCTCAACAGAGGCGCTTGGTGAAAGCCATTACAAGAAGTCGCTCTGAAATGGAATGCTATAAGAAATTTCATAGTGGGGAGTATAAATTAAATACCCGATAGTGGCACAGTAAGGTGGGGAGCGGTCCGTCCTGGGCACCATGTTGGGGGGGGACGCCAGCACCCCTCCTCCACTCTGCCCCCTCTGCCTCTTCTCACTCCTCCCCTCACCACACACGCCCCCTTCCCTTCCCCCGCACCTCTAGTTGTTCATCAGCACGAGCACATCGGCTCTCCTGCTCTGGGTACCGTGCATAGGAAGTGATGTCGGAGGGAGAACTGAAGGGGTCACGAGAAGCACGTTAAAGTTGTTACTCGCAACAGTGAACAACTAGAGGTACGGGGGAGGGAAGGGGGTGTGCACATGGCAGGGGGGATCGGGGAAGGAGCGGGGGTTAGATGAGGGCGGGGGAGGGGTGTCTCTCACACAGCATTACAATGTGTCTTCTACACTTTCTCATTAGATTGTCAAGCTTCTGCAACCATTCAATCCACAGTGTTGCCGTCATCCATGCGTTTTTGTTGCTTTCATATTCAACAGGCAGGCGTTTAATGTTTTTGAAGCACCATGGATTTCGATTCTTCCCAATCACAAGTGGCTCAAGCTTTTCACTACCGTCCATATTGCAACTGAGTAGCAATGTCAATGTAATGTAATGTAATTTATTTCTTATATACCGCTACATCCGTTAGGTTCTAAGCGGTTTACAGAAAATATACATTAAGATTTCAATCGTTCCTTTGGCACCTTGAAGCCAACAGTTTTGCTGCGTTTGAAAGCCATTGTTCCATCAGGGATGGCATGCCAGTACAGGCCCGTCTCATTGGCGTTGAAAACATCGCATTGTTCATATCCACCAATGACTGATGGCAACACTTCCATGACCCATCTTTCTGTACCAAACTCATCGGCGTCTTGTTTTTTCGCCATGCTGCTTCTTAAATTTTATGCCGTTACGAACTTTCCACTTCTCTAGCCATCCGTTTGTTGCTTTGAAGTCTTCTATGCCCAGTTCTTCGGAGAGCTGTGCTGCTTTCTCCATCATCAGAGGCTCACTGATTGGCAGATGATGACTTCTAGCTTCAGCAAACCATCGCAGCAACACTTGTTCAACGTCTCCAGTCTTCCCAATTCTTTTCAATTTCCTGGTAGGATTGCTGGTGTTTTGCCAGTCTTTCAATATGGCTTGTTGTTTTTTTGTGAATTTGAGAAATCTGGCTAGGATGAACACTATAATGTTTTCCAATAGAGACCTAACTCTCCAGTTGGTCAAGTCTCTTTAAGACATCGACATGTTCAGCCAGAGATAATGACTTTTGGCCAGCCAAAGACAAAGGTTGTTCTCCACGAGACGCCATGGTGCAGTTTCGAAAGTTCGAACACCTGGCTAGGCCTAGACTGCTGATCCAAAACACGTGGCTCATCAACGTGAGAACGTGATTGCTTTTAACCGGAGTGAACGTAACGTGAACGCATAGAGGTGGGACCTATAACATCAGTGCGTGTAAATGGATTGTGTGCTTATCAGAATTGCAATTATCCAGAGTTTACGTCCATTGACTTTAATGTAAAAAAAAAAATGGGACCATGGTGGTAGGCTGCGGATAACCAAAGCGTGCGTTTAACTGATGTGCACTTAGGTGGAGTCGACTGTACTTTGAAAACGGATCCCTAACAGATTTCTTAAGGCTTAACCTTTTCATGGGCCAGAGTCCACTCCCAGTGCTGCTCCTTATGACCCTGGGCAAGTCACTTAACCCTCCACTGCCCTAGGTATAAAATAAGCACTTGTATATGTGTAACCACAAAAAGGCAATATACAAGTCCCATCCACTTCCCTTCCATTAGTGCAATAAAAACCTATCACAGGGTTATTTTTGCCAGACTTTTTGTTGTGTATTATAGAAAACTGACTAGGCAAACCCATCACCTTTGCTGGAAAAGCTTTAAGCTGATCTGTTTTGCCATCTCATGGCTACAAGGAGTTACTACAAGATACAAAGAAAAAAAAAAGATCTCAAAGGCTAAGCAGCTGTTATGGTATGTAGGACAGATACTTTCCTTTGGTAATACAAGGGTTTCTATTTCCATTAATAAGACATTTACATACTTTGCAATGGATCTAATACACTAGAAGTTGCGATATTTTTCAGATCCAGCAGTGAAATAGTTTCTGCCTAGATAACGTTGGGTATGAACATTTGGGACCTCACATGTCTCTTCTTCAGACGTCTCTGCAGTAGTGAACAGAAAAAAAGCAGATTCAAAGTTTGCACAGAGGAAAAGCACCTATCAGAATTTTAGCTGAGAGGCAGCAGGTTGATTTTGAGGAAAATGCACATGTTGGGAAGGATGAAGCAGGGATGGAGGATGCAAACCGATCAAATTTGCGTCAGGAAAATTTTTTTTTTGTGGGGTGGAGGAGGGGGGGGGTGGGAGGGAAGGTCAGCAGCATGACTGGAAGCTCTCTGGATCTGAGAGGGTAACAATAAAGAAAAATGGTACGCCAAGCAGAGGATTTATTCTATGTGAAAACAATTTTTATTGAACAGAAAGACAAAAGAGCAACAAATACAGCAAAAGGTACTGTATTTGTTCAAAATACAATTGTAAAATCCCCCAATACAACTCCCCTCCCCCCCAACAATATCGGTAACAAGGAAAATTACAGCAAGTAACAGGAAAGGCAAAGAGAGAACAAATATCCCACAGCGGCCAGTTCATAGACAACCCCGCGAAAGACAAAGGCGCGCGCCGACAACTGAGCGCAAGATGGAGCGCGCCGAAGAAAATTACAGTTTTTAGGGGATCCGATGGGGGTTTTTGTTGGGGAGCCCCCCCCAGTTTACTTAATAGAGATTGTGCCAGCGTTATGGGTGGTTTGGGGGGTTGTAACCGTCCACATTTTACTGTAAACTTAACTTTTTCCCTAAAAACAGGGAAAAAGTGAAGTTTTCAGTAAAATGTGGGGGGTTACTACCCCCCAAACCCCCCACAACACCCCCACAATGCGGCGCAATCTCTATTAAGTAAAGTGGGGGGGTTTCCCCCCCACACACCCCCATCGGAGCCCTAAAAACAGTAATTTTGTGCGGCGTGCACCCCCGCGCTGCGCTCAATTGTCTGGGCGCGCCTTTGTGCCGGCGCGCTTTTGACCTGACACCCAGCAGCCAATTGGGAAGGTCCCAAACAGTATCCGAAAAAAAAAAAAGGAAAAGCATGAAAATCAGGGCCCTGGTCTCTGATGGGCCCCAAAAGACACAAGAAAAGGACCTCCCCCCCCCTCAGTCCCCCAGAGGATTCATTCTAATGTAGTGAGTGACTCATGGTAAAAAAAAAAAAAAAAGAAGGAAAGTGAGACTTAGGCCCTCTTTTACTAAAGTGCGCTAAGCGATTTAGCGCGCGTTTAGGGTGCGCTAAATCAACACATGCGCTAACCGCTAACGCGTCCGTAGGATAACATGCCCGCATTAGCGTTTAGCGCGTGATTAGCGTGCGCTAATATTTATCGCTCGCTAAAAAGCATAGCGCACCTTAGTAACAGAGGGGTAAGGAGGGAAGTTATCAGCGTGGGATAGAAACATAGAAAATGACGGCAGAAAAGGGCTATAGCCCACCAAGTCTGCCCGTTCCAATTATCCGCCCCCCCAGAGTTCACTCCCCTAGAGATCCCACGTGAATATCCCATTTCCTCTTAAAATCCGTCACGCTGCTGGCCTCAATCACCTGCAGTGGGAGTCCGTTCCAATGATCCACTACTCTTTCGGTGAAGAAGTACTTCCTGGAGTCGCTTCGAAATTTCCCTCCCCTGATTTTCAGCGGATGCCCTCTGGTGGTCGAGGGTCCCATGAGACAGAAGAGATCATCTTCCGACTCGATACGTCCCGTGATGTACTTATACGTTTCAATCATGTCTCCCCGTTCTCTTCTTTCCTGATACTGTTATGTCAGGTTATTTTACCACAGGGTCTCGTCGTGAAAGAGTCTGGGACTGGTTTTCCTAAGTGTTGAACTAAGTTTTCTCTTTAATAAAATGCCGAATTATGTTTAGCTGCAGACCTAACTTATCTCATGTTCTAGCCTGCCTGCCTTGGGTGTTAGCTTGGACATTCTAACTTCTTATGGCTATCTCAGCATAAATGACATTAGAGATTTCTATTCCGCCATTACCTTGCAGTTCAAGGCGGATTACAAAATAATTAAGGTTGGCCAGTTACATACAGAGAACAGTGGTCTGTTATAAGAAGAGATCAGTGGTCATGACTAGTGAAGAGGGCGGGTATTCTCAGGGAGTTAAGAAGATAGGAGGAATGAGGTAATCGTGATGTTAAGACTTAATTAGGGATTTCTTGAAGAGTATGGTCTTTATTTCTTTTCTGAATAGCTTGTAGTTCGTGGTTGTAAGTAAAATAAAAGAGTTTCATGATCATATGTCTCCGCCCCCATCACGCCCCTGATCCCGCCCTGCCCCCGCTACCTGACTCATCGGGCAGCCTATCTGCGCATGCGCAGATGCCCTCCTGCATGAAGGAAAGCTTTTCAAAACGCAAAGTGGCAGGTTTTGAAAAGCCATCCGAGCATGTCCTCAAAAGGCGGACATGTCTGGGAAATGCAGATGTTGGGTAACCCTAGCCACAAGGAACGGTGGCTGGGCTTGAACCTGCAACCTCAGGGTTCTGCAGCCTTAACCACTAGGCCACTCCTTCATTTGTAAACATATTGAGAGAGGTTTCAAATTGAATGTAATTTATTACAAACTTGAATGGTGAATTAAAATATTTTTGAGTTAAAAAATAATAGCTTCTTTGCAATATGAGGTGAGAACAAATTGAAGCTATTAATTAATTGTGGCAAGTCCCAAATAAGTGGAAGGGTTAGTGTGGGTGAGTGTGGTACAGTGGTTAAAGCTACAGCCTCAGCACCCTCAGGTTGTAGGTTCAAACCCACGCTGTTCCCTGTGACCCTGGGCAAGTCACTTAATCCCCCCATTGCCCGCCAGGACAGTGAAAAATGCATGAACACCTGAATAAATCCATGTAAACCATTTTGAGCTCCTCTGGGAGAATATAGAAAATTGACTAAATAAATAGTGTGAAGAGTTTCAGCCGCTGATAACCAGAGCTGGTACTGTGACATCATAATGCCTCATTCCACCAATGCCTAAGAGCCAACCTCATCAGTGATGTCACAATGGCTTGATTGCCCTACACTTGGCTCACTTTTACTGCATTTTGATTTCTAGAGTGGCGCAGTGGTTACAGCTATAGCCTCTGCACCCTGGGGTTATGGGTTCAAACCCACGCTGCTCCTTGTGACCCTGAGCAAGTCACTTAATCCCCCGTTGCCCCAGGTAAGTTAGATTGTGATCCCAATGAGACAGACAGGGAAAAATGCTTGAGTATTTGAATAAATTCATGTAAACTGTTTTGAGCTCCCCTGGGAGAACAGTATAGAAAATTGAATAAATAGTGTGAAGACTTTCAGCTTCTGATAACCAGAGCTGGTATTGTGATGTCACAATGCTCCATTCCACCAGTGCCTAAGAGCCAACCTCATCAGTGATGTCACAATGGCTTGATTGGCCTATACTTGGCTCACTTTTACTACATTGTGATTTCTAGAGTGGTGCAGTGGTTAAAGCTACAGCCTCATCACCCTGGGGGTTGTGGGTTCTTCAAACCCACACTGTTCCCTGTGACCCTGGACAAGTCACTTAATCCCCCCATTTCCCCAGGTGCATTCGATAGATTGTGAGCCCACTGGGACAGATAGGGAAACATGCTTGAGTACCTGAATAGATTTATGTAAACTGTTCTGAGCTCCCCTGGGAGAACAATCTAGATCACAGGTGTCAAAGTCGGTCCTCGAGGGCCGGAATCCAGTCGGGTTTTCAGGATTTCCCCAATGAATATGCATGAGATCTATGTGCATGCACTGCTTTCAATGCATATTCATTGGGGAAATCCTGAAAACCCGACTGGATTGCGGCCCTCGAGGAGGGACTTTGACACCCCTGATCTAGATAATTAAATTAGTAAGTTTTAAGTTAGGTGCTGCTAAGCACGATTTTGCAATGGGCACCAAGGGTGATTGACAAGTGATAGGCACCTACTTTACATACCTATCTTTTTTTGCGCCAATTACAGAATCTGGTCCTAAGGGATTTTCTTTCTCTTCTTGAGAGAATTTCGATTTTCTGGCTCTTAACAAATTCCCAGCTTGCAACAGAACATTGTCTCCTCGCCCATGTCTTTTTAAAGATACCAAAATGCCTGGACAGAAGACCATGAGGGTTTATTTAGTTGCTGTTTTGAGTTTACATTTTTGTTCAGTGACTTTACAAGCTGATATGTTACGATTAAACAGTTATCAACTGCTTTTTGCGAACAGCATCTTTGACATCTGATCTCCCGATGAAGCAGGATGTGAAACGGGTCCTGTCGGGATCAGGATACTTCAGTTAAGTGGCGCTGTTCTACATTTATTGATATATAGGAAAACCTTGGTTTACGAGCATAATTCGTTCCGAAACCATGCTTGTAATCCAAAACACTCGTATGTCAAAGCAAATTTCCCCTTGGGAAATAATGGAAACTCAGACGATTCGTTCCACAACCCAAAAACTGTAATAAAAAATACTATACGTACTCATATTGCAAGACCTCGCTTATTTAGAACAGTCACTACACTCCCGCAAATCAGGGAGAGAAGAACCATCGGCTCAGTTGTGATGATGTGATGCGTGTGTACTGTATGTACTCGTATTGCAAGATTTTGCGTGTTTAGCTGCTGCTAAAATAAAAGCGTCATGAATCCCCCCTCGGAAAGCAAAACTCTTCCTGCTCCAGCAGTAGTCAAAAGTCCCAACAAACTTTTTTGACTGCACTGATAGGAAATCGCATGGCAGTGGCTCCCAAATTTTAAAATGCTGCGAGAATCGGCCGAAATATTCATACCTATACCCATCCGATCTGTATCATTTTTGGAGAGAAAACAGTATCTAAGTAGCCCTGTATCCAAGCCCTCAGGTGCATTGATATCGCCCACCGCCCCAGGGCTAGCTGAGCAGGTTGTGGATCCCTGGTCCAGTTTTTGCTTTTGTCCTCCCTGCCTTGCCCCCTGCTTTGGAGTCAAATATAATTCAAAAATTTAAACATGTGTTTCTCATATTTTTTGTAAGCTGAATAAACAGCTTAAGTGGTGCAGCAAAAAAACAACAAACAAACAAAAAAAAAGAACAGACACTACATTCTTGCAGCGTCAGAGAGAAGAACCATCGGCTCAGTTGTGATGTATGTTTACTGTATGCACTCGTACTGCAAGACATTGCTTGTAAATCAAGTTAAATTTCAATAAAATGTTGCAAAACACTTGCAACCAAGTTGCTGGCAATCCAATGTTTTACTGTATATACTAGAGACACTTATATTTATGTCAAGAAGGTTTTTTTCTTTGACCAGTGATTGATTATATCCTGTATAACAGGCATATATTGTCCAATCTGCTTGTCAAGGGAATCTGAGTTCTTTTTCCTCTTTATGCAAAAGTACCGTATACAGTCAGCATTTCGTGTGTGTGTATATATATATACATACATACATACATCTCCTCCTTCATGATATCTTCTCTCTCCCCTTCCTTCTATCCTCTTCCTTCCTCATCTTTCAAGTTCTGATAAATTGTTGTAAATCTGCATGTCAACGCGGATCCTAATTTAATTGATGTGAACCGCCTAGAACTCGCTGGGTATGGCGGTATACAAGAATAAAATTATTATTAATATTATTATTATATATATATATTCAACCTTTGATGTTAGAATTTGACGTTAGAATTTGATGATTTTGCATCCTTTACTTTTGTAGTTGGTGTTCCACAGGTGTGTGTGTGTGGTGGTGGTGGTGGTGGTGGGGTTGTCTTTTTTTTCCCCCCCTTGGTATATTGTAAAGTCATACATGCATGTTCTGCTTAAAAGGGACACCTCAGTGGTGCTATGGACTTTCTCTGTTCCTCTTTTGGCTCTACAACAGTTGTGTCCACACTTCCTCATACTCTAGGATCTGCTATTTGATCTCGCCTGTTCCTTCATACAGCTTCAGGTTTTAATGACCTACAAGTTGAACCTATCCTGTCCAGAGGCAGAAATGACCCCCTACCTTTGTATCAAGATATCAGCTGACAAATAACAAATAATGGCTGACCCATAGCAAATCAAATATTCTTATTCATTCTCTGGTCATGTTCACCTTAGATTACTGCAATTCTCTATACCAGGGAACCACACACAAAAAAAATCATGAGACTCCAAATTATCCACAACACATCCATAAATATTATCTATAACACAAAGAAATTTGACCATGTAACCTCTCTTCTAAAAAAAAAAAAAAGGCCCACTGGTTGCCCATTTCCCATAGAATCACATTCAAAATTCTTTCTCTCGCATTCAGAGTTCAAGCCTTATGAAACCTCACGATCACTTTGATCATCACAGCAACACCTTCTTACAATCCCCTCTGTTCCTCTGTTCAACGGTTGTTCTACGACACAACACGGAAAACCAAATATTCAATAGCTGCACCTACATTATGGAACTCTCTCCCCAGAGCCCTAAGACAGGAAACTAATTCTAATACTGTAATTTCAAGTCCAATTTTAAAACCTCTCTCTTTAAAGACACATAATAAATTTAGACAAAGGGCCTTCTCACCCTAATGTTTTCCCCTCTACCATCTCATTGTTTTTCCTTATTTTAAAGTAATGTAACCCTACCCATTTCCCTTGTGTCTAGTCAATAGAAATTTTTAGCATGTATGTCACTACCCCTTTTTTAAATGAATTTCCTTTTTTTTTTTTATTATTTGTATGATGTAAACCGCTTTGGAAATTAAAGCGGTATATCAAGCCATAATAAAAAGTGGAGTAGAACAGGTACAAGTGGATCGATTTTTCACTCCGTCAAAAATTACAATGACTAGGGGGACACTCGATGAAGTTACAGGGAAATACTTTAAAAACCAATCGGAGGAATTTTTTTTTTTCACTGAGAGAATAGTTAAGCTGTGGAACGCGTTGCCAGAGGATGCGGTAAGAGCGGATAGCATAGCAGGTTTTAAGAAAAGTTTGGACAAGTTCCTGGAGGAAAAGCCCATCATCTGTTAGTGAGAAAAACAAGGAGGAAGCCACTGCTTGCCCTGTATCGGTAGCGTGGAATATTGCTACTCCTTGGGTTTTGGCCAGGTACTAGTGACCTACATTGGCTACCGTGACAACTGGCTACTGCGCTTGATGGACCATTGGCCTGACCCAGTAAGGCTATTCTTATGTTCTTATGAATATAAAAAAAAGCCACCTTCTTCTTTAAAGATACATTTTGGATGTCACAGATTTTATTATTTTCCTGTGTACATCAAACCTGAAGAAATAAAATATTTTCTTAGCCTTTGAAGCAAGTCAATCGGCATCCAGTAAAGGAAATAGAATTCAACTTCTGGCTTTAGAATTAAGCTGAGGACGTACATCTGGATGAACAGGTGCAGTTGGAGAAATTTGGGGAAGGGTGCAGACTCTGGGATGCAGTGTACGCTGTGATCAGTCTTTCCAGTTCTTTAACTCGAACTTCCACTGTCTGCAGCTTTTTCAGGACTTTCTCTTGCAAATGGTGCACTCTGGATGCATTTTTCTCGTCTCTGGAAAGAGGCTGGAACTTCTCCTCCCCACTGGAATGGTCCTGGCGTCTGAAGAATTCTGTGGACCATTCATGAGCTGCTTTACATAATCTCACTACCTCCTAAAATGACAGCGGTATAGAAAAATGTAAGCCCCCAAACACTTTTGAAAATATGGCATCCCGATTTTGGAAGAGACAAACTTCTCCCTAGGAAACAGAACGGCTCATTCAATTAATGGGCACTAACTCCCCCAGTTCTGTAAATGACATATAAAGTTGTGCGCGTACATCGGTGCACGTAGCCGATGTACGCGTGCAACTTAATTAATTAAAGGGGGAATTCACGAAAAGGCATTATGCAAGTTAGCGCACGCAATCTTGTTAGAGCATGCTGTTATAGATGCCCACTGTATTCCTAGGGGTGTCTTTAGCAGTTAGCGGGTGCCCTTTCATGAATTCCCCCTTAATTAGCCTAATCAGCGTTGATAATTGGAATTGACACCTCATAATTAGGACTAGTTAAAAGTTACACACATAACTTGGAAAGCAGTTTTTAGTGCTGGCCGGCGCGCTGAATGCTCCGCGTTGCTCCCGACGCTCATAGCAACTTTATGAGTATTGGGAGCAGCACAGAAAATTCAGCACGCCAGCCTGCACTAAAAACTGCTCTTGCAGTTTTGCAAAGAAGGGGTAGGGGTGTTTAATCAGCTAACTCCCGAAGCTAACCAGGTAACCTTTCAAAACCAGATCCTTCTACTTAGACCTCACGGGAAGATACATATAAAATAAATATTTTCAAATTAATATTTGATTTTTAGGAAGTCTCATCTTAACACTGGCTTCTCAAAGTCCATATGCTAATGTGTTATTCTGAAACCATTTCTCTGGCTCAATATTTTAAAAGTCCGACCGTTGAAATGACCTTTGCATTTATACGACCATTAACTTTATAGATTGTTTATTGAACAAGCCAAAAAGGACAATGAACACGGTAGAAGACACAGCATTTGTTCAGGAACTATACAGCAATTATCGTCCGATTCTGAGAGCCCACCCAACGCCCTATCCCCCTGTACCCTGCCCCTAACAAAAATATGAACCAAACGCTTCAGGCACGATGAAAGAGACTTTATAGATGGTTAAAAAAAAAAAAAATCTTAACAAGAACGTTATTTTATTTACCTCAAAATGTAGATAGTTCCGATGTTTCCGAAGGATGTGAATTGTCAGGCCCAGCAGAGAAATAAGAAAAGCCAAAAGAAGGAAATACCCATCTGTGAAAGGAATCGTGGGCATACCCTGAGTCCCAGTTGCACTTTCCTCCACAGTTCGAATTCGGGTACAAGGTGAGTTCAAATGACGGTAATCCGGTCCATCGCCCCAGAGAAAGGCCAGAGAAAACAACATAGCCATTAGCTTTATGTCTGTTCAGTATAACATTAGGGAAACCGTGTTTGTGCAAATACAACTGAGAAGCATGCATGAGAGTCTGAGATGCTATTTCATTGTCTATTGTGATGTCATGCCTCAGACACATGCAATAAGACTCCAATATGGGAAGATGGCTGATCATTTCATAAGGAGATAAGGCTGTGCACTTTACAGGATCCTATAGGGGTCAATTTTGAAAAACTACCCAAGTATATTAGTCCAAGTGGCAGATGACGTTGAATGTGGACAAATGCAAAGTGATGCACATGGGGGAAGAATAATCCGAATCACAGTTATTGGATGCTAGTGTCCACCTTGGGGGTTAGCACCCAAGAAAAGGATCTGGGTGTCGTTGGAGACAATACGACGAAACCTTCCGCTCAATGCGCGGCGGAGGCCAGAAAAGCATACAAGATGCTAGGAATTATTAAAAAAAGGGATGGTTAACAAGACTAAGAATGTTTTAATGCCCCTGTATCGCTCCATGGTGCGACCTCATCTGGAGTATTGCGTTCAATTCTGGTCTCCGAATCTCAAGAAAGATATAGTGGCGCTAGAAAAGGTTCAAAGAAGAGCGACCAAGATGATAAAGGGGATGGAACTCTCTCGTATGAGGAAAGACTAAAATGGTTAGGGCTCTTCAGCTTGGAGAAGAGACGGCTGAGGGGAGATAGGATTGAAGTCTACAAAATCCCGAGTGGAGTAGAATGTTCTTAAATCAATTACAGGTGGTACAACAGACTATGGGGCTCATGTTCAAAAGAGCAAAACATCCAAAAAATGGCATAAAGTGGCATTTGGACGTTTTAGGTATTTTTCTGTCCCTGGAGGAGTCACAATTTAAAACCAAAAACAAATAAAAATTACAAAAAGCTGCAGTGGGACATAAATATGCAACTGGTCCTCTGGCCCTGGTTCTCAGTAGGCTGCTCTAACCATTAGTTTACTCCTTCAGATTGTCACAATCCTATCCCTAAGGCGCAGCTTTTGCCAGGACGCCTTGTAGCTAAATTCAGCTCTTCCATTCAGAGGGCTAACCATGGGGATAGGGTTGTGACTAAGAATAGGGAAAAACCTTACTTTCCCTTTAATCCTGAAAACGCTGATCTCCAGGGGGTAGAGGGGTGTGAGGAGAATAACCTAGAACAGCCTCAGAGGAACCTCTCTCCCTCCAGTGACTCCCAGCTGAAGGAGATAACAGGAAAGCCTAGGAAGACTAGGCAAGCTTTGCAGGCAGCTCCTCCCCCTCAGAGAGCAGGGCGTGTTCGCCTGGATACTTTAGAAGCTGCTCTGAGGAGGAGAAAAGCAGTTCACCCTGGGCCAGCCCAGGAGGAGGTCACTCCAGGCTATTCTCCGGAGTCCCAGGACATTGAGATGCAGGAGATTGACACGGACCCTTTTGCCAGCCAGCCAGCACAGCAAGAACCCATGGACTGTTTGGAAACTCCCAGTCTGCCTGAAGACATTCTCATGGAGGAAAGCTAAGTGTCAGGGCTGGGTTGTTTGGGATTGATAGCATGTTCTATCTGTCGGTGCACTGCTAAGGAAATGTCCTTTCAGGTGAAAGTTTAAAGGGGACTTGTGCTGCCCTGCTTATGTGAGGCAGGAAGAAAAGGAAAAAAAAAAACGTTTTTGTTTTTGAACTTCTGGATTACAAATTCCAGCATAGTTAAGCTGGCTTCAGGTTTGATTATGCAATCGGGAGAAAGGGGAGTAAGTCAGTGGGGAGAATCCACTTTCCATACAGGTGGGGTTAGTGGGGCCATTCGTGGCATTCTGAAATTCAGAAGATTAATTGGTGGATTCACTTACTCTCCCCTCTCCCACACCAACTCCAGGGAGTTGGTGGGAGCCAAGCTACAATAACTGGGAGGCTTGTACACAGAACTGTTGAAAGTGCTAGCCGTAGTTTGGGGTGATTGTCTGAAATGTAAAGACAACATCACTTGTTATTTTTCCTTACCTGAACTGTTTGCATGAAGATGAGAACTGACATTTAACCTTTTGGTCAGCCCTATTTTTGGTGTTTTGTATGGATTTATTTCTTGGCTGCTGCTGGGAGTTTGGAGGGACTGGAAGTTACAACTCCCAGCGTTATACCACTGAATAAAGTGAGCATTGCATGGGAAGTGAATTGACTCTTTTTGGTTTTTTTTATTATTCCATGTTTTGAGAGTGAATGTCATATAGCAGGACTTCCTTCCTTCATGGGAAGCACGCAGAAGTATCTATAATGTGAACGTGGGCCGGTCCTAATTGAAGTACAGGTATCGGGTGCGTTACAAGATGGACATCTAGATGGCCATTTTGTAATATGGATGCTCACACAGACATCATCCTATCCCTTGTTTTGGCCCGTTCATAGAACATTTCTGTTTGTTAAATGGATGTTCTCGGATGTCCCTTTCTCACGTATTTTAAAAAAAGGCTGTAAGTCCGCAGATCCTGTTCTAAAATACATGAGAAATTGATGTCCATAAGTGACATACAGTCTTGGCTGTTCATATGCTGAGTTGAGTATCCTTTCCGAAATGTCCTTCTTTATCTGATCATCTGGCTTTCTATCCGTGTGGCTAGTTTGAGAAGAATGCTTGAGTGCACAGGGAGAGGAATGGGCGGCAAGAAAGAAGTGATATGGCCTCTTTAGCAGTCCCTAATGTGAGACCTCATTTGGAGTACAGTATGCAGTTCTGGAGTCTGTACCCAGTGGCGTAATAAGGGGGAGGGGGAGCGGACTATCCCAGATGCCATCTTGGTGGGGGCATAAGCACCTCTCCGTCCCCCCCCCCATGCCATGTTCAGGCCCTCCCTTCCCCCCCCCCCCCACTACCTCTTTAAAATCTTCACCAGCACGAGCAACTACTCAAGCCTGCTGCTCCCTCAGAAATCACTTCCGGGTCGCGGGGGCCAGGAAGTGACAACAGAGGGAAAGCCAATGCCAGCGTGAGCAGCAGGCCGGAGAAGCTGCTCATGCTGAAGATATAAAGAGGTACGAGGGCGGGAAGGGAGGGCACGAGTGTGGGTTGAGGGCGTGGAAGGAGCAGGGGGTTGCAGAGAGGAAGGCGCCTCCCACTTTCACTATGCTACAGTCTCTACCATCAAAAAAATATAAACAGGATGGAATCAAAGGGCAACTACTAAAATGGTCAGTGGTCTTTATCATAAAGCAGGGGTGTCAAAGTACCTCCTTGAGGGCCGCAATCCAGTCGGGTTTTCAGGATTTCCCCAATGAATATGCATGAGATCTATTAGCATACAATGAAAGCAGTGCATGCAAATAGATCTCATGCATATTCATTGGGGAAATCCTGAAAACCCAATTGGATTGCGGCCCTCGAGGAGGGACTTTGACACCCCTGTCATAAAGCAATGGGGAGGGAGGCAGATTTATAAACCTCAAGATGCATATTTATATAGAAAGGCGAGATCTGGGAGCTATAATAGAGACATATAAATACTTCCATAGTCTAAACCAGTGGTCTCAAACTCACGGCCAGGGGGCCACCTGCGGCCCCGCCAGGTACTATTTTGAGGCCCTTGATATGTTTAGCATATTCACAAAAGTAAAATAAAACAGTTTCTCGTTCATATGTCATATCTCAAAGGCTCGACTTGCCTCAACCAGAAATGGTGCATTTTTCTACTTGGTTCCAACATTGTGGAACAATTTACCAGTAGAATTAAGGAAGGAAGAATCATTTCAAAATTTTAAGAGACATCTAAAAGCACATTTTTTTTTCAAATGGCTCTCCCGAATTGAATAATGGAATGGGGACCGCAATCTGCCTTCATTTGTACTGATTCGTGTTGATTTGGGTTTATGTATTTCATAGAACAGTTTTAGTGGATATATTTTAGAAATGTTCATTTCTTTAATGCTCTCAAGCTCTGCCAGTGACGGATCTGTGAGATGTGCTATACAGGAAGTTGTACTAAGACTTGCACTAAAATATGACTGTTTGCTATCAGGACGCTTCAGAGACTTTTCTATCTCTTAAATTTGTTAAATTTTTCATTATTTCTACTTCTTTGATTTTTGATCTTGGAAATGTATTATATGTAGTTATTACGTATTTTTAGTTTATCAGGTACTTTAGCTAGATTGTGAGCCTTCAGGACAGATCGGGTCGTTTTTCTCATGTACCTAATTTCATTTTAGTTTGATACATTGTAAACCGCTTAGGTCAGTAAAATGCAGGAGTGGTATATCAAATCTTAAATAAACCATAAACATATGTCTCTTTAGCTTTAAATTACAATATTATTATTAAGACTTAGCCTAAAGGAAAGTTTATAAACTATAAAAAGTTTTACCGCCTGCAAAATTATCATTTCTTTAATAAGACATTAACTATTTTTTTTTCTGCGGCCCTCCAAGTACCTACAAATCCAAAATGTAGCCCTGCAAAGGGTTTGAGTTTGAGACCGCTGGTCTAAACACATATGAGGCAGTCTTTCAATGAAAAAGAAGCTCTGAAATGATAGAACATTTAATAGGTTGAGAGTGAAATGGAGTGGACTCTGCAGTCTGCAGTAGTAACCTATGGAAACATTTTACAATAAAGGTGATGGATGCATGGGACAGTCTCCCAGTGGAGGTGGTGGACATGCGCACTGTCCTCTAACCTGAGCAGTAGTCTTTCAACTGCATTGCTGCCAGTGTGTGTGTGTGAGGGGGGAGGGGGGGTTTCAATATTGTGTTTTCAATGGCTAGAGACAGGCAGGTTCCCCGGAGCCCTGCACACCTTGCCTGTCCTTGACCACTGAAAATGTGATAATGAAAGAGCTCCACCTACTGGCAGCATGGTAGGTGGAGGCCTCCCACTCAGCTTAGAGGGCACAGTGGATATGATGAGGACTGTGAATTCAAGAAGGCACTGGACGAAAGAGATCGCTGAGTTTAGTATTTGGTGTAGACGGGCACGTGGTCTTTATCTGCTGTCATTCTCAATTTTTCTGACAGCTCTATCAGATCATGGAGTTACCATATGGTTCCAGAAAAAGGAGGATGGGTTGAGGCATCTGAATTTTACTTCCACCATATGGCTGCAGGTAAAGGAGGAGAGATTGAGACATCTGGGTTTTGCTTCATTGAAAGCAATGGAAGTAAAACCCGGATGTCTCAATCTGTCCAGAGCCATATGGTAACCCTATGAGATCTTTGATTTAGGCAGAAAGCTAAGCTCTATTTTATTCAGACATCTGATAGGCCATCTCTCAGATTTACCATATGCCTCATCAGAGTGATTTTAGCTTTTTATTTTTATTTTATTTTTAAATGTTTAATTGTATTGTTACAAGGCCTGATGGACACTTTGTAGCTTTGTGGGTTATAAATTTAGAAATAAGTAAATAAATTCAAAGTCCCATGAGCTTTGCACCAGTTCTTAGAACAGGGGTAGGGAACTCCGGTCCTCGAGAGCCGTATTCCAGTCGGGTTTTCAGGATTTCCCCAATGAATATGCATTGAAAGCAGTGCATGCAAATAGATCTCATGCATACTCATTGGGGAAAACCCGACTGGAATACGGTTCTCGAGGACTGGAGTTCCCTACCCCTGTCTTAGAAGTACAAACATACTTTCCTTCGGAAAACTACAACAACAAAATTTGAATTTGCTGTTACTGCGGGCACTTTTTATGGTGAAAATGATGGGGCTTGAAATTCAAACTGACTTAGCCAGAAAATAATATTAAAGATTGAACTAGGCCAGTTACTGGGCAGACTTGCACGGTCTGCGTCTGTGTATGGCCGTTTGGAGGAGGATGGGCAGGGGAGGGCTTCAATGGCTGGGAGGTTGTAGATGGGCTGGAGTAAGTCTTAACAGAGATTTCGGCAGTTGGAACCCAAGCACAGTACCGGGTAAAGCTTTGGATTCTCGCCCAGAAATAGCTAAAAAGAAAAAAAAAAAAAATTTTTAAATTGAATCAGGTTGGGCAGACTGGATGGACCATTCGGGTCTTTATCTGCCGTCATCTACTATGTTACTATGTTACTATGTTATGTAGCTGTTGATCAGTTAGATCAGTGATTCCCAACCCTGTCCTGGAGGAACACCGGGCCAATCGGGTTTTCAGGCTAGCCCTAATGAATATGCATGAGAGAGATTTGCATATGATGGAAGTGATAGGCATGCAAATTTGCTTCATGCATATTCATTAGGGCTAGCCTGAAAACCCAATTGGCCTGGTGTTCCTCCAGGACAGGGTTGGGAACCACTGCTCTAGAGCAGGGGTAGGGAACTCCAGTCCTTGAGAGCCGTAGTCCAGTCGGGTTTTCAGGATTTCCCCAATGAATATGCATGAGATCTATTTGCATGCACTGCTTTCAATGCATATTCATTGGGGAAATCCTGAAAACCCGACTGGAATATGGCTCTCCAGGACCGGAGTTCCCTACCCCTGCTCTAGAGCAGTGATTCCCAACCCTGTCCTGGAGGAACACCGGGCCAATCGGGTTTTCAGGCTAGCCCTAATGAATATGCATGAGAGAGATTTGCATATGATGGAAGTGATAGGCATGCAAATTTGCTTCATGCATATTCATTAGGGCTAGCCTGAAAACCCGATTGGCCTGGTGTTCCTCCAGGACAGGGTTGGGAACCACTGCTCTAGAGCAGGGGTAGGGAACTCCAGTCCTTGAGAGCTGTAGTCCAGTCGGGTTTTCAGGATTTCCCCAATGAATATGCATGAGATCTATTTGCATGCACTGCTTTCAATGCATATTCATTGGGGAAATCCTGAAAACCCGACTGGAATACGGTTCTCGAGGACTGGAGTTCCCTACCCCTGTCTTAGAAGTACAAACATACTTTCCTTCGGAAAACTACAACAACAAAATTTGAATTTGCTGTTACTGCGGGCACTTTTTATGGTGAAAATGATGGGGCTCGATATTCAAACTGACTTAGCCAGAAAATAATATTAAAGATTGAACTAGGCCAGTTACTGGGCAGACTTGCACGGTCTGCGTCTGTGTATGGCCGTTTGGAGGAGGATGGGCAGGGGAGGGCTTCAATGGCTGGGAGGTTGTAGATGGGCTGGAGTAAGTCTTAACAGAGATTTCGGCAGTTGGAACCCAAGCACAGTACCGGGAAAAGCTTTGGATTCTCGCCCAGAAATAGGTAAAAAGAAAAAAAAAAAAAAAATTTAAATTGAATCAGGTTGGGCAGACTGGATGGACCATTCGGGTCTTTATCTGCCGTCATCTACTATGTTACTATGTTACTATGTTATGTAGCTGTTGATCAGTTAGATCAGTGATTCCCAACCCTGTCCTGGAGGAACACCAGGCCAATCGGGTTTTCAGGCTAGCCCTAATGAATATGCATGAGAGAGATTTGCATATGATGGAAGTGATAGGCATGCAAATTTGCTTCATGCATATTCATTAGGGCTAGCCTGAAAACCCAATTGGCCTGGTGTTCCTCCAGGACAGGGTTGGGAACCACTGCTCTAGAGCAGGGGTAGGGAACTCCAGTCCTTGAGAGCCGTAGTCCAGTCGGGTTTTCAGGATTTCCCCAATGAATATGCATGAGATCTATTTGCATGCACTGCTTTCAATGCATATTCATTGGGGAAATCCTGAAAACCCGACTGGAATATGGCTCTCCAGGACCGGAGTTCCCTACCCCTGCTCTAGAGCAGTGATTCCCAACCCTGTCCTGGAGGAACACCGGGCCAATCGGGTTTTCAGGCTAGCCCTAATGAATATGCATGAGAGAGATTTGCATATGATGGAAGTGATAGGCATGCAAATTTGCTTCATGCATATTCATTAGGGCTAGCCTGAAAACCCAATTGGCCTGGTGTTCCTCCAGGACAGGGTTGGGAACCACTGCTCTAGAGCAGGGGTAGGGAACTCCAGTCCTTGAGAGCTGTAGTCCAGTCGGGTTTTCAGGATTTCCCCAATGAATATGCATGAGATCTATTTGCATGCACTGCTTTCAATGCATATTCATTGGGGAAATCCTGAAAACCCGACTGGAATATGGCTCTCCAGGACCGGAGTTCCCTACCCCTGCTCTAGAGCAGTGATTCCCAACCCTGTCCTGGAGGAACACCGGGCCAATCGGGTTTTCAGGCTAGCCCTAATGAATATGCATGAGAGAGATTTGCATATGATGGAAGTGATAGGCATGCAAATTTGCTTCATGCATATTCATTAGGGCTAGCCTGAAAACCCGATTGGCCTGGTGTTCCTCCAGGACAGGGTTGGGAACCACTGAGTTAGATCACATCATCAGAGCCAGCTGCTAATATTCTGTGGCACTTAACCGGCGCAGTGCCACTGAATATTGCGCTTAGCTCCGAACTCAAAGCTGGCTTTGTCAGGAACGATCTGGGAGGGGGGGGGCGGAGTTAGCACATAGTCACTTAAACTCTGATATTCAACCCTTAAGCAGGACCACATTTTGGATTTGTAGGTACTTTCAGGGCCTCAGAAAAAAAAAAAAAATAGTTAATGTCTTATTAAAGAAATGACAATTATGCATGAGGTAAAACTCTTTATAGTTTCTAAATTGTTCCTTTTCGCTAAGGGCTCCTTTTATCAAGCCGCGCTAGCGAGGGTTAACGTGCGTCACTTTTTATCACGCGTTAACCCCTGCGCTGGCCTAAAAACTACCGCCTGCTCAAGGGAGGTGGTAGGGGCTAGCGCGGCCAGAGGTTTAGCGCGCAGTATTACGCGCATTAAACTGCTAGCGCGGCTTGATAAAAGGAGTCCTAAGCCTTAATAATAATATTGTCATTTATAGCTAAAGAGACATATGATCATGAAACTCTTTTATTTTACTTTTGTGATTATGATGAACAGACCGAGGGCCTCAAAATAGTACCTGACGGGCTGCGAGTTTGAGACCACTGCTATAGGCTAAGGCTCTTTACACCTGCATTGTGATGTCATAGAACTTTATGGTTATAGAAACATAGTAACACGATGGCCATCCACAGCATCCACTATCTCCTCCTCTCCCTATTGGCTAAGGCTCTTTACACCTGCATTGTGATGTCATAGAACTTTATGGTTATAGAAACATAGTAACACGATGGCCATCCACAGCATCCACTATCTCCTCCTCTCCCTATTGGCTAAGGCTCTTTACACCTGCATTGTGATGTCATAGAACTTTATGGTTATAGAAACATAGTAACACGATGGCCATCCACAGCATCCACTATCTCCTCCTCTCCCTATTGGCTAAGGCTCTTTACACCTGCATTGTGATGTCATAGAACTTTATGGGAGTCGGTGAATCTGTTTGCATGTTGTTGTAACTTTAAGGAGGTGCCCGGAGCAGCTGTTGATTGTTTCCCACCATAAACCAAGATAAGTTATTACAGTTTTTTTCTACACAGATTTGGTTTATTGAATGCTCTGTACTGGTTCTGGTGGGTGAGACTGTGAACATTATGATGGTCTCTCTGCACAGCTATTCCGTGATCTTTGTTCACTGGGATAAAGTTGTGGGTCTGAATGTTCACTTTGTATAAGTCATATTCATGAATTGAACATATTTTGAGACTTATAAAATATTTTTTGGTGATCAATGATAGTGCATATCACCTTTGATATATACATATCACCTTTGATAATTTGATTACCCTCGTTTTTTTTGAGTTATAGAAATATAGTAACACAATGGCCATCCACAGCATCCACTATCTCCTCCTCTTCCTATTGGCTAAGGCTCTTTACACCTGCATTGTGATGTCATAGAACTTTATGGTTATAGAAACATATTAACACGATGGCCATCCACAGCATCCACTATCTCCTCCTCTCCCTATTGGCTAAGGCTCTTTACACCTGCATTGTGATGTCATAGAACTTTATGGTTAAAGAAACATAATAACACGATGGCCATCCACAATCTCCTCCTCTCCCTATTGGCTAAGGCTCTTAACATTTGCATCTCCTCTTCCTATAGGCCACTGGTCTCCAACTCAAACCCTTTGCAGGGCCACATTTTGGATTTGTAAGTACTTGGAGGGCCTCAGAAAAAAATAGTTAATGTCTTAGTAAAGAAATGACAATTTTGCATGAGGTAAAACTCTATAAACTTTATAAATCTTTCCTTTTAGCTAAGTCTTAATAATAATAATAATATAATTTATAGCTAAAGAGACATATGATCAAGAAACGGTTTTATTTTACTTTTGTGATTATGATAAACATACCGAGGGCCTCAAAATAGTATTTGGCGGGCCGCGAGTTTGAGACCACTGCCTTAAGCAGTCAGGTTCATTACATAAATGGGACCATATAAAAGTCTGTCCTATTTTTATGCAGTAACCCATGTCTCCTTAAGTGATGAAAATCGACTTAAGCAATGTGTTATCCGACTTACAAATAACCAGGTATTCAAAGCTGAAGCCCGCACAGGTTCCAGCTTTGAAGATCCAGGAGTAATGCCTTTGGTGGTGAGCAATATATTCACTGCTGATAGCTGAATATTGCCCCCAATATATAGAGAGGAGTTGAGATTCAGCAGGTTTCACCCTGTATTAGAAGAACTATTGACATTGAAAGAGAAACATGATGGCAGATAAAGGCCACATGGCCCATCTAGTCTGCCCATCTGCAGCATCCACTATCTCCTCCTCTCCCTATTGGTTAAGGCTCTTTACACCTGCATTGTGATGTCATAGAACTTTATGGTTATAGTAACATAGTAACACGATGGCCATCCACAGCATCCACTATCTCCTCCTCTTCCTATTGGTTAAGGCTCTTTACACCTGCATTGTGAGGTCACAGGGCATTGATGTTATAAGCTAAGGCTCTTACCACTTGCATTGTGAGGTCATAGAGCTGTATGGTTATAGAAACATGATGGCAGATAAAGGCCAAATGGCCCATCCAGTCTGCCCAACCGCAGTAACCATTATCTCTTCCTCTCTCTAAGATATCCCACGTGACTATCCCAGGCTTTCTTGAATTCAGACACAGTCTTTGTCTCCACCATCTCTACCTGGAGACTGTTCCATGCATCTACCACCTTTTCTGTAAAAACATATTTCCGTAGATTACTCCTGAGCCTATCACCTCTTAACTTCATCCTATGCCCTCTCATTCCACAGCTTCCTTTCAGATGAAAGAGATTTTCCTCATGCACATTTATGTTACATACTGTAGGTATTTAAACATCTCTATCATATCTCCCCTCTCCTGCTTTCCTCCAAAGTATACATATTGTAATCTTTAAATCTGCCTTATGTCGAAGAGCACCAACCATTTTAGTAGTCTTCCTCTGGACTGACTTCATCCTATTTATATCTTTTTGAAGGCGATGTCTCCAGAATTGTATACAATGTTCTAAATGAGGTCTCACCAGAGTCTTATACAGGGGCATCAATACCTCCTTTTTCCTACTAGCCGTAGCAATCCCTATGCATCCTGACATCTTTCTAGCTTTCACCATCTCCTTTTCAACCTGTTTGGCTACCTTAAGGTCATCACATACTATCACACCCAAATCCCACTCCTCTTTCATGCATAAAAGTTCTTCACCCTTTAAACCGTACCATTCCCTTGGGTTTTTGCAGCCCAAACACATGACCTGAGTCTGTACCCAAAAGAGGGAGGGAAATCATCCTCGGAGAACCTGGACCTATAGCCTTCTTGGAAGCAGTCTACTCATAGTTACTGCACCAGGCCATAGATCTGAACCATCTGCTCAAGAGAGAGATACTGAGAAGAAGACAGCATCAGCCCCCCTTTAAGGGAAATGAAGTCAATTTTCCGCTTTTTTTTTCTCTGTCTCCATCTGCTGGCAAGGGGATATAACCCATTTGTCTGGACTGATCTGGCATTGACAATAAAGAATGGTTGTTACAAAATTTTGCAGCTGAATATGTGAGCATAGATATGCAGGTCAACAAGATCATATGCAGTTTTGCACAGACTCCATATAGGCATTCCATTCCTAGAAGCAGTGCCTGAGCATAACTGGGGTGGAGTTGCAAGGTACATGCACACTTAACATATGTGCATACACACGTTTGCACCTTTACAGTAAGTGTAAATGTGTGCATGAGAATTTGTGTGTGCTTGTGGACAGTTCTGGGAGCCCATTTTATAAAGACACATAGAGGGACATTTGCAGAAAAAATGTCTAAGTCTAACTTGAACGTTTTCAACTGAACATCCAAAGTTGGAGGGACAAAAATGGTCATTTTCGAATGGCAAACTACTGGACGTCCAAATATAATTTATTTTTGAAAATCGTCTACTTAGACATCTTGGCCACTGGAATGTCTAGGCCACCAGTACATCTAACTTTATACCCCATTTTCAATCAGAAAAACATCCAGGTTGAAAACGTCTTAATCCTGACCATTTGGATATGGGTGGGCCAGCATAGTAATGGACTAGCCGCATAGACATACCCACAGAGCAAAGGGACACCTTTGAGGGCACTGCTGTGAACTTCACATGAAGGGTGCCAACTGTATATCTCACCATAACCCCCTTATAATTTAGGGTGAGCCCCAAAACCCCTCTCACAAACCTACTATACCCTCCTGTGTAACACCCAAATAGCACTTATAGCTACAGGTGGCACCTATATGGCAGTATAGTAAGTTTTGGGTAGGCTCGCATGTTCTTCCATAAATGTAGTGGTTAGAATAGCTTATGAGCCTAGGTCCTTCTCGCTATGGTTCACTAGCCCACCCACCAGGCTACTTAAGACACCTGTATACAGCTCAATTAGGCTTCCACATACCAGATGATGCTGTTTTAGAGACAGTTACCGACAGGTCTAGAGCAGGGATCTCAAAGTCCCTCCTTGAGGGCCGCAATCCAGTCAAGTTTTCAGGATTTCCCCAATGAATAATGCATTGAAAGCAGTGCATGCACATAGATCTCATGCATATTCATTGCAGAAATCCTGAAAACCCAACTGGATTGCGGCCCTCAAGGAGGGACTTTGAGACCCCTGGTCTAGAGCAATCGTTTTTTTACAATCGCTAAAACCCCATGCAAAATAGCCAAGCGATGTTAGTGCATCAATCGCTTGGCTATTTTGCACGGGTTTTCAGCTAATTCGCATGGCCGGATCAGAAAATGGGCAATCAAGGGGAAAAACACACGGTGGGCCGTTTTGGGCATCGGGTCGGTATAAGCTATGAAAACAGGTTTAGCAATGATCGCTGACTTTAGTGCATCCCCCAGACAGTGTATATATTTGCAGAAGCTTTAAGGGGAGTCTCACTTGTCTTCTTCCAAATGCCAATCATCCTCCAGTACTGAGGCAGGTTAGAACTTTGAACATCCCCATACTCACAGCCTGACAGCTGTTGTGCTTAGGACTTCTAACCTCTGCAGGGTGGGACTCTGGAATTCCCCACCACCACCACTCATTTCAGACATCTGTGTACCAGGTTAAGAAGATTGGTTTTTGTTTTTTTGCTGTGCTATGTAGAAGATATATAGGCCAGATGACAAAATGGCTGTGGTTCCCCCTGGGAGGAAATTTGAAGGAGTCATAGAAGTAGCTGCCCCGGTGCATTCCATTTGATCTTCCTGGCCTGTAGAAGCTGAAATTCTAGTGTGGCCTGCCCAAGCCTATCTCCATGACAAGCAGTGTAGATCGAGCCAACAGTGAGCTCTGCAAACCCTACACCTCTCTAACATGCTAGCTCCTTAGTTTTGTTCATCCTCCCTGAGGCTTCCCCAACTAATTGCACCTGAGTGCATCTCACCTTGAGATAGATCTGAAAGAAAAAAAAAAAAATACTACTAATGGCTGCCCTAAGGATTTCCCCTCCTGCCTTTCCAGTTCAAATTACCATGTCCTCTTTCTTTTTCTTTTAAAACTTTAATCTGGCAGAGGCTGAGAGTGGTAGCAAGAGATCCAGGAAGGGTAAAGGGGTGGTGATGGGGAAACAACAAAGGAGACATAGCACCAGCCCGTAATCACCTTCCAGCGATGCCCCCATGGGGCCCTTAATGTCACCAAATGTGATGGCATCACTGGTAATCAGTGCTCTCTGCCTCCATCTGCTGGTTGGATGGCACAATCTATTTGTCTGGGATGATAAGGAATGATCAAGTATTTTGAAACTAATAAGATAGGACTGAACAAAGATCTTGTCTGGTGCATTATAACCTATAAAATTCTACTGCCTGACATCTTTGATAACCCATCCATTTCAACTTCCTTTCTCCCAGGTTTTCCTCTTCAGACTATTATTGGAATGCTTTTATGATTTGCTTATATTTTCTAGTATTGCCACATTTTGCTGATTCTATCTCAACATGAGATATGAAGTTTAAGTTCCTGAAAGTTAGTTACAACATGTATTTAGTTCAATAACAAGGGATTGCCTTACATTCTGTTTTGGTTTTTATTGACCTTTATTTCTATACATTCAAGTGAACAAACACAGTACTTTCTGTAATATTAGAATCAATTTAGGGAGAGTGTGGTGCAGTAGGTAGAGCTACAGCCTCGGCACCCTGAGGTGGTGGGTTTGAATCCCGCACTGCTCGTGACCCTGGGCAGGTCACTTAATCCCCATTGCCCCAGGTACGTTAGATAGAGTGGGGAGTCCACCGAGACAGTTAGGGAAAAATGCTTCAGCACCTGAATAATTTGTAATCTGCACAGAATTGTAGGATATGCGGAATATAAATTATTATTTAAAAAAATAAAAATTGTTGAGATTGCAAAATAATTTCTCACAGACTGTATGTTCAGGGCTGGCTTAACCTATGAACCAGGTGAAGCTCTGGCCGAGAGCGCTGGCGCTAGGCCTCCTCCTCCCTCTTCTGACACCAAGATTATTGGGACCAGAAGATCAGATATTTTTACAGTTATGGGCCCTCAATGGTGGAATACTCTGCCTCAGTATATTCGATCTGAACAAGATATTGTAAAATTTAAAATACTGTTAAAGACCCATTTATTTAAAGATGCCTATGATTTTTAACATTAGTTTTTTTTCAACTAATTTAAAATTTATTTCTTACATGGTGCTTTGGTTTTATAATTCCCTTCCTTTTGTTTTTTCCTTTTTTAACTAATCCCAAATATTGTAACTTTTATCCCTATTCCTCAAACTCATGTATGTATTGTTTTAAATTTGAAATTTGAATTTATTTTGTAAGTTTCTTCTATCTAAATTATAATATGTACATCGCCTAGAATTTGTAATAGGCGATTCATCAAAAATTAAATAAACTTGAAACTTGAAACTGCCTGGTCCCAGTACAGTGTGGCTTCATAGGCCAGATACCGCGAGGGGGGAGGGCCAGCGTCTGCATCAGAGGAGGGAAGTGAGATGCTTCTCTCCCCCTTCCTCTGATGCTACTGCTCAACACTGATACTGACCTACGAAGCCACATCCTGCTGGAACTGGGCAGTAGCATTAGAGGAGAGAGGAGGGAACTGGCCAGGGGTTGGGGTATGGACTGAGGAGCAGGGAATGGGCCAGAGCAATGTAATCTCTTGAGCTGGCCCTGTGTACATTCATCATTCTTTTTCTTAACTACTGTTTTCTTCTCCCATTTTTAAACTGCTCACTTGCTTTATTCTCACAGGACATTGATTTCTCAATAAAGTACTCTGCTCCTTTTGTCTCATTTCTACATCATATCAGTGGCTTAGTAAGGGGGGGGACAGACTGCCCCGGACACTGTCTTGGTGGGGGCACCGGTGCATCTCCTTTCTTCCCCACCCCCCTCGTGTACCTCTTGAAATGTTCACCGACGCGAGCAGCATCTTCCACCTCCTGCTCCCGCCGGCTTTGGCTCCCTTCTAATGTCACTTCCTGGTCATGGGATCAGGATGCGACGTCGGAAGGGAACCAAGATGCTACTTGCGCCGGCGAACATTTCACGAGGCATGCGGGGAAAAGTAGGAGGGGCGAGGGGCGTAGCGACGCCAGGCACTGTCGCTCTGGGCGTCTCCCTCCCTCGCTATGCGACTGCATCCTTATGGAAATAAAATGCAATTGAATAAAGCAACACATGCCAAAAAAGAATAAATTGATCATTTATTTGCAAAATAAGGCAGTATTTGGCAAAAAAAAAAAAAAAAAAAGGTCAAAATAGAAAATGTTTTCGCTTACTAGCAACCATCTACAACATACACAGAACTGGAGGACTTTCTACAGGTGATGCTAGGCAGTCAATCAGAGCTGCTGGAACCAAACTCTGGGGACTTCCAATAGTTTGTAGAAGAGAAACGCCTCATCTCACTTGATCTAAAAGAAGGGGAGCATGATAACATTGTATGAGCATGTAAGAGATCTTTTATTGCACACAAGATAACACAAGGATACATTCTTTCTTCCATGGGGAAAAGGTTCTGGAATGTTCTCTCTTTAGATCTGACTGAAGCAGCTCTGAGGTTTTGACGAAGGAACTGGATAGGGGTAGACCCGGTGGCAGTATGTACACTGCCATTCTGAGTAGTTGGGTTTGATTCTTGAATCAGGTCTTCCTTTCCCTAGGCTGGCTGGGGATGCTGTAGGTTGGCGTTTATAGTCACTGAAAGGAGGAAGTACCAGTTATCGCAAATGGTAATACCATACCATACCCACTCTTATATCCCGCTAATGTCAGCTAGGGATCACTGCGGCTTACATAATATTAGAATTGCTACAGAGACATAGATATTCCAAAGAAACTGCATGGAAGATACCATGCAGGAGATTGCGTGGGAAAGGGTCAATGCACTGAGGGGTAAAAAAGGTGAGTTTTCAATGTTTTCCGGAATTGGGAAGTGTGCGGGTGTTTGTCGAAGGCTGCCCAGCAGGTTGTTCCAGATTCTGGGCCCTTGACACTTGAAGGCGGTCTCAGAGAGCCTTCCTTTGAACGTGGCGTGCAGAGGGGGGGAGTGGTAGTTTCCGTCGTTGGATTGTCCTTGAGTTGAGGAAGGATTGTGTGATTTGAATGGCGGATGCAAGTCCAGCTGAGTTTTCACCTTATATGACCTTATGTACCATGCATGCTACCTTGAAATGGACCCTGTTTCTGACTGGCGACCAGTGTAGTTCCTTAAGGAGAGGTGTTGGTCTTGCGTAAGATTAGTCTCGCCACTAAAGCAATCTTCCTGAGGGAACTTTGGTGTTAAAATAACCAATAGTTTATCTGGATACTGAATATCGGTAATACCTGGTTAGACGCTGACACTGAATATCAGTGGTGCATGGGTAGCTCCCGATTCTCCCAGAACGCCCTGACACTAACCAGATAATGCTGACCATATAACAATTTAAGTGGCTTGAATTAATGAAAAAGGAATTTATGCCAATAGCACAAATTGTTTTGAATAGTGGGCCTAGAGACCTGCAAAGGGAGATTTGTAATGCCATAACCCAAAGCAGCTTGATTCTGAACAGGAAAAATACAAACAAACTCTGGAGCTTCTTCATCCCAACCTCCAAAAGAGAATACAGTTGTTTTATTATTTATCTACTTATTAAATGGGATATCAATCACTGGTTTTCACGCAGGTTTTTAGGATGTCACTAGCATGCACATGCATGAGAGCAGTGGCGTAATAAGGGGGGCGTGGGGGAGGGGCAGTCCGCCCCAGGCACGGTCTTCCTAAGGGTGTGGCACCCCTCTTCCTCTCTGCACGCCCCCCAGCTCCTCTGCTTGCCGCGCGCACATGACCCTCGCCTGCCCCCCCCCCCCCCCGGTATCTTTTTTACTTCCCTGGCACGAGGCCGCTGCCCGCATCGGCGCTTTCTCTGATGTCTCTTCCTGGACCCACGCCTAGGAAGCAACGTCGGAGGGCGAGCCGACACCGACGTGGGCATGCTGCTCATGCCAGAGAAGTTGAAAGGGAAGGGGGCACATGGCAGGGAGGGAGGGGGAGGGGCGCCTCTCACCCTTACTGCGTGTGAGCGACGCGCCTGCAATCTCCTTTATTTATAGTCATCAAGAATATCCTGTGTAAAAACCTGGCCAAGGATTGGGCGTGAAAACTGACACAATAAGTTGATGTATAGATGTAATATGACATGCTTTACACATGAATGTAACTAGATGTGTCCACCAGGAGTTCTTATCCAAGTAGTAAGCATAGATAGCATCACACTCAAAAAAATTCAAAAGCAAGCTAATATAGACTTATATAAGAAAATCACTAAACCTTCCCTTGGCCCTAGGTACAAAACTTAGATTCATTCTGAACTCAAAATACCTGAATAATATATGTAAACTGCTTTGGCTGTATTTAGGGTTACCATATTTCCTGTTTTTAAAAAAAGAGGACACCTGGCCCCGCCCCATTCTGCCCCAGCCCTGCCCCGCCCCATACAGTCCCCAGCCCCATCGCCCACACAAACCTTGTGTCTCCTTCCCCGAGATAAGGGCCGCATCTGGAGGACCTCTGTGCAGGCGCAAACTTCGGCTCAATGATGCCACATATATGCGCGCATGCATGCGATGTCATCTCAACCGCTGCACATGCGCCAGAGGCCCCCCCGGGCCCGGCCCCAAGCTTGGGGCCTTCCAAAACCCGGACAAACTGACGGGGTTTTGGAAATCTCTCTAGACACTTGGCAACCCTAGCTGTATTACCCGTGGCATACGGCAAACTAATCAAAAAAAGTGGGAGAGTATAATTATAAACCAGATTTCTCATATAAAAGTAATAAGCAAAAAATGAAATCCTATCAACTCAATAAACATGCAACTATAAACAGTGATAATAGTGCTCAGAATTTATTTAAAAAATTTCTATACTGCTTAAACCTAAACAGTTTACATAATTTTACATACATAATTCTATAAAACGAAACATGAACAAATAACCCTCAGAAGGTCAGCAGTGAAGAAAGGAGAGCCAGAAAAAGCTTATACAGAGAGCCATACAAAAAGTTTTCCAAAAATCAGCATGCACGGAGAATCGATATCTGAAAAAAATGCATTTACGAATAACTGCATTTTAAGTCATTTCCTGCGTTTTAAGTGATAATAATAACTTTATTTTTATATACCGCAACATCACAAACAGTTCAAAGTGGTTTACAGAGGAAGAGACTATATACAGGCAGCGATATTACAGAAAACTTTCAAAATTACATTAGCATGTTGAGGTTAGTCAATTTTATCTAGAGGTGTTTTAGAGATACAAGAAGGTTGAAATGGGGTCAGAGAAATTTGTCAAAGAGATAAGTTTTGACTGACTTCCTGAAAGTTTGATAGGAAAGAGCGTTTGAGATAAAGTTGGTTAGACATCTGTCCCATTTGCCTGCTTGGAATGATAATGTTCTATCAAGGAATCTCTTGTAGGTACAGCCCTTTAAGGATGGAAAAGCGAACAAGTAGGCCCTACGTGTATTTGTTGTGCCTGGGATTTCAAAATGATAAGACAGATAGATTGGGGATGAACCTGTCATAGTTTTGAAGCAAAGCCACTTAATACCGGCAATGGATATACACTTCCCCCTCCGAATCCATGGTTTCAGCATCTGCGGATTCGGTTATTCGCAATTTTTAAACAAAAAACCCATTTAAATTTTTCGGGCTATTTTAAGCCCTGTAAGCCCCCCCCCCCCTTAAGCCTCACCTGATGGTCTAGCGGGTTTTCGGAGCAGGAGCGATCTTCTCACGCTCCTGCCCCGTGCAGATCGCTCACAGGAAATGGCTGCCTTGAGCTCCCGTGCCATTTCCTGTGAGCGATCTGCACGGGGCAGGAGCGTGGGAAGATCGCTCCTGCTCCGAAAACCCGCTAGACCACCAGGTAAGGCTTAAGAGGGGGCTTACAGGGCTTAAAATAGCCGGGGGGAAGCAGAGGTTAGGGGCAGAACCGGCCCGAATATTATTCGCGGTTTTTTTACTATTCGCAGGCTGGCTCTGCCCCTAACCCCCGTGGATACGGAAGGAGAAGTGTAGTAAGAGGTGAAATACCACACATCATCGCACCCACCCTTCAAAGTATTGATGAATCAGCGATAGAGACAAAAAAATATATATTACTTACCTTTGATGGTGATCAACTTAATTGTGTTGGTGGATTTTTGCAATGACTCTTCAGTACGCTGTTCCATTAGCCGATAATCCCAATTAAAGTGAACAAAAATCCAAGAAGTGTAAACCAAAGCCCCCCCTCCAAATCTCTAAAAACAAATTATACTCCATAAAGCGAGTAAAAAAAAGTCCAACAAAAGCCTAAATAATGCTCATACAAAACAAAAAAGATTATTTCAATCCAATAGAGTCCAAACAAGCCTTCTTTTCTTCTTCAACACCGATCGTGTTTCACCTCAGCTTCGTCAGGAAGACAAACTCCATTCTAGGGGGATGGAGGTAATGGACCGGACCACCTTGCCTCGCTGGGAGAAGGATCGCCTCACCTCACCTGGGTGGGAGAGGGAGAGATGGGATCTTTTGCCCACCTAACTGGGGTCTGTGCCCACCCAAAATTGGGTGTCTGGCTATGCCCCTGACGTGCGCACCTAAATCTAGCACTTTGTTTAAATAACAATTTTCTACTATATAACCTATATGCATAAATGTTTGACATGGTTGTCTCCCATTCACTTCCCCCCTGTGCACGCCCCCTCATGTTTACATGCCATGCAACTTGCACACGATGTCCGTAAAACAGGATCCTCCAGCATTTTTCCAAATAACCCAAAAACAAAGGTACTATTGACAAATTATTACTATTAGTGACAGGTGCTTCGGCAAGATGCCGTAAAAACTAGATGATCACTTTTTTTCAAAGTGACATCATTCAGGAAGTGACAATTAAGATCTGTTTTAGCAAAGATGATAAAGCTCTAATGGCATTTTTGCAACAAAATAAGGCATAAGGGCGCACAGCGTTTGCTAAGGGAGTTTCCTAATAAGGATTGGGACTAAGGTATAAGTTTCAAGTTTTATTAGGATTTTATATACCACCTATCAAGGTTATCTAAGCGGTTTACAATCAGGTACTCAAGCATTTTCCCTATCTGTCCTGGTGGGCTCACAATCTATCTAACGTACCTGGGGCTATGGAGGATTAAGTGACTTGTCCAGGGTCACAAGGAGCAGCGCAGGGTATTTTCAAAAGTCATACTAAATGTTTGAACAATTGCACAGTATTTTCAAACTATTTAAAGGGTCCCAGGCCAGAATTTGACATGTCTGCCTTAAATCTAGGCCTGCCTTAAATGTAGGCGTCTGACTGGAACTGTAGACGCAATTCTCTTTTGAGCACCAATGCGTGATTGACATGTGATCGGCGGCCACTTCTTAGGCTGCTGCAGATTTGGCGTCCAAAAGAGAATCGGCCCCTTAGTCTATAACAGTGGTTCCCAACCCTGTCCTGGAGGATCACCGGCCAGTCAGGTTTTTGGGATAGCTCTAATGAATATGCAGGAGAGAGATTTGCATATAATGGAGGTTAACAGGCATTAAAATCTGCTCCATGCATATTCATTAGAGCTATCCCGAAAACCTAACTGGCTGGTGGTCCTCCAGGACAGGGTTGGGAACCACTGGTCTACAACTTTTCATTTTTTGTTTTCTCTATACATGTTGACTGGGTTATAAGCTCCATGGAGAAGTAATGGTCTCTCATGTGTTTGGTGCTGTGTCCATCTAAAGCAGTGGTCTCAAACTCAAACCCTTTGCGGGGCCACATTTTGGATTTGTAGGTACTTGGAGGGCCGCAGAAAAAATAGTTAATGCCTTATTAAAGAAATGACAATTTTGCATGAGGTAAAACTCTTTATAGTTTATAAAACTTTCCTTTAACAGTTAATAGGAAAGATATATAAACTATAAAGAGTTTTACCTCATGCAAAATTGTCATTTCTTTAATAAGACATTAACTATTTTTTTCTGCGGCCCTCCAAGTACTCTATTTTTTTCTGCAGCACTCACATTTAAAGTTCAATACCTTTTCTTTCTCAAAACTGGCACATTTCAATCACTAAATTGAAAATAAAATCATTTTCCTACCTTTGTTTGGTAATTTCATCAGTCTCTGGTTGCACTTTATTCTTCTGACTGTGCATCCAATACTTCTTCCCTTCTTTCAGCCTCCTGTATGTTTCCTCTCCTCCAGACCTCATTCCCTCCCCCAACTTTTTATTTCTTTCTCTGATTCCGTGCTCCATTTTTTGCTTTGTTTCTGGTTCCCTGTGCCCCCTCCTTCTTTCTTCCTTCCTCTGTGCCCCATTTTTTGCTTTTTTTTCTGGCTCCCTGTACCCACCCCACCTTCTTTCTTTCTTTCTTCCTTCCTTCCTGCCCTCCATGCCACCGCCGCCGAGGAATAGGCTGCTGCTGCTGCCGCTATCAGGAACAGGCCATCTCCCTGCTTCTCTTCTGCACGGGGCCGACCAACTCTCGCTGCCTGATGTCAATTCTAACGTCGGAAAGGACATTCCGGGCAGCCAGGCAGCGATTGGCTAGCCAGAATGTCCTCTCGACGTCAGAATTGACGTCGGGCTGCCAGAGTTGGTCGGCCCTGCAGGGAAGAGAACAGTGGACCGCCCCCCCCTTGGTACGCCACTGGAGCAGCAGCGTGTCTGGCCGGCTCGTTCGTTCAAAGCCACAGGTGGCGGCTCCTTGCGAGATCCGCGCCTGCATCTGAAGCCTCTCTGCTGCTGTGACATCAGAGAGGCTTCCGATGCAGGAGTGGATAGCGCAAGGAGCCACCAACCTGCGGCTTTGAGCGAACGAGCCGGCTGCTGTTCCAAAAGGAAGAGAATGATGGTCTCCAGACCGCGGGCCGCAAATAAAACCTGGAGAGCCACATGCGACCTGCGGGCCGCGTGTTTGAGACCGCTGATCTAAAGGTGTTACAGAAATCATAGTTGTAGTGGCATTGGGAAAGTACTTTAGACATCTGACCATATGGTGCTGTCCACAGCATTCTTAAGAAAGCTAAACTTCATAACTCTATAGAGTCTATTCAGTGCAAATTCTATATTAGGTACCTTTTCTGATGTGTTTTATTCCAGAAGCTGAACATAAGATTCTCCAAAAACTTCAACTTCATCTCATTGAAAATGAGTTTTTTAAATACTTTGTCCTGGACCTTAATGCAGGAGTATATTTTTTTTGCATCATCGTTTGTCAGGTGGGTTATAGAACAAACAGAAGCTTTGGAACAGTGGGCGATGTCTGCGTTCTTCTGCGATTGAAAAGAAATAGAAGTGTTAGAATCAGCTCCTCTTAAAGAGCTCACATAAAGACTTTATCCAAAATTGACCTTTTCATATTTTGTGCCTGGGGGAGGGTCAGCACACAGAATGCACAATGAATAATATACATAGAATGTACAATGTCAATGCTACAAAAAACCTGTATTCAGAAAACATTTTTTCAAGGCCATTTATCTGTATAAATTGGCTCAGTTAAAAATTCCCTAACATACGTCTCTCCCATCCACTCACATAACACCCCCCCCCCCCCGACATAACTCCCCAACCCTCATATCCCCACATTATTGCTCCCCTCCCAGCTCTTGACTCTGGCACTGTCTCTCTCTTTTAATTGTCAAAGTGGGAGTAATCCCACCATTCCTACATATATAGTTTCTGTTTATCTGCTTCAGTGCTGCAACTCCCTGGCTGTGAAGTTAATGTCACAGATGGATACATAAATCAAATAAGCACGTTTTAGTTTATTAAATGCATGAATAAAAATTTTGACGTATGGGCATCTGCACTGCCATGTGGCGGTACCTGGGTTCAAATCCCTGCTTGGGTTCTGTGTTTCTAGGGTTGGCTGAGGCTGGGAATAGTGCCAAAACAGTGTTTACAGCCCCTGTGGGCAAGATTATGGTGTATTAGTCATAGCACAATATTGATGGCTTGTACCTGGATTCAGGGTTGTTAACTGTAGGGTTCTGGAAGGCTGCCCAGTACATGGCTCCCAGACAAGGATATATAAAATATGGGAAAAATCCCTGTGTAGTTTCAAATTAAGGTGCGTGGTGCCAGATGCCAGACTTGGCTTTGGCAGAACTTGAAGATCAAAGGTGATTTTTTCAAATCAGTGTGAAAAAAAAGTTGTTTTGTTTGAGCTTATTGCATTTCAGGAGCCCCTCCCACTGTGGCTTCCAAAGCACACATACATACACCATCTTTGCATATGTCTCATGTTGGTCTACAACACATATAGAATCCCTTATTGTGAATCAACATGTTGCTGTGCATTACAGGAGAGGTTGTTGGCTTGGCTGCCTGCCAGTGGGAGTAGATGGTCTACGGTGGAGTTAAAGGGAAACGAAGAACGGGAGAATTGAGAGCAGTGTCCAGGAGGGCCGCTCACTTTCTGTTGGGAAGGCGGAGCGCTGTCTCATCTGTTTCTCGCAGGGAGATAACAGTACTGTTTAATAACGCCTTCAGCACTTAACCTCTCCCTCTGCTCTTCGCCTTAGCCATCAGTTTAACTATCTTTTTGTACAAAAACCTTGTGTAGGTGGGAAGAAACGCATTTTGCAACAATGGGTTCATTCTGCACCTCCTTCGTTTTGGCAATGGGAAAAAAAACCTTATTGCATCAGTTATTGATTTGGGAAGCCTCCTGCACTGATAAAAGGAAGAAGAAGCTTTGGTCTGTTTGGAAGGCTTATATAATGGCCCTTCCCGCACGGACCAGAGGTTTTGTGCTCAAGACTGCTAATTTGTGATTTATCCCTGTATTATTGACTTTGATACATTCTTTTAAACCTCATTCTGATGGGTTGGCTGGTTGACGGGTAGTGTTGGGTGGGTGGGGTTGGTATCGATATTTCTTCTTTCTTTTTTTTTTTTTTTTCTTTCTTTTTATTATTACTTTGGTTAAAAGGCGGGGGGGATTCAGAGGGGGTGCTTGATATGGAAGTCTTCCAAGGTCTATAAGAACGCAAGGTCCTGTATATGGGTTGCGGTAATCGACTATAGCTGGTATGCTAATGAGGGGTAAGGGAGGGATAGGCTTCCAGGGAGGGAGTTAGGTTCCTGATTTTCTATTTTGCATTGGGGGGAAACAAAAAAGTTTGATGATGGCATTGTGGATTTCTGACGTTGTATCACTGTTGCAGAGTTTTGTTTTATTGTGCAATAGCTATTCTTTTTGCTATGTATTTCTGTGCCTTCTCATAGCGTCAATAAAAATTGTTTGAAATTAGCTATCCCCTGCTAACTGCAACCCCTGCCCTGGCATCCTGTCTAACTGACTTGATTGATTATTCAGGGGTCTCAAAGTCCTCCCTTGAAGGCCGCAATCCAGTCGGGTTTTCAGGATTTCCCCAATCAACATGCATAAGATCTATGTGCGTGCACTGTTTTCAATGCATATTCATTGGGGAAATCTTGAAAACCCGACTGGATTGCGGCCCTCAAGGAGGGACTATGAGATCCCTGGCATTAGAATCAGAAAATAATATTAAAGATTGAACTAGGCCAGTTACTGGGCAGACTTGTACGGTCTGTGTCTGTGCATGGCCGTTTGGAGGAGGATGGGCAGGGGAGGGCTTCAATGGCTGGGAGGGTGTAGATGGGCTGGAGTAAGTCTTAACAGAGATTTCGGCAGTTGGAACCCAAGCACAGTACCGGGTAAAGCTTTGGATTCTCGCCCAGAAATAGCTAAGAAGAAAAAAAAATAATAATAATAATTTAAATTGAATCAGGTTGGGCAGATTGGATGGACCATTCGGGTCTTTATCTGCCGTCATCTACTATGTTACTATGTTACTATGTGAGCTCATTAGAGCAGGGACTGTCTCCCCTCATGACCATGTACAGTGCTGTGTACGTCAGGTAGCGCCCTATAAATAATTAATAGTAGGACTCGTAGTAATACGTAAGCCTGTGCATCAAATATATGTGAGTAGAGGAGGGGCCTAGTGGTTCGAGCTGCTGTCTCAGCCCCCTGAGGTTTCAGGTTCAATCCCGGGCAAGTTGCTTAACCCTCCATTGCCAAAGATACCATAGCTAAATTGTAAGCCTGCCAGGACAGTTAGGGAAAATACTTAGAGTTCCTGATCACTGTTCAATGTAAACCACTTGGGATCCCCTTAGGATATATAAATAATAACAATATGCATAAAAAACAGTAACTTCAAATAATTGCATATAAAGTTAACCAGTCACAGCCAAGTTAATATTGGCACATATTCGATGGAGGTGATGCATAGTATGAGACAGGCTCGTAGGATCTCTTAAGGAGAGGACGAGATAGTGGAAGCTGCAGTTGGGCCGATCGGCCTTTATCTGTCATCATGCTTCTATGTTTCCATATACGTAAAGCTCTATGACCTCACAATGCAGGTGTAAAGAGCCTTACCCAATAGGGAGAGGACGAGATAGTGGACGTTGCAGATTGGCAGACTGGATGGGCCCTTTGGCCTTTATCTGCTGTCAGGTTTTTGTGTAAAGCATTTGACAATAAAGGCACATTTTCAGCACCAGTCCTCAAAAAAAAAAAAGACCCAAAGTATAACAAAATATAACATGATATATAACGATATAACAATTACAAGTAATTACAACAACTTTCTAGTTCCGAAATAAGTTCTGGACAAAAGTAGAGCAAAGAAAGTCTAGCGATTGGTTTGCATGCACAGTTTTGAAAGGTGCATCTCATGCCCAATGACTTTAATTTGTGCATTCTTGTGAAAGGAAAATAAATTCATAGGAGGGGGGGGGGGGAAAAAAAGCATGCAAGCAAAATCTTGGAAATAAAGTACATTGTCAGACTTTTGCCCAAACATAACATAAAAATGTGACAAAGCCTCAATGCCCGTGTTTCGACAGTTCCATGGGTGTCCTTCTCTCTTTAGTTTTAAATAACACGCAAATACATTCTTGTATTTGTAGGCTCTGTGTATCAGACCACAAGCACATAAGAGTTGCCATACTGGGACAGACTGAAGGTCCATCAAGCCCCAGTATCTTGTTTCCAACAGTAGCCAACCAAGGTCACAAGTACCTGGCACGATCTTAAAGAGTAAAACAGATTTTATGCTGTTTATCCTAGGAATAAGCAGTGGATTTCCCCAAACCCATCTTAATAATGGCTTATGGACTTTTGTTTTAGGAAATTTATGCAAACCTTTTTTAAACTCTGCTAAGCTAACTGCTTTCACACCATTCTCCGGTAATGAGTTCCAAAGTTTAATTACACATTGAGCGAAGAAATATTTCCTCTGGTTTGCTTTAAATCTGTTACTTAGTAGCTTCATCACATGCCCCCCCCTGCTCCTAGTATTTTTGGAAAGAGTAAACAAGCGATTTACATTTACCCTTTCCACTCCACTTCACTCAGTTTTTCATAGACCTCTTATCATATCTCCCCGAGCTATCTCTTCTCCAAACTGAAGGGCCCTAGCCACTTTAGCCTTTCCTCACAGGGAAGTTATCCCATCCCTTTGATCATTTTCATCGCCCTTCTCTGTATCTTTTCTAATTCCGCTATATCTTTTTTGAGATAGGGCAACCAGAATTGCACACAGTATTTGTGATGTATCTGTATTATAGAGCGATACAAAGGTATTATAACATTCTTATCTTTGTTTTCCATTCTTTCCCTGATAATTCCTAACATTCTATTTGCTTTCTTAGCCGCTGCCACACACTGCTTTGGAATGAAAGTTATAAAAAGCTGTATTTATCCTTTAGGGGACGTATTTACTTAAACTCTTAGAAGTTCTAGCTGACGCAGGGGCACTTATTGCAGTCACTTTTCCACAGTAAGCAAGTACACCAGTTTCCAGAATTCCTGAGAACCACCTTTAATCCTCCACTTATCACTTGACTGTCAGCCCCAGCTACTTCCACTTACCTTCCCTTCCAAATTTGTTTTGTTGAGCCTTACAAGCCAGTTTGTGAAAAGCAAGAAAAGGAACATTATACCAAGGACTAGCAGCTTATACTCAACGAACAAATTAAATAGAAAGCAGGACTCGGAATCTGATGACTCGTAAGCGAACTTCTGTGTAGAATCGACTATGTTGTTGTCATAAATTCCCAACAGATACAGTAATTCATCCAGCATTTTAAACTGGGTCCACGCGGGTCACTGAAACCCTTCTGCATTCCAGGAAATTATGCCAGCTGGTGGCACCGGGAGAAAGCATGGCTGTAGTCACAGCGATATTCACAGTGTCTCTGAAACTCAAGGCTAAAAAAAAGCAGTCAGAAAAGAGAAGTCATTATGAGGTCATTTGTGACTTAATGAAAGGTAAGAGCACAGCACATCTGGGACAAAGTTTGTTGCAGGCATTATTTATCTTTTGGGTTTTAAAAAAATTAAGCAAATCATTGCTATCTGATTGTACTTTTCAGGAATAACGAAGTTAGGCTGAGACTGCAGAGAAGATGAGGGAGAAAGGCTGGTGGAGTTTGGACAAATGGAAAGAAGAGGCAAAGGCTATGTGGGCTGGAAGGTGCTAGAGATGTAAGCGGATGGGAAAAAGTCTAGAGAATTTTTTTTTTTTTTTTTTTTAAGTAATGTATCAAACTATCCACCAGGCTAGGGAGGACCTTGAGTCAAGCAAGAGAACATTGCTTGAGTAAGAATGGCTAGAACAGTGAAGCCTAGACACCAAATAAGTCAGAAAAATTTAAGTATAGATTCATAAATGTCTACTCAGTGAAATATATAATCTAACAGCAATTTAAAAAAATGGGCTAAAAATAACAAACTTTGCCTGAAACCTTTTTGGGAGCTAAGAATTCCGCCTTTTTTTTCTTAATCATCTGGTCATTTAATTCTCATTCTACTCAATTATTTTGTAATCTTTTGTTAACCGCATAGAACTTTACGGTCCTACGGTATATAAGCTGATTGTTATGTCATGATAAATCAGGTCAGAAACCTTGGAGTACAGCTGGACTCGGCACTTACGCTGGTCCTCCAAATCTAAGCAACCTTTGGGAGCTGCCTCTATCATTTGCAACGACTATTCTGTCTCTCTCTGTACATCAAGCACCCCACGCATCAATCTGGTATTACAGTATCTCCAGGAAGGGTGCACAAAAAATAAAACGACAAGCCTCGTCACAGAGGTTCATGCCATGATAATATCAAGGCTGAATTACTTTGATGACTCTACATAAGGATGATTACAGAGGGCTTGTACCAACTTCAATTCATTCAACATATGCAAGCTTCTTTGCCACATTGAATACTTTACTCAAGATCCCCCCTCACCACCACTTCCAACCCCTCTGGCACTCTCCCCCCAGACTATGACAGGTTCACAAAATAATCCTTGAGTTCTCCACCAAGCCACCTAGAAACATGATGGCAGATAAAGGCCACATGGCCCATCCAGTCTGCCCATCCACAGTAACCATTATCTCTTCCTCTCTCTAAGAGATCCCACGTAACTATCCCAGGGTTTCTTTAAATCAGACACAGTCTCTGTCTCCACCACCTCTACCAGGAGACTGTTCCATGTATCTATCACGCTTTCTGTAAAGTATTTCCTTAGATTACTCTTGGCCTTTCACCTCTTAATTTCATCCTAGGCCCTCTCATTCCAGAGCTTCCTTTCAAATGAAAGAGACTCAACTCGTGCATTTCCGCCACATAGGTATTTAAACGTCTTTATTATATCTCCCCTCTCCTGCCTTTCCTCTAAAGCAGTGATTCCCAACCCTGTCCTGGAGGAACACCAGGCCAATCGGGTTTTCAGGCTAGCCCTAATGAATATGCATGAGAGAGATTTGCATATGATGGAAGTGATAGGCATGCAAATTTGCTTCATAATAATCATCACATACAATCACACCCAAGCCCTGCTCTTCTGTCATACACCCAAGTTCTCCACCCCCTAAACTGTACCGTTCCTTTAATTTTTTGCAGCCCAAAATCATGACCTTGCATTTCTTAGCATTAAATTTTAACTGCCAAATTTCAGACCATTCATCAAGCTTCACCAGGTCTATTGCAGATTTTGGTATCATCCTCAAAGAGGCAAATCTTACCCGACAGCCCTTCAGCTATATCGCTTATAAAAATGTTAAAAAGAACAGAACCTTGAGGCACACCACTGGTAACATCCCTTCCCTCAGAGCAATCTCCATTAACCACTACCTTCTGTCATCTTCCACTCAATCAGTTCTTACCTAGCCTGTCACTTAGGGGCCCATCCCAAGGGCACTCAGTTTATTTATTAAACATCTGTGTGGAACACTGACAAAGGCTTTGCTAAAATCTAAATACACCACATCTAGCGCACTCCCTCTACCCAATTTCCTGGTCACCCGGTCAAAGAAATTGATCAGATTTGTCTGATAAGACTTGCCTCTAGTGAATTCATGTTTCCTCTGGTCTCTGTTTTAAAAACGTTTCTATTAATTTGCTTACCACAGAAGTCAGACTTACTGGCCTGTAATTCCCTACTTCTTCCTTACTTCCACCTTTGTGCAGAGGGACCACATCTGCCCTTCTCCAGTCCTCTGGTACCACTCCTGACTCTAAAGAAGCATTGAAAAAGTCAGTCATCGAAGCCACCAAAAACTTCCCTAACTTCCTTCAGCACCCTCAAATGTACACCATCTGGCCCCATCACTTTGTCTGCCTTTAATATAGCTAGCTCCTCACAAGCACAACTCTCTAAAAATTGATCAGGGTCTACCACTCCTCCATCCCTATTTGCGTTTCTCTTCTATGGTCCTGCTCCCGGTGCTCCAGCCATGAACACAGAACAGAAATATTTGTTAAGTAATTCAGCCTTTTCTTTATCAGCTTCTACATATTCCTTCCCTTCACTTTGAGTCTGACAATGCCACTTTTACACTTCTTCCTATATCTAAAAAAATGTCTTGTCTCCCCATTTTACCATGCCATTTATATCTTTGCTTTCCTGACTACTCAACCAACCTCTTAACTTTTCCAGATATTTTTGCCTGTCCTTTGTAATTTATGAACACCAACCTCTTATTCCTTACCTTCTCGGCTATTACTTCTAAGAACTAAAGCAACCTTCTTTTCCTCTTATTTTACTTACTTGCCTCACAAAAAGGTTTGTCACCCTTATAATAACTCCTTTCGGTTTTGCATTTCTACTCCTTGCAGACATTCCCATCCAGACAATTCCTTGATGTAATCCCCCATCTAAACAAAGTTAGTTTTTTTGAAGTCTAGAACACGTACTTTTGAATGAGCCTTTTCTGTACCCATCTTAATATTAAACTGTACCATGCAGTAATCACTGGATGCTAGATGATCACCCACTGTAACATCAGAAACACGTTCCCCATCTGTAAGCACTAAGTCCAGTATGACTCCATCATATGTATGTTCCACTACCAACTGCTGGACAGTTCTCCTTGTAGAGAATCCAGGATCTCTCTACTTCAAGAAGACCCCGAAATAGGGATATCCCAATCAACATCTGCCATGTTAAAATCACCTATTAAAACTTCCCCTTTTTAACACAACACAACATAGTAGATGACATATTCTGAATGTCTACTATTAAATCTGTCTACTTTTTCCATCTGTGAAGGAGGCCTGTATATCACACCAATGTAAATGTATTTACCATTCCCTCTTTCCAAATTGATCCACAGTGCTTCTTGCTCTATAGATCCTGCAATTGTGTGGCTTTAATAATAATAATAATAATTTATTTCTTATATACCGCTATACCGTGAAGTTCGAAGCGGTTTACAATAAAGATACATTTGACAGTACATGGGATAGAAACGGTTTACAATAAAGATACATTTAGTCAGTACATGGGATGCAAGTGGTTTACATTAAAGATTCATTTTGTCAGTACATGGGATACAAGTTACAGTAAAGATATATTTTGTCAGTACATGATCTTTAACATATAATGCTACTCCACCTTCTTTTCTTCCTACCCGTCTTTCCTGAATAGAATTTAGCCTGGTATAACTACATCCCAGTCACGGTTCTCTATGAACAATGTCTCTGATCGCCACTATATTCAACTCATCTTCTTTCATCATAGCTTCTAGATCCTGAATCTTGTTTCCCATACTTTGAGCATTAGTATACACTTCTCCCTCTGAATCCGCGGGTTACCTGCGAATTCGGTTATTCACAATTTTTTTGCCCCGGACCTCTCCCTAGTTTTTAACGGCTGAATCACTGCATCCCGGACCTCCCCAGACCTTACCTGGTGGTCTAGCAGTGACGTGGGGCAGGAGCGATCTTCCTACGTTCCTGCCCCGTGCAGAGCCATCAACAAAAATGGCTGCTGTGAGTTCCTGTGGCCATTTCTGATGATGGCTCTGCACGGGGCAGGAGCGTAGGAAGATCGCTCCTGCCCCATGTCACTGCTAGACCACCAGGTAAGGTTTGGGGAGGTCCGGGACGCAGGAGGGAGGTGGGGTGGGTCATAGTCAGCCCTAATAACAGCAATAACCTACATTCCATATAGTACAGCTCCTGTAGTCCTGGGCATTCCTCTTGTTCAAAATGTCTTGTTAAAAATCTGTCAGGATCGATTCTACTGCATTTTGGTAGCGTCCCATTGGCCTCGATAAACGTGGTTCTTGACACTCCGTCAACTTCAAGTACAACCATCTATTAGATTACCACTCCGTCTAGATCTCATATCTCAGAACTCAGGATCGACCCTCCACCCAAACCTTTATTCACTATCACTAATGGCATGGAAGCTGAACGGAGGCCTTATGCCAATTTAAACCTAACACCTGAAGTTGAACAGGTTCTAATTAATTCCAGAAAACCATCAACTCACAGAGCTTATGCTCTTAAATGGCAAAGATTTTCGACTTGGTGTTTGGGAAAATCAACCAATTCCTTGTTCAATTCCAGTTTTGCTACAGTACATCCTCCATCTATTCACATCTGGCCTCTCGGTTTCGACAGGGAGAGCACATCTTTTGGCAATAGCGGTATGCCACGATCAAACACTAGAGCATCCAATTTCTCAGGATCCTGTTGTCTCTAGGTTTCTGAGAGGTCTCTTACTGAAGCATCCGCCAAACTTACCACCATATTTATGCCACGTAGGTATTTAAACATCTCTACGACGGAGGACATTACATCAATACCTGAAACAGTGAACGTGTTCAAGGGAGAAATAGAGGACAGCCTCATCACATTAGAAGTGGATTTGGACCAGATATACTACCAGATCGACAAACTTAAAAGTGACAAATCCCCTGGACTGGATGGAATTCATCCGAGAGTATTAAAGGAGCTGAAGGTGGAAATTGGTGAACTACTGCAAAACCTTGCCAACCTGTCAATTAGAACTGGACAGATATCGGACGACTGGAAGATAGCGAACGTCACCCCAATTTTCAAAAAAGGGTCAAGAGGAGAACCGGGCAACTACAGATCGGTGAGTCTTACGTTTGTCCCTGGAAAGATGGTTGAGGCACTGATTAAAGATAGCATAGTCCGGCACTTGGATACACACGACCTGATGAGAGCCAGTTAACATGGCTTCAGGAAAGGGAAGTCATGCTTGACGAATTTACTACAATTCTTTGAAACAGTAAACAAACAAATCGATAATGGGGAACCAGTGGACATAATATACCTGGACTTCCAGAAAGCTTTCGACAAAGTTCCACACGAAAGACTTCTCAGGAAATTACAAAGCCACGGAATAGAGGGAGACATACTAAGGTGGATAGGCAAATGGCTGGAAAACAGAATACAGAGGGTAGGCATAAATGGGAAGCTCTTAGGCTGGGAGAAAGTGATTAGCGGTGTGCCCCAGGGCTCGGATCTTGGGCCCCTCTTATTTAATATTTTCATCAACAATCTAGAAGAAGGAACGTCCAGTGAAATCATCAAGTTTGCAGACGATACCAAGCTATGTCGGACAATCAGATCACAAAAGGATAGCGAGAAACTACAGAGAGACTTGAGCCAGTTAGAGAGATGGGCAAAGAAATGGCAGATGAAGTTTAATGTGGAAAAGTGCAAGGTAATGCATTTGGGCAGAAAGAACAAGGAGTACGGGTACAGCATGTCAGGTGCAACTCTGAGTAAGAGTGAACAAGAAAAAGAACTGGGAGTACTGATAGATAGGACCCTGAAACCATCCGCATAATGTGCGGCAGCGGCAAAGAAAGCAAATAGAATGTTGGGCATGATAAAGAAGGGAATCACGAGTAGATCGGAGAGGGTCATAATGCCGCTTTTATAGAGCAATGGTCAGACCACACTTGGAATACTGTGTCCAACACTGGTCTCCCTATCTAAAGAAGGATATGAAACTGCTCGAGAGGGTGCAGAGGCAAGCAACGAAGCTGGTAAAAGCTACGAAGAACGACTTGGAAAACTGGGACTGTTCTCCCTCGAGAAGAGGAGACTGAGAGGGGATCTGATTGAGACTTTTAAAATAATAAAAGGAATCGACAAGATAGAGCAGGACAAAAAGTTATTTACAATGTCAGATGTGACTAGGACAAGAGGTCATGGACTGAAGCTGAGGGGGGACAAGTCCAGGACAAATGCCAGAAAGTTCTGCTTCACACAGCGAGTGGTGGACACCTGGAACGCTCTCCCAGTGGAGATTGCTGCGGAAACCACCATTCTAGGATTTAAGGGCAAGTTAGCTGCACATCTCCTTAAAAGGCGCATAGAGGGATAGGGGTGACTAAGTTTTTGCCAGGTTAAACCTGGCTGGGCCTCCGCGTGAGCGGATCACCGGACTTGATGGACCCAGGGTCTGTTCCGGAGATGGCAGTTCTTATGTTACATAATGTAAATGCGCATGAGTTGAGTCTCTTTCATTTGAAAGGAAACTCTGCAATGAGAGGGCATAGGATGAAGTTAAGAGGTGATAGGCTCCGGAGTAATCTAAGGAAATACTTTTTTACAGAAAGGGTGGTAGATGCATGGAAGAGTCTCCCAGAAGAGGTGGTGGAGACAGAGACTATGTCTGAATTCAAAAGGTCCTGGGATAGGCATGTGTGATCTCTCGGAGAAAAAAAGAGATAATGGTTACTGTGGATGGGCCTTTATCTGCCATCATGTTTCTATATCTCTCCTCTCCCACCTTTCCTCCAAAGTATTGAGATCTTTAAGTCTGTCCCTTTACATCTTATGACGAAAACCATTGGCCATTTTAGTAGCCTTCCTCTGGACCGACTCCATCCTGTTTATCTTTTTGAAGGTGCGGTCTCCAGAATTGTACACAATATTCAAAATGAGGTCTCACCAGAATCTTATGCATGGACATCAATACCTCATTTTTCCTACTGGCCATACCTCTCACTATGCAACCTAGCATCCTTCTATCTTTCGCTGTCACCTTTTCAATCTGTTTGGCCACCTTTAGATCATTACATAATTTCACACCCAAGTCCTGTTCCTCCCCAACTCATTTGTCCCAGTTAGTCCTGTTAAGTCTCATGTTCATCACCCTTTTTAATTATTTTATTATGTAAAACTGCTTAGAAGTATGATAAGCGTTACAGTACTCTCCTGAAATTCGTGGGGGTTCCGTTCCAGGAATACCCGTGAATTTCAAAAAAAACGCGAATGCAGTTTAGGAGCAGATCGAAGGCAGGAGAGGGTAGCTGGTGCGCTGAAAATTGGATGGGGGATCATTCTCAGTATTTTCTGACCACCTCTTCCTGGTACCCAAGTCAGGCTACACCAATCAGGAGCTTTGACATGCTACCTGGTGTGTCAAAGCAGCTCCTGAGTGGTGTAGCCTGACTTTAGTACCAGAAAGAGGCAGTCAGAAAATACCGCAAAAGATTGAGTCTGCGATTCGCAAACCACAAATTCATGGGGGTTTACGGTATATTAAATTTTTTTTATTAAACTTGAAACTCTTTCATGGTCAAAAGTTCCTCACTTCCTAAATTGTACTGTTTTCTTGGGTTTTTGCAGCCCAAATGCATAAGAACATAAGAATTGACATACTAGGACAGACTGAAGGTCCATCAAGCCCAGTATCCTGTTTTCAACTGTGGCCAACCCAGGTCCCAAGTACTTGGCTATATCCTAAGTAGTAAAACAGACTTTATGCTGCTTATCCTAGGAATAAGCAGTGGATTTCCCTATGCCATTTTAATAATGGCCTGTGGACTCAGGACATTTGCCTCATTCTTCACAAATTTGGACATGCAACACTAGAATTGCCAGAGAAGCAATGGAACATGCTAGCTAGGTTAGAGGCAAACCAGAAATGTAAATGTAATATGTCACTGCTACTTAAACTTTGCTATTTCTCTAGTATTAGATTATCAGTATCTTACCAAAAATGTTGTTGCATTTCCTGCAGTGTCCCCTTACTATCTGTCTGATCTGTTGCTTAATTCAAAAAGATTGCTTCTGACCCAAGTAACATCCATGTCGACTGGGCAGCTCTTAAATCCGTGTGAGGATGTCTGTGTTCTCTATCAGAGCTAAGTATGGCTCTTGGTAGGTTACTTTTGCTTTACAGTGTATTTAGAAATCTGCTTTATCTTCACTGCTGGCTTTGCTTTGATCTCACTTGGGTGCACATAGGCATGAAAATCCCATAAGCATTTGAATTATCAGAATCCATTTGAGATGTATTATGATGTATTGTCTACATGTTCTGTGTATGGAACACTGGGACTTACACAATAAGCCTCCAGTTCTTAGGGATTGGATATCTTACAAAAAGTAATCAACCACCAGATAGGAGTTAGGATTGACTGTTATCAATATGTTTTCTATTTATGTCATATTAGTCTGGAACAATCTTTGTCCATTTTTCCCCGTATCTTAGGGGAACATAAGGATTCTTAGCTCTATAATGTCTTCCTGGCAAATAATTTTGTTTCGGCTTTTCCTTCAATACCCCTTTTGAACCTCATTATAATTAGTTGCCTTAATTACATCCTACAAAAATGTGGAACAGGTATGTATTTTCTTTATAAAATCTAAAAACTCACTCTTCTGTAATTCCTATTTACATGTGCTGACTGAATCTCTCTGCCCTTTCCATCCAGTGTCCACCCTCTTTCACTCTTCCATATGACTCACATACTGCATAGCTGACCCGGAACCTTTTCTCCGATGTCAGAATTGTGGGCCAGCCATGTACAGCGTGTGAATCACTGCACGCGCCGTCCCTGCACTGAGCTCCTGCTGGGGGATGATGAAGCGAATCCAGCTCCAACAAAGTAACAGGAAAAAGGATCTGCAAAAGTTAGAGGAATGGTCTAATGCCTGGCAACTAAAATTCAATGCAAAAAAATGCAGAGTAATGCATTTGGGTATTAATAATCGGAAGGAACCGTATATGCTGGGAGGTGAGAAGTTGATATGCATGGACGGAGAGAGGGACCTTGGGGTGATAGTGTCCGAAGATCTAAAGGCGAAAAAACAGTGTGACAAGGCAGTGGCTGCTGCCAGAAGGATGCTGGGCTATATAAAGAGAGGTGTAACCAGTAGAAGGAAAAAGTGTTGATGCCTCTGTACAGGACATTGGTAAGGCCCCACCTGGAGTATTGTGTTCAGTTTTGGAGACCGTATTTGGCGAAGGATGTAAGAAGACTTGAAGCGGTCCAGAGGAGGGCGATGAAAATGATAGGAGACTTGCGCCAGAAGACGTATGAGGAGAGACTGAGGAAAGGAGGGACAGGGGAGATATGATTCAGATGTTCAAATACTTGAAGGGTATTAAGGTAGAACAAAATATTTTCCAGAGAAAGGAAAATGGTAAAACCAGAGGACATAATTTGAGGTTGAGGGGTGGTAGATTCAAGAGCAATGTTAGGAAATTCTACTTTACGGAGAGGGTGGTGGATACCTGGAATGTGCTCCCGAGAGAGGTGGTGGAGAGGAAAACGGTGACTGAGTTCAAAGAAGCGTGGGATGAACACAGAGGATCTAGAATCAGAAAATAACATTAAATATTGAACTAAGGCCAGTACTGGGCAGACTTGCACGGTCTGTGTCTATATATGGTCGTTTGGGGGAGGATGGGCTGTACAGGGCTTCAATGGCTGGGAGGATTTAGATGGGATGGAGTAGGTTTTAATGGAGATTTCAGCAGTTGGAACCCAAGCACAGTACCGGGTAGAGCTTTGGATTCTTGCCCAGAAATAGCAAAGAAGAAAAAAATTAAAAAATTTAAATTGAATCAGGTTGGGCAGACTGGATGGACCATTCGGGTCTTTATCTGCTGTCATCTACTATGTTACCATGGCTTCAGGGGTGGTGTGGCGGGCAGGCAAAGAGGGATCCCTGGTAGCGGTTTCAGCAGGTGGGCGGGCAGGGAATCCCGGCAGCGACTGTTGCTTCTGTGGATGGGTCGGCTTTGGGGGAGGAGGTGCGTGTGGGTGGGGCAGACAACTTAATTTGGGGACAAAGCTGGAAGGCAGGGAGAGGGATGGGCATGAACTTGACAAAGAAGGAAGGGGCATGAACATGGGACACAGAAGGGAAGGAACAGAAAGGGAGAATTGATTGGCATGCGTGTGTGAGTTAGAGGGAATGAGATAGTGCATATGGGGAAAGGAAGAAAGAGGAAAATTGGGCATAGAGGGAGAGAGGAGTGAGGTAGAGATACATGGGGAATAGAAGGATGAGAGGGAGAAATGTTGGATATGGTGGTGGAGAGAGCAGATTGAAGGGGATGCAAGGGGGAGGAATGTTGGACATTGTGATGGAGGGAGAAATGTGGCATTGTGCTGGAGAAGGGTGATAGAAGGAAAAATGGGCATGGGGCTGGTGGGCAGTGGTGAAAAATGCTGCACTTGATCCAGGGGATGAGAGAGGGAGAAATGTTGGATGTAGCAATAGAGGAGGTGGGAAAGATGCCTGGATCTCTCAATACAGATGGACAATGAGAGAGGGAGACATATTGCCAATAAGGGTGGAGGAGAGAGGAAGAAAAGTTGGACTCATGGAGGGACAGAGAAGGAGAGATGTTGGTTGGGGAAGGGAATTGGGTCTGGAGGAGAGGAAGTGTGCAGGAGGCAGAAAGAAAGAAATATTGGAAATGCAACCAGAGACTCATGAAATTACCAGACAACAAAGGTAGGAAAAATAATTTTATTTTCAATTTAGTGATCAAAATGTGTCAGTTTTGTTAATTTATATCTGCTGTCTATATTTTGCTCTATATTTGTCTATTTTTCTATAGTTGTTACTGATTGCATATTATAAAGTCATCTGCCTTGACCTCTTTGGAACCCCCCCCCCCCCACCGACTATAAATGATAACTAACATTTTCTCTGTGTACAATGTGCTTTGTGGTTTTTTTTTTTTTTTATTTTATGGTTACCATTATGTATTAATAAGATTATATTGTGCATATGAAAAATGGATAGAAGAAATTGTGTTACAATTAGTACTATTATTATTGGGGTGGGGTCTGGGGCGGAGCTTGGGTGGGGGTAGTCTGTTGGTATTTGTTAGGCTTAGGGAGTACTTGGCTTGAAGAGATTGAGAAACACTGCTCTAAAGGCGCTGCAGCCAGCCTCAGTTCTAAGAAGTAACTGGATCTGGGAGAAGAGACTCTCTCAACCAGTCAGTCTTCAAAGCTGAGATCTTCGGGCTCCAGTAAGACCAAGGTCAGACTGATCCTAAACCCCCACACGTGAAGAGGGGTTGGCAAAACTGCAGCAGGCTTCCTGAACACCTGAGCCACCTGTGGATGCCTAAAAGCCTGGCTCAATCCCCTGCAATGCAGAAGGCGAGCTAAGCTACGGAACTAGGGCTACAGACACTAAGGTCTGCCAGCTGCAGACTCATGTCTGCTTCTTCTCCACATAGGCAGAGTTCTCCCTTGCACTGGGGAACTCTGGTGTACCGATAGCTGCAAAAAAAAAAAAAAAAAAAAAAAAAAAGAAATATACAGAGCAGATCGGAAAGACACCTTCCAGCTCGTGTGCACAAGGAAAAACTGACGGGGGCAGCAGAGCGCTCAGAAGGAGGAGGAGTTGAGAACCTGGAGTAGATTTCTTCTGCACTACTCATGAATATAGGGAGAATGACACATCTAGTACCGGGCAGAGCTTTAGGTTCTGGCCCAGCAATAGCTAAGAAGAAGGAAATTTAATTTAAGTCAGTAATTTAAAGAGTGGGTTAGGATGGGCAGACTAGATGGACCATTCGGGTCTTTCTCTGCTGTCATCTACTTTGTTATGTTACTATATTGCACTAGAGTTATTTATTTATTTGGGTGTTCATGTTTGTTATATTTTTAGATTTTCTAACAGGCAATTTCCTGAAACATGGTGGTGTCATTGAGTCTTTGGACTTTATCTGTTGGACATATGATGAAGGAACCTACTTGTTGGATTCAAAATAAAGATTTGTGTGCTTATAAAGAAGCTTTATGACCCTTCTTTTGCAGCTAAACAGCATCTTGTCTGGACCAGGCTTCCTTGACTCCTCAGTTTATTCAGACATGCATGCAAAAACACAAGTACACTAACTTGCAGTCACAAATACACACAGACATACAAGCCCATAAATGCACACACACATACAGTACACACCCCTCCAAACATAAACTACAGAGATATAAACTGTAGAGAAGGACCTAATGTTGACAGATATTAACCTACAGTAAATGACAAGCTAGCAAAAGCCGCAAGCGTGCTCATGCAAGTGTTTTTTAGTGCCTCTTGGCTCTGGCGAAACTGAAGATGACAAAAGATAATCTGACGAACCATCAGGGTGCACCACTAATTTCCGTTTTCTAAAAATTCCGTTTGTGTCGCTGGCTTTTGCTTCTCTCAGCCTGACTTGTTTAGAGTATACCGTAAACCAACGCAAAGTGGAGACCCCCCCCCACCCCCCCAGTATCTGGATGAGACCAAGAAAAAAAAAAGTCTTTTATTGTCCAGAAATTCTCTAGGCAGCACTACACAAATAGCGAATGATGTGCAGTAAAATATTAGGAGAGTACAATAAAGACTTTTTTTTTTTTCCTGTTCTCAACCCCATTTTTTTGTTTGCTTCTGGTTTTGTATGGTTCCCCCCCCATTTTTGTTTTATGATTAGAATATGACATCCAGATCCGAAAAAGCAGCTTTTCTTCATGAATTCATGCAAAGAATTCCTCGAATCGTGCTCTACCTGCTTTCCCCGCTTGCTGTACCTTCCAGCCAGCATTGAACGCCTAACCCTCCCTCACCCGGCCCCGCCCCCGCGTTAGGCCGCGACCCGGAAAAAAAGGAACGGGATTTTTCCCCGGCACGACCGGGAAGTGATACGTTCCCCCCCCCCCCGGCACAGCCTCCGAAAAGAAAGTCGGCGGCCTCCACGCGCCACCGAAACTCCTTCCCGCCCGCAGCGCCTCCGACTCCCCTCAGGCTTTCCTGACGTCATCAGCGGCTGCCGAGGGTCGCGCGGAGCGCGTCGGGTCACGTGAGGCGGTTGCCTACGCGCTGTTTGGGAGAGGGAAGATGGCGGACGGGGAGGGGTGCTGTGCCGCTGAGCGCGGGCAGATGCCGCCGGTTCCGGCCCTGCAGAGCATGCTGCGAGAGCTGGAGAGCGAGCTCCGGAGGGGCGAGGTGGCCGAGAGCTCGTCGCGGAACTACTGCCGGAGTTTCTGTCAGGTACGGGGGGGGGAGGGAGAAAGGGGAGGTGAGAGGCCCGGTGCTCCCTGAGAGAAGTGGGGGGGGAGGGATAGCGGTCCGACGCACTGTAGTGAGGCGCCCGCGAGAGGGAACTGAACAGGAGGAAGGAAGGCGCTGTGTGGAGCGAGCGCGGTCTTGTGCAACGGACGAGCCCGTGCCGCCCCCTCCCCGCCGCCCGTGGAGAGAAGAGACTGGTGTCCCGAACAAAGGGGGGAGGGTCGCTTTATTCTAGGTCAGGGTCCCTTGTAAGAGCTGAGGACATTTTATGCGCTGCTGAGAGTAACAAAAAAAAAAAAACAACAAAACAACGGCGGTTGGTTTATGGTAGTTTCTCGGGGGGGGGGGGATCTCCCGACCAACGGATGCGGCGCGTTATGGGTTTTTTTTTTGTTTTGTTTTTAAAAACTACCAAGAATGTTCCCCTTTTTTTTTTTTTAACGGTCAGTTCTGCTCCCGTTTGTTGCTCGCTCTCGTGTGTTGCTCGCTTTTGATTATTGCATTGCACCCAGCGTCTTGTTGTGATGCCATCGCCGCGTTTTGTGTTGCCATTCCGGGGCGACCGACGTTTCGCCGTTGTTTCTTTGAAGTCTAAGTGGCGTTGGTCCCGATCGCTCTTATTCTTGTCCGTAGTCTGGTAGCCTTTCATCTACATCTTTTGTTGACTTTTCTTTAACCCCCCCCCAAAAAAAAAACAAACAAACAAAAAACAAAACAAAACACAAAAACCCACAAAAACATAAAATAACAACAACAAAAAAACCGGAGTGCTTGTCTTACTTTAGAATAGTTTCACTTTCTTAACGGGTTTGTGTGTTAACATGTTTTTGCAGTTTTGGGAAAATTATAAATTTAAGATTCTTATCTACATGAGCAGTGGGTGGGTGTAAAAATAAATATTCTATATAAATTAAGCGTGAAGGATTTTCGGCACACTTAGATATACCTGGACATTTAAAATATAATGATGGCACAGAAATTGAAATACTTTGGTACTTGTATTCCTGTGTACTAAAATGTATATTCATATGAAAACTTAGTGCTTAAGACAAAAACCCCAAAATGTATTGTTAACGTTCATTGTACTATGCTGTTGACATTGGCATCATCAGTAAGGATGGTAATATGCAGATGAACACTGATTTCTGGTGTCAGATTTCATAACAGTGTAGTCATGCTTTGCTAAGTTAGCAAGATTGTCATTATAAATGCAAATGTTAATAATAGTATGTTACCATAGTGGGAAAATAGTGAATCTGATAATTCTTGTCAGTGTAGTATTATGGATTTAAAATTGCTATCAACAATAACACCACATAACTAACAGAGAAAACTAACAGCTTTATTTCATTTATTATTTAGCCTATCCTTTGAAAACTGCTCCAGACAGGCTGCATACAAATGTTTATGAAATACTGTTGTTATATTGGTGGACTAATCTGTGAGGGTTTCTCACAGAGGGCTCAAAAGTTGTGGGCTTTTTATTTAAACAGGCCCTAAATATTTTAAAATATGTAAAAGCCTGAAATGCTACTTTTTGCATGTTTCGGTTTGAAATAATAGTATGAAAGGAATGTTACTTAAGACCATAACTTAAGAATAGTCATGATTGGGTCAGATTAAGGGTCCATGTAGCCCAGTATCATGCTTTCTGCAGTGGTCAATCCAGGTCACAAGTACCTGGCAGAATCCCAAATAGTTGGTATTCTGAAAGAGGTCATTTACACGCTGTTTGTGCACCTTCCTACTGCCTAAAACTAGGTGTCATTATATACCCTTTAGGGCAGTTCTATAGCGGGGTGCTTACATTTGTGTGTGTGCGCAAATGTACAGAATACTGGCATTGATTCACCCGTGTGCAAATACACTATTGGCCAAAATTGTGGAAATAACTAGCATTTTAGGCATTACGCTTAAAAAAAAAATGGCTATAACATCATAATTGTATTTAATGCATAAATTTTCAAGTAATAACAGAAACTCTGTAATCACTTAAGACCAGCATAATAATTGGTATATTCACAAAAATAATTCTCTTCATAGGCTATCCAAGCTAATAATGATAATTTGTCTAGTTATCCAATGACTTCATCAGTATCACTAGTATTGCGTTTCATATCCCTTAGCCTTGATTACTGCCTCACATCTTCTTGGCATGCCATCCACAAGTCTTTGGAGATCAATAGGTGTCATTATGTGGAATCAGGAGTTGATTTTTGCTGCTGTCAGCTCATGTTTGTTGGATAGTCACTTTGCTGCTACTGCTCTTTTTTATCTGGCCCAGAGGTTCTCAATGGGATTGAGATCTGGGCCATTTCCCAGATCTAGCAAATCAGCCTTGTTCTCTTTGAACCAGGTGAGGTATTCTTGGCTGTGTGGCATGGGGTACCATCCTGTTGAAAAATGAATAGTCGACTGAAACCAAAGATGTCTCTGGCTGAGGGCAGGACATTGGGCTGAATGAACTTCTTTATGTATTTGTCAACTTTAATACTCCATCAAACACCTGCAATCAACCTAGAACATCTCTGGACATTCAGCCTCAAACTCATAGGATGCTACATGGTAGCAGTAGTACAGTCTGGCTAGCAGTCCTCGCTTGGTTGCTGACAAACATAGAGAATACTGTCACTGCTAAATATGGATATTTGGGTCTCATTGCTCCACAACACCTTCTTCTACTGGTGTATGGTCCAGCTCGCATGCTCTTTAGCCCAGTTCAAATGTTTATGATGCTGAACTGCATTGAAAAAGGTCTTTTTCCTGGGAATTCTTGCTCACAGGCCTGCTTTCACTAGTCTTCGGCAAACTGTCCGGCCTGACACCAACACCCCTGTTTCAGCCAGTGACTTCTTGATGTCAGCGGTAGTTAATTTCCGTAGAGCCATTCTCACTATCCTATCAGTCTGAGGTGTTGTAACCTTTTTCTAGCCCCTTCCAGCCTTGTTTTTGATGCTTCTAGTCTCTTCAAAGTTCTTGCAGAATTTCAGTACCCCGGACGGTGATCAAACCTTGATCAAATTTGGCTTCAATCTCTTGGGAACAGTAGCCTTCTTTTCTTAAGGTTAGGGCTGTTGCTCTTTTTAGGCAACCAGTCAAGTTTCTAAGAAACTTATCATACAACTGTAATTTTAGTATATTTAGACAATTAATATTCATTTAATGCAATTATATCACAATTAATGAAAAATAACAATTCAAATTTTGTCATATCACACAACAGAACTTTAGACAACACCCACAAGCTTTGACGACAATAGAGCATCAAAATGAAACACACAACCTGCTGTACTGTATGGGCTCAAAATCTTGGCAATACATATAAAAAGAAACACAACCGATTGCTTACCTTTTTGATGTCAAATTATTAAGTCATTCCCAACCACAAAATAAAATTACTACACAAATATTACCAGTAATGTGTATAAACAATCAAAGAATGTTTATAAATATCGTATGTTGCAGGATTGATGGGTACAATTAGAGGGATACTATACAGAGCAAAATGTTTTTAAGTAAAAGATCACTTATAGGTCATTGACCTGAGAGGGCCGCCACGGGAGCGGACTGCTGGGCATGATGGACCTGTGGTCTGACTCAGCAGAGGCGATGCTTATGTTTTTATTAAATAAGTAACTGAAGCAACGGTTGAATAAAGTTCTGTGATCTCAAAAAACTCAGTGTTTTCACAATTTTGGTTACTAGTGTACACACAAAAAATGTCTCTATTCAATCTCAGTATGTAAGGGCATGCTTAATTTATGGGGCAATTTTATAAAGTGGCTTTTAAAAGTAGGCACCACTTAAGCATGTCAAAAGTTAGGCACTTTTGTGCATTAGACCAGGGGTGTCAAAGTTCCTCCTCGAGGGCCGCAATCCAGTTGAGTTTTCAGGATTTCCCCAATGAATATGCATGAGATCTATTAGCATATAATGAAAGCAGTGCATGCAGATAGATCTCATGCATATTCATTAGGGAAATCCTGAAAACCCGACTGGATTGCAACCCTCAAGGAGGGAGTTTGACACCCCTGCATTAGATGCTATTCTTTAAGGTAGTGCCATACGTAGTGCATATAATACTGTAGACCAGCGGTCTCAAACACGCGGCTCGCGGGCCGCATGTGGCTCTCCAGGTTTTATTTGTGGCTCGCGGTCTGGACGCGATCAACAGCATTTCTCTTCCCCTTTCCCTTCCTTTTGGAGCAGCAGCGTGTCTGGCTGGCTCGTTCCGTTCAAAGCCGCGGGTTGGCGGCTCCTCGCGCTATCTACTCCTGCATCGGAAGCCTCTCTGACGTCACAACATCAGAGAGGCTGCAGACGCAGGTCCGGATCTCGCAAGGAGCTGCCACCTGGCGGCTTTGAACGGATCGAGCCGACCAGACACGCTGCTGCTCCACAAGGAAGAGAAGGGAAGGGGAAAAAGATATGCTTTTGCTACATAGGAAAGGGGGACCCTAGGGAAATGCTGCTGCTGCTGTACAGGGAGAGGGAGGGAAAGGGAAAGAGAAATGCCTCTCCTGCACAGGAAATAGGGAAGGGAAAAGGTGCTTCTGTTGCTGCTGCACCCAATTGGGGAAAGAGAGGGAAGGAAGGAGAAGGGAGAGGAGAGGAACAAGAGAAGTAGCCAAGTTCATGGGAGGGAGGGAAGGAAAGGAGATATCAGACCATGGAGGGGGAGGGAGAGATGCCAGGGCATGGGGGAAGGGAAGGAGACAGATGCCAGATCAGGGGAAAGGAAGGAAGGAGGGAGAGAGAGAAAGCAAGGAAAGAGATGCCAGACCATGGAAATAGGACGGAAGAAGAGAGAGATAGGAAGGGAAGGTAAGACATGGAAACATAGATTTTGAAAAGAAAGCAGAAAAATTGAACATTAAGTTAATGCCAAAAATGGATGCAAGGCAGTAAGTGAAGATGGAGAGAAAAACAGTCAAAGGACAAGAAGGCCCTGGAAACATAGTTGAAAGCACAGAAAAATAAAGTCGCCAGACAACAAAGGTAGGGAAAATGATTTTATTTTCAATATAGTGATTGAAATGTGCCAGTTTTGAGAAAGAAAAGGTATTGAACTTTAAATGTGAGTGCTGCAGAAAAAAATAGAGTACTTGGAGGGCCGCAGAAAAAATAGTTAATGTCTTATTAAAGAAATGACAATTTTGCATGAGGTAAAACTCTTTATAGTTTATATATCTTTCCTTTTAACTGTTAAAGGAAAGTTTTATAAACTATAAAGAGTTTTACCTCATGCAAAATTGTCATTTCTTTAATAAGGCATTAACTATTTTTTCTGGGGTCCTCCAAGTACCTACAAATCCAAAATGTGGCCCCGCAAAGGGTTTGAGTTTGAGACCACTGCTGTAGACCAAGCATGTCACTGGATGCACTTAGGCATGCCCACTTATGCCTGCCATTGACAAGGTACAGGAGGCCAATGTTGACCTTATGTTAGTATTCTACAACAGAATCTTGATGCTGAGATGTCATAGAATTGACACAGAGCGCATAACGATGGGGCCCCTAGCCTGAGGCACCAAGTTGCGGAATTGCCCCACAGCGAACTGAGAGGGAGCCCTACAACTGCACTGCTTCCTGAGCGGGGTGGTGCCCCAACATTATTGTTTCAATTGCAAGGGACAGGCAGATTCTCTGGAGACCTGCAGAGCTTCCCTGTCCCTGACTACTGAAAATGTGATAATGAAACAGCACCCCTCTAAACTGTCATTTGGGCAGCTTCAGCATCTGGATATCCACAGCCATACCAACTGTATGGCTGGTGTAAATGCGGCTGCCCAAATGTAGGTCTGTCCATACCACATTATGCTAGTATTCCATAATGGAACCTAGACACCCAGGTTCCACCATGAAAGGTGCCCCCACCTCACATCCTTGGGGGTGCCTAAATGGAAGTGCCCTGCTATAGAATTGCCCTTTAATTTGCAAATTTAAATGCTCTAACAGTGTGAGTTCAGTTAGTTATGGGAAAATGTAAGCACCCAAAAAAGTTAACACTTTGACCTCTATTAACTAAAAGGCAACTTTTGTAGTGTGGTAATGTCTCCAAAACAAACCCAACTCCTAATAATATAAGGAAAGCCATATCATGCCAGTCCAAGGTTCATCAAGGCCAGCATCCCGTCTCTGATAGTGGCTAGTTGGGCAGGTACTTTCTAGATCCCAAAAGGTTGATCTGTTTCATGTAGCTTATTTCCAGGGATGACTAGTACTCGAAAAGGGGTAGCAAAAGTATTGGAAAGGCTATCTGGCTAATAATTTTTATGGACTTTTCCTCCAAGAATTTGTCCATAATCTCATAATAAATTTCTGCAGATCATATACTGTGTGAAAAATAAATTCTGTGATTTTTGTCTGCTAGTCATTAGTTTAGTGGAGTGTTCTCTTATTTTTGTCTTGTTCAAGAAGGTTAAACAACTGTTCCTCTAGTTAACCTTTTATCCCACTCATTATTTTATACATTTCTGTTACATCACTTATATCATCTATGCCAGGGGTGTCAAACTCAGGCCCGCGAGAAAATACCAAATGTCTACTAGAGCTGGCCCGCCAGGTATATCAATGTAGGACAGGTATACTATCTTCACGATGTGTCAGTTGTTTTTAGACCTTTCACTTTTATTTATTATTTTTAATCAGGTTTTAATTCATCATATGACCATCGATTTCTTTAGCATTTTTTGTGCCACTTTTTGCTTATGATTATGGTTGTGACTATGGCAATTATCATGTGACACCCCCCCCTTTTTAAATTGCCGCTGTTTTTCGAAACGGGTTTACTTTTGGTTTGCTTAACTCAGAGCGCTACAGATTGTCTCTACTAGGTAAGAGTTGCCATGGCTTTATTTCATTCTTTCTTTTTATTTTTAACATGCACATAGTTATTTTAAGTTATCTTAAGTTCTCATAAAATATTAGCTGATGGTTTTTATGTTTTTTATAGTCTATTGCCACACTGCGATGGCTACACTTTTTTCACGCTCTGCAGCAGACTTTTTATTTATGCATTTTTAAACCTTTTCACACGTAAGGTTTTGTTATTTATTTTTCACTATTTATATTATACATTTTTTGTTGGGTTTTAGTTTATTATGTGCCCGCGGTGCTTCTTAGGCCACTTTTGTTGACACTCTTTTAGTTTATTTTGCCAAACCTTGTCCTTAAACATGGTTAGAACCACGGCACTTGTTTTTGTTGGCCCGTAACTTTGCCAAAGCTTTTAAATTTGGCCCACTGTGTATTTGAGTTTGACACCCCTGCTCTAGGCTGAGAAACCATGACCTGTTTAGCCTCCTTTCATAAAGGAGGGTGTTCTAACCCCTTAATTTTTCTTGTCACTTTTCTCTAAAACTTTTCTAGTTCCACTATATCCTTTTTTGAAATGGGCAATCAGAACTGCACACAGTACTCAAGGTGCACTGGCACCAAGACCCTATATAGAAGCCTAATGATATTTTGGGCTTTTGTTCTCTGTTCCTTTTCAAATAATCGCTGACATCCAATTTTCTTTTTTAGCAGCTGCAGTCCACTGAGCTGGAAATTTCAATATGTTGCCCACAATGATGCTTAAGATCATTTTCTTGGTTAATGACTGCTAACTTAGAGCCCAGCATTTTGTACCTATAGCTGGGGTTATTTTCCCCTCTTTGCATCACTTTTGAACTTGTCCACGTTACCCCCCCCCCCTTTATGAAGCCACATTAGGGTGTTTTATCGCCAGCCGCAGCAGTAAAAGCTCCCAGTGCTTATAGAATTCCTATGAACATTGGAACTTTTACTGCCATGGCTGGTGATAAAAAACCCAAACACGGCTTCATTACTGGTTGTGTTAAAATCAGAGTTAGAGAAACAAGCTATTTTAAAGTTGTATTTCATGAAAAAACAAGCTTTGTTTTGTGGCCAATGAGTAACAGTTTTCCCCGATGTATCTAAGCGGACTCATTTGAAGAGGAAGCAGTTTCTGTTGCTCAAGCGATGGGTATGACCTTCTTAAAATTCCCTTGCGAATGCCTTATCTTGTATGCAAGTGATAAATGTGTTTTTGGATTCAGTCCAGTTAGATGGTTTCCTTAAAAATAAACCTTTGCAGATAGTTTCTTGATTTCCTTTTTTTTTTCTTAGCTTGGGAGGATGTTTGACATTGAAAAGTGAACCACATGTTTTTGCCTGTTAAAGATATTCATATTTAGTTTAGTTACTTTAATGTCCTAAGATTCGGTACGTGCGGCCAGAATAATGTGGACTAGATCATTGATGATGATTATTTTCTTTTGTATTGTTTGATGTGTATTTGTATATGCTGATGTTGAATTGATATTCCTATATGCTTGCTAATTAATTGTAATAAAGAATAAAAAATAAAAATAAAGTAAAATATATAAATTGCATCAATAGTTTCTAATCTACATCAAGAAGGAACTTTGCTAGAAAACAGAGAAATCACAATCTTCCTGTATTAAGAATAAACAAGCTTGGAAAAGTAACTTTTAAATCCTTAATATACCTGACTAACACTTCTAAATAGTCAAACAAAGAAAGGCAAGGGTGGTGTCTTTCCAACTGGTAAAGAAGTTTTTATTAAACAATTAAAAAGTGGCTGGGGAGGATTAATAAAAACTTCTTTACCGGTTGGAAAGACACCACCCTTGCCTTTCTTTGATTGACTGTTCTTTCTCAAAGGTGAGGTGTTCTTCTGCTTTAACACTTCTTTTTGGGGGGAATTCTTAACTTAAACACTGCGTACCAACAAATAACAAAAGGTAACATTACAGTGCACATCACAGAAGCACCACAGAACCCTCAACATAACCCACCAATGTAAGCAGTGAAAATGATGAATGCAGGCAATAATGTCTCTAGGGAAATCCCCCTTCTTCGAACCCAACGTATGGTGAGCCCTATCCACTTTCAGGGTGCCCGGGTCAGAGACAGAATCCCCCTCCTTAGCAAAGAGAAACTTATACAGCTCTTACACCACGGCCGTGACATCTCTATACTCCCCTATATCTTACACCCCGGATCTGTACATTGTTCCGCCTGGACCTGTTCTCCAGGTCCTCCATTCTCGCACAACAGTCCAGGAGATCTTTTTGTACAGCCCTCATATTGGTAGTGATCACTTGCACTGCTTCCTCTTGCTCTCCAATCTGCCGTTTGGTATCTTCCACCCTGTCCAGCAGGTCTGCAGAATCTTGCCAGATCTCCTTGACTGCATCTTTGATTTTGCTCTTTACAGCCGCCACCTCGTTTTTTTATGTCCGAGGCCCACTGTTGTAAATCGGCTTTAGTAAGAGCCGATGGGGAAGCTCCCCGTTCCGACTTGTCCTCAGAAGCGCTGTCTCCCGACTCACGCGTGGACATGCTGGAGGTCCCGTGCACATGGCGGAGGCCTGCTTTCTCTCCTCCACACTACAGCTGTCTCCCCTTATCTGTCTTCTTCCGGGACGGCATGATTCAATCGCGCTTGGTGTCTCACACCCCCGGCTCTCCAACGTACTCAGTAGGTGGACAATAAACAGTGGGAAAAGTGAGGCAATATGCTGCTGAGAGTCGGAGCTAGTTCCCTAACCCTCCATCTTGGTCGGTGCCGTAAGCCCTGTTTAAACACTTCTAAACAACAGAATTATCAATCATTTTTTTTATCTAAAAGAAAATTCTCCAAATGCGTGGGATCTGAACCCCCTCCAAAATATTTCTATTACTAGAAACAAGAAGAATGTCTTTAAATTTTTTTAAAAACAGTATACAGTAAAACCTTGGTTTACGAGCATAATTCATTCCAAAAACATGCTTGTAATCCAAAACACTCATATATCAAAGCAAATTTCCCCATAAGAAATAATGGAAACTCAGATGATTCGTTCCACAACCCAAAAACTTTAATACAAAATACTGTATGTACTTGTATTGCAAGACCTCGTTCGTTTAGAACAGTCACTACACTCATGCAGTGTCAGAGAGAAGAACCATCGGCTCAGTTCTGATGTTGTGATGTGTGTGTATATACAAGAAGGATGCCTTCCATTGAATAAATTATCTAATTGTCTTTGGCGAGGGAAATTGAAGATAATTGCTTCTATACAATATGACCTAGTCTTCCTGCTAGAACCATATTTGCTGATATATAGGGCACACTTTTTTCCCCTTAAAATATGAGGGGTGTCTTATGCGCTGGTAATCAAATTATGAGTTGAAATTTCAGTCAGTCTAAAACTTCTGGTTTATATTAATATACAGTCACGTTGTTTCTACTCTGACGCTACGAGGTCTTACAAGTACGTACTGTACACATGTGTCACGTTTCTGGGTTTTGAGATTGAAGATTAAAAGGTACCTAACTACAGGGTTCCCTAGTTACATTTTTTTGTGGACATACATAACTATAAAATTTGTACAGTAAATCATGGAAATTCATGAAAAATGGTAGAAAACTTTTTTTCTTAAAAATGTGTATTAAAAAGGGGTGCGTCTTATATGCCACTGCATCCTATTCACTGGCAAATAAGGTGATTAAATCAATTCCACTAAATATGACACTTGGTCATATAGAATATTAAAAATCATAATACGAAGCTTAAAATAAATCCTTGCATTTACTGGCTACCAATGTAATTTAACAAAATATTGTGTAATTCTATCATATTTAGAGATGGAAAATATTACCCTCACTGCAGTATCCTGTTCAGTTTGTAATCATTTCAACAATCCTTTAGCATATCCACTTAGGTTGAGTAGATCTGGAGACAGGAAACATTGTTATAGCTTGACCACAAACAACAAATCCTTTTTTTTTTTTGAAAACTGGCTTTCAAAACCAACATTTTTTTGAGCTTCTGTTTGAAAAGATTACCAGCAAGGTTGCTTTTTTGAAATAACATCTTGATATTACTCTAAAAGTTTTGACAAATCCAATATCAAAATTAATATCACAAGCTCCTTCCTGACCAAAACACCTTAGTTCCTTGAGGAGGATAATATATACTATTAACATTAATTAAATAAACAGAAATCTGAAGGATATCTTTAAATACATTTGGGAAAGCTCTAGAAGAGCTAGGAATGGGTAACAGGAAAATGTAATAAAAGCAAATTATATGCTCTAGAAACCTTTTCAAAATTCTCCATTTGATGATGAATAACTAAGCTGTCCTTGCTAGCAGCCTGACAGGTGGAAACTTGAGGCACCACCTTCTTCACCTTCAATTCAGTTTTAGAGATTGTACTATTCTGTTTAGCTTAGTTGTTGCTTTTTTAGTAAATTTAGTTAAATTGATCAAACTATCTTGAAGTGTTCTTTCCATTTGAGAAACAGCCTGTGTCACATCATTCAATGAAGTGTCATGTGTTTTAAATTTTGCGGTTGTTTCTTTTAAGGAAGGTAGAGTTAAGGTAACTGCTGTTGGTATTTAAACATGGTCAATTAAATTATTCCCATGACTAGAGAGAATAGATATGGGAGAGAGGCCAGCCAATGGATTGCTAGGCCCTGTTGGTGGCTTATGCTCTCTATAACAAGGGCATTACTCATCTCCCTAATTGCAGCTGGTGAAAGAAAAACATCCAAAAGAGAAACAATTCTTACAGATGTAGAAACAACTACTGCCATTGGTTGTAAATGCTGATCCATAGGTCCTTTAATTGTTCCTGAGGCCACATCTTTGCTCCTCTCTGCTTTGCGTTTCTCTATGGAGAGCAGAGAAGCACACTCCTCATGCTCCAAAAGGGTGGTACCTGTGTCTTTGGTCACAACCCTATAGGCATGTGCCCATAGCCACATGCAGTGGCAAGGACACTGAGATATAGCTGGAACAGAGCCCCTTAGATGATGACTCAGCAGCAGGGGGTCTACTACAGTGCCTGACATCAAACCTCCTCCGGTTCACCAAAGCTTTGGTGTCTTTTAAGGTCTCCTCAAGCGAGATGGCACCTGGACCTGTTCTTAAGCTGAAGATTTTGCTACCAATTTTCCAGTACTTTCTAAAGGGGCATTCTGTGATTCCTCTTGCCATTCTTGTCAGCTGCCTGTTTTCCCATCTTCCTGTGAGGATTAGACTTCTCTCAATTTCACAGACCTTCTTTTCCTGACGGGTCCACAGGTGGGCTTGCTTGTGAGAGCGCTGTTTGGGTTGCTAGTGACACCCTTGTATGGAGGACAGTCTAGGTTCCTTTCTTTCAAGAAAGCTGGAACTTTTCCTCTTCTATTCCCTCTGAAAGGATGGGATGTCTTTCTGGGTATGATCAGGGATGCTGACCTCAAGGACGGCTTTTGACAGTGCTGGTAGTGTCCTTCATGTACAGAGGCTGGGGAGTCTCTGTAGATGTATGGACGCAACGAGCCTCGGCAGTTGAGTTGTACAAGAGGGACCTTGACAGCGGCCTATCCAGCCTTTCCTCTAAGATTGCAGTCACCTGTTTGACACCAGGTGATGTGGCCCAGTCTTTCCAGCAGTGTGTGGTCCCTTTGGCTGCAGTTCCTTGGGGCACATTGCTTTGGCTCCCTCTTTGGCATCACTCCTATCATGCCCGCTTATCTGGCATGCTCCCTCTTGGCATAATTTCCGGTTTTGGTTCTTGACACCTTGCAAACCTCTCTTTCTGCTGCGGTACATGACGCCTTAGGCCTCTTTGGCCCTGTTTCATCTCTGGATAAGCACCATCTTTTGACCAGCTCTCTGTCTAGCAGGAGAATGGGACACCTTTTTCTGGGTTGGGCACAGCTCCTTCTCTTGAGCGGCCACTTCTAGAGTCTAACTTCCTCTGTGCAAAAGGTGATGAGCAGCTCCTTCTTGGGAGCATTTTCTTTTAGGGGTACTCTCCACTTTGCCCCTTGGGGTGCAGCCTTTACCAACATGGCTCCGTTCTGGATGCCTACGGCCGAATGATTCCGACCCCTGCCATAGCTCAGCTCCATTTTTAAGCTTAGAGCGTGGCACCTTATGAATGGAACATCTTCTCAGGAGGTAGAATGGTTAGCTGATAACTTGTCCAACTGAGCTTCCCCACTGGAGGTAGAGTGCATCCTTGGCTGCAGTGATGATGCAGCTCTCTAGCTGTATGTGGAGTGTAACTTCGGCTGCATGTGGAATATGACTCCCATCTTTGGATGTAGAGCATGGCTCCCCTGGACTGATTTGTCCAGCTTTGTCTTTTGATGTTGAAAACGCATCCACTTGTCAGCAGAAATGCATTTTTAGAGGTAGAACACGGTTCCAATTGAAGGTGGAGCACAGCTCCTTCTTTGGATATACAGCACAGCTTCTCTTGCTTGCTTAGCACAATTTCATCATTGGCGACAGATGCAGCTCCATTTGGTGGTTGGACATGGCTACACCTTTTTAATGTGGCGTAAGGCTCATCTTGTCTGTTTGGTGCAGCCCCAGGGTGCAGCTCCATCTTTGGTTGTGAAGTATGGCTCCTTTTGGCACAGTTTCGCTGTTTGTTGAAGAGCATGGCTCCATTTGGCTGTTTGGCCAGCCTCCATTTTTGGAGCTGGAGTGCACATCCACTGGCCTGCTTAGAGTGTCCCCTTCTGTGGGGAATTCCTGCTGGGTACATTTATATCTTCAGATGTAGGGTGCTGCTCTGGATGCCTGCTTGGCACGGCTGCATCAGGTATACATGTACATAACGTTCTTTTCTCAAGTTTCTTCTCCAGAGTAGGTGTATTTAGATTCTGAAATCTCTGTATTTAGTGTAGACTGCTCTATTTTGGTAGCCCTGCTCTGTGCTGATCTCAAATCTTTGTTTTTCTGTAAGTCTGGCTTCCAGATGTGGATTCACTGTGCCAAATGAGGGCCTTTATTTATTCTTGCTATTTTTCCTACTGTTTGATGCTCAATGTTTCTTATGTTGTTCTCTCCCCAATCTACTCTTCAGTCTTTCTGTATCAGGGTGGATTTAATTTAAATCAAATCGATTTAAATCACTAGTCTGAAAGACTTGATTTAAATCATGGTTTTCTCATTATATTCATTGCCAATCAGTACTGCCGAAAAAAGGAATACTGTATTTGCTTATTTCACCTCTTTATTTCTTCATAACAACTGTATCAAAATGACGGTAACATGTAGTAATAATAACAAATATTTTTACTCAAATATGACAGTTTCTCAAGGCAGTCTTTAAGAAATATGATGAAATCAAAATGTTTACCAACCCGAAGATCCTACTTGTTCAAGCATGTTTCTTTTGTCATCTTTATCCTAGCACTTTTCATGATATTTCATTCAGGCAACTAAGCCTTACATTTCTTTGTTACAGTTTACATTTGTTTGTTTACATTTTGCAAGCTTACCTGACTTACCAATAGATAGAGGAACTTCATTAAAATATTTCCAAACTGGGTCTCTCTTATGACCTGCTGCCATCTAGGTTACTCCTTCAAAGAGAGAATAATATGATAAACCTCAGGCTATACACATAAAGATCCAAAGACTTATGGAGCGTTCTGCTTAGAGCAGGGGTGTCCAATGTCGGTCCTCGAGGGCCGCAGTCCAGTCAGGTTTTCAGGATTTCCCCAATGAATATGCATGAGATCTATTTGCATGCACTGCTTTCAATGCATATTCATTGGGGAAATCCTGAAAACCCAACTGGATTGCGGCCCTCGAGGACCGACATTGGACACCCCTGGCTTAGAGGGTTTCACTTTAATTTTTACTACTTGCCCCTCCCTCCTCTTAGCTGCTATAAGGGGTTGATTTTGTGTACATCGATTTACAAAAGAACAATGGGGATAAGTAAGGTCTTTTTCCTAACTATATATTTTATTACATTTTTGCTGTGAAGAAACAGCATGCTTTCTCTGCAGACATAAATTCACAAAGTTTTGAGAAATGCAGAACCAAGCATCTGTGATAATATATTCTAGATAGAAAAATTGCCCCATGACATTATGAATGGATTAATGGAATTTATTTACCAAAAAATGTAAACATTGCATGAATGTACAGCCTCATGCTACATAATTAAAAACGAATCCTTATTTCACGATGAATAACTTTTGGACTATAATGTATCTTCAATAGAAAACTATCTTTAGATAGATTCTCCTCCAAAAAGCATTTTTTACTAAAATACTTTTTTGAGGAGAATCTATCTAAGGAAAAATTATGTTCTTACCTGTTAATTTTCTTTCCTTTAGACGCTGCAGATGAATCCAGAGCACCACCCTTTCTGGATATTGTGTCGGTTGTTTCTTTTGCAGCTTTCGAAGTTTGTTATTATTGATGGTTGTATTCTGTATTATTGCCTTTTGAGATTTGTTATGGGACAGAAGTTTTTTACATGCTATGCCTATTGATGGTTATGGATGCTTGGGCAAGGAGCTATACTGGAGATACAGGAGGAGTGCCAGCCAATAGGGACCACCTGTTAATCAGTTTCTCTATCTCTGCCTGCTAGTAGATGTGTGCTATCCCATTGGTCTCTAGATTCATCTGCTGCGTCTAAAGCAGGGGTGTCTAACCTTTTAGCTTCCCTGGGCCGCATTGGCTGAAAAAAATGTTTCTGGGGCTACACAAACGCGCAAACGCTGCAGCAAGGCAGAGGAGGGAGCCAGCAAGACGGTAAACACCCGGGGGCAGCGGAAAACACTGCATCGCCCTAGACCAGGGCCGCACAAAATATTTCACGGGGCCACAGGTTGAACACTTCTGGTCTCAAGGAAAGAAAATTAACAGGTAAGAACATAATTTTTCCTTAGATAGATTCTCCTCAAAAAAGCATTTTATTAAAAAAAAAATCTGTTTTAAATTTTAAAAATGACCTTTTTTAAAAAAAAAAAAAAAATCATCTATTTTTATCCACCTTGTTCTATATAGTAATTCTACCCCAGTATTCTTTCTTCATTCTGATAGTCAGTGTATTCTGTACCTGTTTGTTGTAGTCTTATGCATAGTGTGTTTCTTCAGGCTGATACTGAAAACCAAGTATGATCTCATAAGTGGTTTTGTTTCAGTTTGAAGAGCTGTAAAATATGTGAATTCTAATCATTCAAATCACCGAACAGCAAGAATTTATGACTGGAAAGGGGGTGGGCTTGAGCAGGTTGGGTGGGGGTTGTGTTTAAAAGTATTTTGGAGAGTGGCAAAATTCAGCAATTCTTTGATTGAATGCCCCTTTACTATATATTAGAGTTCCTTTCTATTATGTTTTTAGTTTTGTAAGCTGCATAGTTTGTAGCGGTTTAGTAAGTAAATAAATGAAATTAAATATATCTTTGTGGAAATAACATTTCCTGTGCCTATACCACCTCAGTTCTGTGGTCTCTGAAAGTGAGTTCTGCGTCTGACCTGCTTGCTACCTCTTTCTCCTTTTAATGCTGTAACAGCAAAAGTCTTTCCACCATACTTTATTCTTTGCTACCTTTACTACTCTAATTTCCTACGTCTCTTAATATCGCTAGATATTCTCTCCTATGATGCTCTTTGAGATCTTTCTATCTATAGTTTTTATTTTTTTGTGGCCCATTGCTCTTCTGCTTCACCTACATTATTCCATCTTGCTAATTCCTTCTTAAAGTTTACCAGAGTTGGTATTTTTGAAATCCAGGACTTGGTCTTTAAACACTGTCCTTTGTTAAAATGAAAAGAAAAATATGTAAGTGATGTCTTTCTGTCATCATTTCTTTGCTTCCAGTTGGCCTCCTTGTGCAAATCCTGGACGTGCAACATGAACCATGTCTTCTGGTCTAGTATGGCCCGAATTTCAAGTTTAGAGAAATGAGGGATCTAGTAGGCCTCACCTTTGTTATGGTAGCGTTTTTTCCCCTAGTTGTTTGGCCCATAAGGGGAGAGATAAGCTCGTGTAGTTTCTAGACGTTGCACAGCAATCTTTGCCCACTTGCTGTGGAAGGCTGTTGTCTGTTAGCTTGGCCTAGGTCCATGATTTCAGGTTCCAGTCCTGGGAGAGTTGTAGGTGCTTTGTTGCCAATCTGGGGCACCCATCTTCACTTTGTCCTCATAGGTCTTAATGTGATATTTTCATTCCCATAATTGGGGGTGAACTGTTGGCTCCTATCGAGGTTCTCTCTCCTTGGTGCTGGTTCAGCATTATGTGCACATGATTCTATCTTGCCGCATTTGGGGCGACATAGTCTGTTTCTCCAGATGGTGAGCGCACTTCACCTATCCCCAACCCTTTATGTCATGTCTGTATGTCCAAATTGGATTGTGAGCTCTTCCATGCAGGGACTGTCTATTGGATGTCAGGGTGTGCACTGTGCAAGTGCTGTGTATGCCTTTCAGCACTATATAAGTGATTAAGTAGTAGTAACTTGGATGCTTTGCAGGAAGCAAGGCAAGCTTTGTCTAGCAGTTCGGCTTGCTTCCTAGGTCTATATGTCTGGCTTAGAGTGTGTGTCTGCCTAGCTCTATCACATGGTCCTCTCTTGGGGAGTTAACGCTCTGGTCTTCCTGCATGTTCCCACTGGCTCCATCTTGGGATATGGCGTGTTGTTTCTCCTGGAGCTTCCGTATGCCTCCACCTCTGGATGTGAGAGCTGTTTCCCTGATGGGCCAGAGTGGCTAAGTCACTGCTGTTAATTTCTCTAGAAGTTCATAATGGTTTACATAAGAGAAATAAGAACAATATCAAATAATTAAAATAACAGAACAAATTACAACTTGTTCAAAACATATTCCCTAAACAAATATGTTTTCAAAGATTTCTTAAAACTCTTATAATTTCCTATTAAACCAATTTGATCTGGTAAAGTTTTCCAAAGTTTAGTTGCCTGATATGCCCATGTCTGAGTGAACACTGAAATATTTTATCCTTCTTACCTTTGGAAATTGAAAAAAGGATTGCTATCTCAAACTACAGAATTTGATTTTCAAATAACATAATAATAGAGGCATATAAGTAGGAACATCTCCTTGATGTATTTTAAACAACGTACAAAAAAATTTTAACTGATTTTTGGCTTCAACCAGAAGCCAGTTTAATTTCAATATATACGGTGTGATTCTATCTCCTTTTTTCCATCCAGATATAAGCCTAATAGCTTGTCCTGGATCGGTAGTGTGGAATGTTGCTACTCCTTGGGTTTTGGCCAGGTACTGGGGACCTAGATTGGCCACCAAGAGAACGGGCTACTGGGCTTGATGGCCATTGAGGCTATTATGTCCATGCTCAGTATTGTCCATTTTTTGTGAGGTCTGTGAAAGAAATAAATAATCTTTAAACCTCCAACTTTATCAAGACAACAAAACAAATTAGTGCAAGAGGGGGATCCAAAGCAAAAAGAAACAGCCTTTACAATGATAACTAGAAAAAGTGTAAATTAATATTGTAGCAAATGGCGTATTTCATCTTCTTTGTATTTTTTTTTTTTTTTTTTCAGCTATGATCTCCCTGCTTCTCTGAAATGACAGCTAACCATAATTGCCTGACACATCAGAGGTCTTCTCCACTGGATGAATATGACTGAAATTTGGGAAGAATGGTGACTTTGGTAAGAGACTTTTCTGCCAAATCTCAGTCAAATCCATGTAGTGAAATTATCCCTGATACATGAGCACAGAACTGTTTTTAAGTATGCTTATTAGCCATGGGGAAGGTACCTAAAAGGGTGAAAAAAAATCAAATGATATGGCCTTGTTGGGTTTTGTTTTTTTTTGGGGGGGGGGTGGAAGGGGTCCCCCCCAATAAAAAACAAACCCCTAACCCAGGTGACTAAACTGAGCATCGACAGCATAGAGAGATATCTGAATTATCGTACTGCTCAAAATGAGAACCTTCTGAGATGGTTTATAAATGGTATACTTGAAACTTTGATATTTAATAAAACATTTATATGGAAGCTGTAACAGGAAGGAACTCTGATTTAGATTCCAAGACTGAGTTGTTTTTCCAGATATGCGAGACCCAAAGTTTACAATTAAAGCAGATAATGTAGCCAGCTCATTTTCAGTCTTCTTCAATATAGCTTTTAATTCCTAATAATTTTATACGCCACTACTATAAAGAATAGAGATCTATGTTTCACATTTAAACCCTGGCATATCCATATCCACCTTATGTCATCAGTAAAAGATGAATTTATTATCTACAGTACTTCTTGCGATAAATATCAGCGTAACTCCCCTTCAGTTTTCACCAGCTGTTCGGGATGTTTTGGAAGCTTCAAGGAAGCCTGCTACTAGACAATGCTATTCCCAGAAATGGACTAGATTCTCTACTTGGTGTTTTTCTCAGCACAAGGAGTCTCAACATGCCTCCTTATCCTCTGTTTTGGACTATCTTTTGCACCTGTCTCACTCTGGCCTCAAATCTACATCGATCAGGGTCCATCTTAGTGCAATTGCTGCTTTCCACCAGCCTCTTCAAGAGAAACCTTTCTGCACATCCTGTGGTTTCCAGATTCATGAAAGGTCTGTTCCATGTCAATCCTCCCCTCAAACCGCCTCCAGTGGTTTGGGACCTCAATGTTGTTCTTTCTCAACTTATGAAGCCTCCATTTGAACCTCTTAATAAGGCTCCTCTGAAATTTCTCACTTGGGAAAGTGGTGTTTCTCATTGGTCTCACTTCTGCCCGTCGAGTGAGTGAACTTCAAGCATTGGTTGCGGATCCGCCCTTTACAGTGTTTCATCATGACAAGGTGGTCCTTCGCACTCATCCTAAATTCCTCCCCAAGGTGGTCTCGGAATTTCATCTGAATCAATCCATTGTTCTTCCTGTGTTTTTTCTGAAGCCGCATTTTCATCCTGGCGAATCAGCTCTTCACACTCTGGACTGTAAGCGTGCTTTGGCTTTCTACCTGGAACGCACCAAGCCTCACAGAACTGCTCCTCAACTTTTCATCTCCTTTGATCCAAACAAGTTGGGATGCCCTATCTCTAAGCGCACCATCTCCAACTGGATGGCAGCTTGTATCTCTTTCTGCTATGCCCAGGCTGGATTACCCCTTCACAGTAAAGTCACAGCCCATAAAGTCAGAGCAATGGCAGCCTCTGTAGCTTTCCTCAGATCGACACCGATTGAGGAGATTTGTAAAGCTGCCACTTGGTCCTCGGTTCATACCTTCACCTCACACTATTGTCTGGATATCTTCTCCAGACGGGATGGACAGTTTGACCAAACAGTGTTACAAAATTTATTCTCCTAAGTTGCCAACTCTTCCTCCATCCCATTGTGGTTAGCTTGGAGGTCACCCACTAGTGAGAATACCTGCCTGCTTGTCCTGGGATAAAACAATGTTACTTACATAACAGTTGTTATCCAGGAACAGCAGGCAGATATTCTCACGTCCCACCCACCTCCCCTGGGTTGGTTTCTCTGCTAGCTATCTGAACTTAGGCGACACGCCCGGTGCATCGGGCGGGAAGGCACTTGCGCATACGTGGTGTGGGCAACTCGAAACTTATAAAAGTTTCTACAAGCAAGTATGCTTGTGAGATGTCCGCATTGGGGCTCCGTTGGATGACGTCACCCACTAGTGAGAATAGCTGCCAGCTGTCCCTGGATAACAACTGTTACGGTAAGTAACATTGCTTTCTCTGCACAGTACTGTGAAATACATTTTTGAACTTGGTATAATTATTCTTAATTCTAGCATAGATTTCTGAGTGGAGTCTCTCAGAGAGAGAAAGAGATAATGGTTACTGTGGATGGGCAGACTAGATGGGCCATTTGGCCTTTATCTGCCATCATATTCTTTGAGTCCAAAGTTTGTTCTTTTTCTTTTCTTTGAACATCAGTGAAAGGCTGGAATGTAAAAGATAAATGAAGCAGGAAAATTAGTTGGGAAAATAGGCAGTGAGGTAAAGATAAGGACTGGGAGACAGATTTTAAAATGCTGATCCTTTTACCCATTTGTGGTGCTTTTTTAAAGAAATAAACCTTCATACATTCACATTGTACCCACACACAATCTCCCAAACTAACTGCAGCCTAATTTTCAGGAGAGGAATAATGTTTAATAAGTCTTATATATCACCCTTAGTGTAAGAAACATGGCAGTTTACAAAAATCAGGAATATATAAGCTAGAAACCAAAATAGTTTTCTCATAAGCTTCTTTATTTTATGGATCTAGCCCAAAAATGAAATGAAACAGCTTCTGCATTCAATAGATTTTTTCTCAGCTCACCTAGTATCGCTGAAGATCCTCTTCATAAATTGCTGTGTAAAAATTTGGAATTCTGTAAATTGAGACTAAGAATTTCTTATTCACAAATGTTCTAACCTAATGTTTTGCTAGAATGGATTCTTTTGACCCACTGATGTGACCTGTGCGAGTCTTGAATTAATTAAAAGTCTTTCCACCACTTTCTTAGTGAGTTTTCTGTTGGATCTAGAAGTATATCTAATCAGTGGTTTTATGTGACTTCATTTTTCCTAACAGTTGGAATATATAACCCCTGATGCAGTCAGTTTTATGCTGAAACACAGCTGTGTCGGGTCCAGACTTTTCTGCCACTTATCGCTTGATAATTGATTAATAAACAGAATTTGGTTCCATTTGTTTGGGATCACTGCCTCTCTTTGTTGGATACTTATGTAACTTATGTGCGTACTTTCTGTAAATGTTAGGGGGCCTATTATTGAAAGGTCACTTTGGTCTGCCACAAACCTTAGAGACTTGAAGAAAGCACAGATGTTTTGTTCAGCATATGCAGACCCTGAGCCCCCAAGCTGGCAGCTTCAGAAGTCCCGAAACTAGGAAGTTACAGTGATATTTATACATTTTCTGGCTAAAAAACTGAATGCTAGAAAAAACTAATCATGTGTTACTTTTCTTAACAATCATTGGTCCTAAGCAGGTCATTAGCAGGTCACTTATCTAAGCCCTGCAGTCTTTCTGTTACATGTCCAGGAGGGCGGAATACAATACTATGTATGCTGAGATAACCATAAGAAGGTAAAACGCCCAGTGCAGGCAGGCTAGAACATTAGATAAGTCAGGTCTACAAATAAACATAATTCAGCATTTTATTAAGGCGAAAACTTAGTTCAAGACTCAGGAAAACCAATCCCAGACTCCTTCATTATAAATAATCATCTTTATGGGCATCAAGTAATTTTTGAGAGGGAAATTGGAGGAAACACTCCCAGTGGTAATGATTTTGTACATATTTTCCTTGTACACAAGAGATTTATTAAAGTTCAGCTTTTTTTTTTCTAGGTATTGCTACAATATGCTGATAACCAAAATGGATCAGAAAATATATTGCCTCTTTTGGAAGTGTATCGAATATCCATACAAAGCTTTGCTTATGCACGGCCGTATCTTACTACAGAATGTGAAGATGTTCTTTTAGTACTTGGAAGACTAGTCCTGTAAGTAAATTTTTCTTTTAAATTGAAGGCTTGTGTAGACAATAAATATCAGCAGAGAAATATATTGTAGCATGATTTATCAAACATAAAGGAAATTTCCAAATAAAATACATGCTGAGTCTTAGAACATGTTCTTTAGGTGATATTCTAAATGTTGCTCATAATAGACCAAATTCTTTTCCTTGATTCTCACTTATTAGTTGTTGCTGTTATATATTTCACTTCCCCAGTACTAAGCTGCTGTCTTGTAGGTTTGTCTTGGACCACCATTTGATGGGTGGTCTCAGATTGGATAACTGGTTTAGAGCTTATAAAAAGGCCAGAAGGAATAGCTGAAGAAAGAACTAAAAATGACCTCACAGCTTAAATGATTTGCTTGAATTTGAATTTTAGCTCAAAGCAAGTTAAAATAGATACACAATTTATATTCTTACCAAATTGAACTCAGTCAGTTGGTATCCAAGGCAACCAAAGGTGAAATGATTTGCTCTAGGATTCAAAGTATCGGTAGGAAAAGTACAATTTGATCCCATGCTTGCAGTCTGCTTCTTAACACTAGGCTTCCATCATCAGATTCTCCAAAGATATTTTTCATGAATTTAGATGAACAAGTTACTACAATCTATTGTGTGCTACTAAGGTATTTTGAAATTCTGTCTAGCAGTGAATGGCATATGGACTTCAACTATATAATTTTTCTCTTGCAGCTTTTTGTTATTATAATTTCTTTATTCATTTTTTCATATTACAACAAGTGTATCAGAAAAATTTATATGATCTTATAAATACACACTTGATTTACCTTCATGACCACTTTAAGTACAATATATCATATTTATATACATATTTTATAATGTTCTAAATAATATGTAATTCATTTAATATGTATGACCAATATAAATAAAATAAACCCCCCCTCCCAATCCCTCCCTACCTATTTCAGAAAATCTAACCTAATCCTTTAAAATTTATTAATTAATTCATACATATTGTGAGATAAATAAAATAATACCCACCCACATCCCCATTTAACAAATATCTTATTATGGGAAAATGTTATTAATCATTACAAAAATCTGCTAATGGCCTCCAAATCTTCTGAAATTTACCAAAGTAACCTTTCTGTGTTGCTATTGTGCGCTCCATTTTATATATATATGGCATACCGAATTCCACCAAAAGTTATAACTTAATCTGTCATAATTTTTCCAGTTACATGTTATTTGTTGAATTGCTACTCCAGTTAATATGAATAAAAGTTTATTATTATGTGACAAAATTTGACTTTTTGCTCTCATTGTTGTACCAAATAAAATAGTATCATAAGTCAAGGCTACTGGATTGTCCATCATCCTATTTATTTGAGGCCAAATTGATTTCCAAAATAATAATATATATGGACAATAGAATAAAAGATGATCTAATGTCCCAGCCTCAAGATGACAGTGCCAACATTTATTAGACTTAGAGCTATCTAATTTTTGTAAACGAACAGGGGTCCAAAAAGCTCTATGCAAAAGAAAAAACCATGTTTGTCTCATAGATGCTGATACTGTACATCTTATCCTCCAAGACCAAAGTCGTGGCCATTGAGATGCATTAATTTGATGCTTAATCTCAATGCTCCAAATGTCTCTAAGACCATGTTTTGGTTTTTTATTTACAAATCCAGATATTAATTTATACCATATTGCGGCCTGGTGACCAGTAGAAGCCAACTGAAAGCATAAGAATTCTAGGCTATGATAATTGTTATTCTTCTCTTGCAGCTTTTTGAAAAATTTATCTTATAAATGCTGGGTGCCTTTAACACAAGCCTTTTAACTTTTATGAGACTGATGTATTTCCTCTCTTTCAACCCATTCAATCTCCATATCTTCCTAAAACGGACCACTTCAGTCATCAAGGGTTACACCTCACTGATCCTCATGAAGACTCCTGTAATGAATCCTTTCTTTTGTGAGCTCTCAATTGCATAAAAAGAGTTTTTATATATGTGGTTTCTGCAGAAATGTTCCACAGCTTGTACAAGCGACATTCTTTGAGGACAAGCAGGCATACCTTCTCTCTTATCAAGCGGCATTATGGGGCAACGATCTGAAACAACTACTGACGCTTGCCAATACATATAGGGATTTTAGGAGACAAATGAAAACATACTTGTTCTTAAAGTACATAGGTAACTGATTCGCAGAATATCTCTCCCAATACCAGACCACCAGATCTGCTAAACAATAGACACTAACTATGTCAATTCTATTCAATTTGTAACATTCTCTATAATCATTGTAAACCGCATAGAACTTCACGGTCCTCCGGTATATAAACAGATATTATTATTATTATTATAATATTATCACACATTGGTGATGTCATCCACGGAACCTGATATGGATGCTATCAAGTACACTTGTCACTTTAAATCTTTAGGTAGTGCCCATACCGCGTGCATATTGGTCCCTTCCTCCTGATGCTGGCTCGTGACATCATCTTTTGTAGAGCTTCAATTTTCTCTTCATTACATCAAGCTTTTGCCTTCTTTTTTTGGGCCTGCCTGTACTTATTTTTCAATATTTTCCTCATAATTTCTTGTTTTTATCGTGTTCGAGTATTTTACCTGACTTTTGGTTCATTTTTGTCAAATTTTAGAATTGTCCTTCTGGCCACTCTAAGCCCTGTTTTCCTCTTGGGAGCGTCAACCATTTTTCAACATCCTAGTTACTTGACTTCCCCAGGCCATTGAGCCCTTTGACTTTGCATCAACCATTCTCCCCTCCATGTCGAGAGGGTACCTGAGTGGCTTTCAGAAATGTTCTCAATGTAATTGGACCGGGGGATGGGGGGGAGTGCTCACTGTGGGCACGGGGACAAGGCCATCCACCACCTCTTGGAGCGGAACATCTTTCAACATATACAGACTTCTTTCAACATGTTTGCTACTTTCTTTCATGCTTAAGTAGATAAATTATTGAACACCCCTCGTTTGTGTGCATCAAATTTCCTGGAAGGCTGTGGAAACTTGCACAGAGCAGCTATGGTTATGGCTGGGTCTGTACTAAATGTTCGTATTTAATTTGATTCAGCCTTCAATAGTGCCCCGAATACATTATTTGTATTCAGCTAAGTAACAGGTTCAATCTGCTCAGGCAGGAAGGAGGGGGCCCATATTGTGGGTAGAAATCAACGGAATCATCACTGAAACTGCTCAAAAGCATGTGCGATACAAGAAGCCAGTACGTGGTAGGAACTGATTAACTGCAACCATCCTCCAAATCGCTAATAAGAGGAGAAAGGCAAAAGCTAAGGGCAGGTTAAATGAGGGGAGGTGACTCAATGCTGATTTCCAAAGAGCAGCCAGGAAAGAACAACTTCTTAAATGCTCGATACATGAATCTTGAAGAAGTCTATAGGAAGGGCCACACCAAGGAATTATTTGCCATGGTGAAACAAGTGAAAAGGCTTTTCTTAGCATGCCAATCAACCATCAAAGACTGTGATGGAAATGAAATTAGTGATCAGCAGGACATCAAGCAGAGATGGAAAGAATACACAGAGGCATTATACATCAGCACTAGCACTGACTACCCTGAAGAGCTTGGGGGGGTCAAGAGGAAGCAGAACCAGACCTATTGGAAAGTGAAGTGGATTGGGTGCTGAAGCAGCTGCCAAACAACAAAGCACTTGACATTGATGGAATCCCTGCAGAGCTGCTCAAACCAGACCCAAGAGCCACACTGACAGCACTATGCCAGAAGATCTGGAGGACCTGCATATGGCAAAGAACTGGAAAAGATCAGTTTTTACCCCACTGCTGAAGAAAGGCGATGCCAGGGACTGTACCAACTAGAGAACAATTGCCCTAATCCCCCACACCAGCAAGGTGCTTCTAAAGATCATCCAGAGGCACTTGGGCAACTACCTTGATCAAGAACTTCCTGCTAGATTCTGTAAGGGTAGAGGGACCCATGATCATATCGCAAACTTAATGTGGATCTTAGAAAAGACGAGGGAGTACCAGAAGAAGCTCTGTCTGTGCTTCATTGTTTATGCCAAGGCTTTCGACTGTGTTGAGCATGACAAGCTTTGTTTCCACTGAGTGAGGTAAGAGTGCCTGCATACCTGATCAGATTAATCAGATCGCTGTACTATAATCAAGAAGCTACAGTGTGAACCACATATGGAGATACAGAATGGATCAAGATCAAAAAGGGTACAAGACAAGATGCATCCTCTCTCCTTTTCTTTTCAACCTCTATGCAGAAGTAATCATGAGGAAGCTAGACTTGGATGATTCGAGTGTTGGGTTGAAAATAGATGGAAGAACCATCAGCAATCTGCGATACGCAGATGATACTATCCTGCTGACAGAGTGAGAAGGACCTCAAGAAGTTGATCCTGAAACTGAAAGAAGAAAGCTAGAAGTTGGGACTTTGTCTGAACATCAAGAAGATCAAAGTCATGACTACTGTCCACAAGAAAGTCCACATAAAGATCAACAATGAAGAAATAGAAGTGGTTGACATCTTCGTTTTCCTTGGGTCCCTTATTGATCACAGTGGCGGTTGGACAGCAGAGATCAAGCATCGATTAGTACTGGTACGTGTAGCCATGGTGAGCATGGACCAAATATGGAAGTGCTAGGGCATCTGTCACCATCAAACAAAGACTGATCACTGCCATTGTGTTCCCAATCGCAACATATGACTGAGACGTGGACACTCGCGAAAGCAGATAGAAGAAAAATTGACGCCTACGTGCTGTGGTGCTGGAGAAGACTTCTACGAATTTCATGGACAGCTAGGATCACCAACAAAGATGTTCTTGATCATATAAACCCAGAGTTGTCCCTGGAAGGCAAGGTTACCAGACAGAAACGTACCTATTTTAGACATGTGATGAGGGCAAATTCACTAGAAAAGGAGGTGCTACTCGGAATGATTAGTGTTAAAAGGAATTAGGGCAGCCAAAGGCCTGTTGGCTGGATACCATTAAGAATGACACGGGAATGAACATCCAAGTTTTATTAAAATTTAATTGAACGCAAGCAATTGAAAGTAGCCGTGGAAAACAGGGAAGCATGATGAGGATTGGCCTATAGAGAATCCGAGGATTCAACATGACTGAATGGATAGTTGTAGTAGTATTCAGTTGAATAGTGATTTAAATTTGAATACAAATAATCCAGGGATCTACTGTGCTAAATCCTACTGAAATAATCACTTAATCTCTGATTTTGTTTTGCTTCTTTATTTGTTAAAGTTCAGTGCTCATTATTTGTATTTGGTATTCATTTTCAGCCGAATAGTAAAATATTCTATTCAGTACACCTCTTGTTACAACCTTAACATAAATGCACATGAGTGCACACAGCCACCCTACCCTATATAGATATGCACAGACAGGGGTGTTGGAAAGAACACAGAGGTGATTTGTAATTAAGCAGTTTTGAAAGGCTTCCAGTCTGTTTTGATGTAATGTTGGAATAGATTATTGATCCACAGACTTAGTTTGTCAAAAATATTTGGATCAGCGGGACAAAAATGCATGTCTAGAAACTTTAGAAATAATGTATAGTAATACATAACATTATGTCAAACTATTTATATTTCAGGAGTTGTTTTGAACTGCTTTTATCGGTGCCCGATCATGAATTATCCTGTGAAGCATGGTTGCAGTTCCAACAGTCTTTGCAAGTAAGTGTGCTTTTACTTGGGTAGCCCTTGAGTGATTATTTACTAACTGCTTTTTCTATATTAAATGTTTTTTTTTTTCTTTTCCTAACTTTTTTTCCTGTTTAAGCTTGGTTGCAGTTGACTAATTCCATTGAACCAACTCTCTTTTTGTGGTTCTAACTTCATCATCTCTTTTTGTGTCATGTCTTGTCTTGCGTTATCATCCATTTTATGAAGGGGAAGATATTACTGAAATACTTAAGTTAGCAGATATGGATTGGAGAACCTCATCTGGAAAGTCAGAAAGAAGTAGAAAGATGGTAGATGCCTTAGAAACAGCTTTGCCCAGACAAATGGTGATTGAAGGTGCATACATCTTCTAATTTCTTAGTGTCAGTGTCACTGTTCTGCACAAATGGTTGTTATCCTTTCCTACCAGCAGGTAGAAGTAGAGAAAACTGAATTCTGTAAGTGACATCACCAGCATAAACAGAGGTGTTCCCTGGAATAATTCAGAATTTTTCTCTACCTTCAGTAGGTGGTAGGTTGTGCTGACTGTGTCCCTTTCCTTGACCTAGCTCCCCACTCTCCTGGCTGTGACTGCAAAGAGTGGTCAAGCCTAATGGCTGCTCCCAGTTCACAGTCTCGGGACCGTTCCTGGTTGAACTTAGAGCTTGGTTCTGCAACCCCCAGTCACACTTCTTAGTGCCATTGCATGAGGCTTTGGCCCAGTCCTTCAGGGCTTTGTCTGATGGGTGCTTGTCCCCATTCCCCCTAACCCATCTTGTTTTGGGTGTACTCCCCCATGGGCTCCCTTGCAGCTCCCAAACTTTCCAAAAATGCTTGCTTCAGCAGCACATACACAAAAAAGAGAATATAATAACAATTAGCCTGGCTAGCTTTATGCCCTTTATCTGGGGCTAATGCCAGTATAAAGAACTAAGTAGGGAATTTTCCTTTAGTTGTATCCAGAGAGAGCTGAGGATGGTGGAGATGCCAGAGCTTTGAGCTGAGTTAGGCTGAGGCATTTGGGCAAGCCCGTTCGCATCAGCTACGTGGTAGGGCATGCTGGCTGGCACACGTGGCTCAGTCGGCAGAGCTGAGCAGGGATAAAGGATTATTTTTATAGTATGTAAATAGTATGTGGCTCATTCAGGTTGGTCTTTCTCTACTTTTTACATGTGCTGTTCTCCCCCACCCCCCTTTAGTTCAAATGGATGCATTCTTCGTATAGTGTTCCTGCCAAGGCAATTTGGTAGTTAGAATCCTTCCTTCTCTCTCAATTCACTCGCAGGGAGAATAAATCCCTGGTCATGTGATGGGCTTTTTCATTTTTTCCCAATCCAGGTCCCTTTGCAAGGGAGTGGGATTGTTTTGGTTCCAGAGCTTGACCCAGATAGTTAAGCAGACCTTTCACAGATCCCTTCTTGGGACCTGACCCTCACCCTAATCCTCATCCTCTTAATGAGAGCCCCAAGAGGATTGGCAAGGGCCCTGTTTTGAGGTCTCAGTACTTGGTTGTTTCAGAGGGTCCAAATCCTTCGGAAAGACTGGAGGAGGACTCTGTGGTCCTGTCAGGCTCCAGTCCCCAGTGAAATCCAGTTCCAAGGACCCTCCCTGTCAGGCTGTAGAAGAGTGGTCTCATGGATTCCTGATCTTTTGTTGTGAGACGATGTCTCATCTCTTAGGCAAGAACATGGAGCCTTTGGTTATGCTTAAGCCTCAACAAGAACAGGTCCTCACTCGTCAGGGTAGCCTGGGCTCTTGGTCAGCGCAAGTGCATCCCCAGTGAAGTACAGCCGTGATTCGATGGCAAAATCCCGCAAAAGTTCAAAACTGTAACCGCAGGAGCCCTCTGCCCCTCAGGGACAGGGATTTCCCCCTTGAATTTATTAATATGATGTTTCAGTCATGTCTGATTAACAAGGGTCTTATCGATCCATCTGGGATTGTGGCCCTGATAACTATGGGGGGTTTGCTTCCCAAGACCCCACATCCCAGGCAGAAGTGTCATGCACACTCTGGTGACAGTCTGTTTTCAGAAGATTAGGATTGTATTTTTATGCCTTTCTTTCCCTGACAGGAGCTTCTACAGTGGGTGATGATACTGCAGCCACAGAACTGCAGGACATTGATCTGGCGGACGCTTTGGATTTTGGTTAGGACCCTATTGTACGCAGACTGTCAGCACTGATAGGGATGATCTCGGGCTCCCTCCAGGAGTCAAAGTTAGACTCCTCAAGCCTCGGCAGTGCAGTGTTTGCTTATGAGTAGCACTAAGCCATAGTCTTCCTATTTTCCAAAGCGTCAGGATATCACAAAGATGCTTACGGATCACTGGGAACTGGAAGGGCCCCTGTGGGTGGCCAAGGCTATGTCTAAGCTCTATTTGGTGGTGAATGTATTTAGCCAACTTTTGTTCCCCCCAAAGGTGGATTCTCTGGTGGTGCAGATTACCAAGCTCATACAGTGGTGCCTCGCTTAACGGACGCCTCGCACAGCGAACGCTGCGCACAACGAACTTTATGTCTTGATCCGTACAACGAACTTCGTTTCACACAACGAAGTCGCCCGAGCTGCATCCTTCCGCGCAGGCACTGCGCTTAACTGCCCTCTCTCCGCCTGGTTCCCTCTTGCCCCCCCGACTCCCCGACACGATCGGGGCAAGAGGGAGCTCAAGCCCTCTTGCCCCCCCCGACTCCCCGACACGATCGGGGCAAGAGGGAGCTCAAGCCCTCTTGCCCCCCCGACTCCCCGACATGATCGGGGCAAGAGGGAGCTCAAGCCCTCTTGCCCCCCCGACTCCCCGACACGATCGGGGCAAAAGGGAGCTCAAGCCCTCTTGCCCCCCCGACTCCCCGACACGATCGGGGCAAAAGGGAGCCCAAGCCCTCTTGCCCCGCCGATTCCCCAACTCCCCGACAATATCGGGCCAGGAGGGAGCCCAAGTCCTCCTGGCCACGGCGACCCCCTAACCCCACCCTGCACTACATTACGGGCAGGAGGGATCCCAGGCCCTCCTGCCCTCGACGCAAACCCCCCCTCCCCCCAACGACCGCCCCCCCCAAGAACCTCCGACCGTCCCCCCCAGCCGACCCGCGACCCCCCTGGCCGACCCCCACGACACCCCCAACCCCCTTCCCCGTACCTTTCTGTAGTTGGCCGGACAGACGGGAGCCAAACCCGCCTGTCCGGCAGGCAGCCATCGACGGAATGAGGCCGGATTGGCCCATCCGTCCCAAAGCTCCGCCTACTGGTGGGGCCTAAGGCGCCTGGGCCAATCAGAATAGGCCCGGGAGCCTTAGGTCCCTCCTGGGGGCAGGGCCTGAGGCACATGGTCGGGTTGGGCCCATGTGCCTCAGGCCCCGCCCCCAGGAGGGACCTAAGGCTCCCGGGCCTATTCTGATTGGCCCAGGCGCCTTAGGCCCCACCAGTAGGCGGAGCTTTGGGACGGATGGGCCAATCCGGCCTCATTCCGTCGATGGCTGCCTGCCGGACAGGCGGGTTTGGCTCCCGTCTGTCCGGCCAACTACAGAAAGGTACGGGGAAGGGGGTTGGGGGTGTCGTGGGGGTCGGCCAGGGGGGTCGCGGGTCGGCTGGGGGGGACGTTCGGAGGTTCTTGGGGGGGGCGGTCGTTGGGGGGGGGGGGGTTTGCGTCGAGGGCAGGAGGGCCTGGGATCCCTCCTGCCCGTAATGTAGTGCAAGGTGGGGTTAGGGGGTCGCCGTGGCCAGGAGGACTTGGGCTCCCTCCTGGCCCGATATTGTCGGGGAGTTGGGGAATCGGCGGGGCAAGAGGGCTTGGGCTCCCTTTTGCCCCGATCGTGTCGGGGAGTCGGGGGGGCAAGAGGGCTTGAGCTCCCTTTTGCCCCGATCGTGTCGGGGAGTCGGGGGGGGCAAGAGGGCTTGAGCTCCCTCTTGCCCCGATCGTGTCGGGGAGTCGGGGGGGCAAGAGGGCTTGAGCTCCCTCTTGCCCCGATCGTGTCGGGGAGTCGGGGGGGGGGCAAGAGGGCTTGAGCTCCCTCTTGCCCCGATCGTGTCGGGGAGTCGGGGGGGCAAGAGGGCTTGAGCTCCCTCTTGCCCCGATCGTGTCGGGGGCGCCAGGGACCACACGGAGTCACCCACCGTACCACCCGATTCGGGTAAGCGCAGGTATCGGTGGGTGGCTTATTTGCGGGGGGGTGCCTTATTTTACATTTTTTTCTAAAAAGGGGGGGCTGTCTTATTTGATGGCCCTGCCTTATCATCGGGGAAACACGGTAGAAAAAAAAAAAAATGAACAGTTAAGTCCCAGTTTTTGCCGCTGAGACTCTGCCCTCTCACTGTAAAATTAGACTCTACTTAGTCTGTCTTTAAATTTAAAAAAATGTGTGTTGTTTTAAAAAACAATTATGTTTTTAGATGTATCTAAATAAAAATAATAACCAAAAATTTATCTTTTTTTATGTCATCTTAGCATATTTTATGCTACAGAACGAATTATTTTTTTTTAACATGTATTGTTATGGGAAAACGCGTTTCACACAACGAACGTTTCACATAACAAACTTGCTCCTGGAACGGATTAAGTTCGTTGTGTGAGGCACCACTGTATTTCTAACCAGTGAAGGTGGTGTGGTATTGAAAGACACCCAAGACTGCAGTACAGATTTTGTCCTCAAACGGCTTTTCAACTCTGTGACCTCTGATTTGAGAGTGGCCACAGTTGCATCTTTTGTCGCCAGTGTTTCACTCCAAATTACGTCACGATCTGGATTCTGTGGTGGACAAAGATTTTCCATTTTTGATTATTGGAGTGGATTTCATGGCTAATGCCCAGAGTTGTGAGCAAGCTGTCAGCTTACTCTATCTTCGCACACAGAATACTGTGGATTAGACAGTGATCAGGTGATTCTTCTTTAAAGGCGACCCTAAGTAAGCTGCCATTTAAAGGGCAGTTACTTTTTTGGTAAAGGCCTGGATGGCCTTATGGCCAGTGTATAAGCCGTAAACCAAAATCCTTACAGGATAGCAGGCCTCGGACCTCTAAAGAATTGGGGTGTGGTACTTTTTGTGCTTTCAGGCAATATCGCTAATATTCTGGAGGTTCCTCAAGCCAGAGACCATTTAAAATGCTAGACAGAGATTTTGGAGGGACCAGACAACCCTAATCATTGGGAGTCCACCCTACCTCCGCTACAAAGAAGCAAATATGATGCCAGCCTGGTGGCCAAACTTCCATTCATTGGAGGGAGGCTCTTGGCATTTTTAGAGGACTGGTTGGAGATCACTACAGATCGCTGGGTTCTGGACATTCTGCGGGAGGGGTACAAATCGGGTTCTATCATCCCCTTCTGGATCTTTTTCTGGACTCCCCAGCGGGAAAACCAGAAAAGGCGGCAAAAGTCAGAGCAACAGTATATAGAAGCCATAGAGCCTGTTCCGGAGATACACAATATACTTTATTGGGCTCTGGCAGATACTCGATATCTTTATCATGCCAAAAAGAGGCTCCGAGGATTGCATCTCAAAGCAGTCAGTGGGGTCCTCAAAATCCCACTTTTCTGGATGGAAACGGTGAGGTTAATGATCTCATCAATTGCACTGGGGGAATTTCTAGCCTCTCTGGACTTGACAGAGGCCTACATACATATTCCCATATTTCCAGAGCACAGGAAATATATGAGTTTCCATGTATTGGAACAGCATTTCCAGTTCGCAGCTTTGCCTTTTGGGCTGGGTATAGTACCGCGGACATTCACCAAGGTGATGGTGGTTGTTGCAGCCCACCTGCACAGAATTGGCATTCAAGTCCATCCGTATATGGATGTTTAGCTCTTCAGAGCCCAATCCAAGGGACACCAGGCGGTTTGCCAAATTGTCTAGTTGCTACAGAAGCTCGACTAGGTGATCAGCTTTTGGAAGAGTTACCGTGTTCCGACGCAAGAGTTGGAATATTTAGGAGTTCTTTTCGCCACAGGAGTGAACAAAGTATTTCTTCAAGTTTCAAGTTTATTAAAATTTTGATAAAACGCTAATCATAAATTCTAAGCGTTTTACAATTTAAAAAAAAAGGGAAACATTGAACAGATAAGTACCGACTAGACAATACTTGACAGACATAAAAAACGAAAGGAAAGTGGGGGAGAACTATAATTTTAACGTAAAGAAGACAGAGGGTAAAAAATAGTATGGAGGTTAGGAATATCAGATTATTAAACAACCCAGGCGGTCGCTAAACCTGTTCAGCAATCATATGCGTCTTGGAAGAGGAAGCATTTTAGATTTCCCTTAAATTTATCTAAATTTTGTTCGTCCCTAATGAGGTGGTAAGGAGTTCCATACTGTGGGAGCTGTAATAACAAAAGAAGAGGCCCACAAGGTGAAGCTTCTCTAACAGATCTGAGCCTTTTATAGCACGCCCGTTCTGACAGCCTGGCAATACGTACAGGTACTGAGGTTGATGGTTGCAACCATAGACATTGTATCCCAGGTAAGAACCCCCTTATGCCCAATCCAGGAGGCGCTCCTTTCCTGTTGGTGTCTGCAGAGGGATCTGCTGCATCAACAGCTTCCTTGGAGGCTCATCATGGTCTAGTCTGGTGATTGAATCCTCTCTTCTTTCCAGAAAAGCTCCCCTTCGCATCTTAACATGGGTGATCTTGATGACGGATGCTAGCCTTTACGGTCGGGGAGCACATTGTGATGAACGTCTGGTTCAGGGGCGTTGGTCCCCTTCCCAGAGGAAGTGGTCGATCAGTCATTTGGAATTTTAGGCGATTCGTCTGGCTCTTTTGAAATTCGAGAATGCACTGCAAAACAAAGCGGTTCAAGTCTTCTCGGACAATGCCACGGCAGTAGCCTATGCCAATCACCATGGGGGCACAAGGAGTGTGACTCTGTGCCTGGAAGCCCAAATGCTCTTTTGATGGGCAGAAGCTCATCTTCTAGTGCTTTTGGCAGCACAAGTAGCTGGAGTGGACAATGTACAAACAGATTTTTTCAGCCGCCAGTCACTGGATCCCAGGGAATGGTCGCTATCCCAGAAAGATGGGGGACATCCAACGTTCGACCTGATGGCATCGGCTGCCAACAAGAAAACAGCTTGATTCTTCGGCCAAAGGCGTGAACCAGGCAGCAAAGGTCTGGACGCCATGGTCCAGCCGTGGCCTAAATCAGGTTTCCTTTATGCTTTCCCTCTGTGCAGAATCACAGTACACCAGGGAAAAGTGATTCTAGTGGCACCAGATTGGACGAGATGCTCGTGGTATGCAGACTTGGTATGTCTACAACTGGGTTAGGGTCTCAATCTTCCCTGTCATTCAAGTCTTCTCATGTAGCGCCCAGTAGTCCTACAGGATCCATAATGCTTTGGTCTTACAGCATGGCTCTTGAACACCCAGCACTAGTTCACAGGGGCTACTCGTATGGTGTAGTTGCTACCATTTTATGAGTAAAAAGAAGTTGACTGTTACAGTGTATACGAAGGCCTGAAAGGGTTTCCAATCCTGGTGCATTCAGAAGGGCGAAGACCCAGGCACTGTGTCAATCCTGGCGATGCTTGCTTTTCTACAGGAGGGCCTGGAAAATGGCCTAGCAGTCGACTCCCCCAGTTCTTCAATCCTCTGACAGTAATTTCTAGTTGTCACAGTGGTTTTTAATACTGATGTTAGTCTTGACTAACAGTGTTCTTGTCTGTATTGCCATTTGTATTGCTGTATTGTCATTTAATTATGCATCTATTATGTGAACCACTTAGGTTTAAGCAGGGGTACAAGTTTTTAAATAAATTAACCTTTTCCTATCGTAATAAATTTTATGTTATGCTGGTTCCAATCGTAATTATTTTAGCAAAGTTTTGTATTATTCACCGTTATCATTTACGGCTATTGTAAACACAATGGCCCAAAAGATGGGACAAATGATAGGTAGAAGGTGTACTGTATGTCCCATGCCATGGGACATACGATGGCAACGACATTTTTTGAAATGCCCCGTCAAACGGAACACACAATAGGAAAAGGTTAAATAAAAATAAATTATATTTGCAGTTGTCATTCCTGTATATCCATTGCTGTCTGTGTCTGTTATTTCTGACCCCAAAACTAAGAAAAGTGATTGATATGACTTTTTTTGGTTTCTAGAAGTCACATGATGCTTTACTGGAATTTGGGAACAATAACCTTAAAGCACTGGTTGATATTACTAAGGAAGGCGGTGTTTGGAAGAATCCATTATATCTTAAAATTCTCTCTCAGCAGCCAGTGGAAGTGGAAGAAGGTAAAATGAGCATTTTTCAAACTTTATTTAGAGTAGAAAGAATGCACAAGCAAACTAAAAATCATGCAGTAAAATGAATACATCACAAACTTAATGTGTGTCAGATTCTATGCATGAGATATATCAATCATAGCTTCTCTTAATTATAACTTTAGATGAAGGCAACCCAGAAATGAAAAGAAATTTTGCAGTAGGACCCATTCTAAGACAAATCTGAAAGGACAGAACATCCCCAAATTGAGCTGTCCCTTCCTTTAGTGTAAAGAATTGATGGTGAATGCTAAAGACATTGATCTATTACTATAATCAAATTCCAAAACATAACAATTATGTAGTGAGCTATGTGCACCAGGTGTATAAGAAACTTTATTGTTTGTATGTTGTAATTTAAATTTCTAAAACAGGCAGATATTTAAAAAAACAAAACAGTAGTTATGGCTAAACAGAGAAATAATAGAATGAAAAAGAAATTCAATGCATTTAGGACACAAGTTCAAACAAATAAGAAAAATGTATCTTATCAAGTATCTACCCCAGATACTTGCAGTATGTCCCCTAAATCTTGTCTTATTTAAATAGCAGGGTCAGTTTTCCCTGAATTACTATTTGGGCTTGTTTCATTTGAATGGGTGAAATGTGGTATTGTATTGGTTTGTCATTTTGATTCACCAACACTATGTGGTTTGTTATGAACAGAAGGATGCTCATGACATATCAGAGATAGAGGTTTGTAAAATCTTGAGTGATGTGGGCATCTGAAATTGCTCTGGTAACTGACATGGGAATAGGTGGAGCAACAAAAGAGCACTTGCGATACTAATGTTCCAGATTTAGCGGAGGAGGGGGGAAGGATCATCAAATCTCAAAGTACTCTTCTCTCCTTCCAGGTCTCCAAACAAGTTAGCAACCCCCCCCCCCCACACACACCTTATCCTATGTTCACCAAGTCCTTAGTGCCTGCAGGCACTTACGCTTGGATTTTCTAACCGATGGCGGGCACCACTTGCATGTCAATCACGCAACAGTGCCCACACATCCCTCAACACTCCCCTTGTACCTTTGGATGGAAAACCAGTAAGGGGGATGTCCCATTCCCTCCTGCCAGCAGGCCTGCTTCTTCAACATGACGGGCCTTCCCCTTCCTTTTGCGCCATTAAAAGGCATGCCTTCTGGCAGGAGGGAGTAGGCATCTCTCTTGCCTGATTTCCATCTAAAGGTACAAGGGGTGTGTGAAGGGTTGTGAGGATGTCGGGGATGTGTAAAGGGAAGTGTTGGGCTTAGTGGGAAGGGGTTCTCTTTGGAGGGGTGCTGGGGGGATCAGTGAGTGGATGAATGGGTAGGAGGGAGGGAGAGAAGAATCAGGGATCTCTGTGCTGGTTTAGCTAATTATGGCAAGGGAATCCCCAATCAACTGAGCTGGTAGGACTTCTCGAAGCCGTGGTTTTGGGGAATCATAGAGACATAGAAACATAGAAATAGACGGCAGATAAGGGCCCACGGCCCATCCAGTCTGCCCACCCTAATGACCCTCCCCTACCTTTACCTTGTGAATAGATCCCACGTGTCGATCCCATTTGGCCTTAAAATCAGGCACGCAGCTGGCCTCAATCACCTGAAGTGGAAGACTATTCCAGCGATCAACTACCCTTTCAGTAAAAAAGAACTTCCTGGTGTCACCTCGCAGTTTCCCGCCTCTGATTTTCCACGGATGACCTCTTGTTGCCGTGAGACCCTTGAAAAAGAAGATATCTTCCTCTGTCTTGACGCGGCCCGTGAGATATTTGAACGTCTCGATCATGTCTCCCCTCTCTCTGCGCTCCTCGAGTGAGTATAGCTGTAATTTTTCTAGCCGTTCCTCGTACGGGAGATCCTTGAGTCCCGAGACCATCCGAGTGGCCATTCTCTGGACCGACCCTGCGATAATGCGGCCTCCAAAATTGCACACAGTACTCCAGGTGGGGCCTCACCATGGATCTATACAATGGCATAATGACCTCCGGCTTACGGCTGACGAAACCCCTGCGTATGCAACCCATGATTTGTCTTGCCTTAGATGAAGCTTTCTCCACTTGATTGGCAGCCTTCATGTCCTCACTGACGATCACCCCTAAGTCTCGCTCTGCTACCGTTCTTGTTAGGATCTCACCATTAAGGGTATAAGTCCTGCATGGATTTTGGCTACCCAAGTGCATAACTTTGCATTTTTTGGCATTGAAACTGAGTTGCCAGGTCCTAGACCAGCGCTCCAGTAGGAGTAGATCGTGCATCATGTTGTCGGGCATTGAGTTTTTGTCCGTTGTGCTTTTGCCCACTACATTGCTTAGCTTGGCGTCATCGGCGAATAATGTTATTTTACCTCGGAGCCCTTCTGTCAAGTCACTTATGAAGATATTGAACAGATCGGGCCCAAGACCGAGCCTTGGGGCACTCCACTGATCACCTCCATCATTTCAGAGGGGGTGCCGTTTACCATTATCCTTTGAAGCCTACCTCCAAGCCAGTTCCCAACCCATTTTGTCAATGTCTCGCCCAATCCTATAGAACTCATTTTACTTAGCAACCTGCGGTGTGGTACACTATCGAATGCTTTGCTAAAGTCCAGGTACACGATGTCCAGGGACTCCCCAACATCTAGCTTCCTCGTCACCCAGTCAAAGAAGCTGATCAGGTTGGATTGGCAGGATCTCCCCTTAGTAAATCCATGTTGACGGGGATCCCGCAGGTTCTCCTCATCAAGGATTGTGTCTAATTGGTGTTTGATTAAGGTTTCCATTAGTTTGCTCAATACTGATGTGAGACTCACCGGTCTATAGTTTGCTGCCTCAATTTTTGAGCCTTTCTTGTGAAGTGGAATGACGTTAGCCGTCCTCCAGTCCAATGGGACGCTGCCTGTACTAAGGGAGAGGTTGAAGAGCACGGACAGCGGTTCCGCCAAGACATCACTCAACTCCCTGAGCACCCTGGGGTGTAGGTTGTCAGGCCCCATAGCCTTGTTAACCTTGAGCCTTGACAGTTCATCGTAGACACTGCTGGGTGTAAACTTGAAATTACTAAATGGGTCAGCCGAGCTAACCCTTGTCTGTAGCTGAGGGCCTTGCCCCGGCGCTTCTCGGGTGAAGACTGAGCAGAAATATTCATTTAATAGTTGTGCCTTTTCCGAGTCTTTTTCCACATATTCTCCATCTGGTTTCCTAAGACGTACTATCCCTCCCGAGTTTTTTCTTCTGTCACTGATGTACCTGAAGAATGATTTATCTCCCTTCTGGATGTTCTTTGCTAGAGACTCTTCCATGTGGAATTTAGCCTCCCTGACTGCAGTTTTGACGGCTTTAGACTTGGTCAGGTATTCTGCTCTAGAGTCTTGTTTCCCTGATTGTTTGTAAGAGATGAATTCTTTTTTCTTCTTCTTGATGAGGTCTGAGATCTCCGCAGTGAACCACTGCGGCTTATTGTTCCTACGCCGTTTACTTACTAATTTAACATAGCGGTTTGTCGCTTCCTGTATGGTGGCTTTCAGAGTCGACCACATTTCTTCTACGCTATTGGTTTCTGCTTGGCTTTGTAGCACCTGGTGAACAAATTCTCTCATGTTCTGGAAGTTTGTGTCCTTGAATTTGAGGACCTTGGTCAGTGTGGTAGGTTTAGTGAAGCCTTTCCTAAGATTGAACCATATCATGTTGTGGTCGCTGGAGGCCTGTGTTTCTCCCACCGAGACTTCTGTGACACTTTCCCCATTGGTAAGTAACAGGTCCAGTATTGCCTGATCCCTTGTTGGGTCCAACACCAGTTGCCTGAGACGTGCTCCCCTCAAAGAGTTCAATAGCCTCCTACTGCTGCCGGAAGCAGAGGTAAGTGTGTCCCAATCCACATCAGGCATGTTGAAGTCACCTAACAGTACTGTGTCCCCACGCAAGGTGATATTCTCTATATCTCCTATTAACTCCATATCTAGGTCATCCTGTTGTCTTGGGGGTCTGTAAATTACGCCAAGATACAGGCATTTGTCCTTTCCTCTGGCCAAATTGACCCAAAGAGATTCCCCAGTGTACTGGACGTCTGCGATTCTTGTGACCTTAATGAATCCTGCCAGCTCAACTGATTGGGGAGTTCCCTGCTGCGATCAGCCGATGGTAACCTGAGGACTATTTTCGGGATCCCTCAGCAAAGACAGGCGCCAAAAATGTAGGACAGGATTTTTTGGGCCTACATTTCTGGTGCTTATCTTTGCGTGAATTGTGCCTATGTAGGCACGATTCTGGTGCCTTTTATTTAGGTGCCAGTAGGCACTTCAACCTCACCATTTTTGCTGTTTCTAACAGTGTTCTTCAATTAACTTAGGTGCTAGTAGTGCGCTGGGTTTAAAATTTCCCTGTTAATATCCTGTACTAAGAAAGGATATAGTTGGGGAATCCAAGATTTAGGGGTGATAAGAATTATGCATGATCCAGTGTATTAGACAGCAAGTCTGTCAAGGACAATAGCAAGAAGATGCCTTGCTATTTGGTTTTAGCAATAATTATTTTTGTGATACTTGTAGTATAGTGTTCAGAAAGGAAGAGATGAAGAAGACAAGAGGGGTGATAAATTGACTGAGAAATGCTAATTTTCCCATTTAAATTACATCCATGGTTACTTTAGAATTTGGATGGAAGAGACCTCAGCATTGTGACTTTGCTGACCACATCTTTGTTTTTTGTTTTTCCAAATCTTTATTCATTTTTATATCTCACAACAAGTGAACAATAATACAACAATTGGTTCATACAAATCACTTGAAAATCTTTTCTATTATCATTGTAAATACATAAATTTAAGTCCCTCCCACACCCTCCCCTTCCACCAATAATATAATTCAAGCATATTATACATATATTCAAAGATACTGAAAAGCCAGTACAATAACAATATACCTCCCCTTTTCCATTCTTATAACATACTATTTGTGCAAAAAAGGTATCTAATCATCACAATATGCTGTCAATAGCCCCCACATCTTTGTTACATAAGAACATAAGAATAGACTTACTGGGTCAGACCAATGGTCCATCAAGCCCGGTAGCCCGTACTCACGGTGGCCAATCCAGGTTACTAGTACCTGGCCAAAACCCAAGGAGTAGCAATATTCCATGCTACCGATCTAGGGTAAGCAGTGGCTTACCCCATGTCTTTCTCAATAACAGACTATGGACTTTTCCTCCAGGAACCTGTCCAAACCTTCCTTAAAACCAGCTACGCTATCTGCTCTTACCACATCCTGTGGCAACGCATTCCAGAGCTTAACTATTCTCTGAGTGAAAAATAATTTCCTCCTATTGGTTTTAAAAGTATTTCCCTGTACAGTGTTCTCCCTAGGGCCTTTTAGCCGGGCGGCCCGCCCAGCTAATTTAGATGAGCGCCCGGCTATCATCCGCTCGTGAATTCTGCTGCTGCCCGCTGCTCAACATTAAAAAACAAAAGAAAACAAATAAAAACCGCTTGGAGATTTCACGCCTTAGCCCGTAGCGAACTTATGCTCCAGGGCTCGGCTTCTCTTCTCTTCCCTCCGAAACCGGAAGTTATGTCCGGGGGTGGGAAAGAGAAGGGAAGCCGGCACGCACACGTTAGAGCCCCAGAGCATGCGTTCGCTACGGGCTAAAGCGGCACTAGCGTGCAATTTGTATTTGGTGTGTGTATGCGATGGGCGGCTCCCGTTCCCGATCAGGAAGACGTGCCTGGGGAGATAAAAAATTGCTTTGAGGAAATGCAGCGCCGGCATGCTTCCTGCCTTCCTGCTGCTGCTGTCATTTTCTATTCTCGATACCTTGGACTAGCAGCAGCACCGCTCTCTCCTAATAAAGAAAGTACCCCCCCCCGAAAAAACCAGACGATTTTCAAACCCTCCCCGTAACACTAGCCTGCAATTTATATTTTGTGGGTGTATGCGCTGGGCGGCTCCCATTCCCGATGAGGAAGACGAGCCTGGGGAGGTAGAAAATTGCTTTGGGGAAACGTGTTTCAAGGTAAAAGAATGTGAAAACGTCACTTATCAACTCGAGGCTACTTCCGTAAAGGAAATTAAATGTTTCCAGTGTGGTGCCAAGGTGATTTGGATCGCCTCTCCTTGGCACTTTTACTTTGGCATGCGCCTCCCCCCCATGATATAGTTCTTCACGTCTTGAGAGGCCAAACGTTTTTCACCCGCCCTGGCTTTCTTGCATTTACCTGCTTGTGAAGTAAATCTTAAAAGTAGTGTCCCTTGCTTTCCCAGGCAGGGGAAAAAGTTAAAAACCAATGATGAGGAACTGTTTGTATGTTCATTTTCAGTCCCTTAGTACAGAGGTGCCCAACACGTGATATGTAGCGCCGGCAAGCTTCCCGCCTTCTTGCTGCCACTGTTATTTTCTATTCTCTATACCCTGGACTAGTAGCAGCACTGCTCTCTTCTTATTGTAATTTGCCTGACAGCTGCAGTAGTGTTATCGAATCGATTCCCTTCTGCAGCCTCGGGGATTTTGCTAGGAAGCTCCACCTCCAATGATGTAACTTCCTTCTTCCTCGGAGGCCCCGAGGCTGCTGGAGGGAATTTACTCGTTAAAGCTTCGGCAGCAGTCAGGCAAGTTACAATAGAGCCTGTTAAATCGGGAGGGGGAGTGGTGCCAATGGACCTGAGAGATAAGAGGGAGGGGTGCTGATAGATGGAGACGAAAAGAGGAGAGGAGGGAGTGGTGCTGCTAGACCTTGGAGGTGAATAGGTAAGGGAAGGGAGAGGAGCCCTGCTAGTCAGAGGGGAGAGGTGCTGCTGGCCCTGGGGGTGGAAAGGAGAGGTGCTGCAGCTAGTCAGTGGAGGAAACGGAAGTAGAGGGGATGGAGAGGTTCTGTTTGAGCTGAGTGGTGGAGGGAGGTGAGAGGGAGAGGTGCTGTTGGATTGGGAACAGAAGAGAGTGCTTAAAATGGAAGAGGGAAAGCTGCAGAAGGACTGAGGGGAGAGCAGTGGAGGAGGAGAGTGGATAGGGGAAGGGGGAAAAGCAGTGGAGGAGGAGAGTGAGAGGGAAGGGGGAAGAGAAATGCTGCTGCTGCACCCAACTGAGGAGAGACAGGGAAGGAAGGAGAAGAAAGACCAGGAAGGAAGGAGAAGAAAGACCAGGAAGGGAGAGGAGAGGAAAGAGAGATGTCAAAACCATGGGAAGGAGGGAAAGGAAAGGCAATACTAGACCATGGAGGGAGAGACGTCAGGGCATGAGGGGGAGGGAGATTCCAGACCAGGGGAAAGGAAGGAGGGAGGTTGAGAAAGGAAGGAGAGGAGATGCCAGATAATGAAGGGGGAGAGGAGAGAGATGTTAGGGCAAGGAGGAGGGAAGGGAAACTAAGGAGACAAATGTCAGACCAGAGGGAAAGGAAGGAGAGGAGGTGCCAGAGCAGAGAGGGAGAGATAGGAGAGGAGAGAGATGCCAGAGCATGGGGGGGAGGGAAGGGAAGGAGATATAGATGCCAGACCATGGGGTGGAGTGGGCAGGAAAGAAGGAAAGTAGAAGAGAGAGATGCCAGAGCATAGGGGAGGGAGTGGAGACAGAAAAATGGAGAGGGGATGAAGCTGAAATGAATCATGTATAAAGGAGAGAAAGGGCACAGGATATACAGTTTATTGAAGGGACATAAAAAGAGGGAAGATGCTGTATGGAAGAGAGAGAGGGCGGACACTAGATGGAAAGGGCAGAGAGAGGGTGGATAGTGGATGGAAGGGGCAGAGAGAGGGTGGACAGTAGATGGAAGGGGTAGAGAGAGCAGAGGCTGGATGGAAGGGACAAAGATAGAGGGCAGATGTTGCATCAAAGGGAGAGAGGACAAACGCTGTATAGAAAGAAAAGAGCGAAGAGAAGATGATTAAAGCAGAAACTACAAAAGGTAGAAAGAGATATTTTTTTGTTGCTTTACATAGAATCAAGTAGTATTGTAACTGTATTGATAAAACTTTATAAATAGGAAATGGAAATAAGGCTATTTCTTTTGGACTAAACCCCTTTCCTCAGGTCAGGACAGGATATCATAACAGCTGTATACTGTACTGTCTTAAAGAAAGATTTGGCCTCTGAAAGCTAACTGAAAAATGGATTAGTCCAATAAAATTATATTTTCTTATTTCTTATTTGTTTTATTTCTATTTGGTTTTTAAAGTGGTGATTGTTATGTATCAGTTTTTTTCAAATTTACATCTACTGTCTTTATATTTTGTACAGTATTAGGGGACATGTGTCACTGTTTCTGTGGTGTTGCATTAATTTAACTTTTGTCTACATATTTCTATTTTTAATTTGTGATTATTCCATATTGGGTGAGGGTGTTTCTCTGTTCTGTGTGTATGAAAAGGACATGGTTTTCTGTTAGCACTGACTACAAAATCAATTGACTGTGCAGGATCTGACTTGTTTAGTTTTACAATTCGTGTGTTGGTGCTCTAGTGCAGTGTTCTTCAACCGCCAGTCTGTGGAACGGTGCCGGTCCGCAGAAATTTTCTGCCAGTCCGCAGGGCCGGCACCTCCATCAGGCCCAAGACAGTGTTTTGCAGCGATCAATGTGGCGTCTTCGGGCCGGCTCCCTGGGTGCTGCAGTGCACAAAGCCATGGGAAAAGGTTCCTACCCACATCCTACACCTCAACCAGAAGCCTTCTCTCTTGTCATATACTAGGTACACCACTGGATTTAATGACCCTATTCTAACCACCAAATTTCCCTGTCCCACCCCACCCGGCTACTTTTTCATACCACCTGGCTGGAAAAAATTCTGGGGAGAACACTGCTGTAACTTCATCGAGTGTCCCCTAGTCTTTGGAGTGAAAAATCGATCCACTTGTACCCATTCTACTCCACTCAGGATTTTGTAGACATCAATCATATCTCTCCTCAGCCGTCTCTTTTCTAAACTGAAGAGCCCTAACCGTTTTGGTCTTTCCTCATACGAGAGGAGTTCCATCCCCTTTACCATCTTGGTTGCTCTTTTTTGAACCTTTTCTACCGCAACTAAAGCAGAACTATGTTGGAATTTGTTGCCCTATAAGATAAGACAAATGTCGGACTTGTTGCAGTTCAGGATAATGGGAAAACTGTTTTATTTGAACGAACATTTAATCTGGCTTTATTTTTGCTTTACTGAGATTATTTGTTTTTAAGCATTTTAGCTTTTAGTTTTAATGTGCACTTGCAGAGCTGTGCTAAGTTTTAGGTGTTTTATCATTGTTAAGTTTTTTTTGATGTTGTATGTTTAGAGAATATGTATGTTCTTTGTTACCCACCTAGAATTGTAGGATAAGCAAGAATATAAATTGTTTAAATAAATAAATAAACTATAGTTTGGAATTCCTTCTGTTTTTTAATTCTTTTAAGAAATTGTGTACTTCATTCAAAATGTATTAAAACTAACATGTTGATAGTACTTGGATTAATCTGTTCTCTATTTTTGATAAGCATTTATAGTACATGAATTTAATTTTTATGCTTACAATGTTTATCTAGATCTTCAATTGTAAAATGCTTACTTTTAAAATTTTAAATCTTCTTTAGTTAATACACTGATTACACAAGAAGGCCCTTCCTTTCTGCAGTTGCGAATAAAACACTTGATGAAATCAAACTGCATCTCACAGGCAGCTACTTTGGCAAAACTCTGTGTTGAGTCTTCAGAAATTTCAAATGCATCCTCCTTTCGCCAGTCGTACATCACTTGTTTATGCACCATGCTGCCTAATGAAGAATCAATTAAAGAGGTTAGTGCTTGACTACTAATGTTTTTTAAAGATAGTTTCTTGTATCAATTTCCCTATTTCTTGGCTCTGTTGCTGTCATTTTGAACATAGATCTGTTTTCACTTCTCCCTCTCCCTTGAAATGTAATTTAGTATAGGTCAGTGTTCTTTTGTGGACCAACTGCATATAGAAAATTCCAGCTTTGTTTGTTGTGTATTTGCATTCGTTGCTGGATTTTATTATTTTGGGTTGCATGCTCTGCTTCTACTGTATGTAGATAGATCTCATGCATATTTATTGTGGTCATTCCATGCCAAGTGGTCTAATGGTCTCCACCATTATTTCAGATTTTGTTCAAAATTTGCACATAGAATAGTCAGGGTACTAAGAGAATTTTCCTAATTTTAGATTCTTAACTGCAAAAGTCACCGAGCTAGACCCAGTTGTCTGGCTGGATGCTGGCAGCATTGTGCACAGTGATGAATAAAGTGTTATTTTAGCTGCTTATAAAATTAAGAATAATTGGTTGAGTGCTAATTTTTGAGAGTTCAGCATAACTTTGTTGTGCTAGTTATAACAGTGCTAGTATGAGCATCATAGATACAAAAGCCCACCTGAAAACTTTGCTCAAAGTGTGCCCAAAAATTTGACAACAGTTTGTTGCAATGGATTTTGACCAGTTTATTGGCTGCTTATAGCTCCAGAGCAAGAGTATATACAGACTTCAGATTTTTATCAGAGATTATCCTTACATTGGACACTGCACTCTCAAATTTCATTGGACACTACACTCAAATTTGCAGTAATTCTGCATGAAAAGCTGCATCATAACATTTCTTCAAATTTGGCATCTTTGACACAGAGGCTGAAATTTGTCAGTTTTCAGGGTCAATTATTAAAAAAAGAGTCTTGTCTTCCTAAAAGCAACACTGTTTGAAAGAGAAAATTTTACACTATAAGATACATTCCTTTTGGTTTTGCAATGCCACTGTCATAAATGTACAAATTCACCTCAAAGTTAGAAATGCTTAGCAGTGTGACTTGCAATATTTGTATTTATTTATGATAATTTGAATACCACTGTATTTCTAACAGTTTTATGCTTGTCTAAGATTTCTAAAGGTTCTATAGTATTGTTGTAATATGTGTTTTTCTGATGGTGATTAGTTTAGTGATTGGTATTATCTTTTGTGCTTCATTTGCTGTTCATTTTTCCAGTGAAGGCAATGCTGGATTTATCTGTTGGTTGTTATGTATAACATTGTACCATTCGTATTTTCCTGCTATTAAAATAGCTTTTACTTTCAGAACTGGCCTTGTTGAACTCATTATTACCAATCATTTATCCATTTGTTTATTGCTTTGGCTCTATTCACGTGCTTTGGAAACCTAGGAACATGATGGCAGATAAAGGCCCATCCAGTCTGCCCTTCCCCACCAATCATTATCTTCTCCCTAAGAGATCCCATATGCCTTTCTCACGCTATCTTGAATTCAGATACAGTCTTCATCTCCACCGGGAGACCATTCCACGCATCTACCACCCTTTCTGTAAAGAAGTATTTTCTTAAATTACTCCTCAGCCTATCACCTCTTAACTTCATCCTATGTCCTTTCCTTCTGAAATTTTCCTCAGTTTGAAAAAGACTCACCTCCTGTACATTAATGCCATGGAGATATTTAAACAGCTCTAGCATTCCCTCTCTCCCGTCTTTCCTCTAGATTATACATATTAAGTTATCTAAGTCTGTTCCCGTACGATTTATGGCAAAGGCCACCAACCAACTTTGAAGCAACCCTCTGGACCGACTCTATTTTGTTTATATTAGAGAATGACACGGGGACAAATTTGTCCCCGTTCCTGCAGAAACTCAATTTCCTTGTCCTGTCCCCATGAGTTTTTCGCTGTCCCTGCCCCATTCCTGTAAGCTATGCCTTAACTGCACAAGCCTCAAACACTTATGATTTAAAAGTGTTTGAGGCTTCTGTAGATGAGGATGGAGCTGGCAGGGACAGAAAAAGAATTTATGGGGACGGGGACAAATTTGTCCCTGTATCATTCTCTAGTTTATATCTTTTTGAAGGTACAGTCTCCAAAACTGCACACTATTCCAAATGGGGCCAATTTTTGGGATCTAGAGGAAAAGAAACCCACAAATAGGCTTGGAAACCTGCGGAAAAGAAACCCACTCGTGGCTGTTGTATGGCTATTCGGTGTGGCCTCTATGGCGATGGGGATACTGGTTGGAAGCCAGTAGTGGCAAAGCCACTATGGACTAATACAACACCTTTTTCATATACGTGTTCTAGCCTTGTGATATGTGTATATCATGGGCATTGCACTCAAAATATATAGTACCACACTTTTAAGCAAATTTATATTTCAATAAGGTTTGCATTGCAAAACAAATAAATATAAATCTTGTAGATATTAATATTTCCTCTTTTCAGATGGTACTAGTTAGAAATAGATTCAGGCAGACTCTTTTTTTTTAATAATTGACCCTGAAAATTGACACATTTCAGCTTTTGTGTCGATGGTGCAAAATTTGAAGGAATGTTCTGATGCAGCTATTCATACTGAATTGCTGCAAATTTGACAGTTTAATGTCCAGTGCAAGGATAATCTCTGATAAAAAATCTGAAGTCTGTATCTACATTTGCTTTGGAGCTATAGCAGTTGATAAATTGGTCAAAATCTGTCATGATAAACCGCGACAAACTTTAAGGCACACTTTGAGCAAACTTTTAAGCAGACTTCTGCATTCCATGATGCTCATACTAGCATTGCTGAAACCGACATGAAAAGATGTGCTGGGCTGCCAAAAATTAGTATTTTTCATAAATTATTGTCAGCTTTATGAGCAGCTAAAAATGACATTTTATTCACAGCTGTGCATGATGCTTCCGGCACCCAGTAAAACAAGGGGGTCTAGCTAAGTGACTATTACAACTAAGGATCTGATATTTCGGGAAATTTTTTTTAATGCTGTGTTCTGCATACCAATTTTGAACAAAATCTGAGACATAATGGTGGGGAGCTTTTTTATTATTATTATTTTAGATCACTTGGTATGGAATGATCCATTGGTGAAATCCTGAAAACCTGACTGGGTTGCCACTTTTGAGGACTGAGGTTTCCTACCCCTGATGTAGGCAGATGATATATGATTGCTTGGCCATGTAATAAGTGACAAAGTAAATTTTGTTACTAATTTGAATTTGACTGAAATGGCTAACTGGGGTGGCTTGTTTAAATGTAAATTAAACCTAAATAGATATGAGGTTCTTTGATTAGTCAACAGAGACTCTTGGAAGTACTATTTAGGATTTGTGGGATTGGACTGGAAAGATGAGGAAATATTAATTGATTAGCAGTCTGCATTCTTCTTTGACATTTGAACCTCAGATTACTAAAATGGTCACATTTTTACACACACATCTGGTTAGATTTAACCCCCCCCCCCTTTTTGAATTTTTTTTATCATCTCAATGTATTTTTTACTTCCTTGTGCTCCTTCCCTCCTATCTAGTTAGTTCTACCTGTCCTGCCCCTTATTATAGCAAATTTTAATTGCCTGTATTTGATTATTTTGTAGTACATGTTTTATATATTACTTAGTGTAAACCGTGAATATAATCTTTGATAGACGGTATATCAAATGAAAAATTATTTTGGAAACATGGATTTATTTTCCATTTATAATCTGCCTTTACCAGGCAGTGTACACAATAACATGCATAATTATAAAAATTAAAATAAATCACATGATGGGAGGGGAGGTTTTTCTATTTAATAAGAATAGTTTAAATATTAGGTTTATTACATAATATTCAAAATATTATAGAATATTAATTTGTAATGAAATGTTATACTTAAAGTGTTATATGAGAGTTAATTAAGTGTGTATTTATAAGTTCATATGAGTTTATCTGCTACACTTGTTGTAATTATGCAAAAATGAATAAAGAATTTAAAACATAAAATAAATCACATAACAAATGTAGGTTAGAAGAGTTTGTCCCTGTTTTAGGTAAGAATTATTTAGCAACTATTAGCCATGTCTTAGTATTAATTCAGCACTGCATTACATAGCGGTATATAAGAAATAAAATTATTATTATTATTTATTCCTTGTCATCAGAAGCAGATGAATCCAAACAAGTGGATTATGACTGTCCACCAGCAGGCGGAGATAGAGAACACCAAAACTGAACTCTGTCATATATAGGATGGTAAGCCAGTATTCTCTGTCTCCAGCAGGCAGATGGATGTTCTCTCTCAAGCTCATGACTTCATCTCCTGCTCAGCATGGCCTGGTGACTCTGTTCGGCCTGGCTTGGCTCCTGTTTAAGCTTTGCTGACTCAGTTGAGCGAGGGAATTAAGCTTGCTGGGTGCCTATTTCAAGGTATAACTGGTGGTGCCAGTTCCCTACCTATCCCCTGTAAGCCCCTTTGGAATTCCTCCTGCACTCCTTACTCAGCTATCCTTGATTGCTGTGCCTGGTTTTCAGTAATAGATGGTGTGGCTTCCAGCATCATGCTGTAATTCCCATGTCAGTTCTTGTGCTTGCCTTGGTTCCATATTGCTGCAGTTTAGTTGCCTGCCCTGGGTTGCAGGTTCAGCTGAAGGTGCCATGGCCCATAAGTGTTTGGGTTTTCTTGCTAGGGGGGATATAGATGGCGAGTGCGATTTCTGACAAAGTATGGACAGGCCCTAGATAACCAGGGTGTCCTTTGTTAAAATGAAAAGAAAAAGATGTAAATGTTGTCTTTGTCATCAATTTCTTTGCTTCCAGTTGGCCGCAGCCTCCTAGTGCAAATCCTGGACGTGCAACATGAACCATGTCTTCTGGTCCAGTATGGCCGAATTTCAAGTTTTGAGAGATAGTAGGTCTCACCTTTGTTATGGTAGCTTTTTTCCCCCTAGTTGGTTGGCCCATAAGAGAGGTAAGCTCGTGTAGTTTCTAGACGTTGCACAGCAACCTAGTCCCAAGGGTTGTACTATTCCAGGGACACTTGGACCACTTGCTGTGGAAGGCTGTTGTCCGTTTAGCTTGGCCTAGGTCCTTGGTTTCAGGTACCATCCTGGGAGAGTTGTAGATGCTTTGTTGCCAATCTGGGGCACCCATCTTCACTTTGTCCTCATAGGGCTTAATATGATACTTTCATTCCCTTAATTGGGGGTGAACTGTTGGCTCCTATCGAGGTTCTCTCTCTTTGGTGCTGGTTCAGCATTAAGTTCACATGGTTCTGTCTTGCCGCATTTGGGGGCGACATAGCCTGTTTTCTCCAGATGGTGAGCACACCTCACCCATCTCCAACCCTATATGTCATGTCTGTCCAAGTTAGATTGTAAACTCTTCTAAGCAGGAACTGTCTATTAAATGTCAAAATGTATAGTGCTGCGTATGCCTTTCAGATCTATATAAGTGATAAGTAGTAGTAGTAATTTGGCTGCTTCTAAGGAAGCAGGAGAAGCTTTGTCTAGCAGTTTGATTTGCTTCCTAGGTCTATAACACTGGCTTAGAGCTTGTTTCTGCCTAGCTCTACCACATGGTCGCCTCTTGTGGGGTTAGAGCGCTGGTCTCCTGTATGTTCCCACTGGCTCCGTTTTGGGATATGGAGTGTGGTTTCTCCTGGAGCTTCCCTACGCCTCCACCTCTGGATGTGAGAGCTGTTTCCCTGATGGGCCAGAGTGGCTAAGTCACTGCTGTTAATACCTCTAGATAGAAGTTCATAATGGTTTACATAAGAGAAAAAAGAACAATATCAAAGAATTAAAATAATAGAACAAATTACAACTTGTTCAAAACATATTCCCTAAACAAATATGTTTTCAAAGATTTCTTAAAACTCTTATAATTTCCTATTAAAGTTCTCCAAAGTTTGGTTGCCTGATATGCCCATTTCTGAGGGAACACTCTGAAATATTTTATCCCTCTTTTCTTTGGAAATTGAAATAAAGAATTGTTGTCTCAAACTACAATATTTGATTTCTGAATAACATAATAATGGAGGCATATAAGTAGGAAAATTTATTTGACATATTTTAAACAACATACAAAAAAATTTAAACTGATTTCTGGCTTCAACCAGAAGTCAATTTCAACATATATAGTATGATTTTATCTCCTGTTTTCCAATCCAAATATAAGCCTAATAGCTGTGTTTTGCAGAGTTTGTAGTTTACACAATATCAACTTAGGAGAGTCCAAGAATGTTACAATAATCAATCAGTGTTAAGAAAAGAGATTGAACTAATATACAAAACTGATAGTGATTGAAATACTTCCGAATCCTCCTCAGATTCCAGAATAACCCAAAGGATTTATTTTTCAACTGGGTAACATGGGGTATTAAAGACTACTACTACTAATCACTTATAAAGATGTATGCAGCGCTGCATGTTTTGACATTTATAGATGGTCCCTTCTCAGAAGAGCTTAGAATCTAACTTGGACAGACAGACATGACATATAAGATTGAGGTTGCAGAACCCAAGGTGAGAGGAGTTAGGAGTTGAAAGCACTCTCGAAGAGGTGGGCTTTGAGCTGGGCCTTGAACACTGCCAGAGACAGAGCCCGCTGTAGGGATTTGGGGAGCTTGTTCCAAGCATACGACGCAGCAAGGTTGAAGGAGCGGAGTCTGGAGTTGTCAGTTGAAGAGAAGGGCACAGATAGGAGGGACTTGCCAGCTGAGTGGAGCTCATGGGGGGTGGAACATAGGGGGGGAGATAAGTGAAGAGAGATAGGGGCAGCTGTGTGAGTGAATTTGTAGGCCAGTAAGAGGAGTTTGAATTGTATTCGGAAATGGATGGGAAGCCAGTGAAGTGACTTTAGGAGAAGGGTAACATGAGTAAAGCGGCTCTCCTGGAATATGAGTCTTGTAGCCAAATTCTGGACGGATTGGAGGGGAGTGAGATGGCTAAGCGTAAGGCCTAAGAGTAGCGAGTTGCAGTAGTGAGGTGATGAGGGTGTGGATAAGTGTTTTGGTAGTGTGCTCAGAGAGGGTAGGTTGAATTTTAGTAATATTATAGAGGAAGAAGTGTTAAAAATAATCCCAAAATTCTAATAGTTGAAACCAATGGATAATCTATATTATCAATCAACAAAGACTTATCATGAAACCCTGAGTTAAGGGAATTTACTATCAATAATTTTGGTTTTTCTCTATTCAGTTTCAATTGAAATTCAGCCATCCATTGTTCAATCAAATTCATACACAGATCTGATTTTAGATATCACTTGATCTAAATTGCCCCCAAAAGGTATAAGTACTGTAATATCATCTCCATATATAAATGTAGTATAACTGAACTTCTCAAGCTCATAACCTAACAGATGTATATATAAATTAAACAATGATGGGGATAACGGAGAACCCTGTGGAACCCCATATTCAGGCTGCCAATTGCCCAATAATTGAGAATGCATTTTAACTTTATATGATCTAGGCAAGAAACCCTGAAACCATTTAACCACATCACCCATGATACTAATATAATCCATCAACCTAAGTAATAGTACATGATCCATCAGATCAAATGCACTAGAAAAGTCAAACTGTAAAATGAAAACCCTATTAACCTTTCAAAATTAAGGATCTTATCTAACATAGATCCTGCAACTGTCTCAGTACTAAGATCCTTACAGATGAGTTCTATAAAGCTGTACTGCTACATCAACAAGTTCCAGCTCTGTCAATTGGAATCTGTCTATATGAAGCTGTTCCTGCAAATCCCCTCAATCCCCGTGATCTTTACAGGACAAATCCAATGAAGCCAATTGCACTCAAAGCTGATTTTCCCTTTCCCACCTTACTTTTGTAAAATGGGCCTGCAGGGCAATAAAATGACCCTACATCACCACCTTCAACGTCTCCTATAAAGAAAAGGGAGAAATCTCAGGTGTATCTTTACATTGCAAAAAAAATCACACAAGTTAGACTTTAATTGATGGTTCTGCCAAAAGAGATTCATTAAGATGCCAACATCTAGTACCTGATCCCTGAGGCTCAAAGGACAAGGCTAGAAAAAGTGAAGTGTGGTCGGACCACAGATTAGCTTGAATAGAAACCTCCAACACCTGCCCCATTAATGTTGGACTATTCAACCACAAATCAATTCTAGAATAAGTATTATATTTAGGGGAATAGTAAATAAAATCCTGAAGATCTGGGTGAAGCATCTGCCACAGATCCACCAACCCCTACTGATTCAAAAAAACTTTGCAACTGAACCCTATCAGTTTGGGCACAAATTACTACCGGAGCAGAATTATCCAAAAGAAGGGTTTAAGGTTAAATTGAAATCTCCTCCTCCCCCCCCAAAAAAAAAAAAATAAATAAAAAAATAAATAAAAATAGTCAGTGTACTTGACAAATACTCCACCAAAATCTTGGATATTTGAGCAAAAAATCCCCCCTGAGCCAAATTGGGTGCATAAAGATTCAGAAAAGTATATCTATTATGAAATCATTGAAACTGGAGCAGAAGATAACTGCCCTCCCTATCTAACACCTTACAATGGACCTGCCAAGGCAGAGTGTAAGATAGCAAGATACCCACCCCCTTGGTCTTCAAATGGAGATTATTAGATGCTAGAAAGGTCAGCGAATAACACTTACGAAAAAGTACCTTTTCATGCCTAGGGAGTAAGAGAGTTTCCTAAACAAATAGCACATTGGCCTTCAAACGACCAGCCTTTCTAAATAACAGCTGGCACTTTATGGACACATTCAGACCCTGAACATTGAGAGTAAAAAAATGAAGTTCACTCATGGAAAGCAAGGAGTGCAGGAAATTGAGAAAAAAAAAAGCCCTGGGAATAAAAAAATAAAACAACAACAAAAAACTCCAACTTCCCCCCCAAACAAACAGAATACAGCAATCATGATGAACAAGTGCACCAAGGACAACCTGTGCATCTACAGAAAGAAAAGAGGAGGGGAGGACACCCCATGCAGGGCCTGGCACATATACCTGTGATACCAAGCAGTTCACAAAGCATAGATGAGCTACTCTCAGTCAGGAAAGCTAAAGATCACCAACTTCCAGGCAGTCCTTTAGGAAGACCAGGTATACTTAATTGAGTTCCAGAAGCTTGATGAGTGAGGCACCCCTTCCCATGGGATACCTGCTGCCAGCGCAGGTGCACCCAGGGCCAAGGTACTGCATTTTGATTTGATTCCAGCAGAGATGCAGCTTTAGAAGGGGAAGAAGATGCATCTGGAAATAAACTTTAGGCATCCTCTGTAGTGGTGCACTCTTATGTAATTTCCCCTACAAATAAAAAGTGCAAATGGATGCTGCCATTTATATTTGATACCCCTGTCCACCAAGTAGCGGGTATAGGGCTTCAACTCTCCTCTCTGATGAAGTGTTACAGCAGCCAAGTCTTGAAAGTATCCCATTGAAAAGAGTCATTTTTATTCGCAGCTGACATAATTAATTCTTTAAGCTTGAAATCAGTAAAGCAAACCACAATATCATGCGGAACATTCGCCCAAGGATGGGCAAAAGCTCGATGAGTGCATTCAATACCAATAACCTCAGGAGACAAAAGGCTACAGTGTATCAACCAGCATGGAATTCACCAGCTTCTGAACCATCAATTCATAGTCCGTATAATCAGGCAATTCGGGGAGGCCACGAAAATGGAGATTATTCCTTTGAGACCTGTTTTCTAGATCTTTTATTTTATCTAAAAGGTAGGTATCTTACAATCCTGAATGGCCAACTCCACCATAGTCAATGCATCCTGGTGTTGTTCTAATCTGGTCTGGGCCACCAGGAGTCTGCAGCCAAACTCCATAATCTCGCCCCATAAATCATCTGAGAGAGAGGTAAGTTCAGAGTGGACTGATTTAAGATCAGATTTGATTTCCTCAAGCAACTGACGAAAGTCCAACAAAGAATCGACTGCAACCGGCAGAGAGTGTTAGCTGCCTCATCTCGCAGAGGCCTTGCAGAACACGCTTCATGATCTATCACCAAGGAAGAGGAACGACGATTAGCAAAATCTGCCAATTCCTTTTGATTCTCAGAGCTGCTGGGCCGCTGATCCTTGTGACCCTGGGTAAGTCACTTTAATTCCCCCCATTGCCCCAGGTACATTAGATAGATTGTGAGTCCACAGGGACAGACAGGGAAAAATGCTTGAGTACCTGAATAAACTCATGTAAACTGTTCTGAGCTCTCCTGGGAGAACAGTATAGAAAATTGAATAAATAAAATATTGGAAAGCCCTCCGTTTCCATCAACCAGTACTCTTGAAAGAGTGCTGCTAACAAGTGTTAAACACTATATTTACTGCTGAATGTGTGCTGGGCCCCGCACAGCTCAGGACCTAAGTGGCCATCTTGAGCAATGACGTTACTCTCCCTGACGCTGCTCCCATTTATGAAGGTAGAGCACAGTGTCGGCTGAATGTTAGCACTGTTCCTTCTCCGGATGTAGAGTTCAGCTCCAGCTGCCTGATTGGCACTACTCTGTCTCTGGATGTAAAGTGCAACTCCAGCTTCCTGGTTGACACAGCCCCGTCTCTGGCAGTAGAGCGCAGCTCCACTGAGCTGCTTGACACGGCTTCATCCCTGAATGTCAAATGTGGCTTCTTCGCTGATTGTGGAACATGAATCTATTTGGCTGTGGCTCCCATGCCGTTTGCTGTGCACTGCTCCATCGCTATAGGTTGTGCATAAATCCATTATTTGAGCTGTGTGTGGTTCCTTCGTGCAGCATGGTTCGGTAGCTGGCTGTTGCGTTCTGTCCTGTGTTGGACTGCCAGGCACAGCTCCATTTCCAGCGTTAAGTGTATTCCTTGGTCTGGCTTTGGCCATCTCTCGGGTGCACATTCTTCGCTGGTGATCAAATAAGTTGCCTTCCTTGGCTGTTGAGGGCATATTTTTGACACAGCTCCTTCCCTAGGGTGAGCATGCATGTCGTCTTCTCTGAGGTTTGCCTGGACTTTGGGCACTACTTGCTCTTTCCATCATGGGGTATGCTTCCTGGTCTTCCCTGGGTACTCTTGTGGCTCAGGTTCTGTTCAATCAACACCGAACTTTGGCAGACTTGTTCTCGTGGTTTAGTTCTTTGTTTTGAATGGAGCAAATCTCTTTCAAGGACTGGTGTGTGGTTTCTGGTCAGTCTTTCGGTGGGATCCTTCAGTTGGACGATCCTTAGGTTGATCTTGGAGACAGCAGTTCTAAGTTGGCCCTTCCTGGGGTGATAGCATACCACTTTGTAGGGCATCTTCTTTCTACGCTTCTACTGCCGACTGGATTTTCCTGTGGCTCCTGCTGCTTTGTTATGAGGAATACTGACTGACCAGTGAGCTTAATATTCTATATATGACAGAACTCAGTTTTGGTGGTCTTTATTTCCGCCTGCTGGTGGATGGTCACAACCCACTCATCTTTGGATTCATCTGCTGTGACTAAAGGAAAGAAAATTATCAGGTAAGAACATAATTTTTCCTTATGATTTTTATCATAAAAAGATCTTGAATCTTTTTCGGCATCTCTATAATGCAGAAGCTATCGGTACTGAAATGATGGAGCTGGTAGGGACATGGAAAGAATCATTCAGATTTTATGCACCTAAAATGTGGAACCTCTTACCTCAAGAAATTAGTAACATTAAAAATGTATTTTATTTAAAATTATTTACATGCCTTAAATCATAACTCTTAAGTAGCTTACAGTAAAAGCATATGAAATTATATATACAACTAATAAATATAAAATAACATATAAAATTATATTACATCCCATACAAAAGCTAAAGCTAAACAGCAGTACCATATGATTGCACATATAAGGTGTTTTAAACTTCTAATTTTCCAGTCACAATTCAAATGGAAGGGTGCTGCACAGAATAGATGTGGCACATGAAAATGCCCAAGATTGCAGATCAACTTCTATAAAGTTGTCACTGTAGACACCTGCAGCAACTTTTGACTTTCAGATTGCAAAGATCTTAATGTACATTAAAACTGCAAAGCTGCCTAAAAAGCAATAATTACAGACTTAGCTTTACCAGCAAATCATTTGGCAGCCTGTAAAGCCTCCAATATTGGTTATTGGGCTCACATTTTTGAATCCCTCAAATTGGTCTGGCTGCTGAGTTTTGAACATTTTACAGTACTTATATACTATCTGGGGAAAATCCAGGTAAATGCAATTCTGGAATAACCATGTTTAAATTAGAAGGTTATCATTAAAACTTCAGATTTCTTCAGAGTACGAACAAATTTGTTATGTCCTTACCAGTTTGCAGTCAATAAAATATACCTCTTAATATGAGTGAAAACTGAATTTAAATTGTTACTTGCAGGTAAAAATATTAAAACATCATTCATGCAAAATGTTGTAACTACTGTAATTCCTAAATTTACAAGTAGTGAACATAGTGTAGTTATAAATTGAACAAATGATGGATAAAGTTAAATGAATATAATAATGAAATATAATGCTTTTCTTGTTATCCATCTGTACTATTCCGATAGAGGTAGAGAAAAACTGATCCCTTTTAGTGAACTCACTGATAAAACCTATGGGGCTCAGTGGAAAGCTCCAGTATTTTCTGTACCTTTAGCAAATGGCAAGTTGTTCAGGCTGGGGTTTCTAGCCTAGATCCCCTCTTTGCAGGCCAAAGCCACATAGAGAGGTAGAACCTAATGGATGCTTCCGGAATACCTGACCCCCAGGCTGGACCTGATTGAGCATGAAACTGAGCTCTCTTTTCCCCAGTCGTACTTTTTAGCATCCTTTGGGTGAGGTACTTGACTCTGAAAGGGCCCTGCTGGAAGGTTGCAGGTCTCCTAGCAGCTCCTAGGCATACAAAAAAAAGGTTTCCCCAGCCCTCTTCCAGTGCACCAGGCTTGCTTTTTTTTTTGGTATGCCTGGGATCTCATACATTTTCAAAATTACTTTTGCAAGTGGTTCAAGCCATTGAAGAAAGAATGTTCCCAGGAGACGTGACTTGGTTTCTTTGCTTTGAAGACTATCAGAGCAAATGGTTATTCCCAAAAAGGAAGCAGAACCTTTGAAGTATAGCATGATAGCATGCAAATGTTTCCTGGAAGAATTTTGAGTACATTGCGTCCATATTACAGATTATTGTCCCCAGTGTGTGTATATGTATGTATGTATGTATATATATATATATATATATATATGTGTGTGTGTGTATATATATATATATATACCCAAATATGAAAGAAAGCAGCAAGCATGTTGAAACAAGTCTGTGCATGTTGAGACATGTCTCAAGGTTACTCATGCATAGTTGTGGCACAGTGCAAGTCTAACATTCCAAGAGACAGGATGTCGGGAGTGTCCTCGTGAAAATCAAGTAAGAAACTGCTAGATTTGGAGCACTTTTAATACTGATAAAATTTCTCACAAAGAAGGGAAAAAGCCAAAGGACATCCATGAACACATGACTTCAGTTTATGGTGAGTCTGTCCCATCATCCTTTCAAAGTAAAATGTTGGTGCAAGTAGTTTAAGTGGAGTAGAGAGCCCATTGAAGATCGCTCTCACACTGGACGGCCTATGGAAGCAACTTCCACTGAAATGTGCAAGAAAGTTGAGGATTTAATTTTGTCAGACAGACAAATTAAGGTTTCCTGAATAGCTGAAGAAATGGACATTTCAGCAGGTACAGTTAAAAGTTGGGCATGTCCAAGGTTAGTGCAAGTTGGGCTCCAAGAATTCTGATGCTATGTCAGTAGGCCACAAGGCTCCAGTGCTGTCAGGAGAATTTGAAGATGCTCCGTGAAGACCAAGTGAATTTTTTTGATCGTTTGGTGACTGGAGATGAGACTTGGGTCTATCACAGAGATCCTGAGTCCAAAATGGAGTCAATGCAGTAGAAGCACAAGCTATCCCCCCACCCCAAAATACAGTATAATCTAATTATAACGGACTCGCTTATAACGGAATATCATCTAGCATATAGCGGACTCGCATATAACAGACAAACAATTTGGTCCCCAGAGCCACTTTTAGCTGTAGTTTTGTTCGGCTATAATGGACATGCAGGCTCTGCCAACAAGGCGCATGGCGTGCCAGTGATACAGTATCAAAATGCAGCTTAGAAGAAAATTACAGATTATTTTTCTTTCCAGTACAGTACAACATAATGCTTTAGAACATCTTTTAATGTTCTGGTTTTACAATAATTTCGTGCCATACCAATGTTTTGCTGAGTTTTGTTATTGATGATGTTGATATGCTTGTGCAGTGATTGTTGTTCATTGATTGTATGTTGTTTCAAGTTGACCTAAATAAAGTAAAAAAAAAAAAAAATGCAACTCTGGATAACGGACTGTTTCTCCAGGTCCCTTGAAGTCCATTATTACGAGATTATACTGTGGTTCAAGACAGAAAAATCTTCAGGCAAAGTCATGGCAACTGTCTTCTGGGATGATGAAGAACTTTTGCTGCTGGAGTTAATCAAAGAGAAAAGTCGAGGAAAACCTCAAAGCAGGCATACTGCTTCTTCATGACAATGTGTCGGTGTACATGTCATGACAATCTGCCATCTGAGAATATGTGTTTCAGCAGCTGAACCATCCATCCAACAGTCCTGAACTTGCTCCCTCAGATTGTTTCCTGTTCTGAGTTTTGAAGAAATGTCTCTGTGGACAGTGTTTTTCAAATGATGAAAACATTAAGGAAACTGATGTCCTGGTTTGAAAATCAAACAGAAGAATTCTTTTCAAAGGTTTAAAGGCATTGCAGGAAAAGTGGATGAAGTGTTTGGGGCTATTAGGGGACTATATTGAAAAATAAAATGAAAATTTTTTGAAAACTCTTTTCTTTCCTACTGAGGTAGATACATTATTGAACGCTCCTTGTATGTTCTGAGCTATTGTGAAATAGGCTTAGTAACTGGAAAAAGAGGACATAATAGCTGGGAATGATGACATTAAGTGGATCAAGGTTTCCTTTGTATCTTTAAATGGTGGGTGAGAAGTTCCTAGCAGATGTCCTTCATCTCTGCAGTGTTGTTAGTAATGATGATGTATGTAGGGTCTCTAGCTTAAACAATGGTTGACTTATGGTGCATTTAATGGTGTTGGCTTTTGAAGATAAATCTCTCTTTGGATTGTGTCTAAGAAAGTCTGCAAAAGATCTGCCAGATACTGTAAGTTGACGTGATTACCCAACTCTGCTCTTCTCTTTTGATATGTATTAGTCCTCCTCTATCTCCACTGTGTACTGTTGTCTTGGAGGAGGAGGAGCAGCAGAAGAAATCCTGAAAGGGGAGGGGGGGACATCAAATGAAGGCTTCCTAAAAGAGCTTGGTGTCGGTCTGCTGTACCATTCATGATGCTAATGGCAAGAGACTAACAAAAATAATTTGCAAGTAAAAGTAGTTTTTAAAATGTTATTTATTGTAACTAAAAAGGATAAATAGTAATCATACCAAATGTATTTTTCTTTCTGAGAGAATCCTATTATTATTTGAACAGATATCGAAAGTAGACTGCAAGGAGGTGCTAGACATTATATGTAATCTGGAATCTGAGGGTCACGATAATACAGCCTTTATTCTCTGCACCACATATCTCACTCATCAACTTCAAACAGAAAACCTGGATTGCTCCTGGTAAGTACTGTTGTGGTTCATATTTTTTGGAGGGGGGGGTTGTTTTTTTTTATGGAGAGGGAAGTAATTTTGTAGTTTTCTTCTTGCCTTACACACAAAAATAGACTTTCTTATAAGACCGTGTGCCCGAATAAAGGAGATATAAGTAGCACACTCACAAGATATCATGTACTTGTTTATGTGCTATAGGTAGACCTTCCCCAGGCATAATTTGGATGCAACTGAGACAGAGTTGCAGTGTACTTGTGTACAAATGCACACGTGCCCATTTAAGCCTTTGCAGCAGGGGCAAGAGCATAGTGCCTGTGTTGCCATTATAAAGTATATTACTCAGTATCTATATTAAATTAAAAAGAAATAGTGTTCTGGGACCATAATACCAAAGACAGTGAATCTTGCCCAGTGGATATAGATATTTCACTAACAGCTCTACAGTATTGTAATCTTAAGTCCTCAATGCCGTGGAGGGGCATAATAAAAAAAAGCCGTCTAAGTCCCCTTTTGCCTAAGGCCTTAAACGTTGAAAGTAGAAGCAGGGAAAATGTCCATTATCAAAAAACACGTCCAAAAGGAGGTTTTTTTAAAAATAATGGCCTGCCTCTATGTTCAGCTATTTAAATGCCCAGACCACCACTACATCTACAATTACTACATATAATGAACCCAAAAAAAGCCTAAGTTCCAAACGCCCAAAACAAGGGCTTTTAGGTGAAGAAGGAGCCAGTCCTTCGCCTAAAAGCTGGATTCTGTAACCGGTGTCTGTCAAAAAGAACACCGGTTACAGAATCCCCCCCAATGATCTGGGCAGGAGAGAGCGCAAGCCCTCCTGCCCCGCGGCACCACGAACCCCTGACTAAGATCGGGGCAAGAGGGAGCCCAAGCCCTCTTGCCCCAGCGACTCCCCGACTGTCCCCGACAACATCGGGGCAAGAGGGAGCCTAATCCCTCTTGCCCCGACCAACTCCGACAGCATCAGGGGCAAGAGGGAGCCCAATCCCTCTTGCCCCACCAACCCCGACCATCCCCAACAGCATCGGGGGCAAGAGGGAGCCCAAGCCCTCTTGCTCCGGCGATCCCCAACCCCCCTCCTCCCCCCCCCCTGCCGATTACGATGGGGCTAGGAGGGAGCCCAAGTCCTCCTGGCCCAACAACACCCCCTATTCCCCACCCCCACTAAAATACGGGCAGGAGGGATCTCAGGCCCTCCTGCCCTCAACGCACCCCGACCCCTCGATCTCCACCCCCAATCCCCCCCCACCTTTAAATCGTTGGTCGGATGGACAGGTGCCAAGCCCATCTGTCCGGCAGGCCAGCCATCCGTTGAATGGCTGGCCTTAGGGCTTGATTGGCCCAAGTGGCTCAAACCCCGCCCACAGGTGGGGCCTGAGGCGCCTGGGCCAACCGGAATAGGCCCAGTAGGCTTAGGTCCCTCCTGTGGGCAGGGCCATAGGTACATGTACCTAAGGCCCTGCCCACAGGCGGGGCCTAAGCCTACTGGGCCTATTCTGGTTGGCCCAGGTGCCTCAGGCCTAATCAGATTAAATAAAGTCATCCATTTGAATGAATCATTTGGTCCAGAGGGGAAAACTGTATGCAATTTGTGAATCCAAAATTGTTCATAATAACCAGCTTCTGCACGCAACCTCCTCTCCCAATCCCCTTGGAAGTAATTATATAATTAATGACCTGCTATAGTATGAATAAAATGTAGTAATCCAGTGAGTCACTGGGAGAGCTGTTTTCTTTCTTGGTATGAATTTGAATTTTATGTTTTTAATGTAATAGAACATGGCTGAAGTGTTACAGATGTTGAATCATTATAAAATAGGTATAAATTAGGCCTCTTTTTTACTTTTCAGATAAATGTATGCTGCAATAAAATGACCTTTCAATGTTGACAAATTTTATGGAAAGCTGTTGTGTTGCACAGAATCCCCCCAGGAATAATCTGTTCCTTATCAGCAGATGAATCCAGAAACTTGTGGGTTATGACCATCTACCAGCAGGTGGAGATAAAGAGCATTAAACTGAGCTCTGTCACACAGGATGTCATGCTCCTTGACTATCCAGTATCCCTAGCAGGTGGATGGATGTTCTCTCACAAGCTCCTGGTCGTCTTTGCTACTTTGCTCCTGTTCTCTTATTTCATTGAAACTGGGGGTGTTTAAGCTAAGTGGTGCCTACTTTAGGGGCGTACACCTGGTAGCGCCAGGACCCTTCCCCACCCCATCTTCCCTCCATATCACTGCTCCATTCCTCTTCCTCACAAAAAAGGCATTTTTTGGCATCTTTTAAATGCTCATGGCCACAGTTTGGAGGGTGGTAGGGCTATTGGGTTCCAGCACATTCTTGTAGTTGTCACAGGCACCTGCAACCATTTTGAAAACCCACATTTTGAACTCCACAGATGGAAGCTCTCTGCTGTTTTCTTAGTCAGCTATTTTTGGTGTCTGCACAGCTTGCTGTACCTCTTTCTTCTATGGCTGACATTACTGCTCCTCCCTTGAGTTCATTCCAGTACTTTCTGGAGGGGCATTCTGTGATTACTCTTGCCATTTCTATCAGCTCGTGTTTCTGCATCTAATTGTGCTACCTGACTATCTCTTTATAATAACAATGAAACCCCCTAATGGGGGATAATTGAGAAATTGGGGAGAGTGGTAATTTTAGTTACAATGAGTTTTAAAAGCAGGCTTGCTTATTGTCTGAACTGTGGTAGAAAATAAAAGCGACAATTTTGCCACAGCGTCTGGAGTCTCTCCCTTTTTATCATTTCGCTGGTGTGGATCCTGGAGTCACTTGCTAATCTGGTGAACTGTATTCTTATATCAGCTTCATGTTGTGCCTTATGTAGTCTTATTCTTCACGAAGAGCAAAAAGAAGAGACTGCAATGATGATGTACAGGACGCTAAGATTTTATTAATCCATAACCCTAAATTGCAATTTTCCTGGAAATGCCCAATAGTCTCTTTTGTAATCCGCCCTATAACTGCATGTAAACAGCTCCCCAAATTGTAAATCTACTGGAATAGTCCAGTCATCTTTTCTGTATACAATACCCTAAATTTTAATTTCCCAGTCATCTTATCTGTAATCCAAAACCCTAAATTGTAATTCTCCTGGAAATGTCCAGTTGTTTCTTTTGTAATCCGCCCAGAACTGCAAGGTACGGGTGGAATAGCAGTCAGTAATGTAATGTAATTAAGCAATCATAAAACACATAGAACAGTTTGTTTCAGAAAGGACTGATAAGACCGGACCGGACCTTTTGGAAATAAACTGTTTTATGATTGCTTAATAAAGTCTTGGCATCCTGTACATCATCACTGCAGTCTCTTCTTTTTGTTCTTCGTTTTGATACCTGGCTGCAGTCAAGTTGGATTTTTTGTTTGTTGTTGCCTTCTGGTCTTATTCTTCACAGCATGAGATCTCCTATCTTTATGTCTGTGCTGCAGATTGTTTGTCTCAGGCACAGGAACCAACTTTGTGGGTGCTGTGGATGCTTTAGCTCCTCCAGTATTGCGCAAGTGCCTTTACTTTGTCCAACTTTAGATAAATGAGATTATTTCAACACTCTTAATCATTATGAACTGTGGACTGCTAACAATGTTCCCTTTAATGTTTGCTGATGCATGTGCGCAAGTTTTCTGCCTCTACTCGACATGTGCAGCATAGCCTATTTTTACAATAAAGGAAGCCAGAAAAAAAAAAAAAATTGTGTGCACAGTTTCTAGGCATGTGCACTTCCTTTTTGACCTGCGAGCATGTGCACTCGCACGTACAGCTTAGAGGAAACACTGTCTTCTATGACCTCTGCTATATTTCAAACAAGAATCAATTGTATGCTTCCTAATATTATGTGGGCATCTATTGTCTGAATTTTAGCTATGAGTTAGACTGTCAGTGCCAGTTTGCAAATCCAGTCCTTTGGTTAACCAACCTCTAGCTTCCTTATGCCATGTTGGTAGTTGTAATGCTTACAGACAGCGTCCAGTGTCCCATGACAGTGTTCTTATGCATTTGTATAGCTTTTGTAGCATCTTCCTCAGTTTATGGCTTTCTCAGCCTTTACCCAGGTTGAATTCAGGGGATCATCTGACTTCCATCCCTGTAGGTGGGAGATGTGGTTCTGTAAGTTGAGCATGCCCTCAGCTCTGTTGAGCACAACTCCATCTCTGGATGTAGGACACTGCTCCATCTTTGTTTGTTGAACACAACATCATTTCTGGATGTAGAGCATAGCTCCATCTCTTGATGTCGAGCATGAATCCATCTTGGTATATAGCATATAGCTGTGTCCAAAACAACAAAAATTTGAACCAAAGTCCCTGGATGCAACAGGAGTTATCCAATAAAAGTTTATTAAATTCAAAAAGTCTCAATCATAAACAACACAAATGAAAAAATTCATAATATACTAATTGCTTCCAGGAATAACAGTTGGAACCGGACCCTAAACGAGCCGTGTTTCGGCAAAACTTTGCCTTCTTCAGGGGTCCGTAAAATAAAAATGAAATAAATAACTCATAAATATAAGTTTAACATATTAAAATGAAATTATAGGAGTGAATGGGGTGCTCTATGGACACCCCAGTATTGTAGTGGAACACAGGTCTCTCTTCCTTTTTTTGGGTATAGAGCACACAGCTCCATCTTCGGATGTAGAGCAAGAATCCATCTTGGGATGTGGAGTACAAATAAAGCACAGCCCCATCTCTGGATATAGAATATGTCAGAGTCTTTGAATGTGGAATGCAGCCCCTTCTTGGGATACAGGGCACATCTTTGTCTTTGGATATGGAGCATAACCCCATTTTTGGATGTTGTGTGCAACTTCTTGGGGTGTAGTGCATAATAATTTAAAGAAGGAAAGAGCAGAAATACATTCAGTACCAAGAAAAAAAACCCTTCTTTTTTGTTTTCATACAATAGGATCTCTAATCTTTGGGATATTTAGTGTCCTGCAATTACTGGGATGGGTAGGGAACAGAGGAGAGATATAGCAGGAAGACATCATGTTGTGGGCAATGCTCTGTTTGTGACCTGATGTTAGATATTACTGAATTTTAAGCTCCTAATGCTGATTGCATTATACCATTAAGTCTTTGATAATTTGCACCTCAGCGAATGTAATCTATGCTCTGATTTGCCCTTGTGAGTTAATGTATATAGGGCAGACATCTCGTCAGCTGAAAACTCATTTGGTAGAGCACAGGTACTGCGTGTCTAGTGGAAAGATCACTGAACCCTTGGTGGAACACTGTATAACAACTGGTCTTGTGTTCTCTGATTTCAGATGTTTAGTAATAGAACAATTGTCCTTTGATCTCCGTAGAAGTGGATATTAGAAGGAGATTATATCAATGGGAACAACGATTAATCTTTACATTACAAACTGTTTACACCAGGGGTTTAAATTCTGCTATTGAATGGCGGGTGTTCTTCTAATTTGAGAACTCCTGCAGCATGATGTCATGACGTCGTCTGGCATCTTTGCACATGCTAATGTGCTAGGTCATATGAGTGCACACTGAGAATGGACTGATCACCATGGTTTGCCATATTGGAAGCGGAGCGCTGCCTTAATATTTCCACTGAAGATGTGTTTGGTACTCCCGTAGAGATTTGAACTGTTATTGACGATCAATACAAGATAAGTGGCCTAGCTCTTGTGCTGTTGGATATTATTAATGTCTGTGCGGATATACTTTATATTAAGGATGACTGTTATGGGACCACTTTCTGTGCTTGTATGTTTGTAAGTACTTGCTTGATTAGTGGGTTCCTAGCCTTTTCTGGCTTTAACTCGGATCTTTTTTCTCCACTTGTTAAGATTATCTATATATTTGGTCCTAAGTTACCTTCCCAGGCCCCAGAAAAGAGTAGATTTTTTCTTAGTGTAGTGCATAATCCCATATCGGGATGTCAAGCGCAATTCTTTCTTGGTTTGTTGATGTCAATACTGCCTCTGCTTGTCAAGCACAATTCCAACTCTGAATGAAGACATAGCTCAATTGCTGGATGGGGAGTACAGCTTCATCTTTGGGTGTAGAATGCCACTTCCTTTTTTCAGGATGTCGAGCGTGTTTCTGGCTCTGATTATGGAGTATTCTTCCATTTTGGAATAGACAGCTCACCTCCATCTTTAATTCTGAAAGGCAGCTCTGTCTCTTAACGTAGAGCGCAAATCCATTGCTGTAGGAAGAATGCCACTGCATCTCTGTGTGTAGTGCTCAGCTTCATCTCTGTATATTCAGCACTGCTTTCCTGCTTACTAAGAGCACTACTTTCCCTCTACATGTAGAGCAGTGTTAGTTCTGCGAGGAAAGCATAGATTCCTCTCAGTATATGGAGCACAGCTTCTTCATGTAGGTGGAGTCCAGAGTCAGTTCTGTAAATTGTGCACACCTTCATTGCTGTTTGTGGACCTTGGCTTCATTTTGTGCTCAACCTATGTTGCACATCTTCGTATCTGTGCGCAATGTGTGGCCTCATCTGTAGGCGAAGCACAGTTTTGTCTCTGTGTGTAGAATATAGCTTCATAGTTGCCTGGGAGCATGGCCTCATCTTGGTGTGGGCAATACAGCTTCGTCTGGGTATGTGGAACACAGTGTCTGCTGAGTATTGAGATGGCTGAGTCTTGAAGGATTGGCATGGTTGTGGGAGCAGAATCTTTATCGTTATGGGGCACTCAGCTCTTTCTATAATATTTGAGCACAGCTTTACTTTTATTGTTGGGGATAGCATCTTCCTGTTGAGGCCTTGTGACTTCTCCAAGTCAGGAGTCCTCTGTTTCAGCTCTACCTCTGATGGAGGGGAATATCTTCAGACCTGATGTGGGGTTCAGCCCCAGCTCAGAATAGGAAACATAACTTGGGTTTGGCCCGCAGAGCTTAACTCAGCCCTGCATAATATAATAATAATAACAACTTTATTTTTATATACCACAATACCACAAACAGTTCAGAACGGTTTACAGAGTAAGAGACTGTACACAGACAGCGATATTACAAAAAACTTTCAAAATTACATTAACATTGTAAGATTAATCAATTTTTCCTGCAAGTGTTTTAGAAGTACATCATGGTAGAAATGGAGTCGGAGAAATTTGTCAAAGAGATAAGTTTTGATTGACTTCATGATTCCATTGCTGAAGAGTAGGCCAAGGCTCCTCTTCGGGTTCTGGTCTGCCCTGTTTCTAGGTATAATTTTTGCCCCTTTGGGGCAGTACAACTTCTTTTTATATTGTGGTCGGGCCGGATCCCGAGTAGGTGGGAAGCCCCGGCTCGGACTACAGGTAAGAATTTTTGTAGCGCCTTTTATGTGATTTGTTGAAGGAAAACCCGGATACTGGATTTCGGTGAAACTTTCCCAGGTTTATTAGTGTCCAAAAGAAAACATTCTCACTTAGTGCCTATGGCTCCCATATCCTGTTCATGTCATTTTCAGAGTCCCACAGGCTTTAATTTTGGAATGGGTTGATTCTTTATTTACAAAAACAAAAATCCCCAAAATACTTTCACACAGTAACTCAGTGACTTCACTGTCCCATATCCCCTGTTGGGGCTCGTTGGCTTCTCTGAGCCTCAGCTCCTGGACTCACAGCTGAGCATGGCCAATGTCAGCTCTCTCCTAGTTACACCTCCTCTCAGCAAGAGCAGAATCAAAATTAACTTTGTTTTTGGGTTTGTTTGGTTTTTTCCACTTTATCACGCTGTCCTCCCTGGAGAACATTCACAGCCCTGCCTACCAGGCTGTGTGGGGCAAGCCTCCCTTAGTTTAAGGTCTACAGGCCCTCCCAATTATGCCCCTTTATCTTCCTTATCTCCTGCTCCCAGGGAGTCTTACCAATGTGTTATTTACACAAGCAGTTCCCTTAATTCGGCAGAGCTGCCTTAGCATTCCCAGCCTGTTCTCTAGCTCAGGTTTGAACAAACAGCTGGCTTCCTTTATAGGATAGGACACAATCCTCATACACTGTACTCTCCTAGGTCCATGTCCTCATCACACACACTTTCCCCGGGGTCACTACACATTTCCCACTCAGACTCTGGGTAACCCGGGTTTTCCACTTCCACATTCATTCCAGGCTTTACATCACATCCCCTTCTCTGCATGTCAGCCAGCTCCCCTGCAGCATTTCCATAAGGGTAACCTCCCTGCTTTTCCCTCTGAGGCAGGGTCGCCAAATCACTGTACCTCCTGGGAATTACACTGCCTCTCCTTGTGGGCTGGCTTCTTGAAACTCGTCCTTGCTGGGGATTAGGCAAAGTGTTGGAGCAAAGCTCTCCGTGGAATGTTTGACTCCCCCAATCAGAGCCACCTGAGCTTCTCCCCTGTTTCTGAGCTTGAGGAAAGGAGTAATAGGGGAAATAATTGTTTTTCAGTGCCCTCCCCCTCTGGTTCTTGGGCTGTACTATGACCTGCCTTTTCTCTTCCCTTCCTGGCTGAGCCAGCTGTCCGGGCTCCATGCCAGATTTTCCAGGGACCAGGGCTGTGTGCTTGCTGGGTTTAGTAGTTCTCTTAGCTGGGACAGGAGCTTCCCTGTCACAATATTAACACAGGTTCTCTGCTCTGGCTTTACTAGTTCAGCTTAGCTCCTTGCAGTATTAGATTTGGAGATTAGTTTCATAGAGATTCGTGGTCCATGCCTCCTGGTTTGAGCACAGGCTTGGCTTCATTGCTCAGTTGCAATTCTGGTTCCTTTCTAGCTGCCACACTACTGTGTGGCTGGTCTGGTCCATGCTCTTCTTAGGCTGGTTACCTACATGTATGTGGTGGTCGTGGGCCCTTATCCTCTTCTGGTCAGCAACGGCGAGTGGCTTTTTTCTATTCAAACCTCTGGTCCCCATATCTGTGGAAAAGGATATCTTCCTTCAGAACATGTGGTCACTTAGTTTCTCTGGTTTTCAGCCTCCAGGTGGCAGCTAGTGAACTATCCTCCTTTGTGACATTGGCTTGTCCACATAACTTTCACTATTCCACCATAATGAGGGCTGCTTTATCACATCCCACAAGTCTCTGGATTTATAGTCTCCGATGACAAGGAAGGAAATTATGTCTTACCTGCTGATGATTTTCTTTTCTTTAGTCACAGCAAATGAATCTAGAGGCCTTCCCTTTCTTATTTCCTTCTCTTATTTAGGTGCTGGCCTTCTGACATCGGCAACCACAATTGTGGAGACAGTCTCTTCTATACTAATAATAGCAGATCCAATAAAAAAGAGCAGAGCGAGCCTGGTCTTCAAACACCACTTTAATAGCAACAGACAATAAAAACCATGCAGAAAACAGTCTTTTCAATCATAAGAACATCTGGCAAATCATGGACTCGACAGTCTGTGTTTCAGCTAAATCGCCTGCAACAGGAATCCTGGAACATATATTATAAAATGCCAAGTAACATAGATAACACTAGATAAATTACAAAATAACAATACTTAAAATGAATTTTAAAAAGTTAAAGTATTAAAATGAAATATGTAACCGAAAAGTAAGTACCAAACCAACAATGAAAGTCAAATCTGTAAGGATACTATAGAAAGCAAATACATACTTAGAAGGTACAATGTACACAGGATGATACTGTAAGTGTTCCATAAATATTCATAAACGTAGACTAGGAACCAATTTCTTATGTGCAGTAAAACATGCTAATTATGACAAATTAGTAGCGTTCAGTTAAATGTACTAATTGTGATAATATTAGCCAGGTATGGTTGCTTTATATTACGAGCCATGACTGAGGATTTAATATGCAAGCAACACTAATTTAAGTCTAGGCATAGCCTTTAAAAAAAACAACAAACTCCGGTTGTACTACGACCATAGTCTGAAGTTTTTTCTATGAACAAGTTATGTTGATAGTAGATAACACTAGTTGGACAAAAACCTAGTCAGAATTGTAAGCAGAAACAATGTTGCAAAAAGGCTATTACAGTATAATCTCGTTATAACGGACTTCAAGGGACCTGGAAAAACGGTCCATTATATCCAGAGTTGCATTCTTTTAAAACTTTATTTAGGGCAACTTGAAACAACGTAAATCAATGAACAACAGTCACTGCACAAGCATCTCAGCAACATCAATAACAAAACTCAGCAAAACATTGGTATGCCACGAAATGACTGCAAACCAGAACACACTGTACTGGAAAGAAAAATACTCTGTCATTTTTTTTTTCTAGGCTGCATTTTGATACTGTATCACCGCATGCCATGTGCCTTGTAGGCAGAGCCTGCATGTCCGTTACAGCCGAATAAAACTACAGCTAAAAGCGGCTCTGGGGACCAAAATAGTTGTCCGTTATATCTGAAAGTCCATTATATATGAGTCCGCTATATCCGATGATTTTCTGTATGTTTAATTGTTTAATATATTTATTGATTTTCAAATCAAAACAACCAAGAATAACTTGTACAGAAAGCAAGATTAGTGATTCCATATAAAACAAGAAAATAATTCAATTAACATTGGAATAATTTATAACTAATATGCTCAAGTCCTCAAGTTATAGGATCCAAGATTTTCTTAGTGAGAATAAAAGAAATAGAATTAAACAAATTGTATATTCTTATACATAGAAATGGCAGTAAGGCTGATTGCAGGGATTAATCTATAATCTTAGGGCTTATGATTTTTCTGTCTCCAATCGGGAGAGTGCTAAAAAGGAAGTCAACTGACTAGGTTCAAAGAAAACATATTTGACTGAGCGGTGATGCACTATACACTTACAAGGATGTCGCAAGTAAAAAGTAGCACCTAAAGATATAACACCTGGTTTCAACATAAGAAATTCGCAATGACGCTTCTGGGTCTCCCGTGACAAATCAGGAAATATCTGTATTTTAAAGCCCATAAATTCTTTATGTCTGTTTTTAAAGAATAGTTTTAACAACCAAACTTTATCAATAGAAAGAGCTACTGTTATAATCAAGGTATTTGGTTCTGCTGTCTCTTTATCTGATTTCTCCAATAACTCTGGTACATTCAGCAAGCCTTGGTCCAAAGACCTTTTTAACGATTGATTCTTATTAGGTAGGTAATAAACTCGTGATAAAGGAGGCATCGAATCTTCCGGGGCACCCAAAACTTCAAGGAAATATCTCTTAAACATTTCTCTAGGTGGTACCAATGTTAACCTAGGAAAATTAATTAACCTTAAATTATTGTATCTAGAGTTATTTTCCATGTTTTCCATCTTTCTCCTAAGATTGATAATATCTTTCATCAAAACTTCCTGTAGTCTAGATGATTTTATTTCCTGTTCAAGTTCATGAACAGTGGAATTAGAGGCAGTCATTTCTTTTTTTAATTCTTTAAGTTCAGTAGCCTGTTGAAACAGTTTCCCATCTATTTGCTGGAGTTTTGGACTTATGGTCTTCACTAAGCCGGCCATAAGATCCCATAGTGAGTCCAGGGTTACCTCTGAAGGTTTTTCCAAAGGAATTGAAGAAATAATAGTGTCATGGTGCTCACCATCCAGTTGAATATCTTGACACTGTCCCTGAAGACTTGCACGCCCCTCTTTAGTTGAATTACTCTCAGATTCTTTAAAGGGGCTCATAACAATATGAGCTCCTAACAGCAGGCTCTGCGATGGACTACTTGCCTCCGGGGAAGGTGAGGCCCCGACTTCCGGGGTTTCCAAATCCCTTGGAGAGCTGCTTGTCTGAGGCTGTGGGGGCGGCGCCCTGACGTCGGAACTCAAAGTTGTTTCCAGTCCGGAGGAATCGCCGCGGCCTCGCTTGCTCCGTTGATCCTCTGTGGGCTTCTCTCCGACGCCGAAAATGCTCCCTGCTCTATCCGTCGAAGAAGCTCCTCAATGCTGCTGGCTACGGGGGTGCCAGTGTGCCGCGAGGCACCAACGGCACTTTGGCCCCTCCGTTTAGGCATCAGGTACGTGGATAAGTTTATAGGAAAAGTAATTGAAGAGACAATCTCTAGAACAGTTCTTCAGCACGTCTTGCCAGACGCCATCTTGGATCACTCCTTTTCTGTATGTTTATAATGGCACTCGGCTGGGACCAGCGGACCTCGTCTACTATAGGTTAGTTTCCGTTATAAGCAAGTCCGGTATAACGAGATTATACTGTAGTAAGTATTTGTTAAAAACAGCCTATGTTAGCAGATAACACTGGTTAAAAACAATAGACAATCTGAAGTTCAAACAGAAACAGATGTGGATATTAGCTACCTCAATCTGAAGTATAAGATGCTCAAAGGCTGAAGTTAAAAATCACTCTGCCTTTGCATTATGCTGTTTAATCAGAATTTAAAAAGTAAAAATGAAGTTTTCAACCTTTGTAGGGTCAGAACTATGAACTCTGCGGTAGTAAGATAAATCCCCCCCCCAAAAAAAAAACAAAAAAACAATTAACAGTAAACCCAGCACAGCTTGGTATTGGACTGCAAACTCCTGGGTAGATACACACACAATTGCCATTAGAGAGAAATAAAACAATACAATGCTGCACCCATTGATTAAGAAACCATGTAAAAAACATTGAGACACTGCGGCTGTGGAAAATTTGCGTATATAAGGACTTAGGCCTAACCGCATCTTACGTGCTTTATATAAGGACTTAGGCCTAACCACGTCTAATGTGCTTTCATAAATAAAAATCAAAAATGTGTGCAGTCAACTAAAAACAGGTCAAACCAAGTAAAAAAAAAATATATATATGTTATTGTTTATTGCTTCTGATTGTTGAAAGATTCATATCTAGTGGCTGTGAAGAAGGAGTTCTACTTATCATTGTTTTCACTAATCGACTGACCAAGGAGCTTAATTTAGTGCTCTCTTTCCACCTGCTGGTAGCTGGTCATAACCCACAAATTTCTGGATTTATCTGCTATGACTAAAGGAAAGAAAATGATCACCAAAGCATAATTTTCCTTGCTTATTAACAGTAAAATCCAATTCTGTGTTTGCATCTGGGTTTTAGTATTGTAGCTCCAAATGCACTTTTTCTTTTTTTTTTGTTTGTGTGTAAATTCTTGTGTTTTTGTTTTAATTTTCTTTGTTTTAATACACATTATCCTGATTCCATTATGCAACTACATAATCCTCATTCATACTATGTGTTTTCTTAGTGTTCCTTACTTAACCTTCTTTCCTACCTTACCCAGTTCTAGATCCATTTCTAAATCATCAGTCTCAGTAGATCTGTCTCCTTCCCATAACCTTTTGGTTAAATATAATCTGCTTTGTCACCAAGGGCAGAACCTAGTGACTGTGGTACTATGGCCTATTCCAGTGATTCCCAACCCTGTCCTGGAGGAACATCAGGCCAATCGGGTTTTCAGGCTAGCCCTAATGAATATGCATGAGAGAGATTTGCATATGATGGAAGTGATAGGCATGCAAATTTGCTTCATGCATATTCATTAGGGCTAGCCTGAAAACCCAATTGGCCTGGTGTTCCTCCAGGACAGGGTTGGGAACCACTGGCCTATTCTATGTTTTTTACTTTGGATATATTATTTACATAATTCTGTTTTTTGCTTCCCGTTCAATAGGGAGCTGACTCTGTTCTGGAGCAAATTGCAGAGAAGAATTGATCCTTCTTTAGATTCTTTTCTAGAGAGATGTCGACAGTTTGGTGTCATAGCCAAAACTCTACCCCATTTATTTTTCTTGATAAGAGTTGTACATGCAGAGGTAAGCAGTTCATTTTGCTACTACTACTACTATTAATTATTTCTATAGTGCTACTAAACGTATGCAACGCTGTACAGAGTCACAGAGAAGAAGACCGTCCCTTACAATCTAAAGCCAAGGCCGTTAAGGGGAACGGTTAATCTGCTGGCTGGGTTGGAAGGCAGAGGGGAGTACAGGACAATCAAGCTATTTTGACATCACTGATGAGGTTGGCTCTTATTAGTGGAATGAGGCATTATGACATCACAGCTCTGCTTCCCACAGACTGAAACTCTTCACACTGCTACTACTATGAATTATTTCTATAGCGCTACCAGATGCATGCAGCGCTGTACAGAATCACAAAGAGTAAGAAAGTAGTCCCTACGTGAAAGAGCTTACAATCTGAACAGGCAAGACAGACAAACAGGATGTCATGGATACAGTTAAGGGGAACGGTTAATCAGCTGGCTGGGTTGGAGGGCAGAGGAATAGGGTTAAGGATTGAAGGCTATATAAAAAAGGTGGGTTTTAAACAAGGGACAAGAAGGGGAAAGATGGGAATCAATATAGAACATTATGTGGTACACACCTATACTGTTAGAAAATAGCACTTCATAGTCTTTATGTGAATCCTCATGGACTGAGGAACACTTTCTCCTTTGAGGCTTCTTAGCTTTCTATGAATTTGCAGAGGGTTTAATACTTTTTGACAGTATACCAATCAAAAGTATAATAATTTCTTAAAATATGGCCAAATTATGTAATATTTTCAGGCCTAAATATGTAGCATTTGCTAGAATTATATACATTATTGGTTTTATAAGTTCCTTGGATGATTAAAATCTGTATTGCAAATAAGCTTAATTAAAAGAAATAATATGCCGTTTCATGTGAATCATAACTTGAGAAATAATGAAATGCAGCAAAACTAATTTTGAAAAATTGAGTTGGAGAGGAACATAAACCAAGATTTTAAAATGTCATATATTTTATTATTTTTTTTGTCATACTTTTGCACAAGTTTGTTAAATCTTTAGCATTATGAGATGAGGCTGAAGAAGGGTAGGCTAGAACATAACAGAGTAATTTGACTTTATAAACAGAGAATGGATACATGAAAAAGCCTACCATTGGAGGTAGTAATTGAAAAAGTAGTATCAGAATTAAGTTACAAAGTGTATTCCAGAAGATGTTTTATCAGTTACCTCTTCAGTCCCTCCTCCTCTTTACAAGTTTTGCAGGGTTGACAGGACTAGAGAGCATAGATGACAACAGTGGTGCATGCACTCCCACTGCTGCTACCATCCTCCCTCTCCAAAAGTGCTTTTTGGTTGGAGATATTAATCAGATGTGAGATCAGAGAAGGATAAGGTTGATAGCAAAATAAGCAGCATACATTCCAGTTGTTCTCAGTGTGTGTAGGGCCATGCTGATTGATAGAAACACAAATGCAGTTTTTGCAGTAGGTGATCATTTTCTTAAAAAATGTATCAGAAAAGTCATATGACAAGCATGGAGACTTTTTATTGAGAGAATGGGTAAAGCCAAAGAGCAAATGAGACCCGACAGTGTATCGCAAGCAACATGTCTCTCTCTCACTGTCCATTTGTCTTGAGAGATCCAGGCATCTCTCCTACCTCCTCTACTGCCACATCCAGAGTCACTCTCACAGTGATCAAACAGAAGATGATGGCGAACCGCTGCGCAAATCATTTACAATCAAACTTGTTTGAGCATTGATTGCTGTTTCGGAATCAACCATAAAATTGGCCCACAGCAATCCACATGGTCTTACCACCTGTGTTTATTGCATCTAGCCCTAGGTGAGGATATAATACCATTGCAATTCCCTGCAGTGCAGTTAATACAGGAAAATTAGCATGTACTAAATGTCGAGCCATTGTGTTTCAATTGTCAGATCAGCTGTGCATTAACAGTTCTAAGGTCCCATATTAACTGCTTATAAAGTGTCTTTGAAAAGGGGCTCTTTTATTTCTTACCTTGTTCTGTTTTCTTAATTTTTTGACTAATATATTTGCTCTGATGTGTGTGTGTTGAGGGGGGAGGGGGAGTGGTTCTAGTTGGATAATCAGGGGCACCAGTTTTACCATGCCCTGACTGAGCTTGGTTGGTCAATTAGGATCAGTAAGGATTTCACAAGTACAGCTTAGATCAGGACCAAGATTCTTATAGCATGAGCACTCTGTATGATTGCCTTGGCGCAGTGGTTAAAGCTATAGCCTCAGCACCCTGGGATTGTGGGTTCCAACCCACACTGTTCCTTGTGACCCTGAGCAAGTTACTTAATCCCCTCATTGCCCCAGGTACATTAGATAGATTATGAGCCCACTGGGACAGACAGGGAAAAATGCTTGAGTACCTGAATAAACTCATCTTGTAAACTGTTCTGAGCTCTCCTGGGAGAACGGTATAGAAAATTGAATAAATAAATAGGTCTTTACTGAGAATGCTGAGTTTAATTGGCACAGCAGTCTAGGTTTATTTCTTTTGAGTTTATGTCCATGTGAGATGAGCCTGGAGGGGACAGAGTTCAATTTTCACATGTTGCCTAGAGCAGGGGTGGGCAACTCCAGTCCTCGAGGACCGGAATCCAGTTGGGTTTTTGGGATTTTCCCAATGAATATGCATGAGATCTGTTTGCATGCACTGCGTTCAATGCATATTCATTGAGGAAATCCTGAAAACCTGATTGGATTCCGACCCACCCCTGGCCTAGAGCATCAAGGACATTGTTTAGATCAATTTGACCTTGTAGCATTTCTGTTTAACCCAGTAAATCATTTGTACATATCAGTGCTGAACTGAAATGTAACATTTTGTGTTTTCTGTTTTACACTACCTTTTAGAAGTATATTTTTATTTAATGACGACATTTTTTATTTAATGACATTTTTATTTAATGACATAATTAACCTGTTACTATAGGGTTGGAAAAGCTGTCTGCATCTGGTTGTGTGGGCAGCTAATATTATATTGCAGGAGCCTGCTTTGTGCATTCCTTTTGGGTTGGATTGAGTAGGATGCAATGGTTCTGAGCTAGAATCACATACTAGAGATGGTAGATATTAGAATTCTGGGCGAGAACTGCATGTTGAAATGGCTTCTGTCTAGCTCTCAGTGAAGTACTTCATATCTGCTGCTGAATGAGGAGTGCAAGTTGGCACAGTCTCCACTAGGTTGCTGGGAAGGTAAAATGACACAGTCTTCCTCTTAGTGGTAGAAAGATGCCAGCACAACTTTCACCAGGGTGACAGATAATACACAACTGCAGTCTATTGTATGCCTTTCTGGGATGCCTAATATTACCTTGAATGTGTTTTGATGGAAAGGCAAGATATCTGATCTGGTCTAGCAGAATGCTAAGGAATATAATTTATGAGTCTTTATGCCTCCCAAGCAGCAGATGGAGCCTGAGAAAACTGACAAATCAGTGCTGTCATCACTTAGTATAAGGAGTGATGGTGTCCTGGAATTTAGAAGAGAAACAGGAGAAGAAAACAGAAAGCATAAAACAGAGATGGCTGTGGGGATAATGTCATCACTGGAGCAGCACTGTGGTTACATATGATATTGTTAACCCGACATGGCCGTGTTTGGCAAGTGCCTGCATCAGAGGGCCTTGTTTTTCGATGTGTTTACATACAGTATGTTCACAAACCTTAGCCTATCATTATAAACAGTTGAGCCAACAAAATACTGCAGACCACAAAGGAGTGAGTTTGTGAAGACTTTCTGTCTCTGTTCCGTTTTGAATGGTACGGCTACCTGAAAGGACAAATTCCAGTTAACAGGCCTCGGCGGCTCTGGTTTAGACAAGATGTCCTCTTGTTCCTCTCCAAATACAAAGTGAAATCTGGTGGGGGAGCTGAGCCATGGGGCTGTGGTTGGTATAGTCTTCATGCCAGCAGGAACAGCAACTATGTTGGGCTGGCCACATGGTTGTTGAAGAGCACAGCTCAGCAGACGAGTGATCAAGCCTGTGATCATCGTGTTATAGGGCAGGATAAACTGGAGGAGGGATATTTTTCATTCATTTCATATTTCTGTGCAGTTCCCGCAGCAGTGAGGGAAAAGGGGGGAAAAAAAAAATTCACACTCAAATAGGTACTTGAGGAGTAGAACCATCAGACTAGCCTGAGACAGTATACTTTCATACTGCTTGTTTTGAATATTGGACAGGCATCATGCTGGCTAACCTTGTAGACATTTCAGCTGAGCCACTTTTCTTGGTCTGCAAGTCCTGCTTGCACTGGGCAGGACACAGCCCAGTTGATAGGGCAAAGCAAGAATTCTTACAGCCTGTATTTGTGGTAGATTCCTCCAGAATGTCTAAAGTTGTTGCCAGCAGAAATTGTGGGATCCAGGTCTCTTGTCACTCTAAACATACCCCATTGGTGGCACATCAAAGGAGGCATTCTCCAAACCAGCCAGGTAAACTTTCAGGGTTTCTTTGGATTGAACTGGTGAACAAAAAAGTTACCCTGATTGGCACAGGGGTTTTTTTTTAAGCACTATCTAAGATGCAGCAGAAAACTGTTTCCATAAGCATAGCCTAGGATAGTATGGCTCGTTAGTGCATACATATAACATAATTTACTATTTCTTACTAATGAGGGTTGCTCGTTAGTACAACTAAAGTTGGCAGTATATACCTAAAATGATGTAATTCAGGCATGCATAATTTGTAAAAGTCAGTCAAGAGATAATGAGAAAGGGGTCAATACTTTACCTCTCATGTATTCTCACATCTTTGAAGAAAACAAAATTTGTTTTTACTTGTATGAAAGGACTACACTGTAAGCCAGGTAATTTACAATAACCGGGACAAGCAGGCAGCATATTCTCAGCGACGATATCCATGGAGCCTGATATAGTCAGTGCAAAAGTGTACTGTCAGTTTTAAAATGAAAAAAAATCTCAACCTGCCTGTGCAACGCATATGCAAATACCTTCCTGCCAGCTTGCAGGACCATCGGTTCTTTGTTTGCCGCAGAACGGAGAAGACACTCTTAAGAGTTCCTTTAAGTGCACCTTATTTAACTCCATGTTTAATGTGTATATTGTATGTGTACTTTTTGTGTCTTCCTGTCTTCTAGTCATACCTTTTGATTTTCTTATTTTTGACTAAATTTTGTTTTTGAGCTTACTTGCCCTTTTTTAGCCTATTCTAAACCTGGGAGCTTCGCCTTTTTTCAGTACATCTTTTACTCATCCTCCCTCTAACTACTGAATCTTTGATCTCATGTCGGTGATTTTCCCATCTATGTATAAGGTTTTAAGCGGGTTGAAACAGTGTACTTGGTGTCAAAGGACTATTCAGGTATGGACCCATTCAACTGATGTATCCAATGCCTAGATATTTCTTGCACTAACTGTTCCAAGTTGCAGAAGAGGTTGCTTAAAGCCAGAAAGTTGAGATAAGATAGATTTTTTTGGCCAACTTGGGGATATTGAAGCTGTGTGTTGGCATCTGAATTTTTAGACATTATCAAACATATGTTTCTCCAGTGCTGCCTGCCTCAGGGAAAACTAGTAAAAAAGCATAACCATATTTCTCCCTCTGGGTCTGTATCCACACAGCCTTTACTGTCGAAACACTCTAAGCACCAGTATACTGAGATTGAATCACCTATGAAGTGTACCTCGGAATCACAAATGCTCCAACATTCAATGCAGCCTGTGCCCATGGTATCTTTGCAAGTATCGGTACCGGCGCCATCACTGCACGATCAGTTCAAACAACTGTTGCAGAAAGAGCTAGCAGGGCTGCTGCAGGCTGTGCAAATTCCTGCCTCGACATTACAAGCCTTTGCTCAGTCTGAGCATCGAGCACCGACATGATGTCGGTGCACATCATAAACATTCATTATTGATGCATCAAATGGGCACATGTCAGATGTATCCATCGTTGATGCAGAAGACTGAGGTAGAAAATGACATGGAGACAAATTTTTCCCCATCCCTGCGGGAACTCATTTCCCTATCCTATCCTGGCAAGTTCTTTTCCTTTCCCTGCCCCCCATTCCTGCAAACTTTGTCCTCTGCACAAGCCTCAAACACTTTAAAATCATGTGTTTGAGGCTTGTACAGTTAAGGCAGAGCTTACAGTAATGGGACAGGTACAGCGACAAAACTCGTGGGGACGGGATGGGGAAAAATTTGTTCCCATGTCATTCTCTAGGCTGAGGCACATCACCGCTTTCCATCAGCACACGATGCCGAAATGCAACACCGGCAGACATTGACGCACAATGCAGATGTACATCACAGTGTTGAGACACTTCTAGTATCTACTATTGATGTGCTTTGTATTGGCATAGATCAGAGAAAATGTTTTGGCTCTGCTTCATTAGATATATTAAAGAGAATGGGTGTAGCAGGTTCTGTGCTCCAGTGATTTAGATCATATTTGTTTGGGAGGTCAGTAGTGTGCATAATGGAAGGGGTAGTTTCACAGACATTGTTAGTTACAAAAGGTGTTCCACAGGGTTCAGCCTTGTCGGCGGTATTGTTTAATATCTACCTTATTGTTTAATATCTACCTAGCCCCATTAGGAAAATTGTTAAGAGGATTTGGGAGTGTACTTTAATCTATGTGCTGATGATGTGCATTTTCCCCCCCCGATAAACAGCTTGGGGTGGAGAGTTGGTTTCACAGTTGAATTATTATGTGGGACAGATCAGTAGATGGATGAGTATGAATGGACTTGTGTTAAATGTGGCAAAGAGTTTATGATGGAATGTTCTTGAATATCAATGGCCATACAGTTTTTGTGTGAAGGATCATCAGATTTTTGTGAAGAAAGAAATCACTTTACTGGGTGTTACTTTGGATGCAAAATTAACAATGGGAGCACAAGTGGCAAAGGTAGTGAAAGCAGCATATTTTGTATTGAGAATGTTATGTAAATTAAAATCTGAGCTGTCTGGGTAGGATTTTTCACAGTTATTTCAAAGTATGGTATTGTCAAAGTTGGGCTTTAACATTGCCCTGTACTTGGGTATTACCAGTACTCGAATGCGAGCATTGCAGGTAGTACAGAATTCTACTGCATGAGTGCTGATGGAGGTATCTACCTTTGACCACATTTCACCGGTCTTAAAAAGGCTTCATTAGCTACCAGTGCAATTTTGTATAAAATACAGAGTAATTATGTTGTTGCACCATTGGATATATTGGTACTATGGGACTGTTTTGCATTTATATCAACCAGGACATTCATTGCGGTCTGAAAATGCAATGTTGGATATGAAAAGGTGAAATATGGTTCATTATGCTAGTGCAGCACAATCTACCTTTTAAGTGACTGGTCCGGTCATATGGAATATCTTAATCAGGATATATGCAGTAATGTTATGCTATTTAAGAAATTATTAAAAATGTACTTTTTTTGTGAAAGCAGCCCGCTAAAGGGGTTGGACTGTGGTCCAGATAATCTACTTTTCCGTGACTAGTTCGGTCATATGGAATGCTATAACAGGCCTTATGCAAGTATGTACTAGTATTTGTCATGATGTTTAAGGAAATGTTAAAAATCTATTTTTTGGGACAAACATGTTGCTAAAGGGTCTAGACAAAGTTTTTAACATACTGAGGGAAGAACTATTTAGTCTTTTGAAGAGTGTATTTGTATTGTTATTGTAATGTGATCTTGCATGTTTTTATTGTGAACCGCCTAGTTAATAGGCTGGTAATAAAAATTTGAAATAAATAAATAAATATAGCCACCTTCTACCAGTTCCATCCTGTTTGTATCTTTTTTGAAGATATAAACTCCAGAATTGTGCACGTGGCTTCTTGGAATCTATAGTTAGGGAAGAACAATGTTACACTGGTCTGGGATTCTAAGAGTAGCCTGAGTTTTGGGGTTCTAGGCTGCTTGATAGAACACCTTTTCAAGTGATATTCCATTGTACTACGCAGGGATATGTTCTTTTGCGGTGTCTACCAGATAACGACCTTGGTATCCAGGATCCCTCTGACAGCTTTGTCCTCCTTTTTTCTCTCACGATTGGAGAATAGCGATATTGTGTCACTATTCTTTGGTCTGGATTTTAGGAGCATTCCGCTGCAGGATGTTCTTACTCTGGGATTACACTATAGTGCATGTAGCCCTTCAAGTTGCATCATGGAGCACAACCTGAAGAACTACATTCTGTAGTAAGATTGGGTACTGGTGGTCCCAGATAGCAGGGATGCCTAGCTTCTTTAAGTGTCCACTTTCCTAAGTCTATGTCTTTTATGGTGGTTCCTTTACGAGTTCAAGTCTTTGGACTGGGGTGTCTGTGTTTTGAACCATTCTGTCTCCCTTGGTCTAATTTCTGTCACTGGAATGTATGAGTCAGGGTGGTCTTGGCATCAGCCCTGGTTTTGTGCGAAGTGTCTAGTGGTGAGCAGCTTCCACTGTGGTCCATTTAGACCTGCTGCTATAAGTCTTCTTGAGGGGTTGTTCCTTGAGTTTGGTTTTTTAGCTAACTTAAGTTCTTTGATTCTTTTGGGAGCCTACACCTCGAGCAATTGGAATGGGCCTTAATTTGGCCTGGATAAGGTTCCCAATACCCTGGATAGTAGTTAATGCATTGATTTAGAGCCAGTTGCAGGCTTTGTTGAGTCTGCAGTGTCTGAAACCTCTGCCCTATGAGAGGTGGAGCAGTCAAATTGCTCTCAGGAAGGACTTACTTGAATTCTCTACATGTCCCTTCTCCAGCAAGCTCACCACTGGATTCCATGGGCACAGTCTTGCCAATTAGTTGGTCAGGGGCTGCCTTCATGGTCCTGTTTAGTTAGCTTTTAGGGTATTCCAGATCATCTCAAAGGGTGTTTTGTGCATTTGGTATTGTCCTTTAGTTAAATCACGTGATCTTGTAGCCTTTTGATTGCGCAAGAGGCCTTTGGTAATGAGTTGTACTCCCTCCTTGCTCAACAGTTCAGGGTTGCCCTGATCAGAGCAATGCTTATGGCACTTGCATAGAGGGCTTGATGAGTATAGTAATCTAGAGCTCACTGGTTGGTAGAGTGAGCACTGTCAATGAATAGCCCAAGGTGCTGAAATAAATTATCATAAAGGGCAGGTCTACTTAGTCTTTGGTATTCCGTTATCATACTGCAGTTGTTTAGGGTAATGGAGGTGTTGCCTTTAGAGGGCAGTATCTCTGAGCCTGGTCTTCCTCATGGGGTTCTTACAGGTTGGCACATCTCACTTGTCTGGACTGATCTAGTAGGATGATAAGGTGCAATTTTCTCTTACTTGCTGATTTCCTTTTCTTGAGTCCTGCTAAATCAGTCCTGGACCCAGCTGGGATATCCGAGGCAAGGGATTTCCTATAGTTGTTGTTGGCGACTTAGAGACTTTGCAGAGTTTCTGCTGCTGATTCCAGGGAAGGTGTTTTCAGGACTACAATGACTTGGGAGCCTGACAGCTCTTCTTTAAAATAGAGCCACAATTTTGGTATATAATGTTGCTCCCCATTGCTAGTCTGTATAGTTTTATAATAAGGGTCTATGATGAAATTTCATTTTATTGTTCCCAGTAGGTGGGTGCTTAAGGCTGGACCTGGAGCTGTTCATGAGCCTCATCCACAAGGTTGCTCCATGACATTGGTCCATGGTGTGATGATATAACATTGTTTACGGTTTTGCTCCATAACCTTGCTTCAGGGCCCTGTGCAATGGCATTGCCCCGGAGCATTGCTCCAGGATGGGGATTCATGTAAGTAATCCCTAAAGAGGTTCTATAATGTTGATGCATAATGTTGTGTAATGTTAATCTATAATGTTTTCACATAATATTCATGCATCTGCTATTCTGTGCAATTATTCTATGATAGGTTCTCAACCAGCTCCTAGGGACACAACCAGCATTGGGTTTCCATGATACCATAGTGAATACACATGAGAAAAATTTTATTATACTACCTCTGTTGTATGCAGATCTCACAGATGCATATTCATTGTGGGTATCTTGAAAACCTGACTGGTTAGGTATGTTCCGAGGATGATGATCAAATGTTTCAGATATGTTTTGGTATAGTTTGCTGGCAAGTTCCCAAGCTAGACCGCTCCATACACTAGTGATGACATCATTGATTTGTCAGTGTTCTCTGCCCCCCAACAACTGGTTGGGGATGGAGGCGCATAATTCTTTAATATGGACTGGACTAGCAGGACTCAGGAAGAGAACAAAGTTCACCAGAAATATGACAAAAATAGTAGAAGAAACCCTCCCACCCATAATTCTAAAGAAAAAAAATATCTATCATTGTTTAATAATTTACCTGCTGTCTAACTTCTAAATAGGTTTCTACCTTGATTATCTTCAAACTGGGTTACATTAAACATTGTTGCTGAATGTTATGAAGTACAGCAAATATGCCTCCATTCAAGAGGAATCATGTGTAACTATGTTAGTGGACCATATACTGAGATCCATAATATATATTTTAATTACCTATTTTTTGGTGCTCATATAGATAATTACAGGAGTTGGAGTGTCCTTGTATGAAGGACATAATGGCTATTAGTGTTGCAATTCCAAGTTTTCTAGTAAAGGTTCTGTGTTAAATAAAATTGTATTTTATCCATAATTAATAGTAGACTACAGTAAAGCCCATAAAACCTGTGCATATAGAACATTGATTTTAGAAAAGTATTCCAATAATTTTTTTTGTTTGCTTTTTATATAGGCAGAAGAAGCGGGACTTTCAGTTTCTGTGCTTTTGTGCATGCGAGCTCTTCAAATTAAATCAAATGAAAATGATGAAATGAAGACATCTGTGTGCAAGACCATTTCATGCCTTTTATCAGAAGATCTTGAGGTTAAAAGAGCTTGCCAGTTAACTGAGTTCTTACTTGAACCAACTGCTGATGGATATAATATGCTAGAAGAGCTCTATATGCAGCCAGATCAAAAATGTGATGAAGAAAATGCCCAGGTTCCAAATTCACTACGTTGTGAGCTCTTGTTGGCTTTGAAGGCTCATTGGCCTTTTGATCCAGAATTTTGGGATTGGAAAACCTTAAAACGCCAATGTCTGAAGCTGCTAGGAATTGAAGCGTCTGAATCTGAAGACAACGAAAGCAGCAGTGAAATACCCATTAATGAACCTGATGGTTTAGAGAAACATTCAAGTGATTCTGAAGGTGTTAAAGAGTTTTCAGATTTCAAACACACCAACATAAGTCAGCAAACAGATAAAGCAAAAATAAAAAAGCCAGTTGGCTCTTCTGAAAGATACCAGAGATGGCTTCAGTATAAATTCTACTGTGTGATGTGTAAAAGGGAAGTTATAGAGGCTCGAATACTTCATCATTCTAAAATGCACCTGCAAGATGGTATTTATACCTGTCCAGTATGTATAAAAAAGGTCAAGAAAAAGGAAATGTTTGTGTCACATGTAATGGAACACGTAAAAATGCCACTTAGGCACCAACGTAAAAAGAAACTTCTGGTGAAAAAAGAACTCAGAATCTCAAGATCAAGGAAGAGAATACCTAGGGTCCTTTCTGCAGTAGATGAAAAAAGCAATCCATTATGTGCTCAAGCTTCAAGTGACCCACTGGAATACGTTACGTTCAGTCATATAGAAGACTGTCAGTTACAAGACAAAGACTTATATCCATGCCCTGGAACAGACTGCTCCAGAGTTTTTAAACAGTTTAAATACCTAAGTGTTCATTTGAAGGCTGAACATCAAAGTGATGATGAAAATGTGAAACACTATTTGGAAATGAAAAATAGGAGAGAAAAATGTTCTTTCTGCAGGCGACATTTCATGACAATATTTCATTTACAGAAGCATAAAAGAGTGCATTTTGGTCCTCAGCCTTATATGTGTCTGTCAATAAACTGCTATGCTAGATTTAATTCGGTTAATGCATTACTAAGTCACAGACAAACACACAATGATCTGCAGTATAAATGTGAGTTAAATGGCTGCAATATTATTTTCAGTGATTTAGCACAGCTGTATCACCATGAAGCTCAACATTTTCGTGATGCCTCATACACTTGTACTTTTCTTGGCTGCAAAAAGTTCTACTATTCTAAAACCGAGTTTCAGGATCATCTTATAACACATGATCTTGAAGAAGGAAATGAGGCACCAGTTAAATCTGAAGACTCAGTTACAGTAGATAAAGAAATCAAACTTGATAAATCTCAGTTAACTGAACAAGCAGATGCCCCCCAAAATCCAGGTATACCTGAAATTTCTAATTTATGTGTACATCCTGCTCAAGTAAATGCACATGTTAAAGAGGAAAATGTCTCTGAGGAAATAACTAATGGCAACTATGTAAAACTTTTAGAAAACCATAACTCAAGTACTTTGAAAAGAACACAGGTATCCCTTGAATTAATTGGAAAAGGTGAGAGAACTCAAGCTATCACAAGTATTCCTGCAGGCAGTGAAAAAGTAAAATTGTCTTGTTTAAGAGAACAGTGTTCCAATGCCATAGTTTGCTTTGATGGCAAAAAATTTGTATGTGGATATGAAGGTTGTGGTTTTACATGCAAAACTGCAAGGATTATACAAAAACATCTTCGTAAGGTTCATCCGCAGCATTTCAAACTCCAGAAAAGGCCAAGGATTGAGACTAAAAATTTTATCAAACTATTTAACAGTCAAAAGAGTAACTCTGCCAAGAAAATTAGAACAGGGAATAAAAATAGTTTCAAGACACATACTGGTTTTCAAAATAAAAATATAACTTCCAGGCGAAAAACTGTCATTATTGAAGACACAAATCTTCCCACCCAACAAACCCCAGTTTCTCTTGATCATAAAGGGCCAGTCACTGAGGAGGCCATAATGGAACTTCTGTTACGCTTGAAACATTTAAGTCTGCAGAATTCCAGTAAAACCTGTTCAGCACTCAAATCTTTTTCATCATTGCAGACTGGTACTGCCTCCTCCAAGTCAGTAAATCAGACTGTAGTAGGATCGCATTCTCAAGATCATCTGGAAAATGCGCCCAGCCAATATCTTATCCAACTGGCAGCTAAACCCTTTTCATGTGAACTTCAAGGTTGTTCGTACCAGTGTGTGACTAGACAAGCTCTACTAATGCATTATGTTAAAAAACACAACTATTCAAGGGAAAAGGTCCTCCAGTTGAGCAAATTTAAATATAAGTATTCACCATTTGAATGTCATCTTTGTCCAAGTGCTTTTACAAGGAGGACACACCTTAGATTACATTATAAAAACAAACATCAGCTAAGCAATTCAAAAGTATCTGGCAAGATATTCACTTCTACCAAATTTTCTGAAAAAGTACAAGAGCCTACTGTATACAAACTGAAGAAAAGAAGTAATAGCTACTCAGATTCTGCTTTCCATAGCAGTGACGCTGAAGACAAAAGAGGATATTCTGAACAGCGACTGAAACGTAAAATCCATCGCCCCCAAAATAGAGACTATTTATCTGATACAGATATTGATTCAATGTCTGAAGAAACAGAGACTAGCTTCATCAGGAAGTCATCTGAATTTTCAGCCTTGGACAGTCATTCAGATGACCTGGAAACAAAAGAAGGAAGGGGAAGCAAAAGAACAGTTGCAAAAGGAAATACTTGCTATATGCTGAATAAATACCACAAACCATTTCATTGTATTAACAAAAACTGTAATTCATCCTTCACCAATCAGAAAGGGTTGGTTCGTCATTATAGAACTGTACACCGATATAACAGAGAACAATTATGCTTGGAAAAAGACAAAGCAAGGAAAAAAAGAGAGATTGTGAAATGTAAAAAAGTATTTATATGTAAATATAAAGAATGTAGTAAGCGCTTCTTGTGCAACAGAACATTTGCTAAACATAACCGTGACTATCATAACTTTGATGATGAAAACGATCAAAATGTGCTGTCATTAAGTGAATCTGCAAAGTTTTCTAATAACCATTCTAAGGGACTTGCCATGTTTTATACTTATAACAAGCTGAAGCGTTATCGGATGGAAGGCCGTAGCAATGAAAGAGAAATACGAAATACTTTTGAAATTCATTGTGACATAAATGGCTGTGATAGAAATTTTTCACGTTACAGTGCTTATGCACAACATGTTTATTGGCAGCACAGGGAAAGTTATGATGACCTTTTTGGGAGAGTAAGAGAGTCAGAAGTGGCAGAAAAAGAGGAGACTGTTAGGGGAGATGGTGACCAGGAATGTGTAAAAGAAAATCGCCGGTGTGTTATAAATCAGATCGGCAGAAGAAAAGCAAAATCTTCTGGGTCAAAACTTAAACGTTTGATGCAGTTTAGAACAAGAGAGGAAGCTCAAAATATGTGTTCAGAAGAGATAGAACACACACAGTTTCCTTGCATGATACAAGGGTGTTTATCTGTAGTGAAACTAGAAAGCAGTATTGTGAGACATTATAAACGCACACATAGCCTGGAGGCTAGTTATGTGGACAAGCATTATCATAAACTGATCATGTGTGTTAAATATGACCTAGAAGACTTAGAAGATCTAAAAATGAATGAGGATCCCTGTTCAGAAAAATTATATTTGAAAAAAAAAAATGTTATCCATTTTGTGCAGAAAAATATAACGCACACATCTCAGTCATGTGAACATGAAGAGTATACTATTGAGAATGATCTTTCTGTCTCTCAAAGTAAAGAAATTGAAGATCAGGATAAATATATAGTGGAAAACAATGTGGTCAGTGAGAAAGAGCCCCTTCTCTGTAGAACCACATTAAATAGCCAGAATTCAAATGCACATTGTTTTGAAGATCCATCTTTGTGTAAAGTTGAAGAAATCTTACCTGAAAGTAGCATGAAAGAGAATAAATCAGTTTTCCATGCTTCTCCATCTTCTTTGAAAAGAAAACATGATGACGAGGATTGTGAGCAGAGTGATATTGAACAAGAGGATATTAGAAGTATTTCAGGGAGTGCTTCAAAAGAAACATATCAAAAACATTCACTGACCAGAACAATTGATTTAAAATCCTTCAAACCAATGGGATTTGAATCCTCATTTTTGAAGTTTATTCAGGAGAGTGAGGAGAGAGACGATGACTTTGATGAAGATAGTGAGTGGGAGCCAGTAGAACACAGCCCAATAGATGATATGGAGAACGAGAGCGAAGGGAACAATAGCAGGGCTTGCAGGACTTGTATTGATGAAAAACAAGGCATTACCATACCTCGGGCAAAAAATGGATCTGCATTACACGAGAACATTTCAGCAATCCAGCCTTTGCTCTCTTCTATTGAGTCACCAACAGCACCATCTTTACAGAACCTGAGAGACATATTGGACAAGGCACTAAATGACTGTGGAGACCTTGCCTTAAAACAACTCCATTATTTACGCCCAGTTGTTGTCCTAGAGAGATCTAAATTTTCCACACCCCTTATTGATTTGTTTCCATCAAAAAAGACTGATGACCTTTGTGTAGGAAGCTAATAATGAATAATATTGTTTGTATCTAGATCACTTCTGGTATATAGAAAAGAGGGGGGGGGGGAGAGGATTTCCAATTCCATTAACTCTTGCAGAGCAGAAAAATGCTCTGGGGGTACAATACACAGTTTTTAATTCCATGAATGTATTATATCTGTGTAGACAGTATTGACAAAACACACATGGTCTGTTCCCCCAATCGTTTTGAAGAACTCAAATGGTCTGCTTTTTTGGTGCTAACACATTAAAATACTGGAGCTTCCTCTTGCAAGATAAATGTGCATGATTGTATATGAAGTAAGTTAAGTACCAGGGTACTTTGCGCGGTATAAAAAGTTCTTACTTGATTTGAATGTGCGCTTTAGCGTGCTTTGTGTAATATATTGTACACTACAGCATCTTATATTTTTTTGAGTTATGAGTTTCAATAAATTACAGTTTTTCACCCATTTTATTTATGGTACAATAAACTTTCATACAAGATTTTCATTGTAACTTATGGTGTGTTAAATATTTACTGAATCGTATGTGGCTACTGTGACATGCAGTATACAGATTCCAGAGTCGTAGGATCCAAACAGTGTTAAATTTAGTTTCTGAAATGCCCTATAGAAACTAATATTTCTTGACTTTCTCATTAAAATTTTTATTAGGACTGTCTTGCTTTGAATGTTTTTTGAATGGTGGGAAAGTAATGTAATCAATAGTGTGAGATGTGAAACAAAGTTAGGTGACTGCTGTGCACCTTAAGAACATAAGAGTTGCCCTATAGGCTCACATCAAGGGTCCGTTTCCAGCAGTGGCAAGTTCAGGTCACAAGTACCTGGTAGAGTCCCAAAAGGTAGCAAGATTCCATTCTACTTAACCTTAGGGATAAGCTGTGGCTTTCCCCATGTTTACCTTGATAATAGTATTTGAACTTTTCCTTCAGGAATTGATCCAAATCTTTTTGTAAACCCAGCTGAATTAACTGTTTTTATCACTTGCTCCAGCAATGAGTTCCAGAACTTAACTATACTTTGATTGAAAACATGTTTTCTCTTATTTCTTTTAAATGTGCTATTATGTAATGTCATGGAGTGTCCCTTAGTCTTTGTACTTTTTGAAAGAGTTAAGAATTGATTCACATTTACTTGCTCCACACCATTCATGATTTTATAGAAGACCTCTGACATAGCTCCCCTCAGCCATCTCTTTTTTGAACTAACGATCCCTAATCTCTTTGACCTTTTCTTGTCTGAGGGTCATTCATCCCCTTAATTATTTTGATTGACCTTCTCTATACCTTTTCTAGTTTTTTATAGAATTGCACACGATATTCAAGGTGCGATCTCACTGTGGAGCTATACAGAGGCATTATGATTCCCTTTGTTTTTATTCTCTATTCCTTTCCTAACAATTTCTAACATTGGGCTAGATTCATTAACCTGCCGATCCGTGGCCGATCCACGGCAGGCTGACTGATCCACAACAGGTTAGTATTTAAATGGAGGCAATCGGAGGAACACCCCCCTCCGACCACACAGATCACTAGTGAGTGATCCTGAAGCATGCGCAGACCATCTTCTTTGCCTGTAGATGGTCTGCGCATGCTTACAAAAGCAGCAATTTTTTTTTCTTCTTAACTTCACTTTTGAGCTCGTGGTTTTAACCCGTTTAAAACCACAGGCTTGTACTGCGGGGAGAGGCAGAGAAGAGAACTGGAGATCGGGGCAGAGAAGAGCGGCAGAAGACAGGGCAGTTGCTTATTTTTGATTGGTCAGCCCAGTCGGTGTCCCTCATTTTTTTTAGTGAATCACTGCCTGCCTACATTTGAATGCCGTTCCCCCTCATTTGCTTGCGCGAATCGGAGGATGATCGGGACAGAGGTTAGTGAATCGGGTCGGAGGAAAACCGGGTCACAAAGAGGTCGCTAAGTGGTTGGGACTTGATCGGTGGGCTTAGTGAATCTAGCCCATTGTTTGCTTATTTTTGCTGTTGCTGCATGCTGAGCAGAAGATTTCAATGTATTGTCCACAGTGATACCTAAATTATTTTCCTCAGTGGTGACTCCTAATGTGGAATATAATATGGGTTTTTCTTCCCAGTGTGCATCACTTTGCATTGTCTAAATACCCAGTCTTCCAGCTTTTCAAGGTCATTCTGCAAATTCTCAGTGTGCATGTGATGTAACAAGTTTGAATAGTTTTCTGTTATCTTCAGATTTGATCACCTCACTCATCATCCCCATTTCCAAATGTATAATCAAAAATTGGAGTCACTCAAATTTAAAAATGTTTTAAAATGCAAAGTTTGGTAATAGTTGATTTAAAGTGTATTTTAAGCAGTAGTTTATACACTCTTTAGAAAGCATCTTTTAACTTTGATCTAATACCTTGTGTAGTGATTTTAAACAGTACAGTTGCTGTTAAGATTAAGCAATTGAATATGAATGATTACTTCATCATGCTCACCAGTCAGTTAAAAAAAAAGTCAATTTTCTTGTTCAGCCCAGGTATTCGTATTAACCTTGCCCCAAGTTTATTGTTCATGAAAGAGTTTTATGTGTAAGTCAGTACATGAATGGAAATCAAGGATATACATACAGGATGTTCATATGTATGCTTTTATTATAGAGGACATCATAAGTATCTAAGGTGTGTTATCTGCAGACAAGGAGGGAGGATTCAGGTGCACACCATGTACTGTATCACTGTATACTGTTTGCTGGAGCTCTCCATCAGCTTAGGTTTTTTGACCTCTTTGTGCCTGCATGGTGCCTCGAGTCCCCTCTTCCAACCAGTCTTTTGTCTTTAGAGGTAACAGCTCTCCTCCACACTTCTTTTTAATGCAAGTGCTCCATAAAACCAAACCAAAAAATAGCTAAGAACAGCAAAATAGATTTTCTTCATACTAGCAAGACATCATCCAAACCAAAATTACTTTTGCACATTGGCTAACTGGTTGCCCCATCCATTACTGTCGCTGTCCATTTCTGGTCACTCTAACCCTTGTGGACAACTTCAAATATGTAGGGATCATATTACTGATTCTCATTTAACAATGTTTTCTGGTTTAGCCTGAATATTGACACTGTTCCATCTCATGTTATTTGTCACGATACAACTCCTTATTGAAAGATCTTCTAAGGTTCATTCAGTTGTGTTGGATTTGGCCTTGGTGATGAAATTTCAGATTAAGTATTTTTAAAATAAAACAATTGTGATGAATACAGATTTATTTTCTTCCTAGCCATTTTAAGATTCTTATACAGTTACTGATTATGTCGCAATTAGACTATTGTAATTTTGTTTTGTGCGGGTATTAAATACATCTTACTAGGATTCAGCTTATTCAAAATACAGCTATTAGAATGATCTTTTATAGATCAAAGTTTGATCATGTGATCCCTCTGCTCGTGTTTCTTCATTGGCTTCCTGTTAGAGCATGAATAGTTTTTAAATCGTTTAGCTTTTAAGATTTTGGTTGGCATTGGTCTTGCTGATCCAATATTTACTATACAATTGTTAGGAACTTTATTGTATCCTGTTCTTAAGGGGGTAAAGAAGTTATCTTTATATGAAAAGTCTTATAAATACCACCTGGACAAAAGTTAGAATACGTTGTCTGTGAATATTCGGACACATTCAGATTAGTTTCCGAGGATAAACAGTTATATACTGTGTTATAACTTATCCCAGAATAAGTAGGCAGCATATTCTCATATGTGGGTGACATCATCCACAGAGCCTGGTACAGACAGTGCAAAAGTATACTGTCACTTTAAAAAACTTTTCAGAGAAGCTATGTTTCTTGGAGTTCTTCTTGCATTTACTGTACAGCCTCTACACTTACTGTGCCCTAGTTTTTGCAAAAGCTTATTGCATTTTTAGTTAAAGGTCCCCAAAGTGCAAGAATTGTGGACAGGGAGTTAAAATGTTCCAAGGCCATTGGTGGATAACACCAAATGCTCAAAAGCCCTTAAAGAAGGGTATCTGTAAGGAAAACTGACTTTATATGGTGGTTCCCTAAAATGAAAGTATGCACAGGGGAAAAAAATGAGCAAAAGTTTAATGAAGTCCCAATTTTTCCATGTGTCGTGCTCCTGGGTCTTGAGCAGGCATTTTCAAAGGGGAAATGGGATGGGATTTGATATGCTGCCTTTTTGTGGTTACAATAAAAGCAGTTTACATATTACATACAGGTACTTATTTTGTACCAGGTGCAATGGAGGCTTAAGGGACTTGCCCAGAGTCACAAGGAGCAGCAGTGGGAATCAAACCTAGGTCCCCTGGTTCTCAGGTCAGTATATTTACCGCTAGGTTACTCCTTCACTTTGGTTAGAATCCTCTTCTGCTACCTCTTCCCCTCCCCCATCTCTTCAGGGTCCTTAGTTGGCACTTGTGTACTTGGAATGTACTGGAAAGACTGCCCCTTCACAAAAATAACTGGATTTCTTAGGTGTTGAAGTGGGAAGTAAGTTTCAAGTTTATTAGGTTTCTTGATTAATCGCTTAATCAAACTTCTAAGTGATGTACATATTAAAATTTACATTTGTTAGGTGACAATACAATACATAAGAATACTTAAAAAGGACTAAATTACACTCAATTTAACATATTCTTAACATTAGGTGAGGAGGGATGAAATACAATTCATTAAAGTAAAGAAAAGACATTAAGGGAAAATACAAGAGGGTAACAAATAAAAAATATAATAAAATAAAGTAGGGTAGTAAGATAATAAAATTAGTTTGCAAAGGCATCCTTGAAAAGAAAAGTTTTTAAGTTACTTTTAAATTTTCCAAATTCCTTCTCCTCCCTTAAAGAAATAGGGAGGGCATTCCTTCCAAGTCTGCGGTGCAGTACATGAAAAAATAAATTGTCATCTAGTGTTTATAATTTTCAACGAGGGAATAGACAATAGTAACATAGTAGATGACGGCAGATAAAGACCCGAATGGTCCATCCAGTCTGCCCAACCTGATTCAATTTAAAAATTATTTTTTTTTTTTTTTTTTTTTCTTCTTAGCTATTTCTGGGCGAGAATCCAAAGCTTTACCCGGTACTGTGCTTGGGTTTCAACTGCCGAAATCTCTGTTAAGACTTACTCCAGCCCATCTACACCCTCCCAGCCATTGAAGCCCTCCCCTGCCCATCCTCCTCCAAACGGCCATACACAGACACAGACCGTACAAGTCTGCCCAGTAACTGGCCTAGTTCAATCTTTAATATTATTTTCTGATTCTAAATCTTCTGTGTTCATCCCACGCTTCTTTGAACTCAGTCACAGTTTTACTCTCCACCACCTCTCTCGGGAGCGCATTCCAGGCATCCACCACCCTCTCCGTAAAGTAGAATTTCCTAACATTGCCCCTGAATCTACCACCCCTCAACCTCAAATTATGTCCTCTGGTTTTACCATTTTCCTTTCTCTGGAAAAGATTTTGTTCTACGTTAATACCCTTTAAGTATTTGAACGTCTGAATCATATCTCCCCTGTCTCTCCTTTCCTCTAGGGTATACATATTCAGGGCTTCCAGTCTCTCCTCATATGTCTTCTGGTGCAAGCCTCCTATCATTTTCGTCGCCCTCCTCTGGACCGCCTCAAGTCTTCTTACGTCTTTCGCCAGATACGGTCTCCAAAACTGAACACAATACTCCAAGTGGGGCCTCACCAATGACCTGTACAGGGGCATCAACACCTTCTTTCTTCTACTGACTACGCCTCTCTTTATACAGCCCAGAATCCTTCTGGCAGCAGCCACTGCCTTGTCACACTGTTTTTTCGCCTTTAGATCTTCGGACACTATCACCCCAAGGTCCCTCTCCCCGTCCGTGCATATCAGCTTCTCTCCTCCCAGCATATACGGTTCCTTCCTATTATTAATCCCCAAATGCATTACTCTGCATTTCTTTGCATTGAATTTTAGTTGCCAGGCATTAGACCATTCCTCTAACTTTTGCAGATCCTTTTTCATATTTTCCACTCCCTCTTCGGTGTCTACTCTGTTACAAATCTTGGTATCATCTGCAAAAAGGCACACTTTTCCTTCTAACCCTTCAGCAATGTCACTTACATACATATTGAACAGGATTGGCCCCAGCACCGAACCCTGAGGGACTCCACTAGTCACCTTTCCTTCCTTCGAGCGACTTCCATTAACCACCACCCTCTGGCGTCTGTCCGACAGCCAGTTTCTGACCCAGTTCACCACTTTGGGTCCTAACTTCAGCCCTTCAAGTTTGTTCAACAGCCTCCTATGAGGAACTGTATCAAAGGCTTTGCTGAAATCCAAATAAATTACATCTAGCATATGTCCTCGATCCAGCTCTCTGGTCACCCAATCAAAAAATTCAATCAGGTTCGTTTGGCACGATTTACCTTTTGTAAAGCCATGTTGCCTCGGATCCTGTAACCCATTAGATTCAAGGAAATACACTATCCTTTCTTTCAGCAACACTTCCATTATTTTTCCAACAACTGAAGTTTTGTTCATTAGATCTTAAAATTCTCCTTGCAGAATATGGAATTAAAACTTAAATAAAAAAACGGGGGTCATATTAAAGAGGGTTTTGAAGGTAATTATACAAAGTTTATACGTTATTTGTGAATAATTGGAAGCCATTGAGCATTTTTAAGAAGTGGTGTTACATGATCAAACTTTCTAGATTTGGTTATTAGCTTAATTGATGCATTTTGTATAATTTGAAGACGTTTTATTTCATGTAAAGCAATTCCTTTAAAAAGAGAATTGCAATAGTCGATTTTAGACATCACCAAAGAGTGAATCAGGATGTTAAGTGATTTGGGACATAGAAATTTAGAAATAGATCGAATTTTACGTAACCTGTAAAAGGTAGTTTTCATGATGTTACTGATATGGTCGTGAAAATTAAGTTTGTTGTCGAAAATTACCCCTAAAATTTTAATATTTTTAACTGATTGTAGGGGGACATTTTGAATAGAGATAGGAGTAACAAGAGGGAAACTATCCTTCCATGGAAAAAGCATGACATTAGTTTTTTTGATGTTAAGTGCCAATCTGTTTGTATCCAGCCAATGATAAATTTGGTCAAGTTTTTCATTAATCGCTGAGATTTCAATTGTATTATTATTATTTAGAGGATGCAGTAGCTGAATATCGTCAGCATAGGCAAAAACATGAAAGCCTACAGATTGGCATAAGGTCATTAGTGGTGCAAGAAAAATATTGAAAAGTAAGGGTGAAAGAATAGATTCTTGGGGGACCCCATGTGCAATCTGTGTAGGTTTGGAGGAAGATTCCTTGAAAAGAACGGTAGATGTGCGATCAATGAAATAAGATGTAAACCAAGCAAGAACTTCATCTGTAACCCCAATAGATTGGAGTCTGCTAAGAAGAAGTTGATGATCAATCGTATCAAATGCTGCTGAAAGATCAATAGAGATTAACAGCACCGATTGATGATGATCTAAGAAATATTGAATAGAAGTGGTCATGCCGATCAGTGAGTGTTCCGTGCTATGGTGCTGTCTGAAACCAGTTTGATTCGGATGTAACACGTTAGTTTTTTCTACTAACTCTGAAAATTGATTGAAGACAATTTTTTCTGTTAATTTTGCTAAAAGTACCTAATAGGTTTCACAAAGTATATAATGGATACAAAAAAAATCTCTGCAAGTGAACTCCTTCAGGAGACTTGAGCTGAGTCCTATAGCTTCTAATGCTTCTAGAAATCTAATAGCTTCTTACTCCAAATCCTCCCTGGGTCTGTCAACCTCTTCTTGGTTAGACTTACCTGGGCAGATCTTCTTCCTGTCTGCAACCTAGCTGGTCCTGAAGAGAGGCATCTTAAGCACCTACTGGACTTCTTAAGTACTCTTGTGTTGGCAGTGCCTTTCCAACTTCTCCTTCAAATCCCAAAACATGGCTTTTCTATAATTCCCTCCACAAAACAGCAGAAGAAGTTTCTGGAATCCAGTGGATTGCAGGACCCAAGAAAATATAGTTTCATTAGAGGCAGGTTTTATCAGACAACTGGGTGATCAGAGTGCTAGATGCGGTATGGGCCCTAAAGTGACAGACTGGGTTAGGAACTGGTTGATTGGAAGGCAACAGAGAGTAGTGGTAAATGGAGCTGACTCTTGAAAGGCTAATGCAATGTATAAATAAACATTTGTTATGTTATGAAAGTGATGTTCCACAAAACAATGTGGAACCAATCCCTGGACTCCCAGAAGTTCAAATGATGATGTTTATTAATACAAAATAGAATGCAATACACAATGTAATAAAAGCCAACTAATGGCTTCAAATAATAAAGTCACTTACTATAAACAGATATCCACAAGGTTTGGTTCTTGGACCTGTTCTTTTTAACATTTTTTAAGCGATATTGCTGAAGGGCTGTCTGGTAGGGTTTACCTCTTTGTGGATGATACCAAAATCTGCATTAAGGTGGACACCCCTGATGGTGTGGATAGCCTGAGGAAGGACCTAGTGAAGCTTGAGGAATGGTCCAGAATTTGCCATCTAAGATTTAATGCTAAGAAATGCGTTTGGGCTGCAGAAACCCGAAGCAACAGTACAGTATAGGGGATAAAGAACTTTTATGTACAAAAGAGGAGCAGGATTTGGGTGTGATCTTATGTGGTGATTTTAAGGTGGTCAAACAGATAGGAAAGGAGACAGTGAAAGTTAGAAGGATGCTTGGGTGCATAGAGAGGGAATTACCAGTAGGAAAAAGGAGGTAATGATGCCCCTGTGTAAGACTCTGGTCCATAGACCTGATTTGGATCAGAGCATATAGCTGACAAGTGGTGATTCAAAGTTGTGGTTAATTTAAAAGAATCTGAAGAGCACAAGCCGTATTGATATTTCTAATGGAATAGGTATGTCATTCTGAGCCTTGCAGAAGGAATCCACTCCAGATTGTTTCTGAATCCCTCCTACTTCACAGAGGGTTCTGCTTCCCCCTACAGTTTTTTCTTTCTGCACTCAAGCCTGAATGAATTTTTCTGATCTGATCTGCTTATTTCTTTGGTCAGTTTTTTTTGTGTATTTTCTTCTTTCAGTGCTAGGAGCTCCCCTAATCGAAGGTCCAGCTCTTCCTTAATAGAGAAGAAGCAGGCTGAGAGGTCTGCAGCTGGTAGGCCAATCCCCTGTGACACCTGTTAAACGCCAGCCTGCAGAAGTCTTTTTGAAGCTCAGGGCCATCCCCTGGTTGCATTGCTCACCTTGCAGGGGTTGGAACACAGGCTGTTAGGCACCCATAGGGGGCTCAGCGGGATCTCCATCTGCGTTTTGCTCCCCCCCTCCCATTTTTGTGCATCCGTGGGAGTGAGAGATTCAGTCAGACTGGCAGCCTTATGATTCCATGCTGAAAGGTCATTGTTTGAGGCAATGATTTCTTCTCCCAGATCCACCTGTCATAGGAACTGAGGCAGGCTGCAGCACATTGCCAGCACAGGTCACAGTAAGGCTGTTACAGCCTATGAGAGAAATTGGAAAGGGGGGGGGGGTCTGCAAATGGTGTTTTTGAAGGTTGCTGCATGTTCCCTCTCCTAAATTACTAGGTTTTAAGTTTCCTTTTACCATTTTTGACACCTTTTTTGACACCAAAATGCTGCCAAGGCAGCCATATTGGCTTTTCCCGATTATTTAGTTTTTCCTTTTTGGACCACGGAATGGTAGTTGTCTTAAGTGTAGGGGTGCAGAGGTCGCAGAGCCCAAGAGATGCGAGCTGGAGTCCTCTACAGTAGACTCAGTGCTGCCTAGTATGGCATTTTCTCTGGAATCTATTAATTTGTTGTGAAGAGCCTTTCAGGACAGCCAACCTTCTAAGGGAAAGTCTGGCAGCACTTCAGACAGTGCATGGGGCAGGGGCTCCCAGGATGCATCTATCTCGCTGGCTGCAGCGGGCCAGGCTCTAGGGGACCTTTCCGAGGGTGATTCGGATGATGATGGGTCTTACTATACCATATCTGTCTCAGGATGCTCCCACCCTGTCAGAGGATGCAGGGTTTCAGTCAGGTGTGTTAAACCCTGCGGTGGCTCTTGATCCTGGGGATGATCCCACGGTTCTCCAGTTATTCCCATCCTCGGCTCTGTTAGACCTGATTACTGATTCACTTTGGGAGTTAAACTTGGACTCCCAGCGACTTCCTTTTGCTTCCTCCTCTTTCAAGAGTGGAGCAAGGGCCCAGTCTTCTACGTTTCTCTGACATCCTGACATTAATGTGTTTGTCACGGAGCATTGGGATGCTCCAGTGGGGTCCCTTAAAGTTGCCAGGACTATGGCTCGGCTGTATCCCATGGTACTGGCATGTGTGTCACTAGCTGTTTGCTCGGCCCAAGGTTGATTCCTTGGTAACGCAGGTTACAAGTTTCACCTCCCTGCTGAGTGAGGGGGGTATGATGTTAAAGGATATGCAGGATTGCAGAATGGATGTGGTTGTCAAGAAACTGAGACTTTGGCTTTAGGAATCAAAGCGGCCACAGTGGCATCCTTTGTGACCGGTGCCTGTCATACTAGGTTACGGTGTCTTGAATGTGAGAGCGACGAGCCTTTACCTAAGCTCCTACTAGCAGGAGTAGATTACTTGGTAGATGCTCTGAACGATATTAGAGTCATGAACAAAGCTTTGACTCATTTGATTTCAGCCTGCAGGATTCTCTGGATCAGGCAATGGGCTGATGATTCTACCTCCAAAGCTACTCTCAGCAGACTTCCCTTCAAAGGACAAATGTTTGGGAAAGGACTGGATGATCTCATGACCATCTTTGCTCAAAAGCAGACCGAAAATTTATAGAGGCTCAGGGCACTCTAATTTTTGTGGCTCCAGGTGGTCTTGGCTGTACTCAGGAGCCACATCGCAAAGATACAGGGATCCATCTTGGTCTCCTATTTGCGGAGTACCTCAGGGCTCTCCATTGTCACCCATATTATTTAATATATTTATGATGACATTGAAATATTTGAAATTATCTATGTCAGAATCAATCTTTTATGTATGCTGATGATATTTTTATCCTACTTGAAGTGGATCCATCATTGTCGAATTTAACAGCAGATATTAACTCTTGCATTTCAAGACTTCAGAACTGGGCCTCATTTGTGTGTATGAAGTTAAATGCCACTAAAACCAAACTGTTATGGTTTGGTCCTGTTAAACACAATCTGCCTTCTTCCATAAGATTAAGTCCGGGTGATTCTTTAAAGATTGAATATTCATCTAGAATCCTGGGATTTGTTTTGGATTCCACTCTTTCTATGGCAAACCAAATTAATAACATATCCAAAAAATGTTCTTTTTTTAGTTTACAGATGCTGAGGAGAGTTTGCTGTTTTTTCCATCAACATCATTTTACTATATTGGGTCAGCCTATAATATTGGCTTATCTGGACTGTATAGAAAAGATGGTAACAAGTTCCTATAATATAGCTCACAAAGACTAACGAACTTGTGTAACACTTGACTGGGACAGTCAAAGACAGAAAAGTCTCTCTTCTTTATGAAACCCTCAGAGTCCTTCACTGCTCAATAATGTCATTGAAACAGATATGAAGCAGGGGTACAGTTTTCTTTCATCGGGTTTTCATAATACTTTTAGACTTAATTAACTGTGTACTTCTTAAAGAGATAAATAAATAACTTGCAGCACTTATCTTTAGTGTTTTGCTGCTGTTGTTGCTTAATGCGCCTAGCCCATATGCAAAGGCCCGACGGGACCCGTTTCGCCGATTAAGGCTTCTTCGGGGGTCAAAAAATTCGGGTGTGAACAGCCTGACCCGCTGTTTGCAGATCAAAAAAATGGCGCCCAGTCAAGTGTTACACAAGTTCGTTAGTGTTTGTGAGTTATCTGGACTGTGCCAATTCCCTCTACATTGGTTTAAGTAAAGGTAATTTGAAGAGATTACAACTTATTCAGAACACGGCTGCCAAAATGATTTATAGTAAAAATAAATATGCTACCCCATTATTGAGGGCATTACACTGGCTCCCAATATATTGGAGTTTAAGTATGCGAATGTGATTTTTAAGAATTTATATGGGATTTTCCCCCCACTATTTCCTCTTTTAATTCTTATCGTCTAAGTCTATGAGGAATATACTGTACATAAATTTAAATTAATATTCCCTTCCATTAAAAGGATTCAAACTTTAGATAGGCTTTCACGTTCTTTGGCATTTACTATGGTGAAAATCTGGAATGATCTTCCTTTAGTTATTAGAACTCTCTCTTTGCTGACTTGCTTTAGAAAATTTTGAAAAGGTATCTGTTTACAAAATATCTTACTAATAACTAATAGAACTCCCTAGCTGATAACTGTATGTTGACATTCACTGATTCTTCCTCTTCTCTTATTGTTTATCAATGTTCTTAAGATTACTTTTGTTAACCGGTTCGAGTCCCTCTGGGAATGACCCGGTATATAAGACTAAAGATTAGATTAGGGCTGCCGGATCCAGACGTAGCCAGGCCTCTGGTTCCCGTCCTGCATCAACTTCCAAAAAGACAGAATGACATCAAGTCCTGAGCAGTCCCTCTCAAGATAGGGGGATGGCTCTTGGACTTTCTGCACAGACCAAGGCTCAGATATCTTCAGATCACTGAGTTCTGGAAATATCCAGAATGGTTACAAGATGGAATTTGCCCGACCCTTAACAGGCTGGTTTATGGACTCCCCAGTGGTGCGACCAGAAAAAGCAGACAGAGTGGAGGCCACAGTGAGACTGTTGGAGATTCAGGCCATAGAACCTGTGTCGCCCGAAGACTTGGCTCAGACAGATATTCCATATACTTCATTGTGCCAAAGAAAGGTTCAGATGACTGGAGATCCATTCTGGATCTTACATCAAAGCAGTGCTCGAAGTTCCACGCTTTCACATGGAGACAGTTCTGTCATAGCGGCAGTGGCTCTGGGGGAATTCCTGGCCTCTCTGGATCTGACAGAGGCCTATTTGCATATTCCCAGACCACAGAAAGTTCCTGAAGTTTCATGTTCTGGAATACATTATATTACATTAGTGACTTTTATTCTGCCAAGGCGGATCACACAAAAAGTTATCTGGACATTTCTAGGAGAGCAGAGCGTGTTATTTCGTGGGAGAGTAGAGGGTGTTTCTTAGGGGGAGATCTGGACAGTGTATCGGGGTCATTACAAGATAGATAATTTAGTTAGAAGGTTATCAGTTCTTGGCCCTTCCCTTTGGCCTAGCGACTGCCCTTGCACATTCACCAAGGTGATGATAATAATGGCGGCACACCTATGAAAGATGGGCTTTTACAGGTTCATCCATATTTGGATGACTCAGGGCTCCATCATTCGCAAGCGAGCAGTGTCTCAGGTGATCCTGGATTGGAAAGTAAATTTCTGAAAGAGCCAGTTGACTCTGACCCAGTCCCTAAAATATCTGGATGTCTTGTTCAACATGGCAAACAGCCATGTCTATCTTTCAGAAACATGCATACAGAAGCTTTGCTCTCAAATAATGAGCTTGCTAGCCAAACCAGCTCCGTTGGCATGGCACTATATCCAAGTGCTAGGTTCCATGGCGGCCACAATAAATATGGTTCCCTGAGTGAAAACTCACATGCATCTTCTCCAAAACACATTGCTATCTCATTGGTCTCCTCAGATGGAGACTCTGCTGAGGTCCTTTCCCTGGACATTGGAAACCTTGGCCAGTATGGACTAGTGGCTCTGCCCTTGGTCACTAACCAAGGGTATAACCCATACGTGTAACTTCCTGGGTAATTGGGAACACAGGTTCATGTCTTCGGCTGGGTAGCTCACTGCAACTATCAGTCAGTTCAGGATTGTTGGTAGACCACCCAGAGAACGTGGTCGATCAACAGGCTAGAACTTTGAACCATTCGGCTGACTTTACAGAAGCTGCAGAAGACTCGGGAAGATCAAGTGGTCCGATTCTTCTCAGACAATGCTACTGTGTTGGCTTATGTCAATTGCCAGGGAGGCACCAAGAGTGCCCAGTAATGCTGCCCGATTCCCGATTCGAATCGATTCACTTCGGGTGAATCAATTCAGATCGATTCGTAAAAAAAAATTGGCTTGGCTGATTCTGGGACCAACCCTCCTCTCCGTGTCTTTAGGTCTTCTAAAGCAGGAGCGGCAGCGTTGCCTCTTGCTGGCCGTCCATTGTCACTCCTGCTTTAGGGGGCGAGGGGGGAGGGTCGGTTGGGAAGTGCTGCAATGCTTAGGCACTCTTTGCAGCGTCCTCCGACTTACTCCCTGGCCTTCCGGTCTTACCTATACCTAATTACAGCAGCGGAGCAGCCTGCAGAGAGGATCGCCGGTGCTGTAGCAATCCTTGCAGGCTGCCGTTCTTAGCAGCATGTTCCCTCTGCCGCGATCCTGCCCCTGATGTCAGAGGAGGAGTGGGACTGCGGCAGAGGGAATGTGCTGCTGAGGAAGATGGCAGCCTGCAAGGATCACTATAGCATCATCGATCCTCTCTGCAGATTGCTCCGCTGCTGTAATTAAGTAAAGGGAAGACCAGGAGGGGGGGGGGGCAGGCCTTCATGGAAGGGAGACCTGGTGTAGAAGTACAAGGAGGGAGGAAAGGGTTCAAAGAGATATGCACATGCTGGACTGGGGGGAAAGAAATAATGGGTCTAAAAACAGGAGAGAGAGAGATGTGGACAATGGGATTTAAGGAGGGAAGGAAAGAAAGGGAGAGAAGTTGGACACAAAGGTTGGTGTAGAGAGGGGGAGGATAGAGATACAGTACCCCCTCTGAATCCATGGATTTGGTTATTCACGATTTTTTTTTAAAAAGAAACTGCATCCTGGACTTTCCCCAGACCTTACCTAGTGGTCTAGTGGCGATGCGGGGCAGGATCGATTGTCCTACGCTCCTGCCCCGTGCTTAGCCGTCATCAAAATGGCTGCTGTGAGTTCCCGTTGTAGTCTGAGGAATTTCCGGGACACAGGAGGGAGGCGGAGGTGAGTCAGAGCCGTCCCTTAAAGTTATCGGCGATATTTCAATATTTGCGGACCGGCTCTGTCCCTAACCCCCATGAATACTGAGGGTCTGCTGTACTGGATAGGAGGGTAGTTGGGAAGAGAATGGGAGAGATGGTGAACCCTGGGGTAGTGGGGAAGGAGGGTGAGATGCTGGATGAAAGGGTAGTTAAGAAAAGGAGAGATGGATCTGGGGATGGTGGGGTCCATCCCTGTAACTGCTCGGATGGAGACAAAAAAAGGAAAGATGCCAGACCTCAGGGGAGGGAAGGGAAACTGAAGGGGAGGACAGAGATGGAAGATGGATGGTTAGCACCGAGAAAGAAGAAAACAACAAATGGGCAGGAGACCCTGGCAAGCGAGTTATCAGAAGACAACCAGAGCCTGGGATCAACATGATTTGAATAATGACCAGACAACAAAAGGTAGAAAAAATAATTTTATTTTCTGTTTTGTGATTACATGTCAGTTTTGAAATGTGTATCCTGGCAGAGGTGGTGTTAGATCGTGAACATGAGCTAGGATTTAACAGAGAGAAAAAGTCTTTTTTGTTTGTTTATTTTGTTTACACCATAGCGTCAGAGTGGGTAGGAGAGGGCAAAGGAGGCGAAGAGGCTATAAAATAAACTCACCAGGATATTTGAAAAAAAAAACCATCCAATTGGTCAGGAAAATCGAATCGAAAAATCAATTCCATAGGCTCAATCGAATCAAATTTTTTTCCTAAATCGGGCAGCACTACTGCCCAGCTGTATCCAGAAGCCCACTTACTATTCAAATGAGCAGAACTTCACTTAAGGCGCTCTCGGTGGCACACGTAGTGGACAATGTCCAAGCTGATTTCCTCAGCAGACGGACCTTGGATCCGGGCAAGTGGGTGCTGTCGGTGTCAGCCTTCCAAACCATTGTTTGCCACTCGGATTGCCTGAAGTTCGACCTCATGGTAACAGCACAAAACAGGAATGTGGACAAATTCTTCAGCCAAAGGTTCAAGCCTGGAAGTGCGAGTCTGGATGCTCTGGTTCAGCCTTGGCCGCAGAGTGAACTGTAGTATGTGTTCCTTCTGTGGCCTATGATAGAAAGGATCCTCCACAGAATCGCAAGCCATCCGGGAAAGATCATTCTCATGGCTCCAGACTGGCCTTGCAGACTGTGTATGCAGATCTGGTGTGTCTATAGACCAGTCCCGGTCTCAGGCTACAAGTAAAACCATTACATTACATTAGTGATTTCTATTCTGCTTGTGCCTTGCGGTTCTAAGCGGATTACATTAGAAGATGGCTGGTCATTTCCAGGCGATGACAATACAATTCTTTACATTACTTTACAAACTTTGCATGCCTAACTTTACATAACTTTTCGTGCATCACTTTACATAACTTTACGTGGAATTACTTTGCGTTACTTTAAATTCTCTTTACAGTTCTTGCATAACTTGCATTAACTTTACATAACTTATCATGCATAACTTTATATAACTTTACGTGGAATTACTTTGCATTACTTTACATTATCTTTCCAGTACTTGCATAACTTACATTACAATTATTTTACATAGCATAACTTTATATTGCAGAAAAGCTAGGATCTGTTTTTTAAATTGTTATATCTGACGTTAAGAGATATTTGGAGGAAACAGTGTTTCCAGATAAGAATTGACTTATCGTCCTTTGCGACTAGAATAGATGTTGCCTGTGGAGAGGAATTGCAGGAGGTTTCGAAAGGTGAGAGGATGAAGGTAAATTATATTGTTGGGATGTGTTTTTTGAATAGAATGGTTTTGATATCTTTTCGAAACGCTTTATAGTCAGTAGTAGTGATCAGTAACTTGGATATGGTGGGGTCAATTTTCGCGGCCTGTGTAGCCAGTAGGTTGTCATATAGTTTTTTGCGTCTGAGACCTCCTTTCTCAGGGTCAGTGGTCATAGAAGATCTGGATCGCTTTGTTCGTATGGCATGTCTCTTGAGCATGAGACAGCACACAAGGGGTACTCAGAGGTAGTCATTGCTACTTTGTACAGGTCTATAAAGCCAACAACGGTCTTTCCCTATGCTAAGACTTGGGAGACTTTCTAGTGCTAGTGTGTCCAGGTAAAGGAGAAGTTCTTCTCTACTCTGTGGTATTAGCCTTCCTCCAGGCTGGCCTTGACAAGGGACTTATGGTGGCATCCCTTAGAGTCCAAGTAGCAGGACTCTCTTGTTTTAGGGTTTAAGAGCGCAGATCTCCTCCGAACATAGCCAGATTTCTAAATGGAACACTGCGTAAAACCTCTACTCCCTTCTTGGGATCTCAACATGGTTTTTCAGAGCCTCTATACGAGCAGCTGAGGGAAGCATTCTTGATGGATCTAACAAAACGTTTTTTTCTGGTGGCCGTTAACTCAGCGAGATGGGTCTCAGATTTGCAGGCTTTTTCTTGCAGAGTGCCTTTCCTCAAATTAATGGAAGCTGAAGTATCTTAGCGCTCCGTTCCTTTCTACCGAAGGTGGTTTCGGCGTTCAGTGTTAATCAGGAAGTCAGATTGCCTGCATTCCAGTCCACAGGTTCCAAGAAAAAGGACCGGATTCTAAAGAAGTTGGATGTTAAGAGGGTGCTTCTGTAATATCTCAAATCACCAATGAGTTCAGGATATCTAACTATCTTTTTATGCTGCAAAATCCATCTAGGCATAGTGCACCAGCTTCCAAGGCCACGATTTCCAGATGGATCCTTAGGGCCATTTCATCAACATACATTGTTTGTGAGAAACAGTTCCCTGTTTCCATAAAGGCGCAATCAACTAGAACTGTGGTTTTGTCATGGGCCATAGCTATGGCAGTCTCCCCTGAGGAGATTTGTAGGGTGGCGACTTGGTCCACTCTGCATACATTTGTCAAGTTTTACAGAGTGGATGTGACGACAAGGGAGGGTGCTGGCACAGTGGTCCTGCCTTATAGATGTCTGGTACTGCTTTTGTATGTTCTGCTCATCCAGATTGACATACTTAGTGCACTAAAAATAGAAATTAGGTTCTTTCTTTGCTAATTTCTGGTAGATAGGTGTGTCATTCTGGACAACCCCCTCCCCCCCTGTTATTTATTTCCTGTGACTTCCTATTGTCTCACTCAGAATGTTCTTATCCAAACCTGCAGGTTGGATGCCAGTCAGACTTTAAGCATATGAAGAGTAGTCTATTACTAGGATACTTTGTGGTATTATTTGAGCTCCATTAATATTTCTGTTGGTATGATTGTTTTGTGTTCATTGATGTTTGTTAAAATTTGAGAGCAGAACAGACTTATTCTTTGGAGAGTTTCCCTGTACCCCTGCTTCACATCTGTTCTAGAAAAGGTGCATGTTTTGGAACTAACTGTAGGGGGCAGCAGAGCCCTCTGTGAAGTAGAGTGGATTCCTTCTGAAAGGCTCGCGAGCACTGGGATATAACACACTAGAAAAGATATTAGCAAGGTAAGAACCTAATCTCTTTATAGAGATTTTGGAAGTGGAGGTTTTTTTTTTATGACCAATGATGGTAGAAGCAAGGAATTGTATACCTGTGAGTGTTTTTATTGAGGTCTTTTTCTCCACTTAATATAACTTTGAATACTTTTGGCCACTGTTTGTGGGATGTATTGTTAAAACTGTGAACTAGCTCATCTTTTTGGTGATTTAGATGTACTTGAGACTTGATTTAGAATATTCTATATAATTCATGTGCAACATGACTGTCAGTCTTGGCTAGTGGATAATTATCCTACCCAACCCGTGAGGATCTGTAGAAACCCAAATTTGCATATCTAGGCTCCTCCCCCTTATACACTGGACTGTGCCTGAACTCAGTCTAATTTACTAGCAAGGATGTAGGAGGCCGTTCTCTTCTGCTCGTGTTTCTTTTTTCTCCGGACGAGGCTTTTTGTGCTGCAGATTCTTGGCACCCCCAAGACATCTCTGGCTGTGAGAAGACACAGACTTCAGGCACAAGCTTTGCTTGATTCCTGTGTGGCCAGCCTGAACTGTCAGCTAGGAAGCTCAGGGATTGCCCCTTGGGAGCTCACTCGCCTCAGGTTCGTCCAGAGTGAGCTTGAGCAGCTCATCCCAGGTTTTGTCCTTAGTGGGTGAGTGCAGGCTGTATGGTTCCTTGGTAATTTTTCCAGAATCGGGGCCAACTTCACTTCTCTCCTCATGCCACATGTGGGCTTAAGTAAAGGTCAAAGGTCTGGTCCCATGGAGGGGACTGGATTGCAACTGGACCGTTTCAGTGCTCCCCAGGTTTGTCTGAGGTAGAAAGTTTTCTCATGCCTCTCTCTCTGAGGTTTCTTGCAATGGTTCCCAGCACAGCACTGAGTACAGGCTATAATAGCCTATGGAAAAATCAGGGGGGGTCTCTAAAGGTGGGTTTTTCTGGGTTCTGAAACCAGGGCTTAGGTCCCCCATCTCCCTAAACCCCATTTCTGACTTTTTTGCAGTTTGATCTTGCCTCCCTGTGCCGTTTTTAATGACAAAATTGGCATTGCAGCGGCCATCTTGGATTTCCTGATTTGAAAGTAAAAGCCTCTATCTGCTTCAATACCCCTCGTTTTTGCTCAGAAACAGCACAGATGGCATCCTCTAGTAAATATAATTTGGAGTTATGCAAAAATTGCAGTGGATGCCTATTGGAAGGGGAGTCGCGCCACGTGCAGTTGTGTATGTGAGTTGGGGCGGGGGCCTTGGTCTTTGCCTCCCCTATTGCCTCTGGGAAGTTTGAGATCCAGTTGAAGCATTTCATGGGTCTGAAATTCTGGTGGGAGCTGGAAAAAGGTGATTGTGCTTCCCCAGCGAAGCGTAAGTGCATGCCATTAGACAAAACCCAGAAGGCACCCAGGGAACCTTGGGCAGGACTCTCTGGGGTACCTGTCCCGGGTTTTGCCCTAGAATGTATTCACATGAAGTATAATGCTTATTTAAGCTACAACAGCCAAAATTGCCCTTTGGGGACATCAGCGAGCCTAATGCCAGAGTTGGGTCCTGCTAAGGGCGCAAGGTCCCCTTTCACCAGCTATGCTCATGTTTTGGTGACCCAGGTGGTGCACGAAATGAATGATGAAGACTTAGAGCCTATCCCTTGATTCTTCCCAACAGATACCTCTATACAGGGGGATCCTGCTCTGCAAGGTGGGAGCCCAGACCACAATCAGGTGGCTGGTCTTGATATGAGAGAGGACCCCACAGTGTGATGGTTATTTAGACCTCATGATCTTCAGAACTTCATTACTGGTGCCCTGCAGGAGCTTAAACTGGAGCTGCCGCAGTCTGTGACTACACAGTGCTTGCTCATGAGCAGCACTGAACCTCAGGCCATGTACTTCCTCTCACATGCTGACATTATAAAGATGCTAACTGATCATTGGGAGACCCTGGAAGGGCCCTTCAGGGTTGCCAGATTTATGGCAAAGCTATATACTAAACGTACTTCACTGTCTAGTGAAGGTGGAATGGTCCTGAAGGATTCTGAGGACTGCAGGCAGGATTTTGTCATTAAAAGGCCATTTGAAACCACAGCTCTTGGGTTAAAAGCTGCTGTGGCAGCTTCATTTGTTGCTAGAGCTTGCCACTCCAAGGCTAACCAGGCTAGAGACCCAGATGGCATTAAAGACCCTGATTTCCTGATAGTGGGGGTTAATTATGTAGTGTATGCGCTCTATGATCTTTTCAAGTCTTGGGCAAAATCTCGACTTATGTGGTTTCCGCCCACATAATGCCCTGGATCAGACAATGGGCGGAGGTTTCTTAAGAACATAACATAAGAACATAAGCAATGCCTCCGCTGGGTCAGACCTGGAGTCCATCGTGCCCAGCAGCCCGCTCATGCGGCGGCCCAACAGGTCCAGGACCTGTGCAGTAATCCTCTATCTATACCCTTCTATACCCTTTTTCAGCAGGAAATTGTCCAATCCTTTCTTAAACCCTGGTACCGTACTCTTCCTCTAAAACTCCCCTTTAAGGGACAATTGCTTTTTGGCAAGGGCCTGGATGATCTCATGTTCAGTGTACAAGACTGCAAACCTAGGTCTTTGCCTAACAGCAGATCTCGGAACTCAAGGGGTTCTTTTCAGTCGAGTTTTTGAGGCTCCAGGTATTTCCGCTAATACTCGGATACCTTTTCTGGCCAGAAACCTTTCCAAGGCTCGAGACAGAGATTTGGGTCCTCAAGGCACCATAGATCTAGTCCCCATGGATCTTCAGCTGCTAAAGAGCAGCAATGATGCCAGACCCACAGTTCCCCTCCTGCAAGTGGAAAGGAGGCTTGCGGAGTATTGGCAAGAATGCAAATGGATCTCTTCAGATCGCTGGGTCCTGGAAGTCTTGCAGGAGAGGTACAAATGGAGTTCTTTTGCCCCTCCCGGATCTCTGTACCTCTCCGGCAGAAAAGCTGGAGAAAGTGGCCAGAATCGTGGCTACTGTGCAAAGGTTACTGGACCTAAGTGCCATAGAGCCTGTGCCAGAAAGAGAGTGGGGCTTGGGCAGATACTCCTTATACTTTATCATACCTAAAAGAGCTTGGACAACTGGAGACCAATTTTGGATCTGATGTTGGTCAATTCCACCATCAAGATTCCACGCTTTTGCATGAAAAAAGTGTATTCTTTCATAGCCTCAGTAGCACTGGGAGAGTTGCTAGCCTCAGACATCACAGAGGCTTACTCCCATCCATCTAGGACACAGGAAATATCCTGAGGTTCCACATGCTGGACTGTTATTTCCAGTTTGCGGCGTTGCCCTTTGTCCTGGCTGCAGCCCCACACATCTTCACCAAGATAATGGTAGTGGTGGTGGCGCACCTCTGCAAGGAGGGAATGCAGGTGCATCGGTACCTGGATGACTGGCTGATAACAAGCTTCCTCGGAAGCGGAGGGGATCAAAGCTGTTGTATGGGTGGTTCAGCTTCTTCAGAGTCTAGGCTTGGTGATAAATTACAGAAAAAGCCATCTTCAGCCTTGTCAGTCTTTGGAATATCTGGATCTCCTCTTCAATACAGCACAGAACAGGGTGTTTCTTATGGAGGTGCGTAGGATGAAGCTCTGGAGTCAGATGTGAGACTTGAAGGAGATGGAAGCCCCATTAGCATGGCATTGTTTGCAGTTGCTGGGATCCATGGTGGTAAAGATAGAGGTTATTCCTTGGGACAGGGCTCACATGTGTCTGCTCCAGGAGGCGCTTCTCTCTTAGTGATCCCTGCAATCGGATCTTCTGAAACTTCTGCTGCCTTGGATGTCCCCAGCTCTGTGCAACTTGGACTAGTGGTGGAATCCACAGTCTCTGTCCCATGAGATGCCTCTTTGGAGATCCTCATGACAGATGTCTGTCTGACTGGGGGCCCGTTGCCAGAGCTGACTGGTTCAGGGGCAGTGGACATCATTGCAGAAGCATTGTTCCATAAGAACATAAGAAATGCCTCCGCTGGGTCAGACCTGAGGTCCATCGCGCCCAGCAGTCCGCTCAAGCGGCGGCTCAACAGGTCCAGGACCTGTGCAGTAAACCTCTATCTATATCCCTCTATCCCCTTTTCCAGCAGGAATTTGTCCAATCCTTTCTTAAACCCCAGTACCGTACTCTGCCCTATAACGTCCTCTGGAAGTGCATTCCAGGTGTCCACCACACATTGTGTAAAGAAAAACTTCCTAGCATTTGTTTTGAATCTGTCCCCTTTCAACTTTTCCGAATGCCCTCTTGTTTTTTTATTTTCTGAAAGTTTGAAGAATCTGTCTCTCTCTACTCTCTCCATGCCCTTCATGATCTTGTAAGTCTCTATCATATCCCCTCTAAGTCTTCTCTTCTCCAGGGAAAAGAGTCCCAGTTTTTCCAATCTCTCAGCGTATGAAAGGCTTTCCATCCCCTTAATCAGTCGTGTCGCTCTCCTCTGAACTCTCTCGAGTAACACCATATCCTTCTTAAGGTACGGCAACCAATACTGGACGCAGTACTCAAGATGTGGACGCACCTTTGCCCGGTACAGCGGCAGGATAACTTCTTTCGTTCTGGTTGTAATACCCTTCTTGATTATACCTAGCATTCTATTCGCTCTCTTAGTGGCCGCTGCGCACTGTGCCGTTGGCTTCATTGTCATGTCCACCATTACCCCCAAGTCCCTTTCTTGGGTACTCTCAGTCAATAACATCCCTCCCATTGTATAATTGTACCTCGGGTTTCTGCTTCCCACATACAATACTTTACACTTCTCAACATTGAACTTCATCTGCCATCTCTCTGCCCATTCCCCTAGTTTGTCCAAGTCCCTTTGCAATTCTTCGCAGTCCTCCTTTGTCCGAGCTCCACTAAATAGTTTGGTGTCATCTGCAAATTTTATTATCTCACACTTCGTCCCTGTTTCTAGATCATTTATGAATATATTAAAAAGCAGCGGCCTGAGCACCGAGCCCTGCGGAACACCACTTGTGACCTTTCGCCAGTCTGAGTAGTGGCCCTTCACCCCTACCCTCTGTTTCTTACCCCCTAACCAGTTTCTGATCCATCTATGCATGTGTCCGTCCACCCCATGGTTCTTCAGTTTCTGGAGTAGACGTTCATGAGGCACCTTGTCAAAGGCTTTCTGGAAATCTAGGTATATGATGTCTATGGGGTCTCCTCTGTCCATCTGTTTGTTAATTCCCTCGAAGAAGTGCAATAAGTTAGTCAGGCACGATCTCCCCCTGCAGAAACCATGTTGGCTGGTTATCAGAAGTTCGTTTTTTTCAAAATGTTCATCGATGTTTTCTTTTATCAGTGCTTCCGCCATTTTCCCCGGAACCGAGGTCAGACTCACCGGTCTGTAGTTTCCCGAGTCACCTCTTAATCCCTTTTTAAAGATGAGCGTAACGTTGGCTATCTTCCAGTCCTCCGGGATCACACCTGTTTTCAGAGATAGCTTGCAAATTTGCTGTAGTAGTTCCGCTATTTTCTCCTTTAGTTCCTTCAGAACCCTTAGATGGATTCCATCCGGACTGGGGGATTTGTCAGTTTTTAGTGTTTCTATCTGCCTGCGCACATCATCAAGGCTCACTTCCATGGATGTTAACTTTTGAGCTTGATTTCCATTGAAGATTTGTTCAGGTTCCGGTATGTTGGTTGTGTCTTCGCTTGTAAATACAGACGAAAAGAACATGTTAAGTCTTTCTGCGACCTCTTTTTCTTCCTTCACCGCTCCCTTCCGGTCTCCGTTGTCTAGTGGTCCCACCTCCTCTCTAGCCGGCTGTTTCCCTTTAACATATCTAAAGAACGGCTTGAAATTTCGTGCTTCCCTGGCTAGTCTCTCCTCATACTCTTCCATCAATTGTTTGGAGCTGGGAGCGATCTGGCTGGCCCTTCGGGCTCTGGAGGCTCTTCTCAGGGGCAAGGCAGTCCTGGTATTCTCAAACAATGCAACTGCAGTGGCTATGTCAACAGGCAGGGAGGGATCAGAGGCACCCCTCTTGGTTGAGAAGCTCACATGCTGTTTTGATGGGTGAAAACCTACCCGGTGATTCTCTCCACAGCTCATGTAGCCCGGGTGGTTGAGCCCTTTCCTCAAAGAGAGCTGCTTTATGTGTTCCCTCCATGGCCAATGATAGGAAGAATTCTTCACAAGATTGCTGCCCACAAGGGGCAGGTGATTCTAGTCGCTCCAGATTGGCTGCAAAGGCCTTGGTATGCAGACCTAATGCATCTGCAAGTGGATAGGGGTCTCCGATTGCCCTGTCTCCCCAACCTCCTATCTTAGGGGCTGGTTCTTCTGGATAATTACCCACTGCTCAAGACTGAGAGTCATGTTGCACAGGAATGAAAGATTAGGTTCTTATCTTTGCTAATCTTCTTCCCTGTAGACATGACTATCAGTCTTGATGCCTGCCCAGTCAGTTGGTAAGCCTGCTTTCTTCCTTGGTCTGGCCTGGACAGTTGGATAACTTTTTCATTTCCTTTGTGCCCCTGGCAGTTCAGGAGATGAAGATTTATAGAAATACTTTGTTTACAGTGTGTTTGTTTTCTAAAATTTCAATGCAGCTAGTTCACTGGTTCATGCAAAGTTTATGCATTCTGTGTTGCTTGTTCATTGTTTGCTGACTCACTTTCTCTTATTTCGTACCAAGCAAAACAGAAATGTGGTGTTTTCCAAGTCAACACATCTGGGCTATTTAACTGCTTTGGAACAGACTGAGGAGTTCAGGAACAGCTGAGTGTAAGGGGGAGGAACGAGAGATGCAAATTTGGGTTCTTACAGATCCTAGCGAGTTGGGTAGGATAATTACCCACTTTTCAAGACTGACAACCATGTCTACAGGAAAGAAGATTAGCAAAGGTAAGAACCTAATCTTTCATTCTGGAGACTGCATCTTCAAAAAGATATAAACAGGATGGAGATAATCCAGAGGACAGCTACTTAAATGTTCAGTGGGCTTTGTCATAAAGTGTATGGGTACAGAGGTAAAGATCTCAATATGTATACTTTAGAGAAAATGTAGGAGAGGGGAGATAGAGATGTTTAAATAATTATCTCTTATAATAAAACCCTAAGCGGCGCATGCGCACTCCTATCTGCGTGTTCCGTATGTCTGTGGCAGGCAGGAGAGCGCATGCACGCTTACAAGGGCCCACACTAGCATTGTAGCTGACTCAGGAGCCACACCTGTTCAATTTACTAAGAGCAGCAGTAGCTCCACAGGTACTGGAAGGGGAGGGACATACCGCTTCTCCTGCACATACCGGCAGAAACCTCCCTCCTCACTTATGACATCATCAGTGACGCAACAGAGGAACTCAACAGCAGGAGAAAGCCATGAAGCAGCCTGTTTAGCGTGCTGCGGCTGCCAACGCTGGAGGGAGGTTTGTTATTAAGGTCATCTCGCTGGGAGGGTCACATGGGAGGGAGAGATAGCAGAGTCAGCGGGGGTTGGGCTGGGAGGGGAGAGAAGCGGTCTGCCTCGGGTGCTTCAGGCCTGGCTTCTTCAGGCAGCAGCAGCATTCACAATTCGCTGCTGTTGCTGGCTTCAGGCCTTCCTCTCTGGCGGGTCCTGCCTACTTCCTGTTTTCATGAAGACAAGACCCGCCAGAGAGGAAGACCTGAAGCCAGCAACAGCAATGAATTGTGAATGCTGCTGCTCGATGAAGTTCAAGGAGGAAAGGGAGCAGAGGGGGAGAGAATGGCTTGGAGGGAAGAAGAGATGGCAGGGCATGGAAGGAAGGAGGAAGGTATGCCAGACCAAGGAAAAAGGAAGGGGGAAAGGAAGGAGGAGATGCCATATGGAACAGAGAGAGAGAGGGCAGACACTGGATGGAAAGAGAAGAGAGGGCAGTGAATGGAAGGGGCAAGACGGTGAACAGTAGATGGAAGGGGTAGAGAGAGGGAGACACACTGAATGGAAGTGTGGAGGACAGGGGGAGCAGACGGAAGGAAGTGGGGAGGAGAAAGAAAAAAGGGCACATGCAGGATTGAGGGAAGAGGATAGAGGATAGAAATAAAGATAGACAGGGGGCCAGGGAGAGACACAGACAGAAAGAATGACAGAGTCCAAGGAGAGAGACAAATTTTTTTTAAAAAACAGACAGACAGACATCTAATCTAGCACCCGTTAATGTAACGGGCTAAAACACTAGTGTGGTATAAATGTACAAGAGATGAGTCTCAGTTGAAAGAAAATTCTGGAATAAGGGGGGCAAGGTGAAAGGGGATAGACTCGGAAGTCACCTCAGAAAATACTTTTTCATGGAAAGAGTAGTGAATGTGTGACATGTTCTCCCAATGGAGGTGGTGGTGATAAAAACTATTTGAATTCAAGAAAGCTTGGGACAAGAGCATTGGTTCTCTAAGGGAGAGGAACTGATAGGAGATGCAATGGACAGGCAGACTAGACTAAGACACGTCTAGTCAGTCATCTGCCTTCATTTTTCTTTGTTTCTCTTGTTTCCTTACATCCCTTGCATTTGTGTTAGTTTCTTCCAGCAGGTCAATCCACACAGTAATCTCTTTAACTGGAACTCTTTTTAGTGGTGTACTCATTCTCTAGCTGGGAAAGAGTTCAGTCTAGCTACAGTATTTGTTGGGTTATGGATTATATATTACATTTCCATTGGTCCTGACTTACAGAAACTAAACAATTGACAGGAAAATTTCTGTGCTCTGGCTTTGGTTTTATTCTTAAAACTAGTCTTTAAGCCCGTTACATTAACGGGTGCTAGAATAGATGTGTCTGTCTGTCTGTGTTTCTTTATCTCTCTCTCCTTGGCGGCTGTCTGTGTCCTTCTGCCTCCATCCCCCCCCCCCCGAGCAAAGCTGTCTGCCCCCAGCACACACTTCCCCCCCAAAGCAGCCCCCTTTCCCTCTCCCTAACTGTCTCTCCATGGCCCTCTTCTGTCTTCCCCCCAGAGCAAAGCTGTTTGCCCTAAGCACACCCCTCCCCCCAAAGCAGCCCCCTTTCCCTCTCCCTATCTCTCCATGGTCCCTTCTGTCTCCCCCCAGCACACCCCTCCCCCAAAGCAGCTCCCTTTCCCTCTCTCTCCATGGCCCTCTTCTGTCTTCCCCCCAGAGCAAAGCTGTTTGCCCTAAGCACACCCCTCCCCCCAAAGCAGCCCCCTTTCCCTCTCCCTATCTCTCCATGGCCCCTTCTGTCTCCCCCCAGCACACCCCTCCCCCAAAGCAGCCCCCTTTCCCTCTCCCTGTCTCTCCATGGCCCCTTCTGTCTTTTCCCCAGAGCAAAACTGTCTGTCCCCAGCACACCTCCCCCACAAAGCAGCCCCCTTTCCCTCTCCCTATCTCTCCATGGCCCCTTCTGTCTCCCCCCCAGCACACCCCTCCCCCAAAGCAGCCCCCTTTCCCTCTCCCTATCTCTCCATGGCCCCTTCTGTCTCCCCTCAGCACACCCCTCCCTCAAAGCAGCCCCCTCTCCCTCTGGCCCCCTGTATTGATCCCCCTGCTTACCCTCCCTCCATCCCGGCGTCTTCTGGCCTGCTCCTCTTCAAAGCAGGCCGCGATAGTGGTGGCCGGCCCCAGCGAACCTCGCAGGCCGCTCCCCAACCCGGAAGCATGCTCCCCCCCGATGCGATCCTGTGCGTCAGAGGGAATGAGCCACCGAGGCCGGAAAGCGGCCCACGAGGCCCGCCAAAGCCGGCCACGATCGCAGGCTGCCCTAAAGAGGAGGATCAGCGGCAGCAGCGGTGAGCGAGGGTGGGAGGTGTGTTCGAGTTTGCTTCGGGTTGGTGAGGTGAGGAGAGGAGTGGCCAGAGTGATCCCTGGCCGGGTTCTAAAATGGAACAAAGCCACAGATCACACACCACAGCGGCAGGGATCACGCTTTTTTAAAAGTGCATGCGCCATTAACGTTTTATTATATAGGATGCCTATGTTCTGCTTCCTCAGATGGGCAGTAAGCCCCACTCCTTGGCAATTGACCTGCTGTTTTTAATTAGATCTTCTCGCCAGGAATTTAACGTTGTGTTCACTGGGTACCACTATGGAAATACTCATAATTTTTCCTCCTTTTAAGGTATACTGCCATTATGTGATGAAGAGCTGTAAAAGATTTACCTGAATAAGGAAAGCATTCTGAAGGCAATAAAGGACTGTAAGACATTTGCTTTAGCACTTGAAATTGCTCTCAGCCCTGAGTTCTGATACAAAGTTATTCTTTAACTTCATACTGAGGACAAAGGAGTGCAAATCCTAAAACTTTGGATCAAATAACTCGGAATCCGAATGCTAGAGGAATATGCTCTGTTCAAAGCAAATATTTGTGTATGAATGAGGTTTAGGTCAGGGCAAGTTAGCCCTGACAGGAGTGACCCAGTTGTAGAGAGAGCTTTCTTCTGTAGCTCTCCTCTTTGTTAAAATGTGCTGCCGATAGAGATCTGGGCTTGTTTGGAGTATTGCAGCTTAAGAAGGCAGTAAAGATTTGGTGATTCAGGCAAGTCGGCGTGTTTTCAAGTTTATTAAAAATTTGATTAGTCACTTATTCAAAATTCTAAGCGATGTACAAAAAGTAAAACTACAAATTTCGGGGGGGGGGGACGGACGGGGGACACACAAAACAAACAAATTCGACTAACCTGAGAGAACATAGTAAACAAAAGGAAAAAATGGGGAAAGAACTACAAATTGTTGATAGTAAATAAGACATCATGAAGGATGCCGGATTTAAACAGCTCTCTCTTGTTTCTTCTCTTGCCTCTTATGGCCCTGAACCTAATCACACTGCAGTGCAAACAAGCTGGTTTTTAGCCGGCCCAAAGCCTCTCTCTGTAGCTTTGGGAAACAGGAAATTCTTTTGGAGGCAGAACTTCCTGTTTCCCAGCGCTACAGAGAGGCTTTGGGCCGGCTGATAACCAGCTTGCTTGCATCGCAGCATGATTGGATTCAAGACTCAAAGGGACAGGAGGACCAGCAGAAGAGAGGGAGAAAACGGGAATGGTAAGAGCAATAAATTCAGCACAACAAAGAAAAATGGGGGGTTACTGAGGTACAGAGAGCATCTCATTGTATATTAGTCCAAGAAAATGCTTATAAAAATCTTAACACGCTGGTATTTCACTCCTGAACGGTTGCATATTATGTACTCTCAGGTTTCAGATTCTTGCTGGAGATGTGGTAAGGGTCCTGGCTCTTTCCTGCATATTTGGTGGGAGTGTGGGGTGATTCAGAAATTTTGGGTATCTGTTACCCGCTTTTTGACATTGTGGATCCAGGACCCGATACAGCTTTTACCTCGTCTGCTCGGGTTGCATAAGGTTAGAGATGCTCCTTGGCAGACAAAACTGGTTCAAATGGGATTGGCAGCAGCCAAATGTTTGATAGCACTGTATTGGAAGAAGCTAGTTGCTCCACCAGAGGAGGAGTGGTTAGAAAAATTGCAAAAACTTGCCCAGATGGAATGTGTAGCTGCTAAGCACTATGGTTATTATGAATACCAGAGGCGGACTTGGGACAAAATATTTCATTGCATTTGATCCTTTCTTTCTGTTGGGTGGGAGGTTGGGATGGGGGGGGAGAGGCGGGGTGGTTATTTGGGAGTCTCTTTGAAGGAACAACGAAGGGACTTCCTCATGGTGTTTCTTTTGTTGGTGTTTTCTTTTGTTTGTACTGTTTTATTTTATGTTGGGTGGCAGGATTGGAGTATAATAGCGCTGTGTTTATTCTGTATACTATGAGTGGATGTAATATTCCTGAATGGTGTCCTTGTGGTGATTATATTGTTTTATTTTCATTATAAAATTCTAATAAAAATTGAATAATAAAAAAAAAAAAGAAAAATGGGGAGACCCAATGATCCACAGTGAAAACAATCCACAGATAAAACCAAAAACTGGATACAGTTCTGGAGATAATTTATTAAACACTGACATAAAACCATAAAAATTAAATTAAAAAAGTACAATGATAAAAAAAACCTAAACTAAACCTTAAGTTTATATACCGCATCCTCTCCACGGAAGTGGAGCTCGGCACGGTTTACAAGAACTTAAAATATAAGAAGAGAAAGGAAAAGGTTTACATGAGCTTATATATAGAATGGAAGAGTAAGAACACCGTAGCATTTTTTTTTGCTACTTTAGCTTGTCTGCGGTGTTCTTTGCTCACATGTTTAAAGACAATAGACTGTTTTCCTTTATATGTGAGTTTGCAAACCATTGGACCCCTGAGGAAGGCATATTCGCTAAAACACGGACCGTGTAGGATCCGGTTGGATTTTTATCACAGTATTTTTTCATTGTACTTTTTTAATTGAATTTTCATGGTTTTATATGTCAGTGTTTAATAAATTATCTCCAGAACATCTGTATCCACAGGTTTTGTTTTTGTTTTCAAGAGCAATAAATTCACATTAAAAAATAACGTGATTACATTAATAATGCATTGAATATACAGTCCTAATATTTTTAAACGAGAAAATAAATTTGGCATCACACTATATAGAAAAGATACTGATTGTAAGTTATTTCTATTTGTAATATTTATTTCTATTGCAAAAGGCATATAAGTTTTGAATCAGTAGGTTATTTGCTGCTAATTATGAGTTGTGTAGAAGGCATCGTCTACATTTTTCAGCTCTACCTCCTATATCACTGGGCTATTCTTTTTCTCCTTCTGCATGTGAATTTGAAGGTATCTTTCTATCTGCTGGATTTGGTTTGTTTTTCTGGGTTTTATCCTGATTTTGAGGCTTCTCCATGCTTCAGAGATCCCCAGTGCTCCTGGGGCAGCTCTGCCTAGGAGAAGACACACTCTTCATATCAGAAGTCTATAGCTGGGAGGGCAACTCTTTTATAGGGCAACTATCTTGCCAGCATGCACCAACAATTTTGGTGGCTTAGAGATCATTCCTCTGGTAGTAAGGCTCCCTTCTAGTTTATTATCAGTGCTTGAGCACAGGCTTTATTCTGTGAGGACTTTTATCAGGTGCTGCCTGCAGCTTCCACTAGAGAATGACAAGGGGACAAATTTACCCCTGTCCCCACGGGAACTCATTTTCCTGTCCCGTCCCGGCAAGTTCTTTTCCTGTCCCTGCCCCTGCCCCATTCCTGCAAGCTCTATCCTCATCTGCACAAGCCTGAAACACTTTAAACTCCTAAGTGTTTGAGGCTTGTGTGATTAAGTCAGAGCTTACAGGAATGGGGCAGGGACAGCAACAAAACTTGGGTGGATAGGACGGAGAAATTTGAGTTCCTGTAGGGACAACTTTGTCCCCGTGTCATTCTCTAGATTCCACCCCTTTCCCGTCAATGCATGTGGAGCTGTGGGCAGCTGGAGTTTCAGTCCCTCATCTGGTCTGACTGGCAGCCCCCCAAAAAACAATCATCTGAGTTATATCACCACCACAGCCAGTATTTGCTCAGCAAGAATTGACTCCCTGCCAATGTGGTGGAAAGCTAGTGAATGACATGGGGCAAAGATTACCTTGCCCCCGCAGGCTCTGTTCCCATCCCTGCCCTGTCCTCATAGATAAGCCTCGAACACATGATTTTATATTTAAATCGTTTTATTAAAGTATAAAAAGGGACAATATTCTGTACAACTGTTTATAAATCACAAATAGAGCCTTCCGTTGTGAGCTGGTTTTGGTACAACCTTCCTATGTTTTTACATCATCTGGGAAGGTAATTGGATTGTAGAAGAGAACCTAAACTGTAGTGGATGAACAGGAAAATAAGTGTCTATTAAATGTTGGCAATGCTCCTTGCTGACAGCAATGATGGATGAATCTGTTGCAGTAACAAGACGTTTGAGCAGCTGGGCACATGATGGAAGGCCGTTGCAGATGGTAGGAGTCTGATCAGCAGCCAAGACTCTTGTTGCCACATCAAAAGCAGACAAGACACAAATGATGTCATATAGCAGTAGTTCATTTAAAGTCACAAGAAGCTTCTGCATTTTTTTTTAAATCATTGAATGCAGTTGTCAATTGTTCAAGATGTTAAATTTTTATATATGGATACTAGTCTCAAGTTTTTAGAGAATGACATAGGGACAAAGTCTGGCCCGGTTCCTATGGGCTCTGTCTCCTTCCCCACCTTGTGGATAAGCAGGGGTACTCACCCCTATGTCATCCTAAACAGTAGCCAAATTCATAAAACGGGGGGATAAGTAGAAAGTCTCCCTAGAAGTGAAAATGATGCAGTGGGGTAACCTGCATGGGCCACGATTACATCCCAAAACAGCAATGGTTTGATTGCACTGGGTTTCCCAGAAGGAATTGGGAGTCGCCTGCAGGAGTAGACCAGTGGTTAGAGTGGAAGACTGGGCTCAGATCCCACTGCATGCTTTGTGATCTTACCCTCCATTGCCTCAGGTATAAAATTAGAATAAGACCTATGGCAACAGGAAGATGTCTAATGTAGGTTACTCGCCTTGAGCTACTACTGAAAAATGCTTCTGCTAACTCCAAAACGGAGATTTATGCACCAGTTAAGTGCAGTAAGCACATTCATTTTAGAATAAAAAAAAAAAAAAGCCTACAATATCAACCGGTCAAGTTGGGCACACACGTGTTTATGTTGTGTTTTATATAAACTTATGGACTAGACAGCATAAACTTCTGTAAGCCATTTTTGAAAATGAAACTGGAGTCTTTGAAGGCTTTTTTTTGTTAGGCATAAGTAAATGGCATTGCAGTAGATGATGGATTGGACAAGGATGGCAAAATGTTTTTGGCAAAAGTAGGATCTTACTTTCCTCAGCATGTGGAGGCTGAAAAAGCATGATTTTGCCAAGGAGTTGAGGTGGTCATTGAGGGAGAGAGAAGAATCAATAATGATGCCAAGGACCTTGCTTGAGAACTCAAGGTGCAAAGCAGCACCTGTTGGTAGTGCGAAGAGGGTAGGCAGGTGTTCTAACTTTGGGCCGAGCCAGAGTAATTTTGTTTTTGATTCATTCAGTTTCATCTATACCGAGAGGGACCAGGAGTGGAGTCTCATTATGCAAGATGTAATGTTTTCGTGGAGGTTGGTGAGGTTCTGGTCTGTTTCAAGAAGGACAAGGATGCCTTACACCTTGAGTTCTCAAGCAAAGTCCTTGGCGTCATTATTGATTCCTCTCTCTCCCTCAACGACCACCTCAACTCCTTGGCAAAATCATGCTTTTTCAGTCTCCACATGCTGAGGAAAGTAAGATCCTACTTTCGCCAAAAACATTTTGCCATCCTTGTCCAATCCATCATCCTCTCCAAACTTGACTACTGCAATGCCATTTACTTATGCCTAACAAAAAAAGCCTTCAAAAACTCCAGCTTATCCAGAATACTGCAGCCAAGTTGATCTTTGCAAAACGCAAATCTGACCATGTCTCCCCACTCCTGGCCAATCTTCACTGGCTCCCAGTGATTTCCAGAATCCATTTCAAATGCTCCTGCCTGGCTTTTAAGATCATTCACGGCATCCTTCCTCCCCTAATCCCACTATCCTTTAACTCCTCGTGCCCTGACTCCACCAGACCCGCCCAAAGATATAAACTATCCTTCCCCTCCCTAAAAGGTATTCTCTATGCAGGTAAACTGGGAAAATCACTTCTCTTCAAAATCACAGGTCTTTGGAACGACCTTACTATCCCGCTGCGGAACCTGGGCTCCCTCCATTTATTCCGCAAGCAACTGAAAACTTGGCTCTTCTCTAACATGTAATTCTATTTTCCCCTTTACTCCTCCATTCTATATATAAGCTCCTGTAAACCTTTTCCTTTCCCTTCTTATATTTAAGTTCTTGTAAACCGTGCCGAATTCTACTTCCGTGGAGAGGATGCGGTATATAAACTTAAGGTTTAGTTTAGTTTAGTTTGATAAGAGCTCTTTCCTGAAACTTAGACATCCCAGGTTGCAAGTGTAAATCCCAACAGCATGCTCTTTGGACATAAATGGTGCATTCTCGTTCTGAAATGGGGAAATGTTTGTTTAACAATGGCTGTTATAATCCAGAAGACAGAGCCTCTGGAAAATTAAAATAGACCACTAAAATATCTTTTTTTTTTTTTTTTTTTTACACATTTCCCTGCATCTTTTCTTATAATTTCAATGTTGGGATAATAATCGGTGGTTTTAGGGAATCCTTGCCTTCCCATTCTCAAGTGTTTAATATGAACTTGGAGAGAACTGAACTTGGCTGTAGGAGATGAAAAGGATACAACTAGTGTGAAGTTTGCAAGCTTTGCAGCAAGCTCACAAGTCAGTTCTTGTTGACAGCTCCTATTGCCCTTGAACCAGTCTGAAATCTGAGTTGTTCTTGGCCACAAGATTTTTACATGTCCTGATTTCTCCAGAGATCTTATAACTGCTGGAGTCGCCTGTTCATACCAGTTCCATGTAAATGTATTCAAACTGGGGATAAGGATGATCTCTTTAATGGTGATGGTTCATCTTCTAAATTTTGGATGTTAATCTTGCTCTGGGGCAGTGCCTACATCCAAAGGTCCATGACCCTTTCTACTCCCATATTTGCTATAATGTGAATTTTTAATGCAGACTTTCTCTTCTGCTATTTTCCTTTTTTGAGAGGTTGACTTCTCTATCTCATGCCCTGGCTTCCTTCTGTGGTTGGTTTGTGTGCGCGATTAATAAACGTGATCTTTTACTGTTTACTTATGGATTATTACACACATCTTTCTTTTATCTTTTTGTAAACATTTGAATATTATACTTAAGCCAGGGGTGTCCAATGTCGGTCCTCGAGGGCCGCAGTCCAGTCGGGTTTTCAGGATTTCCCCAATGAATATGCATTGAAAGCAGTGCATGCAAATAGATCTCATGCATATTCATTGGGGAAATCCTGAAAACCCGGCTGGACTGCGGCCCTCGAGGACTGACATTGGACACCCCTGACTTAAGCTAATAGCCCTTGGGGACAATTAACACCCCCCCCCATTTTGAATAAAGGCACCTATTATACATAAGTACTGTATTAGGAAGAAAATTTAAAATCAAAAGTAAATGTTCAGTCATAACAAAAGGCTGTCTCCAAGAAAATGCTGTTTACTCTTAACACAGCACAAGCTATTTGTATATTTTGATTTAGATATTTTGAGCAAGTTTTATAAACGTTGATTTGCAGTAGTCACTAATTAATGGCTGGTGTATTTGTTTTAGCACTGCATTATTTTGGGGTATTTGATACTCTGCTGTATTGCCTAAAAGCAGGTTACAGGCCTTTGAGGATGTGATGTATAGACACGTTGCTGTCTTTTAGTTTAGATGTTATGTGCTCTCACAGTTAGCTGCCGTTGATCTCTGTCTGATGAAAATAAACAGAAATGGAAAAAATAGTGTCAACAGGAAGAAAGTTACAAAGGAATACTTATTTTTTTAAAGATAGAGGGGGTTTAGCGATCGGGGGGGGGGGGGGGGAATAATCCAGACAATTGACTTTATTCACAATTGACTAGGTAATTTCTGCATGCATTAACTCTGGAAACAGAGGAAATTCATGGTGGTTTGGCATAATAAAAGTGTTAAGAGAAACAGGCCAAGGCCTTTCCTAGGTGCAAAGTTCAGGTGCAGAGCTTGCCATGTTTACTCTTAATCCTGAAACTAGCACTACTTTAGTTTACAGAAGGGGAAATAACTGGTATGATCACCACAGTCTTTTGTCATTTCTGTGTACTGTTCCAGCACAGAAAACATGACAGGATGCTGTTTTGTGCAGCTGCTTTTTTGCAGGGGAAAAAGCAACTTACCATAGCCATAATGTAACCTATAAGCTACCGTACTTCCTCTGTCCTCTAATGTCTTGAGAGTGGCAGTAGCTAGGAATCATTAAGCTCATTCATGGCATCAAGCCCCAGTACCTCTCTAAATTGTCCCTCGTGGTTTTGCAACAAGCGTACACCTGGCAGAAATGATGTTTCAGTTCAGTAGTACTGTTAACCATTTGTGCATTTAAACACCTCCAATAACTCTTCACATTAAGTCTTATATATTCACAGACCCTAGGACTCAAGTATATTCATTGTCCCAGGCTTTATGCACTACTTCCTCACTGGATCTTAAAAAAAAAATTTCTATAAATTTATTATTATTTATTATTTATTTTGTTTAACCACCTAATAAGTTGAAGTACTTAAGCTTAAAACTGTGGTCTTCCTTTGAGGGATTTTACTGCCAACATGTTTCACCCGAAGGGTTTTTTTCAAGGCTCATATCCCTAATAGAACAGAAAAAATGTTTCTATATTATGTTTAATATTAGTGTAATCCTAAAATTTACTTTCCGTAATATCCCATATTAGGTGAGAAAACGACATTTAAAAGGTGACTATGTTAACATATAACCTCTTTTAACATACCTTTGCTAAGCTTACCGCCGCTGTAGCTGACCACTGAATTTAATCTAATATGGCCGCGGCGTCTTTTTATTCCCCTTATTTTTTATTTTATAGAAAAATAATGCAATTTAAAAACATCTAACTTATACAGTTGTATACAAAACAATGCATTGATTCAATATATATCTAATTTCATAATAAATGCTAAACATTTTAAACTAACTATGATGTCTAATATATCTCCACCCCCCCCCCCCCCAACCCCGGTAGAAAGATGTGTGCAGGGGATTCATAAAATGTGGGCAAAAGATTATATATCAAAGATCAATTGGGACTATCATTTTGGGAATTAATCCGAATTTCATATGCACTTCCAATGGTGTTATAATTCTGTAACTGATTTCTCCGAAGGGCAGTTAATTTGTTGTCAGGTCAAAAGCGCGCCGGGACAAAGGCGCGCCCAGACAATTGAGCGCAGCGCGCGCCGCTCTAAATTACTGTTTTTAGCGCTCCGACGGGGGGGTGTGGGGGGGAACCCCCCACATTTTACTGAAAACTAAACTTTTCCCTGTTTTTAGGGAAAAAGTTCAGTTTACTGTAAAATGTGGAGGGTTACAACCCCCCAAACCCCCCATAACGCCGGCGCAATGTCTATCAAGTAAACTGGGGGGGTTCCCCAACAAAACCCCCCCGACGGAGCCCCTAAAAACTGTAATTTAGTGTGGCGCGGTGGCGCGCGCTGTGCTCAATTGTCGGCGTGCGCTTTTGTCTTTCGCGCCGTTGTCTATGAACCGTTAATTTAGACATCTGTTGTATATATTGAACTTTAACCAATAATACTTGTAGCCCTGGTAAATCTAATTGTTTCCAGGCAGATGCCAGAACAAGTCATCCTGCCGTCATTATCAAATGTATCCATTTCCGATGTTTCAGAGGCAGGGCGTCTGGCCCCTTATTCAACAGACAGCACTCTATGGTCTTAGGGATCTAAATACCTAGAACTTCCTCAATAATAAAGGAAATTACTTTATCCCAATAAACCTGTGCTTTAGTACAATACCAGCAAATATGTTCAAAAGTGACTACTTCTAGACATTCTCTCCAACATTTATCCGATCCATTCCCATACATAGCTCACAATTGTGCTGGTGTATGATACCAACAAAAAAAAAAACATCTTATATCCATTCTCTATCATATTACTGGCTATAGTACTGTATAAAAGAGACTGCAGTATTTTAAACCATTCCTTATCGGAATAGATTTTACCTATGATCTTTTCCCAATGACTTCTCTATTTCAAAGGGAGATGAAGATGCTCCCACTCTCTTTTTTCATAGCCATCCCTAGATCCGACTGTTGAGCAACTACTGATTCTTTTAGAACCACTTTTCTAATAAAACTTTCAATTTGTCTATAGTAGAATAAATCACTTCGTGCGAGGCTGTATTCTTCTCTCAATGATTCAAATGAAATAGTGTTCCCATCTTCCAACAATTGGCCTAATATTTTAAGACCTTTTTTCCCCCATAGATGAAAGGCCACATCAACTTCTCCTGGAGTAAAATTAGGCATATATATAATAGCTGCCCCCCATAAAATAATTTCTATCCCCATAACATCGCCTACGTATCTGGATCCATAAATCAAGAATGGGTCATATTACAGGGTTAGACTTCTTAGCTATTATAGAAAGTTGTGAGAGTTGGAGCCAGGGTATCGTCCACAGTGGAAGCGTTCCCAATATCTCCTGTTCCATACATACCCAGGATTTTCCACTATCCCATTTCCAGTTAACTGAATATCGTAATTGGGCTGCTTGAAATTGAAATTGTGGTACTGCCATTGCTCCCAGTTTTCTAGGTTGATACATCATTGCTTGAGAAACTCTTGGAGTCTTATGGTGCCAAATAAAAGCGAATATCTTCCGCTCTAACTGTAAAAAGAGTTTTTTTTAGATAAAGGGATCAGTAAGGCTGAGAAGAGGTATAACAACCTCGGGAGCACCACCATCTTTGTTTGTACTCTACCCAGCCAGGGAGGTATTTAGATGTTTTCATCTTTCAATATCCTGCCAAATCACTTTCAAAAGAGGGGGGATAATCAGCAGCATATAGCAATTCGACATGTTTTGTTAAATTAATCCCCAAGTATCGTAATGATTGTTGTGCCCATTTAAAAGAATAATTACTAGAGATCCATCCACAATCTAAATCTGATAAAGTAAGATCCAGAATTTCTGACTTAGACATATTTATCTGAAATCCTGCCAGCTGTCCAAAAGCTGTACGAACATCTACTACAGCTTTCAGCGAGATGGAGGGATCTCGTATTGTAAAAACAATGTCATCTGCAAATAGTAGTATTTTTGTTTGTAACCCACCACAGCTTATACCTGAAATATTTGAAGTTTGTCGCACCAATTGTGCAAGAAGCTCCATAACTAATCCAAAAAGAACAGGTGACAGAGCACAACCTCGGTGAGTCCCTCTCCCCAAAATAAAGCATTCAGTATATCTTCCATTGATATTGATTGAAGCCAGAGGGGCCATATATAACAATCTAAGCCAATGTAGGAAAGTTCCAGTTATCCCCATTTTTTCTAACACTTAAAACAGATAGGGCCAATAAACCCTATCAAATGCCTTCTTGGCATCAATGCCCAAAATAAGAGTCGAATCATTTCCACCGCCAACTTGACGCAATATATGACAGACTCGGCGAATATTATTAAAAGTCTGGCGACCTTGTACAAATCCAGATTGATCATCAACCACTAGATGTGGCATATATATATCTGTAAACGTTTAGCTAAAATCTTAGTAAACAATTTATAATCCACATCTAGTAGTGAAATGGGTCTATATGAGGAACAGGATATCGGATCTTTACCTGGTTTTAATATCAAAGTTATACCCGCTAAACGCCATGAGTAAGGCAGTTCCTGTCTTATCTACCAAGGTATTAAAGAATTGCAGCAATGGGGGGATCAAAGTCGTTCGAAATGTCTTATAAAATTTAGCAGTGAAACCATCTAATCCTGGCGATTTTCCCACCGGCATATCATTGATAGCCCATGTTAATTCTTCTACTGTAAAGGGAAGGGAAAGTTCCTGAGCTTCCCCAGGAGTTAGACTAGGTAGCTGTATAGGATCCAGGTAAGCACAAATGTCAGCTTCTTCCACTATATATTCAGGTTGATATAATTGCTGAATCTGGCCTAGGGTAGTACAATCTCCAGTCGGGCCTTGTACATGAGTGATAACATTGCGGAGTTGTCTTTTTTCCAACTTATGGGTCAAGATTCTACCCGCTCTATTATTTGTTTCAAAATATTCCTGGTGTAACCATTGGAGTCTAACATTTATTATCTCTAACTCTAGCGCCTGAAGATCCAATTTAAGTTGTTGTAATTTTGCTTCTTTTTCAGGGGGTAGGGGATGAGGTTAGGCACCATAGATCCTTTACACTTTAAATTCAAATGAGCTTTATAGCTTATTATTCAATCATGCAGCCATAAGAAACTTATTTATTTATTTATTAGTACTATATCTAAATCTGACCCTTCATACAGTCCTACAATTTAGTTCTATTTAGTACATTTTTTAAATATCCACCTTTTATTTATATTTCATTATAAAACGATTCCATACACATTTACCTTTTTCTCGTAAGCCCTCATAAGGTTTAACAATATTTACGAAGTTTCAATATATGCCCATCAATAGTTTTTCTAGCTTTTCACAGTTCCACTTCAGTCCGCTTACGGACACGCCCACATGCGTGCTGATTGGCTTAATTTCTCTTCTGTCAATATAGCTTTCCATGAGAGTTTTTTCCAGCACGCTGAAAAACCAAATTTTTACGACAATTGCATCGTCTCTTTACGTTTTTAGTTTGTTCAAGTTCACAGCAGTTTTACAGTATTTTTTCACTTTTGAGATGCTTTACTGTTATTGGCAATTCTTGGCGAACTTGATACACAGGCATTTCGGTAAGCTAGATTCTTTTATTTACTGATGGCGGTCTATGAATATAGCTTTTGTTAGGACATTGTACCTCCCTTGTTGATACACCACGCGGTTTTTAACTATTTGGAGGGCTTAATACTTCGTTTCTAATGTGGTTTTTATTCAGTTTCAAAGCTGTATCATTATATTGCCTTACGCTAATAATTTTAGGTCAAATCATTTCTATTTTTATGGCTGTATGATCCACCCATAAGTTATTTACACACACGCTCTAGTTGTGATATGGCACGGCCTTCTAGTTAAGTTTGCCGCTATGTGTCTTCATTTTAGAACATTTCTTTACCATGCATGTTGTTTCCAAAGCAGGATCTCGCTTGTACCGCAGCCCATCACGGCTCTCCATTAAAGGTTTCCTTTCATTGGCTAATTTCATAAGTTTTCAAAGCACTTTTCATGCTTTTCAACATATATGGTTTGCTCAAATATCTCTGGTTTCAAATATTGTCTTATGTTGATTCATATTTTAACTTTTATCTTATTTTTAACATTATTATTATGTGAAGTTATACATGCACTTTTTTATGTGGACCTGATTATGTCATACCATTAGAAACCAATTTCAATGTTTCATGATTTATATAATTTAATTTTATATTCTTTGTTGCTAGTTGGTCTCTGTTTCTACCTGCATGATACATGCTAATATGCTATATGTCTTTTCAATCAATTTTTTTGGAGTATCGTTTTAAGATCATATGTTTACATTGTGTTATGTTTTTATGTTTTATGATAGTTACTACTCTCCATTTTTTTTGTGGCATATTTTAGCCCCCTTTTTTACCATGGCATGTATTTCTCTCTCTTTTCATTTTTCTTTTATTTCAATTTTGATTCACCTTTTTTTGGGTCACGTTTTTTTGTCACATTTCATATGTTGCTTTAAAGTTTATATTAGTGTAAGTAATTCATACTTTTTAACTTCATTTTATTCATATTTTCATTCATAATACTCTGTCTTGATGATTCATTCATTTTTCCTTCGCATGTGGCTTTTCATGTTGCATGTGTCCTTCCTTTACTATATATTTATCTTCACGTTATCTCATCACTATCTCTGACAGCATGGCATGACAACATCATCATGTTACATATATATTTTATTGTATTTTTTAATAATTTTTGTATTATATCTGTATTTATTAGGACCCCTGACGAAGGTTTGTCCGAAACACGAACCATGTCGGGTCCCTTGAGTGGTAAAAGGGTTTTATATAAATTTTAATCTTGTCACAATAAATTTTGCCTGCATCTTGTACACAGTCTGCAGTTTTGTTTTGTTTGTTCCTGGTTGGTGTTGTTCTGCAGATTAGGTTGGACCCTTTTTTTCTTTTGTTGCTCAATGAATTCCTGACCAAGAAAACTTATGAAGTAAGAAAAGGCCAAAGGAAATCAAGACACAACCACGGAAAGCAACATGTGGTGTTCCACAAAGCTCTCCCCTCTGACCACCACTATTCAACATATACACAAGTGCCCCTGGGAGGATAACTCTTGGCTCCCATGTCGGTTAGCACACCTTCGTAAAAGAGGGGGTAAGTTCTGTACAGAATACTGAGACTTTGTACAATTACCTATTTAGGAGTAATAATGTGAGGGGGAAGGGGAGCTTGAATATGATCAAAGACAAACTGGGTGTTGAAGTATAACATGTATTTTGCTCACTTTTCTTTTTTTTTTCTTTTTATAATTCTTTATTCATTTTCAAATTTACAATAAATGTAACAATATATCCAAACAAATTAACAATAAATATAACACTTAATAATCAACAATGGTACAAATAATATGCTCTTATCTCCCACCCTTCCTTATCATATAATCAATGCCTTATACAATATGTAACAATAAATTTACCCTCCCCTCCCCCCTCACAATCAAACTTGTAAATTTAAGGGGGGGGGGGAAATGTCATCTAATCGGTACAATACTTTGAAAATGGCTCCCACACATCCTGAAATTTCCTGAAAAAACCGCGCTGTATTGCAATAAATCTTTCCATTTTATAAAACATGACATAAGGAATTCCACCAGAAATTATAATCTACTCCAATTTTTCCAATTATACGTAATTTGTTGAATGGCAACCCCAGTCATTCTAAGTAATAATTTGTTATTATTTGTAGAAATCTGACTTTTTGCTCTCATTGCCATACCAAATAGCACAGTATCATATGATAATGCCACTGGGTTATCTAATAATTAATTTGGTCCCAGATTGATTTGCAGAAATTCATAATAAATGGACAATACAATAATAAATGATCTAAAGCAGGGGTGCCCAAAACGTCGATCGCGATCTATCGGTCGATCGCAAAGGCAATGCCGGTAGATCGCTGAGCCAGTCTTCTCCCTAGTGTCTTTAGCATCTTTTAGCCGGGCACTCTGCCCGGCTAATTTAGGTGAATGCCTAGCTGTCTTACTCAGATGACAGGTTTCCCTCTCAGCGTCCTCCGTTCTTCACTCTGGACCTATCACAGCTGAAAGTTAATTATGGTCTCTGTAGCACGTTCCCTCTGCCGTGGTCCCGCCCCTGACATTACAGGAGGTGCAGGACTGCGGCAGAGAGAACATGCTACAGAGGCCGACGGCAACCTGCTACGTTTGCTCTGCAGGCTGCCGTAATTAACTTTCAGCTGTGGTAGTTAGGCCCAGAGGGAAGAATGGAGACGAGGACAGTTTGAAGATAAACTGAGAGAGTAAGTCTGAACCCTCATCCATCCTCCTGTTGAAACATAGCATTTAGGGAAGTACTCCTCCCAGTAAGGCCCCCAGAGTGCCTTCCCAGCTGCCTGTGGCATCTGTTTGCTGAGCACATTAAAATGTATTAATTTTAAGTTTGCTACAGTTTTGTTTAATTTCAGAGGCATAAAGGGGAATTAGCTGAAGTTGCAATCAAGAAGTAAGGCTGTGCCCATAGCGAGGACCCCAGTGGGATAGGAGTTGCCTTAGAGATGCTGGATCGGGGGTTGGGGGAGGAGACACAAGGACCTTAAGGAGGGGAGGGGAAAAGCAGCTTTGAACCAAAAGCTATGAACCAAAAGGGAGAGGGAAGTTAGATCCTGGACTAGTAGAGTGGTTAGAGAGGGGAAACACCCCGAACCAGGAAAGAGAGGTTCCAGGCCCTGGGGGAGGGGGAAGACAGAGTGAGAGAGACAAAGACCTTGACCAAAGGTGGGAGGACTCAAAATGTTAGCAGAAGGAAGATAGAGAGAAGGAGAAACCTGAAACAAAGGGGAGGCAGAAGAGAGGGGGGCAGATTTTGGGATATGGAAGGTGCAGACAGAGGAGGAGAGACCCTGAGGAAGAAAAGAGAGATGCATGATCATAACAGAGGAGAGAGAGAGGGAGACATGTTGCCAATAGGGGTGGAGGAGAGAGGAAGAAAAGTTGGACTCCCGGAGGGACAGAGAGATATTGGATAGGGAATGGAATGAGTTCTGGAGGACAGAAGAGGTGCACACAGTATATATAATAAATAAATATGGGGGGTCTTTTACTAAGGTGCGCTAGCCGATTTAGCTCATGCTAAATGCTAATGTGTCCAAAGAATATAATGGGCGAATTAGCACTTAGCGCTCGCTAAATCGGCTAGCACACCTTAGAAAAAGAGGGGGTATATGTTTAGTGTTTTTATTGTTGGTAGATCATTTTGACTTTGTCATTTTAAAAGTAGCTCGCAAGCCCAAAAAGTGTGGGCACCCCTGATCTAAAGTCTCTGCATCAAGATGACAGTGCCAACATTTATTAGACTTAGAGCTATCCAATTTTTGTAACCGAACAGGGGTCCATAATGCTCTATGTAACAGAAAAAACCAAGTTTGTCTCATAGATGCCGACACTGTACATCTCATCCTCCAAGTCCAAATTCGTGGCCATTGAGACGCAGTAATTTGATGCTTGATCTCAATGCTCCAAATGTCTCTCAGACCAGTGTTTGGTTTCTTTTTAATAAATCCAGTCAGCAATTTATACCACTGGTGGCCTGGTGACCCAAGATGTTCACCTGAAAGCATAAGAACTTAAGGTTTTTCCAGTCAGGGAACCCTGCCTGAATGGCATGCTTCAGTTGCAACCATCTAAAACTTTCAGATTTATTAAGGCCATATTTATGTTTGCTCACTTTTCAAATCTACACCATTACCAGCAGCTCAGTATACAATTTAGTAACGTTAACCACTTTGAAGGATGAGATGATTCACTTAATATTCACTACCAACAGCTGTAGTCGATGAAAGTTCTGGATGAGATTTTTATGCAGACTTAGGATAGCAACTGGATATGAAGATTCAAGAGTTTGTTCCAACTCTCCCCCACACGACCTGCGTACACTTCTCCCTCTGTATTCGTGGTTTCCATATCTGCGGTTTTGATTATTTGCGATTTTTCGGCCACTGTCTCCGCCTCCCCTCCCCCCCCAAAAAAAACGTCATCACTCAAATTTTTTTCCATTTAGTGTTCTGTACAGTACCCTGAAATCCCTGGTTGCTTGCCTGCCCCCTCTAAATTTCTGTTCGCTGTAGGGGAATGCCATTCATGCCTCTCTCAATATCTATTGGTGATAATGTATGTCAGTCGTGAAGTCCGGCTGACTAGGGTGGGAGCCAGTGGCGACGGGCTTGCACTTTAGCCGCCTCTTTCTCGCTTATTGTTTGATTTGGGGTTTATTTTGTATTGGTTGGTTGTTGTTTTTTTTACCCCCTCCCTCCCCTCTGCCCCTCTCTCGCGCCCTCTCTTACCACTTTTATTTGCCAGAGCCCAACAACAAAGAGAACAAGAGCAGCAGAAGAGTACCAACTTCCCTCACCCTGCCCACATACCCCCGTTCAGTGCCCATGTGCTTGCAGCTGGGGTACTTATGGTCCTGCAGGATTTGTATAAGTCATTTTAGCCTGATATTGGCCACGTCTTGGTCCCGCTTCCCCTCCCCCCACCCCTGTTTTTTGGCGATCAGCTGCAGGATTTCCCCCCCCCCTCTCCCCAGTATTATACCGGTATCAGTTCAGTAGCAGTGGGCTGGGGGTTCCGAGGATGCAAATGTCCGACCCACTTGGCTTTCAAGATTTGGGGGAGAGGGTGGTAGCGAGAGTTCTTCTGACAAATTGCTTGCCTGCCCTGAAATCGCTGGTTATTTGCGGTTTCTTTAGTAAAAATGGTGGCAGATCCCAAAAACTGCGAATAACATATTAAAAAGTTATTCGCAGTTTTTCCATATTCGTGCCTACCATCCGGAACACATCCACCACGAATACGGAGGGAGAACTCTACATCAATTGTCTAAATGTAAGTGCCCATATATAAAATATGAACCATTAAGAAAGATAATCTGGCAATAGCCAGGTTGAGTTCTCATAATGATTTCCTCTTACCCTTTTCCTGTTGTTGCAGCAGGGAAGCATAAATTCAAGATGGGTGTTTGCCATGTGCCATACTCAAATGGACTAGCGGCAGTTGCTCTTATTGCTGCTGGTGAGGGTGAGATTAGAGAATGACATGGGGACAAGTGTTTTCCCCTTCCCTCAGGAACTCATTTTCCTGACCCAGTGAGTTCTTTTCTTATCCCTGCTCCATCCCTGCAAGCTCTGTCCTCATCTGCACAAGCCTCAAACACTTTAAAATCATAAGTAGCAACATTCTAGAGCTCAGATTGTGATGTCATAATGCCTCATTCCACCAATGCCTAAGCTCCGTCCTCATCTGCACAAGCCTCAAACACTTTAAAATCCTAAGTAGCAACATTCTAGAGCTCAGATTGTGATGTCATAATGCCTCATTCCACCAATGCCTAAGCTCCGTCCTCATCCGCACAAGCCTCAAACACTTTAAAATCCTAAGTAGCAACATTCTAGAGCTCAGATTGTGATGTCATAATGCCTCATTCCACCAATGCCTAAGCTCCGTCCTCATCCGCACAAGCCTCAAACACTTTAAAATCCTAAGTAGCAACATTCTAGAGCTCAGATTGTGATGTCATAATGCCTCATTCCACCAATGCCTAAGCTCCGTCCTCATCCGCACAAGCCTCAAACACTTTAAAATCCTAAGTAGCAACATTCTAGAGCTCAGATTGTGATGTCATAATGCCTCATTCCACCAATGCCTAAGCTCCGTCCTCATCCGCACAAGCCTCAAACACTTTAAAATCCTAAGTAGCAACATTCTAGAGCTCAGATTGTGATGTCATAATGCCTCATTCCACCAATGCCTAAGCTCCGTCCTCATCCGCACAAGCCTCAAACACTTTAAAATCCTAAGTAGCAACATTCTAGAGCTCAGATTGTGATGTCATAATGCCTCATTCCACCAATGCCTAAGCTCCGTCCTCATCTGCACAAGCCTCAAACACTTTAAAGTCCTAAGTGTTCAAGGCTTGTGCAGTTAAGACAGAGCTTATAGGAATGGGACAGGCTGGAGAAATTGAGTAACTGTGGGGATGGGTAAAAAATTGTCCCAGTGTCATGCTCTAGGTGAGATCTCACTGAACTCTGAAGCGTATTCCCTGTTGCTGGACCCCAGGCTGAGGCACAGGTGCAGCCTAAGGTCAACAGGGCCGAAGCCAGCTCAGTTACACTCACTGAAGAAGAAGAAGATGGCAAAATGCAAGCTGGTGCTGGGAACAATAAGGAATTAGCTTGAGAGTGGTTGGTGATTGAATTATTTGCAAAATTCAACATCCCTTGGGCTGCAATTGGTAGGATGGATGTCTGAATATACACTTTAAAAAATATATTTTTTCTAAACAGCTGCAAATATCTTTGGCCAGTAATAGGGAAGTGAAAACAGAAGAGGAAGAATCTGTTATTTAAATTTTATTTTTTCTGAAAATAAGTCTTTGGAAGACTGAGAATTTAGAATACAGTTAGATAGAAGACTTGAGTTTTCCTAAATTACCTGTTGTAATTCTAGTCTCCACAGTCTAGAGCAGACATGAGCAACTCTGGTCCTTGAGGGCCAGAATCCAATTGGGTTTTCAGGATTTCCCCCAACAAATATGCATGAGATCTGTTTACATGCACGGTTTTCAATGCATATTCGTTGGGGGAAATCCTGAAAACCCAATTGGATTCCGGCCCTCGAAGACCAGAGTTGCCCATGTCTGGTCTAAAGATATGTTGGCATTCTAGAAAGATGCCAGAGCAGTTGACATTGCTGCCTGTAAAAAGAAAAAAAGTTGGATCAGCAATCAGTTCCTAAATAAGATATTTCAGTGGATGTTCCCAATTTAATAAACATGTTAGAGAAGGTTGAGGTGCTCAGAATGCAATACCAGCAACATGCATTGTGAAGTTTGTTCTTGAACATGATAGGGATTAACCTTGTGTGGCCCTTTTGCTTTTACTTAAAATAGTTTCTATTTAGAACACAGATAAGGGTAGGTTATGCAATTTGTGAATATTTCACTGTGAACAAACTCAGGATGGTTCATGGATTTAAATACAAGTTGACAACTTTTCACCAACACACTGATTAGCTGAGGTCTGTTTTTAGTTGAATTGTATTTAGTTGGTTGTCCAGAACATGTATGTCTTTTGGTATGAGTGATAGTGCAGGAGGGTGATATGCAAGGTATTTCTTGACATGCAATTTTTTATTTATTTTTATTTTAGACACTAAAGGTGTGGATTGAATAGAAGCGTGCAGAATGAAGTATCCAGTTTGCTTTTGTTGGGCTGATTCTCTGATGAAGTTGGCGAAACAGGCCCGTCAGAATCAACATATATGATTAATGCTTCAACAGTTATTAGATAAGTGCTCTTTGATGATTTAGACTGTTGAGAAATTATAAGCGCTATTTATATTTTGCACAATTGGTATTGAATAATAGGGGTGGAGGAGGACTGATTACAGCACTGTGTATTCTAGCTGAACGAGCCATTCGGCTGACGTGTAACAACTAGTTAATAGTCTTGAGGTCTTTTCCCCTCCCCGTTGATCATGGAAAGCATACCATAAGGAAGAGATTGTTTCCAAACCCATTCAATGAAACATAATATTTATGAAGTTCCGAGTTCCATTTTTGTTTTCAACCGTTCCTGATGGAGCCAGGATGTCTCTGAAAAGGAGAACCGCCACTGTTTCAGGCTGTTATTGTTATACAAGGGCACCGCAGGAATTCAGCAGCCATGAAAACCTTCCTCTTTACAAACCCAGCTCTGTGAAGACCCACGTCTACACCCCAGATGGATGGAATCCCAAAGACAACACCTAATATACCAAATGGAATCTTGCATGCCACTGCAAATATAACTTGAATTATTACCACTTTCTCTGACAACAAAGATGCATCCACCTGCAAAGTAAAGCTATTCTACTTCCTAGTATATATCTACACTGAAAATACTGCAATCCAAACCACCCTATGTCCACTAAGTCTGTATGTTATGTCTATACTGTAAATGCTGTAAAGCAGGGGTGTCCAACCTTTTGGCTTCCCTGGGCCGCACTGGCCGATAAAAATGTTTCTGGGGCCGCACAAATGCTGCAGCAAGACATAGGAGGGAGCCAACAAGATGGTAAACACCCGGAGGCAGCAGAGGAAAACACTGCATCACTCTCGACCAGGGTCGAACAAAATACTTCATGGGGCCGCAGGTTGGACACCCCTGCTGTAAAGTCTGTAAATGCTGTGAATGTGCAAAGTTTATGTCTCACTAAAATTTGTCCTACCCCTACTATGAATGTACTCCTGTAACCCGTTCTGGGCTCCTTTGGGAGGATGGGCTAAATAAATATGGCATGATCAATTGGAGCCAAGTTAGCCCTTTTGGGCTCTTTACATTATACTATTAGGACAAGTCTTTTATATTTTTAGAGCTGTGCAGTTCATGTTTAAGAGATTATATGTGCTTTATACTTATATTTTGCACTAATTCACTATTATACACATGTGGGTAGATGGTGTGTAGCATTGAGTGTTTATTTACTCAAGCATGGATTGAAGCATTGTTTGCTTTTGCGTTCATCTGACATCAATCCACACTGAGGTCTCCTATGAAAAACAAAAAATTATTTATATATGTTATTTATGAGTGAGCACTTATTTTCTCTTACACATTAGTTCTCTAGAACTTTCATCAGAGCTTGATTCCAGGGAAAAGAGACTCAGTTTCTCCAATCTCTCAGCGTATGGATGGAGAAACTAGGGCTCTTTTCCCTGGAGAAGAGGGGATATGATAGAGACTTACAAGATCATGAAGGGAGTAGAGAGGGACAGATTCTTCAAACTTTCAAATAATAAAAGAACAAGAGGGCATTCGGAAAAGTTGAAAGGGGACAGATTAAAAACGAATGCTAGGAAGTTCTTCTTTACCCAGCGTGTGGTGGACACCTGGAATGCGCTTCCAGAAAGCGTAATAGGGCAGAGTACGGTATTGGGATTCAAGAAAGGATTGGACAATTTTCTGTTGGAAAAGGGTATAGATAGAGGATTACTGCACATGTCCGGGACCTGTTAGGCTGCCGGGTAAACAAACTGCTGGGCATGATGGACCTCAGGTCTGACCCAGCAGAGGCAATGCTTATGTTCTTATGAAAAGGAGCCAGCATTTTTCAGTCACATACCCCACAGCCTGGAGGTCTGTTCTAGTTAAAAGCTCCCTGTTGACTGTACAGTTAAAGGACAGGCTTCTGTAAGTATATTTTCTATGAACCAGTGCATGCTGCTGCTTTTCTTAGTGGCAGGCCCCATGCAGCCAACCCTCTAGTAGCTGATGTAGTTTTTGTCAAGTCAATAGCGAGACATCTCTGTGTTGCTGGTTTGCTACAGATAAGAACATAAGAATATAAGAATAGCCTTATTGGGTCAGACCAATGGTCCATCAAGCTCGGTAGCCTGTTCTCATGGTGGCCAATCCATGTCACTAATACCTGGCCAAAACCCAAGGAGTAGCAACATTCCATTCAGAATCCTAAAGAACAGCAAGATTCCGGAATCCCAAAGAGTAACAAAAGATTATGGAATCTGAAGTACTTAAGAACATTCCATGCTACCAATACAGGGCAAGCAGTGGCTTCCCCCATGTCTTTCTCAAATAACAGACTATGAACTTGTCCAAACCTTTCTTACAACCAGCTACATTATCCGCTCTTACCACATCCTCTGGCAACACGTTCCAGAGCTTAACTATTTTCTGAGTGAAAAAAATTTCCTCCTATTGGTTTTAAAAGTATTTCCCTGTAACTTCATTGAGTGTCCCCTAGTCTTTGTATTTTTGACAGAGTGAAAAATTGATCCACTTGTACCCATTCTACTCCATTCAGAGTTTGTAGACTTCAATCATATCTCCCCTCAGCTGTCTCTTTTCCAAGCTGAAGAGCCCTAACCGTTTTGGTCTTTTCTCATTTGAACAGATATGGGCTATGTAATAACCATTTTCTTGCTACAGTGTGCTTGCTTCTCATACCATTTCAGTAAGAGTCTACTTAAATGTAACTCACCTTGAGCTAAGTCCTTCCCTGTTTCTGGAGGATTTAATAAACACACAAATAGAAACATAGAAGATGATGGCAGAAAAGGGCTATAGCCCATCAAGTCTGCCCACTCTGCTTACCCACCCCCTGTCTATGCCCTAATGACCCAATTTTCTTATCTTGACCCTCATAGGGATCCCACATGGGTATCCCATTTATTCTTAAAGTCTGGCACGCTGTATGCCTCGATCACCTGCACTGGAAGCTTGTTCCAATGATCAACCACTCTCTCTGTGAAGAAATACTTTATGGTGTCGCCATGGGTGCAGTTCAGCGCAGGGCAGTCGCGGCCTGGCCCGCTGTCGCCAGTGGGCAGTCGCGGGTACTGCTGTCACCAGGGAGCCTCCACCACCTCTGCCACCGGGACCTGTGGCTCTGCTTCACCCTTCAGAACTGGCTCCTCGACTTCGGCCGCCCCATCGCCATGCTGATTGAGAGGTGTCCCCAGACCCTTCCACGCTGTGATTTACATCACCTTTGTTATGGGTGCAAGTATCCACCTGGTGGGAGACTCTGTGAACCATCGCCTTATCTTCAGCGGGTACCAGCATCACCTGTCTGTCCGTGAGAATCCAATCAAAGAAGACCTCAAGCCCAGGACACTGATTGACTCCTTTGAACTGCTGTATTAGTACTTGGGTCACTGCATGTGGTACGTTCCTTTTTTCCTCATTCTGTTCCTGTATTTCACGTGCTGTGGAGGAGAGCAGGATGCCTTTGTCTGCCTGGCTCCTGGTTGGGCCCAGCAGCCTCTATTACTGGTACCTTGGGACAGATTTTCATCCTGTTCATTTTCACATTCTTTGCCATGCTGGCCATCATCCTGCACCAGCGACGGAAGGGGTTTATCCTGGATAGTAATGGTCTCTTCCTTGTCTGCTCCTTCTGCATAGCCCTGCTACTGATTGCTCTCTGGATCTCCTGATTGTGGAACGATACCATCCTTAGGAAGAAGTATCCTGGAGTCATCTACATTCCTGAGCCTTGGGCCTTCTATACCTTGTATATCAACACCTTACATTAGCTGTGGCTGATGGATGGGACTTTTATATCTATTCTGATCACCAAAACATACACTCTAAATTTTGTGCTCGAGGGTTAAAGCGGCTTGTCCAAAATCACAATGGGCAGCTTTGCTCTAACCATTAGGCTACTACTCCACTAGTGAATGTGTCATCCAATTTTAGTTTATTTGGCACTATATTTCTCTAACAAGATGTTTTTTTGGAAATTGTTACATTTCATACCAATTATAAATTTGAAGGTTTGAAGACAATGGCATAGGCTAACAGTTATCATAAAATAGTAACAATCTAAGAAAAGAGAAACACACACAAACTGAGGGTTTGAAATTTAATCAGACTTTAGGTTCGTGATTCCATTATGTACCCACAAATCCACTGGTGCTCATGATTAACATCTTTTTTGGGGGGAAATTTTATTACTGTACTTATCTTCATACACAATACACAATCTCAGAGAGCTTTACAGATAAAAACAAAACAAAAAAGGCAGCAAGTGATAAGACACTAAATGCAAGTTTTTCCCCATTGCAAAAAAACCCCCCAAACAGCCCAAAAACATATGGAATGATATTGTACATTTAACCTTAGATGCATGGTTAAAGCAAGTATTCCATTCCTCGAAAGTATATATATTTTTCCTTTCCACAAACCACGATGCACTTGTATTAGGTCTGCACCGATTAATTTCTACCTACTGTGTGACTATGAATTAAATCTATTTAGTATGCAATACTGCTTTACTGTTGCATTTTAATTGCATCCAACACATTTTGGCTAAGAAGCCTGTCAAGGTTGGTAAAATGGGAATTTGAAATTCCTGATTGAGGAACAGATTCAGCAGATGTTTGTCTTAATCTTCATGGCTATCTGTACAGTGGTTGGAAATAAAAATCAGTCAATGTAGTGTGGCATATAGGGGGCAATTAAGTATAAAATGCTTTATTTATTATTAAAAGGATTTTGTAAGAACCATCAGAATCAGTTTAAAAATTTGTTATAACTAAAGATGTGGCAAATTACATTGTGATAAGATTCCTAGTTCCACTGGGTCATGTCTTTATAGTTTTAATTACATTATTATTGGAGGGGAAGAAGTGAACCCCTGAACATTTCTGAAAAGGTAGCACTGCACTCAGTTTTTAGTACAGAAGTCTACTGAAAGACCCATTACTGGTAATACTGAATGAAACCTGCAGGACACACTTTGGCTTACAAATGAACATAACATGCAAAAAAAAAAAAAAAAAAAAGGTTTTATTGTTAAAGAATAATTGTATTAACTTTCAAAAACAAACCAAAAACTGAAGTAGCCTGATATGACTATACTAGTTCAGACATGTACAAAACAAAGAGTCCCTTCCCATGCTAACCCTGACTGCTAAATGCATTCAGATTACAGAAGATGTTTGCACACGATGTTTCTTTCACTCAGACCCCGATGCTCAAAGGTTTCCGTGCCAGTAAGGCTTGTAAAAGCAGACTTACTGGCATGGAAGCTCTCCTCCTGATGCAGCCAACAAGAACCCTATCAAATGCTTTCCTTGTGATGCACGAAAGGAAACCCCCCCCCTCTTCTATTTCCAACAAAATTTTCAGCTTTTGTGCAAGTGTGCACATATACAACAGCTGCCCCCTCCCCAAAACTAAAGGGATTGGGGCTTGTATATCACCTTTTTGTAGTTATGCAACCACACTCAAAGTGGTTTACATACAGGTACTTCAAGCATTTTCCCTATCTGTCCCAGTGGGCTCACAATCTGTCTAATGTACCTGAGGCAGTGGAGGATTAAATGACTTGCCCAGGGTCAGGGAGCAGCTGAGAAACTCACAGCTGAGCAGGCATCCCCCAAGCTCCCTGCCTGTTCATCTTGAGCGCTGTGCTGGAGCCGTGAAGAGCTGAGCAGCAGTGGAATCCCCAATCAGCTGAGTCGGTGGCTTCGGGGAGTCCTGACTGCTCAGCTGATCACAGCTCCAGCGCCACAATCAAGATGAAAAATGAAATGGAGCAGACAGGGGAGGAGCTGTGCCGAACGATGTACTCGTTTGAGCAGGTGCTAGGCGGAGTTCCTCCCCCTTTTACCGAGGCTTCTCCACATGAATAGCATGCATATAATTTGCATTTTATTGTGCTGAGCATCACCTGATTAAAAAAAAAACAAAAAACAACTGCTCCCAACATGGTATTTAATAGCATGTTGTCGGAGCTTTGAGCATCGGGGCCTCAGTGGAATGAAAGCTATAAGACAACATTTAAACAATGTAAAAATTGTTCTACTGAGGCAACATTTTTCAACTCACAATAACCTACTCAGTCCTGTTTCACATCTTTTAAAGCCTGAAGCCGCTCAAGTAGAGGTGGGTGGGAGTAATGCCACATAGAAAAAATCCAGTCCGATACAGGAAATCCTAAGTTATCTTTGTTTAGTTTTATCAGGGCAGAGTAGAGGTCTTTAGCTTTTCCAAGGTTCTTGGCAAATGCATCAGCTTGAAATTCAAATCGGCGGCTTAGGACAGTTAAGCAGAAAGAAAGAACCTGAAGAAAGCAAGTACACAAAAGGTTATATAAAGTTAAATATTTAGACAACTATTAGCATAATTTTTACAAAAATATATTCTCAAAGCTGTATCACCTCAAGTACAATTAAAAAATTGAATAGATGTTAATACAGAAAAATATTTTTCACAAGGTTACTATCTTTAAGAAATATTACCACTGGCAATTAAGGAATCAGGGTCACCCATTACAGTAAAGTGTTCCATTCTACTTCTTGGTTTAAACCCCCCTGGCTCCACCGTGTCTAACCTGTAAATCCATTTCTGTTCCAGCCAATTTAACCTATGTTTGTAGGAACAGAAATGGATTGGCTGGAACAGAAATGGATTTACAGGTTAGACACGGTGGAGCCAGGGGGTTTAAACCAAGAAGTAGAATGGAACACTTTACTATAATGGGTGACCCTGATTCGCGATTTAAAGAGGTGACGTCATCAAGTAGGGGAGGTACTTATATCCGAAAAAAAGACGCCGCAGCCATCTTTGTTAGATCAGAAAAGTCAGATATCGGGATGGTCTGTTGAAATTGAAAAAAAAAAGGGTGAGCATATAAGTTTTATATTTACTATATGGTTCCCTTAAAGCTATGATTATGATTGTAAGAACTACGGGGACAGGAGTTACATTGTCTTCTTTTATTTGCACAGGGGACTTAATCTTGAAAAAGCCTCACAGCGAAACATGTTGATATGACAGGTCCCTGACCCGATCTTATCAAGGAAACAACTCTTTTAAGATAAGTTATTTCTTTGCAATTATTTATGAGAGCATTATGCACTTTATATAAAATAAGATAAAAACACGATAAAAATTATTTAAAAAATCATTTATAAAAATGTTAAGTGGGCGAATGAAGAAGCCACAGCCATAGCCACTAAGACTTTTGTATCGCCAGGAAATTGGGCGAACAATTGGCATGTCTGAAGCCACCAAAAAAACGATAAAAATCTTATGAGATAGTTGAGTATATAATATTGGCCAATGTTGGAAGAGTGACTGGGATATTTACTCATAAGAACAGAAGACAGAAGAAGTTGCCTCCGCTGGGTCAGACCAGAGGTCCATCGCACCCAGCAGCCCGCACCTGCGGCGGCCCAGCAGGTCTATGACCTGTAAGGTGTTCCTTGACTTAGCCCTATGATCCCCCTTTTTCTTCTATCTATACTCTTCCTAACCTATCTCTACTTTTATCTGTACCCCTCAAGCCCCCTATCGTTCATTATATTGTTTCTTTTGTATAAGCAAATAAGGCCTTATTATAGAAATATCTCCATATGTAAATGCTAACATTTTCACATGTAGATTAGCATACATATGTGTAAATGCCATTTTAGAAAAGGGGCCATTTATACTTAAGTGCTTCATACACATGTTTAGTTCTCCTGGAGGTGTAGTAAGGACCAACCTCATATTAACATGGATTCCCATCTTACAATTCACGCTGATGAAGCAGAAATCTAGACATCAGCAGTTACATATGCTTCAAAAATAAAATAAGTACTTTTCTGTAGGGGCAGGTGTAAAAGCTGGAGTTTGGACTCCCCTCCCCTAACCCTCTCATTGCCACTAGAGGTCATGGGTGCCATTTTGAAACCTGGGATTGCTCCTGCTTACAACAGATACTACAGTCCCTGGTATTAGGTTTGAGAAGGTGGGTAGATTAATGCTGCAGGTATGGATAGCTTTTTAAAGAGAGAGAGAGAGAAAAAAAAAAATAATACAAAATCATAATTTTTCTAACTGGATATTTGGAAGACATGTAATCCTACACATCCTTATAGCTATTTTACAAGAGGCTCTGATTTTAAAATTTTTGATTTATTAATCTGTGTGAATGGTTGTAAGTATACATTATGTAGTGTAGGAGTGGTGTAATATCATAGCTTTGTCTCCAGAACGGCATCTGAAGTTATGAATATTTGGCAATCTATGAATCTAGCCTTCAAACAGACCCAAGGTCAATAAATATCTTTGGCTGACCTAATTTTTTTTTTATGATCAGCCAATTCTGTCTGCACCTTTCTCCCAGTCGCTTCCAAGAAAGGTGAAAATTGTCAAAATTTTGACAAGGGGTTAAGATACTACATTACAAACCACAAACCCAGGGGACCAAATAATCAACTTTCCAAATAAAGCCTTGTGGAATTTAAGAACCTCTCTATACAAGAATAGCCACCCATCACGAATAACTCACAAATAATTATGTTTGTTTAAACTAGGAGGAAAAAGCCTCAGACTCAAGCTTGCTGCTAGCATATTCAGCATTCAGGCAAGCAATAAACATGGAGATACCTCATTGGCAAAAAAAAATTTCCTCCTACGATTCTTAATTATTTTAACAATAGTTTTTCTTACTGATAAACTCAAAATTCCCTCCTATGTGTTCTTTCCTTTTATGTTTCTCTCTCTTTCCTGTCTAAACATTGTAATTTCCCCCCTATTTGTCCTCACTATTCTTGTATGTTTTCATCCATAACTAATATTTTTTTTATATGTATGTATTTTTGTATGATAATTTTTATCGCATAACAAAAGTTAGTTTATATATTGACACCAATGTTTTATTTGTATTTTTGTGGCATTGTACATCGCCTAGTAATTTAAAATAGGCGATTCATTAAGAACAAATAAACTTGAAACTTGAACTTGAAACATTATATGTGAGAAAACTTAATAGTTCTTTAAACAAACGTAGTCATTTCTGAGTTATTTGTACTGGGTTGCTATCCTTGTGATAGAGAGGTTCTTAAATTCCACAGGGGTTTAGTTGGTAAGTTATTACATTCCCTGCTCAACTGATTCTCTAATGGAGGTGGGTCATCTGCAGTGACGAGATATTTTTGCAATAAACAAAAAATAAAAATGCTATTTTTACCAAAAGCTAAAGATTGGCAGTAGAAATGTTTCTTGGGAGTTGGCAACTTCATTCACCCCCTCTAAAGCAGCACAAATGAAAAGGTGTTAGGGAAAACCTTAGCCTTGCTCATTCACTGCTGACAATGAAAAGTAGTCCAAACATACAGTTCTAATGGCTGCATTTAATTTAATGGAATACATTTATTTTTGTGTTTTGTAATCTGAATCGATTTATCTCATGCTGCTTCATTGCTTGCCTGGTAATATTTTTCCCTGCACCAAAAAAACAGCTGCCATCTCAGAAGAAAATGCAGCCAATTTGTCTCATTATAGCTATAATGCTTTCATTTGTCACCACCATAATTTACTACAAAAGTAAAAACAACAGTGTATTTAGGTTAATCAAAACAATGGAAATGAAAATAGACTAGAATTGTGAACCGCCTAGAACACTGATTGAGTGGTTTAGAAATATAAAAGTTAAGTCGGCCATGTGGTTTTCTACTAGTGTTTCTGAAAATGCACTAATTACATGGCCTGCAATGTTTCTAGACAGCCATACTGAGATCATTCAGTGCCAATGACAAACTAAGAAAAATGGGATGCATGACAAATAGCAACTAACTGAAAGAGAAGCTTCTTAGTATGTCATAGCAACATGAAGGCAGATAAAGGCCAAGGCCCATCCAGTCTGCCCATCTGCAGAGATCCCACGTGCCTATTCTACGTTCCACACCATCTACCACCCTTTCTGTCAAAAAAGTATTTCCTTAGATGACTCCTAAGCCTACCACCTCTTAACTTCATCCTATGCCCTTTCATTCCAGAGCTTCCTTTCAAATGAGAGAGACTTGACTCATACACCACCTAGTTATTTAAACATCTCTTTCATATCTCCCCTCTTCCACCTTTCCTCCAAAGTATACATATTGAGATCTTTAAGTCTGTCCCCATATGCCTTATAATGGCCATGGTGAAAGAATCCATTGCTTTGAATGTATATGGATATCTTCCTGGGCCTGTACCTTAGGCCAGTGGTCTCCAACCTTTTTCCAAGAGCTGCAGTGAATACAAGCACGCTCTGAGAGCCATTAAAAGATTTCAAGATTACACATACTACTAATTTTGTATACTGCCTTGACAGGCTTGTTCAGAGTGGGTATTAAACATTAAAGATTAATATTAAATATTGATTCTACAATACTTCAAGGTTAAATTTTAAAAATTCACTTTATTTGAAGTGTCAATAATAGCAAATTCCATAAGACACACCTGAGTAAATACACTTAAGAAATTGTTTACAGTTACTATATCAAGTTGGAAAGATTGAAATCAATAGTTATAGGATTTGAAGAGCATTTCAGACAATTGTTTGAGGACCACAATGGAGGACTTCAGAGGCTGCACGTAACCCTGGGACATTTGTTGGAGAACACTGCCTTAGGGTATGGTCAAAGAGGTATTTCCACATGCTTTCTTTTGATTTACTGAAAAATGCCTTGTCCTTCAAGCATGTGACTTTTCTACCCATTCATTGGTCCCTGGTCCTTGCACTGAACAGAACCACTCTCTTACTGCTCCTTGCTATGTCATCAGATAAAGTATTATTAGATTATTGCAGGAACAGTTTGAAAGCTAGGGTCCAGGAGCAAGTATCATGGGTTCTAAATCCAACTAAAAAAGTTATATCTAACAATCCACAACTCCCCCTGCTTCTTCTCCCTTTCCCCCCCCAATGCTGTCTAGATTACAAATTGCCAATGTCAGATGTATTTCAATGATTAATAATTGATTTTACCTCATTGTAAGGTGAAAAAATGAACTGGAATATTATCATTAGGCCAATCAGTGTGGGCTGGTTATCATAAAACCCAAATGCGGCAAAGAGCTCCTTCCGACCAATTAAAGCAGCAAACAGGAAAAAGCAGAGAAAAGAGTTCATCTGGAAAAGAAAACATCAAATCATCAGAAGACATTAAATTACAGCTGGAGTCCATTTCAAAATAGTAACAAGTGACCAATTCAAGTTTTCTGGCACACCAGTAATTATGCACGGGTCTAGGACGATTCATTGCGGCCATTTCAGCGTTGAATCATCCCATAAAATGTGCTGCGATGAACATGCTATAAAAAAAGCTGATATCCCCTCCCTCAGCATGGGGGGGGGGAATCAATTCTTCCCACTCCCTCTCCTCCCTGTCCAAGATCTATACCAATTCTGTGTTTGGAGGGGGGGGGGTGATGTTTTTCAGGTCAGGTTTTCAGGATATCCACAATGAATATGTATGAGATGGATTTGCATACACTGCCTCCTTGAGATGCAAATCTATCTCATGCATATTTATTATGGACAGCCTGAAAACTTGGCCTGCCAGTAGCTCTCGAAGACTAGACTTGGGCAGCCCTGTCTTGCTCTATTGCAGGGGCAATTCCAGTCCTCGAGAGCTGGAGCCAGGTCAGGTTTTCAAGATATCCACAATACGTATGAGATGGATTTGCATACACTGCCTCCTTGAGATGCAAATCTATCTCATGCATATTTCTTGTGGATAGCCTGAAAACCTGACCTGGCTCCGGCTCTTGAGGACCAAAATTGCCTATCCCTGGGTTAGGGAATATCTCGGAGGGAATGATAAAACAGACAGGGGTATTGTACAAGTGAATAGAAATTAGGAGTTAAAAACAGCCTCAAAAAAAAAAGTAGGCTTTTAGCCTAGATTTGAACACTGCCAGAGACAGAGCTTGACATACTGACTCAGGCAGTCTGTTCTAGGCATACGGTGCAGCAAGATATAAGAGACAAGAGTCTGGAGTTGGCAGTAGAGGAGAAGGGTACAGATAAGAGAGACCCGATGAACAGAGTTCCCAGGGAAGACTATAAGGAGAATACAGGAGAAGCTTAAGTACTTTCCTGTTTGTGTGAACATACAAGTCCATGAAGATGATGAAGCATCTTAGGCTTGGGCAGTCTACCTAAGAATATCAACTCTGTCAGCTCCCTGCTGTTGTTTAATACTACAGAAAACTTATACAAGAAATATGTTCTCTTGGCTCCACTGTCAGGAGCAGTGACAAAACCTCGCATGATCTTGGAAATGGAAACTGAAGAGAAACTGTTTGATGCACCATTTTCTATCAGCAAGCGAGAGCAGTTGGAGCGACAGATAGAACATATTGATTGAGGATTTCTCAGGCACTCATTCAATGCACAGGATAATGAAGAGTATTGATGTTAACATTGTATGATGTTGTTTGCCGTGTTTCTGTGTGCTATCCTATATTTTATGGCGTTCTTTTTGTGTTTTATATGTTAATTAGAAATTTTATTGATGCAGACCGCTAAGAACTATTGTAAGATTTGGCGGTATATCAAGTTTTAATAAACATAAGAGAGGAGAGATACTGAGGTGCCGCACTTGCAAATCAGTAAGGAGTTTGAACGGTATGTGGAAATGGATAAGGAGCCAATGAAGTGACTTGAGGAGAGGGGTAATGTGAGCATAGAGATGCTAGTGGAATGTCATGCAGCAGACTTAAGCTCCTCCCCTTCCCACACCACCAAGAAGAAAATCTTTCTCCACTGCTCAGTTACCTGGCTGATGACTATGTTCTTCACCGTATGGCCCAGTTTCCAGTGGCCCAGCTCATGGCCAAGCACAGCTAAAACCTCCTGATTATTGCAGCCTTGCTTCTTATGCTGGCTCTAAGAAAAGAAATAAAGAAAGTCAGGTACTATGGTTTTATTTACTTCTGATACTCAATCTATGCAATATGGTATACACCACTAACTAGCTGCGGACTCTAGCACACAGGCAAGGGAAGCCCACAGCAACTCCATTACCAAGCCTTCAATGGATCTCCAATAAAATGCCAGGCATTGTCAAGACAGCAAGTGGATGCAGCGAGCTTGCATTAAAAGAAAATGTAATGTCAAATTTTTGCTCACCAATGAAGTTAGATATATGCAAATAGGAGCTATGTAAAACCTATGTACTAATTAGGAAGAGTACAACAAATGATTGCGCACATGGGCAACAAGCGCTGTGAACAAATCTGAGCAGATAAACATATATTGGCACACATGCTGGCAGGCTATTCTACTGATCAAATATCATCCACTATAGCCACACCAAATTTTATAAAACTGCCACAAATATCAACTCTATAACAATATAGCAGTGTGTATCATTCAGACTCAGTTTAAATAGTATTTTTTGCAGATTTATCAGATATATCTCCAACCAGCCAATTATTATTTAAAACGGCTGCATGAAAAATTTCTGTGACATATATATCATCATCTAATCTGCTTTTTTTGCTCATAATCTTGATAAAAGACCTTCACAAAACTTTCACATCCAAAAGAATATTCATAGAAATATTAAATAACTTAGCTTTGTAGCCACCAGACAGACGGCTTTTTACTTTCATTTTTTTGATTGCTTGTCCGTGCCGGGAAGGGGCTGGTTCAACATGTTTCGCTATTGAGCTTTGTCAAGAACAGCCCCCTCTTCATTCATACCATGCACCATCCCGATTTTTTTGTTGTTCAAAGTGTAGGTGTGTGCCAATCTTTTTTTTTTCTGCTCAGACCTGTGCACAGAATTATGCACTCTCAACAGCCCAGTTTTTCTAGCATCTCCCCCCCTCCCATTTGTGTGTGTTTTTTGTGGTCATGGGGACCATGAAAAAAAGTTGCTTTCCTGTATGCTCGCAGCAAAACAGGCATGACATCCTCCAAGATGCTAGTACAGAATGAGCAAATCATTCCATGCCTTCTCCGACTTGACATTAAAGCCCTGGCATTATGCTCAGCCTTTAAGCCTTCTGCACACTTCAACATCATTACCATGGGTTTTAATATGCTGTAGGCTGGTGCCTAATGCAAAGCTTTACATGGGGGTTAGCTTCTGCATGAAATCATTTTTTTTCATCAGTGCACCCACAAAAACTGTATGCTAAAGCTGGGCTTACCCTACATAAAGCTTTGCTTATTTTACTGCAGTGGTCTCCAATACATAGCACCTGAAGTCCTCCACTGTGGCCCTCAAACAGTTAGCTGATATGCTCTTCAAATCCCGTAATGTATTAATTTCAATCTCGCCCACTTGATATAGTGACTGCAAACAAGCTCTTGAGTGTTACCCAGGTGTTTCATTTACGGAATTTTCTACTGTTGGCAATCCAAAATAAAGAGAGTTTCTAGAATTAATATTAATTTTAATGTTTAATTCCGAACAAGCAGGTCAAGGTGGTTTACAAAATTAGTAGCATGTGTAATTTCCAAAGCTTTTGCTGGCCCTCAGAGCTTTTCTTGTGTTCACTGTGACCCTATACATGAAAAAAGATTTGTCGATCATCATTTTACGGAAGTTGGCCTCCAAGCTGGCACTCAGAACTAAAATCAATGTTCTCACTGCTCTGTCTCCCTGCAGTCGTATATTTAAATGTTTACATTTTAAAACAAGGAAATTTACAATGTTGATGTTCTGTCTCATCTGTTGAGATCTTTACTGCACCTGCTCAGCTGCAAAAACTGCGCGTACATACAAGGCCAGACACTGCAGAAGGAAAGCTTACACTGATTTTGGACTTCACATCTACATTTTCAGTTTCTGAGCCATCTTGTGTCGTTGCCTGCAAGTTTCCACTTGGGTCTTCCTTTTCCTCCTTATTTAACGGAGAGTAATCTTCTAGCAGAGTATCAAACAGCACAATCCGCTTGTTCTTAAAGAACCCATAGAAGTATGCATTACTGTGAGAGGAACGCTTTGAACCTTTAGAAAAGAAAGGGACACAAAATTTAGAACCCAGAGTGTGGTGTGCTTCTTTGAATAGAGTTGCACTGAGGTGTTCAGTTGCAGGGTACATACAACTTTAAACTTGATGTTACTGCAAAACCAGAGTCCAAGTTCCTTATTCCCTTCTACCATCTCTCCAGCGGCTATGTACTCCCCATTTGCACTTCCCCCTCCCCCAGAAGATATTTTCTTCAGGCCTTCAGATATGAAATTCATCTAAGGCTGGAGTGAGCGAGCAGAGACAGGATGTTTGACAACATACATATGTTATTGTTAACCACCTTGACCTTGAATTAGTAAAGACAGACTATCAAATACAAATGAACCATAAATCATTTACATTAGATTGTAAATTTAGTGGGGTGCAGGAAAATACCTAATGAAGATCAGTGTAAATTGTATTTGTGTGTGTGTATATCCTGAACATCTGACTGACCGGGTGTGCCCTGAGGACTGGGTTAAGTAATGACCTTGAGAACAGGTACTGGCACACAGGAAAGCATTCATCTATGAACTGATTATATTTATCATAAACATGAGATGGCCAAGTAAAAAGCAGATGAAGATGCCATCTAATCCATGTAAATACAATACTGCATTAATTATAATTAGGACTTGTGTTTTAGCTGACCAACACTACCAAACTGGAGAAGGAATGAAATCTGTGTTTATCTAATAATCCCCAGAAATATACTGTTGCTTCTATATACAGTGGAACCTTGATTTACGAGCATAATTCGTTCCAGAAGCATGCTCGTAAATCAAGTTACTCGTATATCAAAGCGCATACTCAAGGCCCGGCCCAGGCAAGAGGCGGGAGCTTGCTTTCACTCTCACAACCAGCAGAAGGGGTAAGGAGCGTGTTTGAGAGGAAGGGTGGGCGGATGCAGCTTTCAGCACCGGGGTGCGATGCGGTTCTCGCGGGGGGGGGGGAGGGGGGGTTGCAATGCCGGTTCGGGGGGTGCGATGCCGGTTAGAGTGGGGGGGAGGTGCTCGCATATTGGAACATGCTCGGTTTGCGAGGCAAAAGTTTGCCGAGTGTTTTGCTCGTCTTGCAAAACACTCGCAAACCGAGGTTCCACTGTGTATATATATTTATATATTTAAACCCGCTACTCCCTTCCCTCTTTGCTGGTCTGTGGTTAGGCCCTGCGGCTTCTGTCTTCGGAGATCTGATGATGATGCTTTCCTGAGGACTGGACTATACCTCCCCCCTCCGTATTTGTGGTGATAGGGGGAAAACCAACTCAGTGAATACAGAAAAAGCGCAAATAACTTTTCATATGTTATTTGCGATTTTCTGTCAAAAACCCTAGAGAATATGCTAAAACCACGAATAACCTGACCTTTTCCTGTGAAGAAAGTGCAGCGTTTTCTCTGTACAACGCTGGGAGCAGCGATTTTCTCTGATGTAATTCTGGGGGCGGAGCCTAAAAATGAAAAACCACGAATAACCGAAACTGCGATTTCGGAGGGGGCGTTGTAATACTATTACCATCATTATTATTTTTGTTTTCTTTTGATTGACTTGTTTTGTCATGTTGAAATGTTATATGTTGATGGATGTTTAATGTGGTGCTTTAGTTAGTTTGTGAGCCTTTTAGACAGATAGGGAAGTCTTAAGCTCCTAATGATTACTGCTATTGTAACCCGTTCAGGGCTATAAAAATGAAAAAATAAATAAATAAAGCCATGCTGATTACAGAAATAAAAAAGCCACTCTGTATATTTTAATAATCTTTTTATGGCAGAGGATAAGAACAAAGGAAAAATGTTTTATTTTAGAGGAAACTGAATAGAAAAGCGTTGCACATTACAAGTTACTTAAAATGGATAAAAAGATAACCAGTTTTTAAGAGGACACACCATGAATACACTGATTTAGTGTCTTCAAAAAAAATACCCTATTTGGAACACAACTACACTTACAATTTATAAAGCATGCAGTGTATTTATTATGTACTGTACCTGAATGGAGACCACTTTTATGATAACTTTCAGGCTTGTAGGCAGTATAAATACTACTACTGTTTTTGAGCAGGACGTTAATATGATCCTAAGCTATACTTTAAATATGCTCAAAAACTATTTGGAAATCAAAAAGTTTGGATATATCCCGATGTCTCAAAAACAACTCAAGAGCGAAGGAAAGATTTCCTTTCTTTACGACAATTAAATTGGGTGCTACGTTCCTTTTAGTGTACCCCTGTAAGTGCTTGGGAAGGTACTTGGGAATCAAATACATATTTTTTTCCCCCCGGAACAACTTAAGGAATTTCTGGATTATCAAGAAAATCATCATGGACTGATTAGGAAGGGTTTTTGATTATTATTAGCAGCTGTCTTCATATTAGGCTTTTTCTTTAAAATTATTACTTTTACTTTCTTCATATTTGAAAAGTTGACTCTCTCTCTCTCTGAGATTATAGAATTTTTCTTTATTAGGGAGGTTGTGTTTTCTCCCTTATTGTTTGAGTGTTTTTCTGTAGCAAGATGTATTCTAGTGATGTTAAATGAAAACTTTATAAATAAAAGAAAAAAAAAATATACTACTACTATTCAAACTAATACTAAGAAACAGGGCATTAAAGCCGTCAAATGGCTGAGGCCTTGTAAAAGAACCCTTGCAAATTAGGTTCAAATGTTTCAAAGTGCTACACAGTGTGCTATTGAGAACTTGTATCACTAGATATAGAGCAAACATCCTAAATTACAAGGCTTGTAGTTTACATGTACCACAGCTGATAAATCCTTTTATTTAAAGCTCCGTAAGCTTAAAAAGAGGATCTTGTAGATCCACTGTATATGGTATATACCAGTGGTCTCAAACTCGCGGCCCGCCAGATACTATTTTGAGGCCCTCGGTATGCTTATCATAATCACAAGACAAGAGGGAATCCGCTAAAACTCGGGGGGGAAGTATTTCTTCACCAGTAAGTATTTCTTCACCGAAAGGGTAATTGATCGATGGAATGGCCTTCCACGTCAGGTAGTTGAGGCCAGAACCATGCTTGACTTCAAGAGATGATGGAACAGACCAGGTGGGGTCGCTTCAGAGGAATGCTTAAAAGATGGAGGGAGGGTTCTTGAGAGGGCAGACTTGTTGGACCGTCGGCCCTTTTCTGCCGTCATACTCTATGTTAACTATAAATGACAATATTATTATTAAGACTTAGCCAAAAGGAAAGATTTATAAACTATAAAGAGTTTTACCTCATGCAAAATTGTCATTTCTTTAATAAGACTCTTTTTTTCTGAGTCCCTCCAAGTACCTACAAATCCAAAATGTGGCCCTGCAAAGGGTTTGAGACCACTGGTATATACTGTATATTGTAAAAAGGGTGCAGAAACCCCCTCCATATGAAATTAATTACTAAGCTGCGAAAGTACTGCCATTTAGGCTCAGACGTGAAAGAGCTGAGAGCAAGGTAACTGGGTGGAATGGGCTGGCCACTGGTCATCTTCTGCTATATTATCTGCTACCACAGTTTCCAAATTACGATCCCCATTTGGGACCATGATGCACAAGTTTAATGTTAAAAGTGGCCGCAACCACAGTTAAGGACAAAAGAAGGGATCCCTCCAGCATGGCAACTGTAAAGCAAATGAGCAAGCCAATACTTCCAGACTGCTGGAGTATGAACAGCATGGATCTGGTTGCTCTATTTTGCTGTCTGTCCTGAAGTGCGTGTCCCGGAACCACTGCAATTAAGAACTGTTTCTTCCGGTGTCAGGTCAAAACCGCGGAAGACAAAGGCGCGCGCCGACAACTGAGCGCAGCGCGGAGGCACGTGTCAAAGAAAATAACTGTTTTTAGGGGCTCCGACGGGGGTGTGAGGGGGGAACCCCCCCACTTTACTTTATACAGATCGCGCCGCGTTGTGGGGGGTTGTAACCTCCCACATTTTACTGAAAACTTCACTTTTTCCCTAAAAACAGGGAAAAAGTTAAGTTTACAGTATAATGAGGGGGGTTACAACCCCCCAAACCACCCACAACGCCGCCGCGATCTGTATTAAGTAAAGTGGGGGGGCTCCCCAACAAAACCTCCCGTCGGAGCCCCTAAAAACTGTCATTTTCTTCGGCGCGCGCCTCCGTCTTGCGCTCAGTTGTCAGCACGTGCCTTTGTCTTCCGCGGTTTTGTCTATGAACCGTTCCTTCCTTTTGCCACAACAGCCACCGCCACCTCTATGCTGCCCATGTTTCTGTGCATAACTGCTGGCACTTGTCTTTCCGCCCCCCCTCCCCCACTTCCAGGGCTGTCTCTGCCTACCTTCAGCAGCAGTTAAAATACTGGCCTCATTCCCTCTGCTGGATACAACTCACTTCTGCTCGTTCCCTTCCAGTTTCAATGGCAATAATAGAAAAGCACTGGCATGGAAGGGAGAAGTGAATTTGGGGAAGGGGTGCGATTGAGGAGGCGTGAACCTGATAGGGTGGTTAAGTGTGGAGAAATGCATCATTTTGCCCCTGTACCCCCACAGGCAAGGAGACAATGGAAAAGGCTGAGAATGGGGTTGACCTTGGGTAGGGGTAGGAGGGAAAAGGGGTTAGCCTTAGACAGCAGACAGAGAAAATGGAGGAATGAGAGAAAGAAGGAAATGGTGAAAAAAGTGAGAGGATGAGTCTGTATGGAGGGGAAAGTGATTTGTGCAAAAAAAGCATACTCATATATACACAACTACACGGTACTGAGGCTAAGGTTCTTCATCATCAATGCACTGCTTGTTTTGTTTTTGTGGTAATCTGATTTTGTGACCCTCTAGGGATCATGTGAATTTAACTGCCAAAATGAGGTACCCCGCATGATGATAAAAAAACCAAAACAAAAAAAAAAACATTTGGGAAACTGATTTAGTATATTATTCTGATTTAAACAATGGGCGCTCAAATGTTTCTCTGTTCAGACCTGTACCTGGTATCCCCAAATATCTGCAAAAATGTACAACTGCAACTTCTAACCCTCTGTGATTTGAAAATCCATTTAGAACTTTTGCCCTCATGTTAAAAGAATGAGAGCAACTTCAAAGCATGTAAACCAGTCCGCTGCCTGAAAGTCTGCATCTCAGAACACTATTAGCCTAATAAAAACGTATCACTACCTAAAGATTTGTTGAATAAAACCAAGAAACTTGTGTGCATAAATAGGCTATCCTCCCTTACCTGAAGTAAAATGAGCATAGTCCGACACCTAGTGGTTAAGATGGGAAGTTTCTTAAGTATTTATACAGGCCTGAGTAATAAAAAGTACTGCTTGTATGCAGTTAATAGTGGACAACAAGAAATAAAAAGTGGACTGGATAACATCTAGATGTCTTGTGTAGATCTTAGCTCAAACACAAACATTCCAAAGTTATTTTTCAGGACGTACACTTATGTGGAGTGGCCTAGAGCAGCTGCCTCGGCACCCCGAGGTTGTGAGTTCAATTCCCACTGCAACTCCTTGTGGCTTTGGGTAAGTCACTTAACACTTCATTGCCCCAGGTGCAAAATAAGAGCCTGTGAAACATTTGTAAGCTGCTTTGATTGTGTAAACCACACACACAAGAGAGCAGAATACAAGTCCCATCCCCTTTACACTTTATTTGGAGAAGCCAGCGGAATCCAGGTATGGGTATTACAGAATATTTTGACTTAAATTTATTAGTAGTTATTTATACACCGCTTATCAGTCTAAGTGGTTTACATTCAGGTACTCAAGCATTTTTCCCCATCTGTCCCCAGTGGGCTCACAATCTATCTAATGGAGGATTAAGTGACTTGCCCAGGGTCACACGGAGCAGCGTGGATTTGAACCCACAACCTCAGGGTGCTGAGGCTGTAGCTCTAACCATTAGGCCACTCCTCCCTCAGCTGGACTGAGTTTACCATCTTCAGAGCAAGGAAAAGATACGGGCAGTATAAATGCTGGAAAACTCTCCATGTTAGCTCTGAGAAATTCCTCCTCTTAACAAAAGGCTGCAATTATTGTTTGAATGCTGAGAGGCAGATGCTCAAACGCTTATCATACAAGCAAGAGTTGTTGTAGCCAGTCTAGCTTGAACATTAGTTCAGCCGCTGATACACAAAAGGGTTCTTGGTGGCTTTTACTGATAGCCGCCACCGAAAATCCTATGTTAATGTACACAAAGAGCTCATTAGTATTAAAATGAACACACTGCGTAATGTACAACAAAGTACAGACAGTTTTCAGCATGCAAAAATTTTTCCAGCAGGTTTGAGCTCTCGTACGTTTACTTTCCCACTAGTGCCAGAGCGCTGAATGGCTCGGGCTCAAGAAGCTGAGGAAATTGCACAAGCCCAACCTGCAAATATCCCTGGGGATCCAGTAGACCCCTCCCAACCCCCTAACCAAAACAAATATACCTGGTGGTCCAGCGGAGCAGCCCCTGACCCCTCTCCCCCCCTACCCTCAAATATTATCCCTGGTGGTCTGGCCAGGCAAAGCTGCACACCCTAGCTCAACAATTCTCCTCCCTTCACCCCTCATATATGCCAGGACTCTCCCCCAGTACCTTTCTTGTAGAAGCAGCGTCAGGTGGGATGCCTACTCCCTCTTGCCTCAGGGCCTCCTCTTCAAAATGGGAAGTACCCAGCCCCTGCTGGTGCACCCTGGAATGTACTGGAAGAGGCCTAAACACCATGAGAAAAACTCCTTATGTGGTGTTTAGGCCCCTCCCAGTGCATCTGGGCAGTGGAAGGACACTTGCCATATTGAAGAGGTGGGCCCTAAGGCAGGAGGGAATAGGTATCCCTCCTGCCACTGCTTCTACAAGAACATAAGAGAATGACAAGGGGATGGGTTACCACGGGTACCTGTGGTAAAAAGAAATCAAAGTCATTTGCCGTGGGTGCAAGAGCAAAACTTTTTACAGCCCTGTGGGAGCAGTAAAAAGCTTTGCTCACGTGGAAAAAAGTTGCAGTTTCCGCACTGCTGCATATCTTACTCATCTGATCTGTAGAGGCCTGCTTGTGGTCTTTCCTGTCAGCCAGGCCCCTCATGGTGTAACTTTCTGTTTTTGCAAGTGGTGAGAGGAAAGGAGGGCTTGCCGAGCTGAAGGGGAGAGAGGCGAAACCTTTGGAGGGGACTGCTGGACCAGAAGGGAAGAAAAGAGAGAGACACACAGGGAGGTGGTATACAGAAAGAGGAAAAATAATGGGCATGGATAGGTGGTGGAAGGAGGGTGCTGCATGGGGATGATACATGGACACAGATGGGCAATGCCAGATGTAGGAGGAGGTATATGAACACAGAGGGAAAATGCTACACATGGGGAGAGAATAGAAGCACAGAAGGGAAATGCTGGATGGGGAACACAGAAGAGTGATACTTGGCAAAGGAGGAGGGGATAGGGACAAAGTGGTGATGGACACAGAATATGTGAGCATCTGTGTCCCGCAGACTTCCCTGTTCAACATCTGCTCTGGAAGATGGATGGGTGAGCACAAAGAAAGAAGAAATGTCAAACGAGCAGGAGACCCTAGAGTTAAGACAAGAAAGAGGGAGCCAAACCAGAGCCTGGGACCAACACAACTTTGAAATTTTTTTTATTACAAATCTAAAAAACACCAAACAGGAGGCCTTTTCCTTAGCACCTTCTTTAAGTTTCAGATAAGGGGCAAAACTTTATGTTGGAAGCATTGGGAAACTAGAACAATCCTCCAGCATCCATAGCTGAAATAACAGATACCAAATCTAGATAATTACATTAAATTACGGATTTCTATTCCGCCATTACCTTGCAGTTCAAGGCGGATTACAAAAGAATTATCAAGGATGTATTACAAAAAGATCTTACGAAAAAGATATCTGGTCATTTTCAAAGATAGTAAGAAATGAGTATGGCTAGATGTTTTGGGTAGGTGGCTTTAGTGAGAGGCGGTATTTGACACTTTCATATACCTCAGCAGAATTGTTACCCTGTAAGAATTCAGAATCTACATTAAGAACAGGTTTTAAGAATTCATGAATTTGAATCCAATAGATTCATTTTACATTTTATGACTGTTTTGGCTTCTGACTTCCATTTAGAATAAATCATGCCAATTTGCTGATTGAACAGGAGACTGTCCCTAGGGAAGAACCAGCTATTCTTCTCTATAGATACCATACCCTTTTCATGCTCTGAATAGATGGAAGCGGAGAGTTTTCCCTTTTACTGCTGGCTCTTTTCCCAGAAGGACCCTGGCCAGACATTTCCAGACATACTTTGAACACACTGGCTAAATAGGGGCAGTGGGTTTGCTGCCAAAGTAGAGGCAAAGCCTATTGAAGTTCACCCTTTGCATAGCACTCTGAAAGAACTCTAAGACACAATTTGGTTTTTTTGTTATCCTTTCTGCAATGGGAAATTTAAAGGGAGGAAATGTGTGATGAATATTTTTTGGGCGGAGGGGGAGTAGAGAGAGAAAGGAAAGTAGTGGCACACCATGTTTGGTACCTGTCTTGTTATTACCTCCTTCAACCTCCCCAAAAAATCCTGTAACTGAATAGGTCAGTTAAATATTTAAGTCTGAATTCTCATCGGGATGCCGAAAGTTAGGAGGCAATAGGCGTCCTACCAACACCTAACTTAATTATTTTAATTGGTAATTGACTGCGTCGTTTAAAACCAATTAAAGAGTAATTGCAAAAAAAGGCACCACTATGTGACCTCCAGGTCCCTGGTGGCTAGTGGCGCATAGCGATGCCAAAGCCCAGAAGTGGGTATGGTTAGGGGATGGTGCCGGCCCCAATTCCGATGGGACCCTAGGCCCTGGAAATGTAGGCCTATGAAACCCTGGCCTACATTTCCGGTGGCCAAGGGACCCATCAAGCCTTGGTCCTGGAAGCGGTGCTCGTTGTTGAGCGATACGTGGCAGGCACCCGCACTGTTACAGAATCAACCCCTTAATCTATAATTAAGAAAGCAGCCATGGTTAGAGATGACTGTGGAATATATATTTCAAGCTTAAAGTTACCTAGGTCAGAAAAAGGGACATCCCAAGCTGGGATGTTCAAAGTTGCAAGGTATTTTTTTTTTCAGTTCCAAAATTTTATATAGTAACATACAATAATGCAGGAGAAAACATATTAAACAAATTGCTCATAACACAAAGCTTAGGATATTAAAAAAAAAATCCCTGAAATGAAACTCCCTCCCCCCATCCCATTTGCAGAGGGTAAAAAACAACATACAGTGGTACCTTGGATTACGAGCATAATCTGTTCCAGGAGCATGCTCGTAATCCAAAATGCTCGTATATCAAAGCAAGTTTCCCCATAGGAAGTAAGGGAAACTTGCTTTGATATGTTTCCTCCCTCCACCTTCCCCCCCCCCCGAGGCCAGCAGCGCTGCTCCCCCCCCCACGAGAATCGGCATTGCTCCCCCCGAAGGCCCCCCCGTGAACCGGCACCCCCCCTTGCAGCCATCGGACACCCCTCCGCTGCGACCTGAGGTCCCCCCAACCCACCCGAACCCTCTTCTTACTTTTCTGTAGCCTCCGCAGCGGCACCGGCACCAGCATGTCCTGTGCATGGTGCCGGTGCCTGAAGATCGGCTTCCTGTGCTGGGCCTTGAGAGTTCACGTTCTTCGTGAGAGTTCATGTTCGACGTGAACTCTCAGGCCTTGCACAGGAAGCAGATCTTCAGGCACCGGCACCATGCACAGGACATGCTGGTGCCGGTGCCGCTGCGGAGGCTACAGAAAAGTAAGAAGAGGGTTCAGGTGGGTTGGGGGGACCTCAGGTTGCAGCGGGGGGGGGGGGGGGGTGCCCGATGGCAGCGGGGGGGAGGGTGCCGATTCGCAGGGGGGGTGCTCGCAAATCGAAGCGCGCTCGGTTTCAGAGGCGCTGATTTTGCGAATGTTTTGCTCGTCTTGCAAAACACTCGCAAACCGGTGCACTCGTAAACCGAGGTACCACTGTACATCCAAATCTACATGCATACATTTCCATTCTTCCGCTATAATTCAATTACTATCTGCAAACTCTTGTATGGGCACCCATAATGATCTAAATTTGGCTCCTTTACCTCTCTTCTCCATTAAGCTACCTAGGTCAGAAAAAGGGACATTCCAAGCTGGGATGTTTAAAGTTTCAAGGTATTTAACAACAGGCTCACTGAAGCCTTATAGGGCCTTTTGCAAAACACAAAAGACTGAAGAGAAAAATACACATACTTGTGAACATGAGAACTGGGAATAGCCATTACACAAAAAGAAAAGCATCACTAAAAGACAGACCTGAGAGTAGGACTCAGTCTAAAAGGGGTGAGAGAGCTAGAGAGAGTGTTCAACGTGAAAAGGGGGGAGAGTTGAGGACGAGAATGATCTGGGAAACAGCACAAACGTTTTAATGCATCTTTTGAGTTAAAACTTTATAAATCAAATTACCCAAAGATAGCAATTATGTCGCGTAATCTGAACAGAAAATTGAATTGTTCCCATATCATTTATTAAATGGCAAGAGATCTAGCAGCACAAATGGTCCAACACAATTACATAAATGATACAGCAACATTCAACATATGCTCAAAATTTCAACAGACTGCCAGTACTTAAACTTGAGGGGGGGAAAAGGGAGAAAGCCGATTTTTAGGTCCTCGTGGATATTTTGAATAACTTCATAATTCACCATATTACTGTTTTCTCAGTTTACATACATTTGCACACAGTCAGAATTAATCTAGTTGAGGGGTCAGCAAAATTTTTAAAGCAGAGCCAATTTATCCTATAAATTTGACCCAAGATTTACAAAGAGCTGCAATAGGTAGAGGAGGGAGTTTGAGATATTCCAGGTCTCTCACTCTTTCGTCCCTCCCCAAGTTCTAGCTTCTCTCCCTTCTTTTTTCCTTCCAACCCTTCGCAGGTCTCTGCGCCTCTTCCCCCCCCCCCGCCCCCTACCCCCAACCCATAGTCAAGGTTCCCTCTCCAGGCCCCGACCCCACCCCATGATTCCCCCTCCCTGGGCCTACTGAGGTACCTGGTAGTCCCGTGGCAGAGCGCGGCCCTCTTGCTCCTGTCTCCACACAGCTGCCTTCTAAAATGGCTGCTGTGACCTTTCATGGCTGCTCGCAGCATTTCTTGTAGTATCGCCAGCTGCTGCGAGAGGTGGTGGCAATCATTTTAGAAGGCAGCCATAAGTAGGCCATGAAAATCCTCTGCTGGACCACCAGGTATCTCGGTAGGCTTGGTGAGGAGGGGGATTAAAGGGTGAGGGCCTGGAGAGCCACAGCCACATGGCAGGTTACAGACTCCTAGTCTAGTTGTTAGAACTGCTGTCTCAGCACACTGAGGTCATGGGTTCAATCCTTGTGACCCTGGGCAAGTTACCTAACCCTCCTTTACCCCAACTATCATAGTTAGATTGTGAATCCCCTGGGACAGACAGGGTAAAACCCAGATACCTGATCAATGTAAACCATTTAGGATTATGTGGTATAAAAACCCAAAATAAATTTCAACATGTACACTAGTGTACTTGTCTCACCTTCCACAATGTAGACCTTAGTTAAAGGGAAGGCAATGCTCCGAGCCATTTTTTCAATATCTTCTTTGAGTTCTCCCTCAGGCAGAGGGACAAATTTATCAAACAAAGGGGCAATGTAGTCGGCATAGATTGTAACAAGCACCTAGAACAAAATCCATAGTAAATATCTACTTTACTTATGAGCATTTTACCAGTGAATCACAGGGTCTTTCTTTGTTATCATATTAGAATTACAGGTCCTCCTCCATATTTGCAGTTTCGGCATTCGCGACTGATTATTCATGGCTTTTGTCTCACTGACCTACCCTGCCTCTCAGACCTCTCCACTTAATTTAATTTTAAAGCCTGGTGGTTTAACGGTGAAGCAGGGTAGGAGTGATCTTCCTACGCTCTTGCCCCAAGCAGAGCTGCAAACAAAAATGGCTGCCTTGAGTTCACGCTTTAGTCTTGTGAGACCACAGGAACTCACAGCAACCATATTTGTTTGCGGCTCTGCACAGGGCAGGAGCATAGGAAATCACTCCTTCCCCACTTCACCCCTAGACCACCGGGCTTTAAAAAGTAAGTGCAGAGGTTCGGGAGGCGGGGGTGGGTCAGAGTCAGCCCATTCTTCCTTTGCAGTAAAAATGAGGGGGGGGGGGGTTTCCTCAGTTTTTACTGTGGAGAAAGAATGGGCAGGAGCAAATGTGAATTGCACCTGCCCCAATGCACCGCTAGACCACCAGGAAATCACAGTAGGCCTGGTGGGAGGGGAAGGAGTGTTACTCTCGCTTGGGAGGGAAGGAGCGCTAGCTGACGTTCTGGTAAGGGTTTGGACGAGGGTGTGGCCACAGGTGTTATTCTTTTTGGGAAGTGTTACTCTGTTTGGGAGGGAAGGAACACAAGCTAAAATTCCAGTAGAGGTTGGGGGCGTGTGCATGTGCTAACCACAGCAGCAAAAGTCTGCCAGTTCTGGGGGGTTGCATGCAGTGGTGGTGGAGGAGGAAGACTCAAATATAAACCGAGACAACCCCTCCCCCCCAGGTTTGTGCCATTTTCTTAGCTGAAAAATCTAAGTTTATATTTGAGTATATATGGTATTCCTTCAGAACAGTAGCTTGGTACCAATTATAAGCCAGACATTTTGTCCATCAGACTTAAGTTCTCATCGTCCTACTTTAATATTTCTGTAGGATCCCTAATGTGTGAAGTACTGCTCCTTAGTATAATCCTTTGTAAGTAAAGTAGGGGGGTCCAGTCAGGATCTTTCTATAATACTGCTGGCCCAATGGGTTCCCTATTATAATACCACACACAAACCTTGCATTCTGCTATGTGACAAATGGGAACTGTAACTACTTAAAACACAGGAAATTGAAATTGGGATAAGAAAGAGCTCATATTGCCCAAACAATGAGGCAATACCTCTTCCTCCTTCAGCGGCTAAAACAGACCCACATGACCTATCCATTTTCTTCTTTGCACTAAGCACATCCAATTAAAACAAATAAAGATAGGGATTGGTTTTTTCTTAAATGAAGTAATTTTTAGGAAGCTTTTCCAAGTGGGCTGCGAGTCATGGTACTTGGTCAACACCTATGAACATGGAGGAGAGTTCAGAAGAACTGCTTAACATAATACAGGGATTCTTCCATCTTCCATGTGTGGGAAATTAATCACTATTGTGCTTGATATATTTCCTTACAGTTTGAATTTCCAAACCACAAAACAGCAACATGAGGCCATCACTATATCTCACTTGTAATGGGAGGGCACAGTTTTGAATCAATCTACCTGGCAGACTTCTCACACTAAACCGATAAAACAAATAGCTGTAGATACTCACCAAAGAAACGACTAAAGTGAAGAGCCATGCGTAAATAAAGAAATAATCTCCCCCTATTTTAATAATGTACAGCAGAAGCGATGTCACAGGTAGTAAGATACACTGAGTCACGAGAAACTTCTTAATGGCATCTTTGAAAAAGAATCCCAGGGTCTGCAAAGAGAAATTGGATTATTGAGAAGCAGAAACTTGAAGTGTCCATTAGAAAGTTGCGCAGGGACAGAAATCCCACTCATCCCCGTGAGGAATCCCTCCGTCCCCACGAGGAATCCCCTCCGTCCCCGCCCGTCCCTATAAACTTCAGAAATAGTTATTTCATTTAATTATGCTATTGAATTAAAGGCTCTGGTAGAGACCCATTTACAAATAAGCAAAGAGACTTTATTAATTTGGAAATATTAATTGGGAAGAATACATACTTTGTAAATGGGTTTCTACCAGAGCCTCTAATGTAAATATAAAATATAAATACTCAGCTGATGAGAACCCCCAAGCTGTCAGCTGAGGACTTCCTTTGCAGTTGGCCAGGAGTCCCTTTTACCAAGCTTGGCAGGCAGCAGTAGCGTCCCTGAGTCACAGATGCTGGCACCTCAGTGGCTCATGGATGTTGCCAGCGACTGCTATGCTTGGTGGAGGGGAGTTCTGGCTGTCTCTAGAGGAGGTCCTCTGCTGGCAGTAATTAGGGATCCCCACCAGTCACAGCAAAGGTCAGCAAGTACTTCAACACTGTAGAAATAAAACCAGAAATGCATTTTCTTTTCTTTTGAACACAATACAAAGACATCTGCTATATACATTTCCCAAAGCTAACATATTTTAGTCAATAAATTCCGTTTTTTACCTTTGTTGTCTGGAGACTTATTTTTCCATAAAGTTGGTCCCAGTTTCTTTTTCCCGCTTTCCCATCTTCTGTAAATTCTTCTGTTGCTGTCCATTGGTTCCTCCTACCATGGTCTAGCATTTATTCCTTTCTCATCTTTCGTACCTGCCCACCAGCCCCATGCCCAACATTTCTCCTTCTATCGCCCCTCTCCAGCACCACGCCACATCTCTCCCTTCATTCCCTTCACCACTATGTCCAACTTTCCTCCCTCTTGCATCCATTTCAATCTGTCCCACTGTTCCCTTTCCAACACAATATTTCTCCCTCTCATCTGTACCTCACTCTCTCCCTATGACCAAAAATTCTCCTTTCTTCCATTCCCGTGTACACAACCATCTCTTTCCCTCCCTTCCTCCCAAGTTCATGCCTTGTGTCCAAAAACGCACTCCCTCCCCCACCTCAGCATCTCTTTCCCTCCCTTCTTCCATCCTCTTTCCCAAGTTCATGCCTTGTGTCCAAAACGCACTCCCTCCCCCACCTCAGCATCTCTTTCCCTCCCTTCCTCTCTCCCAAGTTCATGCCTTCTGCGTCCAAAAACGCATTCCTTCCCCCACCTCAGCATCTCTTTCCCTCCCTTCTTCCATCCTCTTTCCCAAGTTCATGCCTTGTGTCCAAAACGCACTCCCTCCCCCACCTCAGCATCTCTTTCCCTCCCTTCCTCTCTCCCAAGTTCATGCCTTCTGCATCCAAAAACGCATTCCTTCCCCCACCTCAGCATCTCTTTCCCTCCCTTCTTCCATCCTCTTTCCCAAGTTCATGCCTTGTGTCCAAAACGCACTCCCTCCCCCACCTCAGCATCTCTTTCCCTCCCTTCCTCTCTCCCAAGTTCATGACTTCTGCGTCCAAAAACGCATTCCCTCCCCCACCTCAGCATCTCTTTCCCTCCCTTCTTCCATCCTCTTTCCCAAGTTCATGCCTTGTGTCCAAAACGCACTCCCCCCACCTTAGCATCTCTTTCCCAAGTTCATGCCTCGTGTCCAAAAACGCACTCCCTCCCCCCTTTTATGTTCCGCGTTTGCCTCCCAGCCCTCATCTGCAAATTACCAGCAACTTTCTCAGCCAAATGGAGCTTGAGCCGCGAGACTCGTCTTCTATTTCCTGCCTGCACTGCCCCAGCACACAGAGCCGACCAGAAGTCTTCCCTGATGTCAACGCTGATGTCGGAGGGAGGGAGGGCTGTGAAGAACACTGGGCTAAGTTGTGGGCCAGACCCTGCCCAACTCTACCCAATATCCACCCCAGACCCCATCCCCATAATAGTACTAATTGCACCTTGCATGTCCCGTGCCTCATCTGGAAGCCTTCCCTCTGACGTTGCAACGTCAGAGAGAAGGCTTCCGGTTCAGACGCAGGATGCCCGTAGGAGCCACTGCCCGTGGCTTTGTGCACTGAATCAGTTAGGAAGAGGGAGCTGGCTCGAAGATAACACCGCATTGATCACTCCGTGGACCGGCGGTTGAAGAACACTGTTTTGGGCCTGATGCACGTGCTGGCCCTGTGGACTGGCAGAAAATTTCTGTGGACCGGCACTGGTCCATGGACTGGTGGTTGAAGAACACTGTCTTAAAGCATCGATACAAATAAATTGTGGTGATTTCTGACAAGGTCACAGGAGCACCTTTTTCTTTTCATTCACTCTCAGATAACACTTTGACAAGGTCTAAACACCTCCTAGGCTCCCTGTTGGGATTATAAGACAAATGTTGCCAGGAAAATGTTAAGGTAGGTTCCTTGGCAGATGTCCATCCAGTCAGCTCACCTAAAGGGCTATGGCTCAAAGGTTGAGAGATCAAATTGAAGTGCTGCTCCTTATGACCCTGGGCAAGTCACTTAATCCTTCAGTGTCCACCACTTTGAATGTCAGCTTTGAATGCTAACGCCACAAAAAAGCGGCATACAAGTCCCCTTTCCCTGTGTGGGGCCTTCAACAAGCAATAAGTATATCAAGAAGATGCTTGCTCTGCCTCATGCTACAGTCACAAGTCTGGTAGACCAATTTCATTTTACTCTTGTCTGATCCTGACCTGCTCACTTGAAGAGAGAAAATTTTAGGCCTTCCAGTTCTCTTTTGTCCCACCAGAAAGCTGCTGTACTCATGTAAGCCAAACAATACATCTAAGTTAAATAAAACTTCTGATGCACAGTCAAATTGCAGAAATGCTTACAAGTCTGCAGCTGTGCCATCAGGGATAACTTTTAGGAATTAAGCAGAAAGATTAATTTGCAAGCACTGAAGAATGAGAAAAACTAATATGTCCAGCATTCAGATACCGAGGACAGCTGTATGACTAGGAAAGGACATAGAAACAAGACAGAGATATAGGCCAAATGGCCCACCCAGTCTGCCTATCTGCAGCATCCACCATCTCCTCTTGTCTCTAAGAGATCCCATGTGCCTCTGCTTAAGTCAACACTTAAAAACTTGTACTTATTTGATCAGATTATTGTTCTCCATTCATAAAAAAAGCAACACTAGATTAATCTCACAGTTCCAGTGCAACTTGTAAAACTGAATTAAAAAACAAACAACAACAAACACTGGTAACTTCTGGATCTCAAAGACGGAGATGCTTAAATGTTGCAGAACCATCATGGCAAGCCTAACTCGGCATCCCTACACTCTTGTCAATGCATCACAAATGACTATCCATGAAATTCTGCAAACAAAATTAGAGATCTGTTGGATCTGTCAGAGACATCAAATAATCTTTTAAGAAAATAAAAGATCCTCAGATTGGACTCCTTAGAAATCTAATGTAATACATAACTTAATAATCGCACTATACCAAAAAGGTTCAAGGCAATTTACATACAAAAAAGGCGTAAAATCTACGGGAAAATACAAAAGCAATCAATAATTAAAATATCATACCATGAATATTACAAATCATAAAAAGTTTTCAATTTTTTACGAAACCTTAAGTAATTGATATCAATCCTAATGTAAACAGGTAGATTATTCCAAATTGAAATGGCAGCGTACGCAAAAGAGGAGCTGAACTGTTGTTTATACTGTACTCCTAATCTGTGGAAGATGTAGTAATAAAGTACCACATAATCTGATGGAATAATGCAAATGAGAAAAAAGCAAAATCAGATGATCTGAAGAGGCAGTCTGTAATATACAATGAACTGTACAAGCTGATTTAAACTTAATTCACCTCTCAACCGATAACCAATGAAGATTTTTATACGCTAATGCAACACTTTCATATCTTTAGACCAAATATTAATCTAACTGTAGTATTCTGGAGCAATTTTTTAAAATCAGTTTTGATGTTAAATTCAAATATAAAGAATTACAGCAATCAAGTTGAGGTACCACTAACATTTGAAGCAACAGTGCAAAATGATGTTCAATAAAGCACGACTTCACTAGCCTAAGTTTCCTCACAATACATAAAATCTTCCTCCATAAATTATAAATTTGATTTTCAAATATAAGAGAAGAGTCTAAAACAGTGGTTCCCAAACCCTGTCCTGGAGGACCCCCAGCCAGTCGGGTTTTCAAGATATCCCTAATGAATATGCATGAGAGAGATTTGCATACCTGTCACTTCCATTATATGCAAATCTCTCTCATGCATATTCATTAGGGATATCTTGAAAACCCGACTGGCTGGAGGTCCCCCAGGACAGGGTTTGGGAACCACTGGTCTAAAAGAATACCCAAAACTTTAGACATTTTATCTAGTTTTTCAAGTTTTTTCTAGGATTTTATATACCGCCTATCAAGATTATCTAAGTGGTTTTACAATCAGGTACTCAAGCATTTTCCCTATCTGTCCCGGTGGGCTCACAATCTATCTAACGTACCTGGGGCTATGGAGGATTAAGTGACTTGCCCAGGGTCACAGGGAGCAGCACGGGGTTTGAACCCACAACCCCAGGGTGCTGAGGTTGTAGCTTCAACCACTGCGCCACACACTCCTCCTACTCCACTACTTGCAGGGTAGTACACCGCTTAGAACCTAACGGATGTAGCGGTATATAAGAAATAAATTACATTACATTACCTGACTGTAGAGTAAGAAATGAAGGGACAGAAGATAGTGACTTATGAAAACAAAGAACCTTCCTCTTACTTACATTCCATTTCAATCTCCAATTCTATTCATGCAATCAGTAATTTTAGCTGAAATGTCCTCCGTATTTGAATTTAACAGAATTAATTTTTTAAAAACCCATCAGAAGCACAGGGTAACATACAAATGCACATTTTACAGAGCACTCAAAAATATTAAAAAGCGTAGGAGAAATAAACGAGAGCCATATGGCACGCCACAGAAAGAAGTCCATCTCCTAGGAAAGGTTCCATCCTTCAGCACGCTATAATTCCTGTTTACTAAAAAAAAATCACTAAACCAATTAAATAAAAATAGCAATCATAAATGTATTTAAAAAAAATTTTAAACAGAAGTTACCTGCTGGTTGAAGCCGTGTCTTTCCTCTATAACAAATGTATTATAGAGGCTCCATGGTAGGCCAGTCAAAGCACTGAATAATGTTGCAAGCAGAAGGAACATCAAGGACTGACTGATCTGAACATAAAACATCACATTTTATTTCACCAGTTAGCAAGAAAGGAAAAACAAGTGCAGGATACAAATGTACTTCTGTATCAGAACTGAAGCAAATAGCTGTCGTATCCAGACTGTCAGGACTTAATGTTTGAGACTACAAGGTAGTGTATTTTGTATCCATTCAGTTTTTCAGTGATGTCTAATACCAATGTTGTGAATGTTATGAGTACACTGAAAAAGAAGTGTAAAATCTTTCCAGACTGATTTAGCATGCATCACCCTTGTTGTAATGTATAACGAGGTACTTATAGGTCCCTTCAAGAAGCATAAGAGGAGCCTGCCAAGTGATCAGGATATGTAGGCCAAGTGGGGCTAAATTTCCAGTTGGAACATAATTCTAGTAGGATCAGCCAGAACTTATGGTTCTCTATTCCATGAGATCATAGATCATTTAGGGCTAAACTCAGTAAATGGCACCCAAAGCCAGGTTCTGATAAAAATCTGCACTAAATTAGTTTTCTGCTTAGTGCAGCTCTCAACTATCAATGGCCCTGGATTTAAGCCTGCTAAAACCTGGTGTAATGCTGGTGCCCAATGACATTACGTCTAACTTCTGGGAACAGCTCCTAATCCACCCATACTTTTCCCTCAGCTAAGTCCCTTCTGAGTTGCACTCTAAACTAAACTAAACCTTAAGTTTATATACCGCATCCTCTCCACGGAAGTTGAAATTTAACCTGCTATTTGATATATTAATAGAACATGTGTCTTCTATGGCTCTTATGGGAGATCCACAACTATATCTCTCAATGCCGCTCTCTCTTCTTAATAAATTGCTTTAGTCAAACTATCAGGGCTTCAGACATGCCATTTGGTCACCACACAATTTTTGTGTTTGCTTGGTTGCCAAAATTCTTCTCACTGGCTATGGCTTCTTCACTAGCCCCTACTCAATATGTTTCACAATTTTTTGGCTTTTTTAAGTGCTTCATTATATCTCAAACTTATTAAAGTGCTTAATATCAATAACTTAACCGTTATAAAAAACTGGTTAAAACTTATCTTGTTATATTCTTTTTCTTGATGATCTTATCTCATCGGGAAAGGGACCTGTCATATCCGACATGTTTCACCGACAGGCTGCTTCAAGAAAAGGTCCCCCCTTCACAACTTATTCTGCACCATCCCGATCCACATAGAAATTTCTATGCCAGAGTATTGACTGAGATTATAACGTGTGTCTTATGGGAGATCAGCATCTCCAAATGCCTGTTACTTGGGACTGTTGCTCTCGTTCAACATCAAGTTACGTAAAGCAGCTGTTTCACCATTTGCCAATTAAAGGGTTAAGTGGGATTAGAGGTCTGCACGGGAACAGGGATTGCAGGGATCACCCCAGGTCTATGGGACTCCCACGGGGATCCCCCCTCAGGCTCACAGGACTCCCATGGGATGAAACCGAGGTTCCCAAGGTCTGGAAAGAGAATTAGTGGAAGATAGACAAAAGCAGAAACTGGGACCAAGATGATGGAAAAACAAAATGTCCCACCAGCTACAGCAAGGGGGATGTTCATTTTAAGGGAGGCTAAGCTCAAAGTGGAAGGCCCAGCCCTCTCTCATAGTTATGCTACCAATTGTGTTTAGTACAAAATGAAGTACTTGCTGAGTTTGTTTTGGGGTTTCCAGTTCAGTTTTGGCACATTTTTCTTATGCAACCATTGTCCGGAAAAGTACCTCTCTCAATTCTGCTTTAAATGATTTTGATGCTGTATCGTTCGATTCTTTACTCATTGTTGCATTAAAACCTATTTGTGGATCTTGGAAGGACCTCTCACAAGTTACCTATGCCAGATGGTGGAACCAGATTTGTTCGCTCTACAGATGTGAGCTTTATAATGCCAAAAAATCCAACTCTTTTATTTCTTTTAACAAGAAATGGTCGACCCTACAGTCACATGACCTAATGCCTATTCTAATTCTTTCCGGTGATGTATGCATCTCTTATTTCTGTTCACTGTTATTTGTTTATATTGTATTTTATTGTTGGTTTAAATAAACAAAGACAAAAAAAAATCAAAACTGACAGAAGTAATTGCTACTTTTATGGGGACAGGTAACTTTTATGGTGGGCGGGCAGGGACAGAAGAGGGGATTTCTCGCGGGGACGGGTGGGATTTCTGTCCCTGTGCAACTCTCTAGTGTGGATGTGTTAGAATAACTAGAGAAGATGAGTGCATAAATCTAGATGGTTGTAAATTAACTCCAATTATTGATTGATGGCTCATTAACTAATTTGCAGACAAATCAATAACTGGAGTTAATTGGAAACAGTTTAGATTTGCAGAGGCATCTTCCATGGTTGCCTGAATTTGGGTATCTGTTATAGAATCCATGGGCTAGTCTCCAATTTAAAATGTCCTTTATTGTTGAATGGATTACTACAAAGAAAAGCCTTTTGACAATGTATTTCCTTCCCTCTCTACAATCTTTATCCTCTCACTATGACTAGAAAAATTGTGTTGGGAAACCCTCCTTTTTTTTTTTTTTTTAACATTTCTTTCCTTAAATCAGGCCCTAGGAGAAAAGAGCTGTGCTGTAGCCCTCAAAGATCCAATGGAGAACAATTAGCAAAAAATTTTTATCCCCAAGACAATATTTAGATAGGATAAAAAAAAGTGTATTGACCGAAGTTCACAGCCCAGCTTTACAGATCAATTCAATGCAACTAGGCTACAAATGGGCAACCATGTCATCTTGTTCCTGGGCGTGCTTGAGAGCAGATTCAACCACTTAAGAGTAGTGTGGTTGTGTTCTTTGGTTCAGAAGAGTCAATGCACCTGGAAGGAGGCTTTCATCAGCTGTTTAGGAAAAATGCTGATGTTTCATCGACATAACAGAAAATCAAATCTACATTTAAAACCTACTCAGGTTACTACTAAGGACATAAACATTGTTGGACTAGGATAGACTGAAGGTCATCAAGCCCAATACCCTGTTTCCAGTGATGGCTAATTCAGGCCACAAGTACGAGGAGCATTCAATAAGTTATCTACCGAGTATGAAAGAAAGTAGCAAGCGTATTGAAACAAGTCTGTGCATTTTGTGATGTCTCAAGGTTACTCATGCACAGTTGCAGTTCAGTGCAAATCTAACATTCCACGAGACAGGATGTCAGGAGAGTCCTCATGCAAATCAAGTAAGTAACTACTAGATTTGGAGCACCGTTCAGTGGCAAAATTTCTCAAAAAAAGAATAGAAAAAGAAAAAGGAAATCCATGAACGCATGACTTCAGTTTATGGCAAATATACCCCATCATCCTACAAAGTAAAATTTTGGAGCAAGCAGTTTAAGTGGGGTAGAGAGTCATAAAAATAGTCTTACTGGGTCAGACCAATGGTCCATCAAGCCCAGTAGCCCGTTCTCACGGTGGCCAATCCAGGACATTAGTACCTGGCCAAAACCCAAGGAGTTGACCCTCGCACTTGGCGGCCTGTGAAAGCAACTTCCACAGAAATGTGCAAGAAAGTCAACGATTTGTCAGACAGACAAATTAAGGTTTCTTGAATAGCTGAAGAAATGGGCATCTCGGCAGATAAAGTTTGGAAAATAATTCATGAAAAGTTGAGCATGTCCAAAGTTAGTACAAGATGGGTTCAAAAAATGTTGACACCATGGCAGAAGGCCATGAGGCTCCAGTGCTGCAGGAGAACTTTGAGATGATCCGTGAAGATCATTGTTTGGTGACTGGAGATGAGACTTGGGTCTGTCATAGAGATCCAGAGTCCAAAATGGAGTTAATGTAATGGAAGCACATCATCCCCCACCCCAAAAAAGTTCAAGATAAAAATAATCTGCAGGCAAAGTCATGGCAACTGTCTTCTGGGATGATGAAAGACTTTTGCTTCTGGAGTTCATGCCACACAAGACAACCATAACCGGGTAGAGTTACGCCAACACAATGATCACTTTGCAGGACTCAATCAAGGATAAAAGATGAGGAAAACTGACAGCAGACGTGTTGCTTCTTTACGACAATACGCCAGTGCACATGTGACAACACTCACAGGCTGCCAGCCGAGAATGTGGGTTTCAGTATCTGAACCTTCCTCCCTACAATGCTGACCTGGCTCCCTTGGATTATGTCCTGTTCCGAGTTTTGAAGAAATCTCTTTATGGACAGTGGTTTTCAAGTGATGAAGATGTCAAGGAAGATGCAACGTCCTGGTTTGAAGGTCAAACAGAAGAATTCATTTCAGGAAAAGTAGATTAAGTGTACGGAGCTTTTAAGGGACTATATTGAAAAATAAAACAAAAATTCTTTGAAAAAACTCTTTTCTTTCTTACTGAGGTTGATAAATTATTGAACGCCCCTCGTACCTAGCAGGATCCCAAAAGGGTATATGGAGACGATGAGCTGCTCCTTCTCTTGAGATCTATCAGAATTTTTTCTTTGTTCTCAATTTGAGTGACTTGAATTCTGTCAGTAGAAAAGCGAAAAGACCTCTTCCAAAAGATACTTTTATGAAGCCTAGTGAATACCATGTGGGCCTGAGACTTTATATTCTTAGAAACGTGGTACATTTTATACTTATCATTAAAAGTTTAAAGCCCTCTTTTACTAAGATGTGGTAGAGCAGGGGTGTCCAATGTCGGTCCTCGAGGGCCGCAGTCCAGTCGGATTTTCAGGATTTCCCCAATGAATATACATGAGGTCTATTTGCATGCACTGCTTTCATTGTATGCTAATAGATCTCATGCATATTCATTGCGGAAATCCTGAAAACCCGACTGGATTGCCGCCCTCGAGGACCGACATTGGACACCCCTGTGGTAGAGGTTTCTGTGTCGGAGTAGCATAGGAGCATTTACCACTCCAGGCTGTGGTAAAAACTTCTACCGTGGCTTGGGTGGGGGGTAAATTTGTGATACTAACTGAATTACTGAAAACAATCAACTTGCTGATATTTGATCACTGTTTAATTTAATTTCAGCATTTCTAGTTCACTTAACCTCTGGTTCAAAGCAGATTACATCACAAAATAAAGCAAATAAAAAAAGATCAAAAAAATATAAACACCATGTTTATTTTGGAACCTTATGTCTAGTTTTCCTTTTTAATCTAGGATATTCCATATTATAGATTTTTATACTTTTTCAATAAAAGGTGAAGCATTATAATTAGAGAATTTTAAAAACTTGGGTGAGTCAATGTTCAGCTGTTTATGCTGCTATGTATAATGATTAGGCCTTATACAATCTTTATACAATTTACCTAGATTTATAAATGGGGAATGTGCTAGTAAGGAAGACATTTTTTAAAATACTGAACACTCATATCTGCTCTGGAATTAAGAAAAAAAAAAAAAAAAAGAGAGAGAGAGAGAACATTCCACCCTTAACTAATGCAGCTTAGTTTCTGTGATGTGCATATTTTAGATAAAAGAACAAACCTAACCCTAGTCAAAATTTGGAAGACATAAGGATTCAAAGTTGACAGACAAATCAAAACATTTGGACACAAACTTAGTAACCACATAGGCCTTATTTCCCTTCAAATAGGCTAAAACTGAATTTGACTAATTCAGTTTTGTTTACACTGACAGCTGAATTATGTTTAAAAATCCTAAAGATGTAAGTTTTAATTTATCAATCAAGAAACAGCAGCAGTAGAGTTCTTGTAAAAGAATGCACACCAAAGTGAAACGTCTTCTATTTATCATAAGAGGGTCTCGAGGACCAATTCCATATAACAAAGATAGAAATGATAGTAATTAATGATACAAGGCCTTTTTAAAAATTATACAGACAAGAGACAAATGTACTGTTACACTGGGTTTCTGACCTGCATTAAAACAACTGCTACTTATGACGTAAAAACATGTACACATCATTACTTGAAAACTTATTTCAGAGCAAAATCATGGAAATTGCCAAGTAAAGGAAGATTTGAGAAAGATGGGCACACTGGAGTCCAATCTTCTTAGAGGGTGCTCATCACTCAGCTATGCAAAATCAATAGTGGACTCCAGAAATGGCACTAGTTGTATTGGAAACTTTTAGGAGTGGAGAATTAGCCCACACAATTAAAGACATACTACTTCTCTTTGGCCTTTAGCTCTTAATTTACTTCCTCCTAATAGATACTTTTCATCTGCGTGGGCAGATTTAAATTCTTTGTTCCCTCCCTTACCACATTGTTCATCCCTTTTCCCAACCTTTTTATTTTTACTGTAATCCCCAATTCCCTCTTTCTCCATGTTCTCAATTGTTTTCCTTTATGTTTTGTCTTTTTTCTGTTCTTACCCTATTTAATTTGTTTTTTTTTTGTTGTGAGGTTTTGTTTTTTTTTGTAAACCGCTTAGATTTGCCTTCTGGTTTTATATTTGCAATACATTAAATAAACTGAACTTGAACTTCAATGGTTAGAGCAGTGGGCTGAGAACCACTGCTCCTTGTGAGCTTAGGCGATGGAGAGTTAAGTGATCTGCCCCAGGTACAAGCAATGAACCCAGAAGGGACAGGAAAAACATGCACATGAATGTAACTTGCCTTGAAAAGAGGTATGAGTTAAGGGCCAAGATTCTCTAAATGGCAGTGTTGCCGGTGGCCACTTTAAAAGTGGCAGCTGATCATGTGTTAATCACGCGAAGGCGCCATTTAAAGAACTGTGCCTCTGGAAAAGATAGGTGCCAGAAATGTAGGCCAAAGTTTTCAAGTCCTACATTTCCGATGCATACCTTCGACGTGAATCATGCTTCTGGAGGTGAGATTCCGGTGCTGCTTTATTAGGCACCTTGAAATTTGTTTTAAGTGGCATTTTAAATGGCATTTTTTTTTGCTTAACTAAGGCACCACTTAGAGCAGCAGTGCCCAAAAGGTCAATCGCGATCAACCAGTCGATCGCAAAAGCAACATGAGTTGATCACGGAGCCCATCCCGCGCTCCGCGATAGACTCGCGTTGCCTTTGTGTTCTCTCTGTTCCCTGATGCAACAGGCCAGCAGCAACTATGGAAGCGCTGGGCAAGCCAGCCTCCCCCCCTAATCACTGCCTGGCTGGCCCAGAACTCCCTTTCCGACGTCAGAATTGTGTGTCTAAGCGTTCTGAAAAAGAGCCTCCATGGCCCTAAATGTTTAAATATGCATGAGCTTAGCGGGTAAGATGCCAATTTCTCATGTTAGGATTGGTGCAGCGATGCTGTCTGTGGCAGGTGCTAACTTTGGAATGCTTGGAATGCGTTGCCTGGAATTTTGCGATACCGTGCTGGGATGATGAATTTTAAGAAAATGTTGAAAACTCAAATTGTTTGTTAGCGCTTTCTAGGTTTTTTCTTTTCCTTTTTTTACGAGATCTGTTCTGCAATTGTGTTTATATGTGGTGTTTAACCTGTTATGATTGTAATCTTTATAAACCGTATAGTTAATATATGGTATATACATTTTTAAATAAATAATTAGACCCATGCAACTGATAACATAAAAACCTCAATTTAAGCAGAAATCATCATTGCACGGAGATAAGCAAGTACTCACCTCATAGTCAGACCCAAAGCCAGCATGCTCAATTATGCCTTCAGAAACTTTCCAGAGAAAAGGAATTCCTCCAAAGAGAAGTATAAGCTGTAAAATTACACCAAAGACAGTTTAAAAGTTATGAACAGCGGCCAAAAGATTAGGCATATAACTGTAGGTGGGGAGGGAGAGGAGAAAAAAAAAAAAAGTGGTCTCAGCCACAATTAATAGTGACAGTTTTCAGACATTCAAAGTGCAAGAGATGTGTGAGTCATACTGCAAAATGACAGGAAAATCTCCACCTGGTAACAGGTGGTTGAGGATTCTGCCCTAGTATTAACGATACAGATAAAACTGATTCCCTATCTACTGTCAACAGCAGATTCTATTCCATCTCCAGTTTAACTTGCACTAGATCTTCTGTCTTTGTCCCATGACTCACAGGCAGTACAGTACTCCCCTGAAATTCGCGGGGGTTCCGTTCCAGGATTTTTCGCCTGTCAAAAGGCAGGGGAGGCAGGAGAGGGCAGCTGGAGCGCCGGCGGGTGAAGAAAATCACTCTCGGTCTGCTCCGACCGCCTCTTCCTGTAGTAAAGTTGGGCTACACCAATCAGGAGCTGCTTTGACACACAGCTCCTGATTGGTGTAGCTCGACTTTACTACAGGAAGAGGTGAACGGAGCAGACCATGAATGAGCAAGTCCGCGATTAGAGGGGGAACACTGTATTCCGATCCAGGATCTTGAGATCTGAACTTCTGGCTCTGTATTGGGGATTCTAACATTGAAATAAACTCTCAGTCTCTCTCAGATGAGCCAATAACTCCGTTCTATCTACTTTAATCTAGTTAATTCCTTCCCATCAGAATAGAAAGCTTTCCTACCACACATTTCAAACCATGTCCCAGCAGGGTTCAAGAGACCACTGATCAACAATAATTTGATACAGTGCTATGTATATTAAGCAAAACAAAACTTAATGGTTATCTATTAATTAAATACAAAAAGGGAAACCATGCCTAGAAGTCAAAATGATACTGCATGATTTTTGTTTAATTGTTATTTATTAGTTAAATGGGAACAAGCCTCAGATTATGGAGTTAATTTTCCCATTCTGGGATTTCTTCCAAGAGAAATAAATTACTTTCTCTTACTCCTGTTTACATCACCGGCTTGAACCTGTCCTTCCTACTGTAACTAAAACCATTAATTTAATGTTAATTAATTTATTATTAGTTCCTAAAAATTATTATATCTCTTTACTTAATTTCCTTACCTAATCTTTTTTTAAATATTTAATCTTTAATCAATTTTCATTCATCAAATTTCATCACTGAATATGAATGAAATTTGATGAATGAAAACTGATTAAAGATTAAATATTTGTACACTTGTAAGATTAAAAAATGAATAAAGAATAATAAAAAAAAAGTTAGGTAAGGAAAGTAAGTAGAGATATAATTTTTAGGAACTAATAATAAATTAACATTAAATTAATGGTTTTAGTTACGGTAGGGAGGACGGGTTCAAGCCAGTGATGTAAACAGAGTAAGAGAAAATAATTTATTTCTCTTGGAAAAAATCCCAAAATGGGAAAATTAACTCCATAATCCGAGGCTTGTTCCCATTTAACTAATAATTAACAATTAAACAAAAATCACATGCAGTATCATTTTGACTTCTAGGAATGGTTCCCCTTTTTGCATATATATTAAGCACTCATATTCTTAATTTAGGCGCCAGTCTGCACCCTACTGGCACCTAAGTTAAGAGGGAAACACCATTTAAGAGTTCTTTTAAAAGACATTTCCAGGTGCCTACCGGCGCCTAAAAAAAATGGCGCTGGAACTGCGCATCCAGAGGCACCTACTGGCGTCTAATGCTACTGTAAGTGTGGCTAATGCTGAAGTGGCATTAGGCGCTGGTAGGTGCCTCTGTAGGCGTGATTCACGTCACCAGAAACGCAGGCCTTGAAATCCTTGGCCTACATTTCCTGCAACTACCTTTGCCGGAGGCGTGATTCTCGAAACGGCGCAGTCACATGATTGACAAGTGACCAGCGGATGTCAACAATGATGCCGTTTAGAAAATCTGAGCCTTATTGCGCAGGTACTTTATTCATTTATGCAGTTATATGACCACATACACATTATGAAATACTGACCGGTGGAAAAATACATGCATCTCCTCATGATGCTGTGTATTTTGCTGATCAGACAGTACCAGCAGTGCAGAGTGTGCATAGAATAAAAAATATCAAACTTTGGAGCAGATATTTAGGGAAAGGGGTTGGAACCAATGTTCCCTCTAAGCTGAGCGCATGAGCGATCGCTCACTATTTTCAGTGGCGTCGCTCATATGTTTTCTCGTGTTGCTCAATCGATGGTGGGCGGAGGTGAGAGGAAGCGGCGGCGGCGGTCTGCCCTGTTCACCTTAGTGTATTTTAAGTTAAAAGATGCAGCGGCGGCTCCTCTCAAGATCCCCGACTGTATCGGACTTCCGACACAGGTGGGGATTCGTGAGAGGAGCCGCTGTCACGTCTTCAGTGGCGTACCAAGGGGGGGGGGACACGGTCCGCCCCAGGTGCAGCCTTAGGGGGGGGTGCACAGCCGGCCAGGTCTGGATCTGGCCGGCTGTGCACCCGCCCTAAGGCTGCCATCGGAGAGGAAGTTCGGGCCAGCCAATCGCTGCCTGGCTGGGCGGAACTTCCTCTCCGACGCCAGAATTGACGTCGGGGGAATGCTGGTCGGCCCAATGGTGGGAAGCAGAGAGAGCTTGGGGCAGCCGCGGCGGTAGCTTTGGGGCCTGTTTCCCTCGATGGTGGCAGCAGCAGTGGCTTTGTGGAGGGTAGGGAGAAAGAAAGAAAGGGGGCAGGCAGGGAGACAGAAGGGAAACAGAAAAAAAGAAAGGGGGCATCAAGAGAGAAAAAAGAAAGAAAGGGCAGGGTGAGAGGAAGAAAAAGTTAGGAGAGGAAACATACAGGCTGAAAGAAGGGAAGAAAGATTGGATGCACAGTCAGAAGATGAAAGTGCAACCAGAGACTCATGAAATCACTAGACAAGGTAGGAAAAATGATTTTATTTTAAATTTAGTGATCAAAATGTGTCTGAATTTATATATGCTGTCTAAACCGCAATAGTGTTTTTTAGCGCAGGGAGCCTATGAGCGTCGAGAGCAGCGCTGGGCATTCAGTGCAGTTCCCTGCGCTAAAAACTGCTATTGTGGTTTAATAAAAAGGAAGGGGGGTATATTTGTCTATTTTTGTATGGTTGTTACTGAGGTGACAATGCATAGAGTCATCTGCCTTGACCTCTTTGAAAAAAACCCAGAATAGGAATGATAATTAACATTTTCTCAGCGTATAGTGTGCTTTGTGTTTTTTAATTTTATTGTTGGTAGATCATTTTGACTTGGTCTTTTTTTCTGTTTCCCTTCTGTCTCCCTGCCTGCCCCCTTTCTTTCTCCCTACCCTCCACAAAGCTACTGCTGCCACCATCGGGGGAAACAGGCCTCAAAGCCACAGCAGCAACCATCGGGGGAAACAGGCCCCAATGCCACCGCCACGGCTGCCCCAAGCTCTCTCTGCTTCCCACCGGGCCGACCAGCAATCCCCCGACGTCAATTCTGCTGTCGGAGAGGAAGTTCCGCCCAGCCAGGCAGCGATTGGCTGGCCCGAACTTCCTCTCCGACTACAGCCTTAGGGTGGGTGCACAACTGGGGCCGACCCCCCCCCTTTGGTACGACACTGAAGACATGGCAGCGGCTCCTCTCACGAATCCCCACCTGCGTCGGAAGTCCGATGCAGTCGGGGATCTTGAGAGGAGCCGCCGCATCTTTCAACTTTAAAAATACAGGCTGCTGCCGCCGCCGCTTCCTCTCACCTCCGCCCACCCTCGAGTGAGTGACAGGAGAAAGCGTGTGAGCGACGCCACTGAAAATAGTGAGCGATCGCTTATGCGCTCACCTAAGAGGGAACACTGCTTCTGACTTGATTTCAATTATTCAAAACTATCTACAGTTATAACACACCAAATATTTCATAAATTGAATATATAGCCCCATTTGGAATGCTTACCGTGCCCTCAATTTCAGAATACAGGCCAGACCAAAAACTGAAAGTGCTCTTTTCAAGCTGATACAAACGAGATTTTTCAAAGGTTTCTGCATCCATGATCTTTCCAAGTTCTGATGGAACATGTGTCGTGGTTCGGTACACCAACCTCTGAAACCATGGAAAAAAAAAAACACCACATAAATGATAAAACCACTCCATGGAAGAATAATCACTGCTTTTTAAGAGTGCAGCAACGAAGAAGGCAAGAAGGTTAGGATATGGGGAATGAAGAAGGATGGAATGTTAAGGGGTAAGAAGACAAATAGAGAGAGAGAGGCAGGTGAAGGACACACTGAATAATCACTAAGACAGAGTTAGGCAATTCCGGTCCTCGAGAGCTGGAGTCAGGTCAGGTTTTCAGGATATCCACAATGAATATGTATGAGATGGATTTGCATGCACTGCCTCCTTGAGATGCAAATCTATCTCATGCATATTTATTGTGGATATCCTGAAAACCTGACCTGGCTCCGGCTTTCGAGGACCAGAATTGCCTACCCCTGCACTAAGGGAATTGGACAGCATACTATTTCTGTTTATTAGTATTTACATACCACTGTTTGATACATCAAAGCAGTTTACATAGTACTAAACAAAAAAGAAAAGAACTCCATCATCAATTGGAAAATAAAATACAAAATAATAAATTACAGAGTAAAATTCTAGTTAAAATAGGAAAAAAAAAGAGAAAAAACCCATAAGATTATAAAAGCAGCAACTGCAAATCTCTCCCCCAACGTTCGTACCAATACAATATTAAATATCCCCTGATTGAAAAATGCAAGAGTATGTCAATCCAAAAAGATAGGTTTTTAACAGACTTCTAAATTTAATATACAAGAGTTCATTACATAATTCTAATGGCAATGAATTCCATAAATAAGGTACAGAAGCAAAAAAGGCAGAATTATGTGTAGAGGTTAATCTCACTAAGTGGACTGAAGGTAGTGCGACCTTAAAAATACATGGACATTGTCTTTGGATAACTTTAATGCTAATTCAATTAAACATACTACAGCCTATACCAGGGGTCTCAAAGTCCCTCCTTGAGGGCCGCAATCCAGTCGGGTTTTTAGGATTTCCCCAATGAATATGCATGACATCTATGTGCATGCACTGCTTTCAATACATATTCATTGGGGAAAACCTGACTGGAATACGGCCCTCAAGGAGGGAGATCCCTGGCCTATACAGAAACCAGTTTTCTACAGGAATATTGCATCATTTGGGCTTTCTCTTCTATACCTAGTGATTTCTTTTTTATTATTTAAATAGTAATGCCGCTATGTGTTGCATCATACACACAAATTTGCATTAAATTACAACTGAAACAGAAAATTGTGTGCCCATTTTCCCCTCCTGCTGCAATACTGCAAACCTCTGATCTCTTAAGTGCTAATTTTTTAAGTAGTTGGATATTTCAAAATGACCAAAATATAAAAAATAAAATAAAAATCCATCAAAACATCCAAATCGTAATTTCTGAAAGGTGGAATTTGGACATTAACATAACATTATACTTATAGACCACGTTACCAAAAAGTTCTCAAAAATTAAACCAGGCTACCCTCTCTTGAATGATACCAGGATCGTATTAGCTCAGCTTTGTTTTACATAGTTTTGCCTTCCATGTAAATTTGATGATGACTGGTTACTGATGGACAGGAATCTAGGAGTCCTTGAACTGGACCATTAGAAGGTCTACTGAAGAGAAGCAGGATAATTAGAAATAAATCAAGTGTCATTTATAAACTTGATGCTTCTAAGGCTACCTTTAAATCATATACCTTAGTTCTATTTAAAAATCACTTCCCAATTAATTTTAACAAACATTACACTCCTGAAAGCATCTGTCTTTTGAGACAAATATAAGATTCCTGGGGCAGAGAAGTCTCTTGTGGTTATGTCTAGTAGTAAAAGTAAGTACCATGTTTTCCCGAAAATAAGCCCTAAAGATGCTCCTAATATAATCCCTACCCCAAAAAATAAGCCCTAGTTAAGACTGAACTCCCCCCCCCCCGAATGTCCCCAACACTCCCTGACAGTTAGTTCCCTGACACTACCCGATTTGTGTCCCCCCCAAAAAAAAATCAAACTTGTCATTTCAGCGATCCCCCCACCCTGATGAGACCCGACATACCTCCGCTCTGAGGCTTCCTAAAGCAGCAGCGGAAGTGCTCTAAACGGGCTCCTTCACATCAGTGATGCGGCACAGGGAAAGCCCCAGAGCACCCATTCAGAGCACTGCCACTGTTGTTTTTGGAGGTACGGTACGTCAGTCTCACGGTGGGAGGGTCAGTGGGGTTCTGCTGCACAGGGGGATGGGAGGGGGAGATAGAAAGATGCTGCACAAGGGGATGGGTGAGAGGGGAGGAAAGATGATGGACATGGGGGGGGGGGGGGTGAAAGGAAAGAGGAAGAATTGGGATGGAGGAAAGGAGATATGATTGTTGTACATGGGGAACAAAAAAAAAAAGACATCCCACGAAAATAAGCCCTAATGTGTTTTTTGGAGCCAAAATTAATATAAGACCAGATCTTATTTTCTGGGACACACAGTATAACACTAGTGAAACATGCAAAGTGGGCTTCTGATGTTCCCTGTAAACTTACTATTGCCTACTTGTATGTGCCATTTTTAAACATATCTATTATGTTCCTTCAATTATACACAAAAACATCTCAGAACGCCAATACTCCCAAGTACAACAAAAAGAGGAACACAGAGACATGACATTAAGCAACATTTAATTGAAGAAAAAATAAAAGTTCCTTAATGTTTATCAGTCTCCCACCCCACCAAAAAGCAAGAGAAACTGGTCTCAAACCTTTGGTTGTTTTATCTGTTCAAAACAATCGGCTTCTTGCCACTGACGTGTGTTGCCACATACAGCATATGAACCGTTTGCCTGCTTTTGATTTAACCCTTTATTTATTTATATATATTTTTTTTTTTTACCTTATGCGGTTGGTTGGCCTAAAGTTGTTTTAACCGTCTGGTTTGATTAATGTCTTTTCTTTTTTTTTAACTCCAATTTTATCATTATTTGTAAATCGCACTGAATTACGGTTTTGCGATCAAATCAAATTTTTTATTCAACTTGAAAACCAGTTATGTGGCCGTTTCCAATGTGGTATTTGACGGGCCTGGGCCATTCACATCTTAATCAAGACCACACAGCCAGGGGGGGGGGGAAGAAAATCGTGGGGGGGGGGGTTGGGGGGGTTGTCCCTTCACCCCTCCCTTGAGGATAGGCGGTGTCGGTCCCCCGTCTTCCTAAAAGTTGAGCACCCACCTGTCGGTAAGCGAGATAGGCCTCCCACAGGTACACAGTCCACGAAAACAACAAAACCGCGCAGAAGATTTGGTTTTCCACAGCGACCTCCGCCGTGAAGAGCGACATGGCCGTGGCTCTTCCTCCCCCCCTCCGCGTAGCGCCCTTCACAGAGGCCCGAACGCAGGAGGTCTTCACGCGCAGCTTCTCTCAAGCGCCCGCTTCGCGCCTCATCCAGAGAGCCGGTAGCAGCCCAGCACGCTCGTCACGTTGACACAAGGAAAGCCACCGGCGCTTCCGGCTCGCCTGACCCGCCCCCTGTGCAGCGACTCGCCAGTAAGACGCGTCCTGATTGGCCACTCAGCCTGGCTCCTGATTGGGCTTCTGGCCACTCAGCCTGGCTCCTGATTGGGCTTCTGGCTACGCAGCCTGGCTCCTGATTGGCCCCCCCGGCGCTGCAATCTGATTGGATAGCCTTCCTGTGGTCAGACCAAAGGTCCGTTAAGCCCTGTAATTTAGGTCATCTGGCAAAACCCCAAATAGTAGTTAGCTGCTCTTTTCCTTAAACTTATTTCCCGGTCTCAGGGGTTTTCTTTTCTTGTCTCTTTCCCCTATTGTGGACTATATGAGATTAAATATTACCTTTGGTTTTTTTTGCTACTGATAAAGATTGTATTTCTTATATCATTGTGTATGTGTGATAATTTGAAATAAATAAAATTAACCCCCCCCCCCAATAGTAGCAATATTCTATGCTGCCAATCCAGGGCAAGCAGTGGCTTTCCCCCATGTCTTTCTCAATAACAGACTGGACTTTTCCTCCAAGAACTTGTCCAAACCTTTCTTAAAACCAGCTACACTATCCGCTCTTATCACGATCTCAGGCAATGCGTTCCAGAGCTTAACTATTATCTGAGTGAAAAAAATACAGTGCTCCCCCTGCTTTGACACGCAGCTCCTGATTGGTGAGACCCGCCTTTAGTACAGGAAGAGGCGGTCGGAGCATACCGCGAGTGAATCCATCACTCGCTGGTGCTCTGGCTGCCCTCCCCTGTCTCCCCTGCTAAAAACCGTATTCACGGTTTTTCAACATTCATAGGGGTTCCTGGAACGGAACCCCCGCGAATATCAGGGCAGTACTGTATTTCCTCCTATTGGTTTTAAAAGTATTTCCCTGTAACTTCAAGTGTTCCCTAATTTTTGATGAAGTGAAAAATCAATCCACTTGTACCCGTTCTACTCCACTCAGGATTTTGTAGACTTCAATCATATCTCTCTTCAGCCTTCTCTTTTCCAAACTGAAGTGCCCTAACCTTTTTAGTCTTTCCTCATATGAAAGGAGTTCCATCCCCTTTATCATCTTGATCACTCTTTGAACCTTTTTTAGTACTACTATATCTTTCTTGAGAAAAGGAGACCAGAATTGAACACAATACTCCGGGTGAGGTTGCACCATGGAGTGATACAGGGGCATTATAACATTCTTAGAGAAGGAGGGACTGGTTCTACAGTTCAATGAGTCAGGACACTGAGAATATGTGTTCGCAGAGTCAAGAGACGTTCCAGACACTGCAAAATTCCATAGTCTGCTATTGAGACAGACATGGGAGAAGCCACTGGTGGCCCTGGGATCAGTAGCATGGAATCTTGCTACTCTGTGGGGATTCCACATGGAATGTTGCTACTATTTAGAATTCCAGAATTTTGCTTGCTCTTTGAGATTCTGGAATGCTGCTATTATAGTATGTGGGTTTCTGCCAGGTACTTGTGACCTGGATTGGCCACTGTTGGAAACAGGATACTGGGCTTGATGGACCATTGATCTGACCCAGTATGTAAAATGAAGGCAGATAAGATGTAGGGCTGCCAGATTTCCTCTATGAAAAAAGAGGATACCTGGTCCTGCCCCGTTTTGCCTCCAACTTTGCCCCTTTCTGCTCCCCCCCATCTCCATACCGCGGCGCACATTTGCGCTTTTGTGGCCGTTGGTGTGACATCACACGCATGTTCACATGGGTATGATGTCATTGCATCGACATCCACGCATGCACAGAGGCCGCCCAGATGCAGCCCTGAGGTCGGGAACTTCCAATACCTGGACAAACTGCCGGCTTTTGAAAATCCCTCTGGGCACCCTGACAGTTCTCTAAAAAGAGACCATGTCTGGGTTTTCCCGGACGTCTGTTAACCCTAGGTGGATGAAGACTACATGGCCTATCCAATGTGCTCAATTCCAGGATCCAGCTGCTAAGTTTCAGGAGGGATACTTTTTTTTGGCCCATTTGAGTTCGAGATTGGCCCATTTGAGTTCGAGATTTAAATCCCCAATTCACTGGGGTGTAAGTCCTTGATGCTGCTTTTGAAATCATTGAGGAAGAAATGTTTTATGGTCAGGCAGAAATCCAGTAGTGACCAGTATGGCTGCCCTGCATAGCAAATCTTTTCTTCATCCTTTAGCTTATCTTAGGCTGCTACAGGGAATAGGAAAGAAGGGGTAAGCCATATGACAGAGAAAAAGCCTTCTCTCGTCTGCTCACTCCTTCGCCCTATAAAAAGGGGTGAGAAAGAACAGATTAGAGACTATAGCAGTATACCTGTATCAGAACCAGCCTCCTTCTCTGCTTTCTCCTAGGGTTGATCTGCTGCCAGCCAGGATTAGAGGATAGGGAATGCTGGACTTTGGAAGAGAGAAAATATGAATGCTAAAAAAGGACGGCAAAGTGAGGAGGAAGTTTATACCTAGAAGTAATGTTGCAAAAGGGGATGAATGCTTGAGGGGTCTGTTGTGAAAGTGGGCAAGTGTTGGAGAGATAAGGAAGGAACTGAATGCTTGGAGGGATGAAATATAAATAAAGCTGGATGGAATTGCATTGAGTGAATGAAAATGCTGGGGAGAAAGGAGAGTTCTAGGATTAGGATTATGCCTGATGAGGGGGTAATGAGAAGGAGGTGTTGCAGTTAGGATAGAGAGAACATGCTGGGGTTGAGTTTAAGGAATTTGGGGAATAGAAGTTGGGGTTTTCTATCAGTGAGGGGTGAATTCTTCAACTGAACCTTTCTCAGTTAAAAACCTTCTCTGTCAGTGAGGGGCAACTTCCCTTTCACCTTCTCGGGACTGACTTTTTTCTGCCCCCTCAGCCAAGGCACATTGAATGTGTATATCAAATGTGTGAATAAGGTTATAGCTTTAAGACAAGCTCCTAGAGTGTGCATTGCTATAACCCTGGACCCCCCCCCCCTTCTTGTTTGTTTTCTCTTGTGTAATCTGTTAGCAGACTCCATTTTAGCTAGCACAGGGACATAGGAAAAGCATTGTTCCTACCTAGTTTACCCTTTGAATTTGCTAGTCAAATTATAGCTTAGTGAGAGAAGTTGGAGCACAGTATTACCACTTCACAAAGTCAACTTGCCCTAACTTTATGAGTTGCTGGTTGAGTGTGAACTCTGTGAGAGAAGAAATTCCTTAAGTTTGATATTAAAGAAACTTGTTCAAGGAACCACAGAGTCCAGCTTGGTAATATAGGCTACAAGTTCAATGAGTTTATGCTGACTGGGATCCTCTGGGAGAGAGACAGTTATAGACTTCCATCAAGGAAGTGTTCCCTGCCTCTATCCATCTCCCTGTCAGCAAAGGTCCTTACTTCTTTTGTTTCCATGGGCTGATCCTCAGCGGTGAGGGCACCTTGTCTTCTCTCTTCCCTCACCAGGATTTATTCCCTCACAGTAAAGAATGTGCTAAGCATGTAGCCATATGTTGAGAGTTTGTCTGCTTCTTTCACACAAATCATTGGTCCTCGTAGTTCTATTCCCTCAAAGCTGACCATCTATACCCGTCTTTTCCAAATAAATGCACATTAAATTTCAGGCTTGGATTGACCTGAATTTAACCGTAAACCAAGTATGTTTGCTTGTTTGTACTTGTCATTCTTCTAGCTCATTAATTCACGTATTCTTCCTCTTACACTCTATTCACAACTTGCTTTGATCAGCCTTTGATTAATAATCCAGTGCCTGCAATAATCCCTCCCTTTCAGTGATTTAATGGGCACATACAGAATTAAAAAAGGTTTGGATAATTTCCTAAAAGAGAAGTCCATAGGCCTAGGATAAGCAATATAAAATCTGTTTTACTACTTGGGATCTAACTAGGTACTTGGGACCTGGGTTGGCCACTGTTGGAAACAGGATATTGGGCTTGATGGACCTTTGGTATGGCAGCTCTTAAGTTCTTATGTGAGCCAAGTATAGGACAATCAAGCCATTGTGACATCACCAGTGAGGTTGGCTCTTAGGCATTGGTGGAATGAGGCATTATGACATCACAATCTCAGCTCTGGAATGTTGCAACTCTTTGGGTTTCTGTCGGGTACTTGGGACCGGGGTTGGTCACTATTGGAAACAGGAGACTGGGCTTGATGAACCTTCGGTCTGTCCCAGTATGGCAATTCATATGTTCTTACTATAGCATTTATCTGAAATATACTGCACCAAGTCCATTTATTAATTTTATTTGTTTGTTCCTTATGCTTGATATACTGCAAGTGATCTAAAAGGCGGCTGTGCGGTTTACAAATAAGTAAGAATCAGGGGGAATGAAACTTAAAATGAGGGCGAGTTAAATGATTCATTAAACAGATGGGTTTTGAGCAGCAACTTGAATTTGGATTAGAAAGGTTCTGAACGGATGTGTGATGGCAGGGCTTCCCAGAATGAGGAACCTAAATAACTGAGACTATGATAGTCTCCCGGGAGATAGTGAGACGAAATGATGGAAGTGAGAGAACAGCAAGAAGGTTAGAAGAAGGCATCTGAAACTATTATGTATGGTCAACAAAGCTCAATAACAATTTCTATCTAGGTTCATTCCTTTTCTTTTATTCCAAACCTTCTGCATTGTGTTTAAACTGATATACATTAACAACGAAGACAGTCTCTGTGAGGGACTTGAAATATCACCAGTATTAGGTACAAATAAAGCTCCTGGAATGGAGCTCTTGGTGATGTATATCCAACCTCAGCTTTTCTGTAGACAATGATCAAGCTATGAACAGGATGGAGATCCAATACTCTGAGATGGAGGAGATGTTTTTCCATCTCTTTTCCAAATGAGTTTTGACAGGAGATTACTGTAAAAAATGTATTCTAACAGCAGGTCTGAAAGTTTGATGAATTGTGCTAAGCTTACTAATTGTGGGAGTGTGAGGTTTAAATGCCATTCTTGGAGTCAATTGTCATAGTTTAGTGCAAAATAATTTTCCTCTCCTGAAGCAGCGGATTCCTCGCGAAACAAGGCTCTTGTTTTGAGGTTGTAGAATTGCTGGCCGCTCGTCTATAGCTACAAATTGGATTACACATAAAGTCCGAGGACAGCGTGGACAAAGCGCAAGACATCTGCATGTAAAACAAAGTAATTAGAGGAGTGTGCTAGAACTGTAGACCAGAGAACTATGTCCAGTTTGGCTGTTTGTGCTCTATGAAGATTTAAGTCTTTATTAGCTCTGTGGTGTGGGTTTTTTTTAAAACCCAGGTTTTTCTCAAAAGGTGTTCCTTTGAGTTTTTTTTACTGCGCTGTTTTTCCTCGCCTGCAAGAGAAGCCTATGATAAAGCGCATGATCGCAAAAGAGATGACTGAAGCGATTGCAGATAGCAGGGACTGCTGTGTCCTACTATGGACTCTGAGACTCATTTGATTAAATTATTTAATATTAAACTTCTCAGCACAATTCAGCAAACTTTCAGACCTGCTGTTAGAATACATATGTCATAGCAATTTTGCCCGGCAGTGTTTCCCTGTGAACTTGTTAAGCGTACTATTGACAGGAGATGACATCATCACACGTTAATAACATTTTTTGAGTCTTATTAACTTTTGAAACGCTTGCTTGAACTCTTCGTTGAAAGCTGTATAAATGACTGGATTAATGAGTGAGTTTAAATAACCCAACCATGTGAACAAGTCAAAGAGGACTGGGTGAAACCAGCAGGACTCACTGCAGATGGGCATTAGCAGGCTTACCACGAAGAATGGGAGCCAACAGAAAATGAAGGCACCAAGAATTATTCCTAGGGTCTTCGTGGCTTTCCTTTCCCGGGCGGCTGAGAGTCTCTTCCTTTCTAGGATACTGTCTGCAAATCCAATTTTAACATGGTTGATGCAGATTGGCGTTCCAGCAGGATGGGAATGCCCCTCGTGAATGCAGGAGTTCACGGAACACAGAGAAGACCCTGTGGAACCAGTAATGAGATGGGCAGTGGTAAATCGCTTCCCGTACAGAGACGGTGGTTTAAGAATCCTGGAGCGTGCCGCTGCATAGATTCTACCATAAAGTATAACCAGTAATACTGTGGGGATATAGAACGCTCCAAACGTCGAATAAACAGTATAGGAAATTTGATCAGTGTTCACACTGCATTCTTTTAGTTCCTCGTGAGCCTTGGCTTGTCTCCAGAAGAGTGGCGGTATAGAGATGCAAATAGAAATAGTCCAAACCACGGCGATCATAACAGCTGCTCTCCCTGCAGTCCGCCGCCTGGTATATTCCAGAGCATCTGTAATGGCCCAATATCGGTCCAAGGCAATGACACATAGGTGCAGGATTGAGGCGGTGCAGCAAGCGATGTCCGATGATAACCAGATATCACACATGATTTGGCCAAAGGTCCACGTGTGGCTGACAGTATATGGAATGCTAATGGGCATCACCAAGAGAGAGACCAGGAGGTCTGTGACAGCCAACGATCCAATCAGATAGTTTGCTGGGGTGTGCAGTTTCTTTGTGACGAAAATGGTAATAATTACAAAGACGTTGGAAAAAATTGTTGCCAGCGTTATGAGGGACAGGATGCCCGCCAGAGAAATTTTGAGCCCTAGGATTGTGGCATCCTCCCAAGTCACCATAATGTCTGAGGAATTTAATGAGTTGTTTGCTGACATATGAAGAAATGCGTCAACTGATTGGTTATACAGGTTCATTCTATCCCCAATTGGTAACTCAAAAGACTTTTATTCACTGCATGCAGTTAATGTCTACCATTTTTATAAAGCCCTTTTTTCCGTTCTCTTTCATGATTCATTGGGCAGTATCAACTGATAACTAAATGCTACTGCACTAAAGAAAAAATCTGGCGTGTAATAATATGCTCTATTATAAATATATTTTAGTACAGTGTATGCCAGCCATAGTCAGATATAACACATTAGGTATTAGGATACTGCACACACCAAGCAGTAATTTTAGATGTGCCATGAACAAGGACTTTTCTGCAAACCATTTACAACATACTAATATAATTCTTTGAATTAGCATTTTTAGCACAGAATACATTGAAATTATTGCTTCTTCCTACCATGCATCATAAGAAAGAGGAATGTACTAGGCATTGCATTCATTGATTGCTGACTAGAAACCTCCCCCCCCCCAACATATTTATAACCATACAGTCTTTTAGGAAACCCATCAAATTCCTTTTTTAATAGTTTAGAAGCTAAAATGTTGCTATCTAGTGGTAAAGCAGTTAGCTTAGCAGGGTTTAAAAAAAACAACGGTTACACAAGTTTCTAAAAGAAAAGTCCATGTTAAAATGGACTTGGGAAAATCCACTGCTTTATTCCTGGGATAAGCAGCAATAAAAATCTTTTGTACTCTTTTGAGATCTTGCCAGGTACTTTGTGACCTGGATTGGCTACTGTTGGAAACAGGATATAGGGCTTGATGGACCTTCGGTTTTTCCCAGTATGGCGATGCTTATGCACTTACAAGCACATTGTCTTGTATTTTTCCTACAAAGTATATCTACAATATTTATTTACTGTTGGTTTTTTTTTGGGGGGGGGAAATAGATGAAATTCAGAGTCTTGACGTATAATCCATAGCAACTGAGAGGCAGAAGCACAATATTCTTAGACTGGAAGGGCACAGTCCGTTGCATTCTTTGAGGCCTCTTGATCCTCACAGAGCCACGTCACTTCTGCATTTGCTCTGGAACTTGTGACCATCGGCAGGGTGGCATGCCTTTGTTTTGCACCGTTTTAATGCTCCCCAAAAGGTGCATGGTTAAGAAGACTGGCAGTATCGGACAGCTTCAGAGAAGTGTACAACGTCATCGGTTGAAGTCTGGCCTGGCACATTTATGCTAAAAAGACACAAAAAGCAGTGTGTTAACAGAGAGAAAGAGGCGATGTGCGTAGCAATCGCAGCAGTAAAACAGAAATAATGTTACTGCGTGGGCCTGAGTAGGTTGCTGGGGAATGGTTGAAACTAGGCCTAGTTGAGTAGGGTTTAGGTTCAGTTTTATTGCATTTGCTTACCCGCTTAGGGAAAAACATCCAGGCAAGCGGTCACAATATTAAAGAAAGGAAGGAACGCCGTATATTAAAAGAGCAGTATAAGTGGAATATACATGTTTAAAAATAAATAAATAATTAAAAATGACAAGCTTTGAATCCCAATGCTCCCAGACCAGCAGATCAGCCGTTCCTGGCAGAACCTAACACCAAGTAACTGCTATCGCAGGAAAGGCTTCGCAAAATACGTAAATGGGCTTTAAGATGTCTTTTAAATATTGGTAAAGAGGGCCGCAATCCAGTCGGGTTTTCAGGATTTCACCAATGAATATGCATGAGATCTATGTTCATGTACTGCTTTCAATGCTTATTCATTGGGGAAATCCTGAAAACTCGACTGGATTACGGCCCTCAAGGAGGGACTTTGAGATCCCTGGTATAGAGTGTAACCCCCGTCAGGCAATTGTTTCCAAAGCATAGAACCCATCACCATCCTAGCATTTCTTGAAAGAGTAAACAATTTCATATAACATCACGCTTCTATACCTCATAACCATACGTTCGATGCAGTTTACAAAAGATTAGTAATGAAAAATACAACAGAAAGCAGTACAAAGCTAATCGCTCAGATATTCTGAAAAACGATGGGCTTTCAACTGCGTTTTGAAAGGTTGGAAATGGCAGGATTCGAAATTCTTTATCATGGAAGGTGGCTTGGTTTGCAAGTGTAGGATCGTGAAATTTCTTGCTTTTACAACCCTGAACAGATGGATAAATGAAAAGAGGATGTGATTTTCCACTATTCAGCATCTACCTATTGCCCTCCACTCCGTATTTTAGAGACTGAAAATAGTGGAGTGGCATGGGAAGACGTTTCCAGTGGTCCATCCACACTTCCCCCTCTGCCTTCCGCAGCCTTTCCAGAATCTGCACATGATTCTGAAGGGACCCCATTGTCACTGGCAGGATGGATGCCATGACCATGTCAGCACCATTGCTCACGGCTGAATGGCGCCCCCTACTGAGCTTTCAGTACTTCACATACATCATTCAATACTGAGGAGGGATACCAACAGCTGATCCTTTTATTTATTAGCATTTATTTTACTGCCTTTTCGAGGGAATTCACTCAAGGCACCATTCAGCAACAATAGGACAAGCAATAGACAATTACAGCAGTAAAAATATTCAAATTACAATACAAAGTACAGCTTAGTATGATTCTTATATTTCTCTTGCCAGTGAAGAACTTTGAATGAAATGCTAGAGGTACATTTTGCAGTTAACTAAAGATGTATATATTTATAGCAGTGCCATTACAGAATTAAAACGTGCATAGTATGATGAATTACAGGGGCATTATTCCTTTGAGGGCTTCTGTGGCAATTCACAATGAGAGCAGAGCTTCAGTGATTTATCTTATGTCAGATAACAGTGAGGAAATTATCGTATCTGTAATTCTTTGTTTTAGGCTGGTGATAATGAATCTCTAAACTCTATCCATCTTCCTGTGTCATTCTAAGCTTGTCCTACGCCTCGCCTCTTTTCCTTTCTCCCATAAATCCACTATTCATCCCTCTTCCCATTTTTCTGTCTTTCTCTCTACGTATCTGACGTGTGTATGGATGCTGCTTTCTACCCCTCCCCCCCATTGTTTCCTTAACGGAGCAAGGTTTGCAGAGTAATTTAAGGCATGATATTCAAAAGGGTACCATATGGCTCCAGAAAAAGGAGGACGGATTGAGACATCCGGATTTTACTTCCAATAGAAGTAAAACCCGGATGTCTCAATCTATCCTCCTTTTTCTGGAGCCAAATTGGTAACCCTACAAAAGGGTTAATGGCCAGGAGAGGCTCCTACCTGGTTAAACCCCTCTGAGCCGGCCATCTGGAAATATTCAGCAGTGTTTAAGCAGTTAGGCCCGGATTCTATAAACAGCGCCCGATTGCAGGTCAATCACGCATCAGCGCCGTTTATAGAATCGCGGCTGTTTTTGAAACAGGTGCCTTAAATGTAGGCCAGTATTTCACAGGCCTTCATTTTAGGCACCTGTCTTGCGCCTATGGAAGTGCCTAGGGTCACCTAAGGTCACTGCCTATATAAAATTCGCCCATCCTCAGACGTGCCTAGACGCCAGTGGCGTAGTAAGGGGGGAGGATGGAGAGGCGGTCTGCCTGGAGCGCCGACACCCATCCTCCTCTCAGACCCCGCCCCTGCTCCTTCACAACCGCCCTTGCCACGCCTGTGCGCCCCTTCCCTCGTACCTCATTAATTCTCCTGGCGCGAGCAGCGTCACGAACTTGCTGCCCGCATCAGTGTCGGCTCTCTCTCTGATGTCACTTCCCGGGCCCGGGCCTAGCATGCAGTACTGACCCGTGCATTAGCTGACCCAGCTGGTGGCCCACTCCCAGCCCATGCCACGCCCAGCCCCCACCCAGCAACTAACGTAGAATTTTTACCACTCTGACCTGCTTTTTTTTGTGGAGAAGACAGTAGTGTAAGTCTACGCTAATGTCCGCCACATGAAAACCCCCATATTAGTTGTTTAACACACCTCATGAGATAAAAGGGACCCTTATTTCCAGGTAGAGCTTCCTGCATTCTTGTGAAACTCTCAGGGCATCAAACAGTAATTAGTCGCATGTTCATGAAATGCAATTAGTTTGGTGCAGTGGCGTACCTAGGGGGGGGGCGGGGGGGCGGGCCGCCCCGGGTACCAGCCCTGAGGGGGTGTTCCCGGCCTTGCCGCTCAGTCCCCCCCCACGCCCGAAGGACCGCTCGCCCCACTGACCTTCCAGCACACCTATGAAGCAGCCCGCAGCAGGATCGCGACGTCAGCAATCCCTCAGCTGCTTGGGCGCTGCTTCCTCTGACGTCAGAGGAGGGGGCGGGACCGCGACGCAGGAAGCAGCTCCTAAGTAGCGCAAATATAGCTGACGTCGCGATCCTGCTGCGGCTGCTTCATAGGTAGTGCGGGGAGGCCAGGGGGGCGAATGGTCCTTCGGGGTGGGTCGGGGATCTGACCCAGTTCTAATACCTCTCCGTCTCCGTGCCGACCGACCCCCTCAAGGACCGACCCTTGGAAACATGTTTTCAGGCTTGGAATCCAGTTAAAAGGCAATAGACGCTCTGTCTATACCTGGGACCAAACTGAAAGAAATTTGTCCAGCCCTGGCAAGTTCAAACCCAACTCAAACCAAATTCTGCACTCCTGGGGAAGGGGGAGGTTTTGCTTCTGAGAAAGTGCTCCTTAGTACATCAGAATCTCTGTCTGCTTCTTGGCACCAGCACTGGAGAAATAATGAGACGCCCTACTTTCTTTCTGCATGTGAAGCCATCTGGAGGGGGGTGTGTGTGTTTGTGAGTACCAGAAGGCACTGCGAGGAAGGAACGGGGTATATTAGTAGATCTGTGTGTGATGGAGGGCACTAGGGCCAGCAGGAGTGAGGTACATAGTTAGAGCTGTAGAGGGGGGGGGGGGGGGGGGGGGGAGAAGGAGGGTGTCCCTATTGCAAGGGAGGAGTGAGGTTTTCCCTCGCCTTTTCTTCAGTCCTAAAGTTCACATTTTCTGGCTTTGGCTGCCTTCAGCAGTCATGCGACCGGGTAACAAAGCCCCCCTGACCCTGCACGCTGTCTGATTCGGCTGCTGTTGAACAGTTTGCGTGCCGGAACCCTTCTCAGGCTGAGTGGAATTTGGGTTATGAGCTGCAGGGAGTGGTTGTGAATTTCTCCGTGAGAACCTTGTGCATCCTCCTCCAGCTTGAGTCCGCACTAGACGCCCGCACTAGACGTCCCCACGTAGACGTCCGCACTAGACGTCCGCAATAGACGTCCGCACTAGACGTCCCCACTAGACGTCCGCAATAGACGTCCCCACTAGACGCCCGCACTAGACGTCCCCACTAGACGTCCCCACTAGACGTCCGCACTAGACGTCCCCACTAGACGTCCGCACTAGACGTCCCCACTAGACGTCCCCACTAGACGTCCGCAATAGACGTCCGCACTAGACGTCCCCACTAGACGTCCGCAATAGACGTCCGCAATAGACGTCCCCACTAGACGTCCCCACTAGACGTCCGCACTAGACGTCCCCACTAGACGTCCGCAATAGACGTCCGCAATAGACGTCCCCACTAGACGTCCGCACTAGACGTCCGCACTAGACGTCCCCACGTAGACGTCCCCACTAGACGTCCCCACTAGACGTCCCCACTAGACGTCCCCACGTAGACGCCCGCACTAGACGTCCCCACTAGACGTCCGCACTAGACGTCCCCACGTAGACGTCCGCACTAGACGCCCGCACTAGACGTCTAGTGCGGACGTCTACGTGGGGACGTCTAGTGCGGACGTCTACGTGGGGACGTCTACGTGGGGACGTCTAGTGCGGACGTCTAGTGCGGACGTCTACGTGGGGACGTCTAGTGCGGACGTCTACGTGGGGACGTCTAGTGCGGGCGTCTACGTGCGGACGTCTACGCGTGCGCGTCCTCGTGCGCGCGTCTTACATTCAGCACCAAGTGGCAGAAACCTAAACCCCAAACTCAGATAAATGCATTCCCAGGCCTTGTTCTCCCCTCCTCCAGGTCAGATTGCTGTTGAAAGCTGAGGCAACAGGAAATACGTCAGCCTCGGGGAGGATCGGAACTCAAGCTGGAGGAGGATGCACAAGGTTCTCACGGAGAAATTCACAACCACTCCCTGCAGCTCATAACCCAAATTCCACTCAGCCTGAGAAGGGTTCCGGCACGCAAACTGTTCAACAGCAGCCGAATCAGACAGCGTGCAGGGTCAGGGGGGCTTTGTTACCCGGTCGCATGACTGCTGAAGGCAGCCAAAGCCAGAAAATGTGAACTTTAGGACTGAAGAAAAGGCGAGGGAAAACCTCACTCCTCCCTTGCAATAGGGACACCCTCCTTCTCCCCCCCCCCCCCCTCTACAGCTCTAACTATGTACCTCACTCCTGCTGGCCCTAGTGCCCTCCATCACACACAGATCTACTAATATACCCCGTTCCTTCCTCGCAGTGCCTTCTGGTACTCACAAACACCCCCCCCCCTCCAGATGGCTTCACATGCAGAAAGAAAGTAGGGCGTCTCATTATTTCTCCAGTGCTGGTGCCAAGAAGCAGACAGAGATTCTGATGTACTAAGGAGCACTTTCTCAGAAGCAAAACCTCCCCCTTCCCCAGGAGTGCAGAATTTGGTTTGAGTTGGGTTTGAACTTGCCAGGGCTGGACAAATTTCTTTCAGTTTGGTCCCAGGTATAGACAGAGCGTCTATTGCCTTTTAACTGGATTCCAAGCCTGAAAACATGTTTCCAAGGGTCGGTCCTTGAGGGGGTCGGTCGGCACGGAGACGGAGAGGTATTAGAACTGGGTCAGATCCCTGAAGAAGCTCATTCTCCTTCTATCAGTTTGGTTCGGTGCAGTGGCGTACCTAGGGGGGTGCGGGGGGGGCGGGCCGCCCCGGGTACCAGCCCTGAGGGGGTGTTCCCGGCCTTGCCGCTCAGTCCCCCCCCACGCCCGAAGGACCGCTCGCCCCACTGACCTTCCAGCACACCTATGAAGCAGCCCGCAGCAGGATCGCGACGTCAGCAATCCCTCAGCTGCTTGGGCGCTGCTTCCTGCGCCGCGGTCCCGTCCCTCCTCTGACGTCAGAGGAGGGGGGCGGGACCGCGACGCAGGAAGCAGCTCCTAAGTAGCGCAAATATAGCTGACGTCGCGATCCTGCTGCGGCTGCTTCATAGGTAGTGCGGGGAGGCCAGGGGGGCGAATGGTCCTTCGGGGTGGGTCGGGGCATCAGGCCTTCAGGGTGGGGCGGGCGGGCGGGCAGGCAGACTTTCAAGGGGGAGGGGGGGTGACAGGCAGGCAGGCAGGCCTTCAAGGGGGGGTGCAGGTCTTCGGGGGGGGGGTGCAGACCTTCAAGGGGGTGCAGGCCTTCAAGGGGGGGGACAGGCAGGCAGGCCTTCAAGGGGGGGACAGGCCTACAAGGGGGGGGGGACAGGCCTACAAGGGGGTGCAGGCCTACAAGGGGGGGGACAGGCCTTCAAGGGGGGACAGGCCTTCAGGGGGGGTGCATGCCTTCAGGGGGGGTGCCGACCTTCAAGGGGGTGCAGGCCTTCAAGGGGGTGCAGGCCTTTGGGGGGGTGCCAACCTTCAAGGGGGGGTGCAGGCCTTCAAGGGGGGGGGACAGGCCTTCAAGGGGGGACAAGCAGGCAGGCCTTCAAGGGGGGGACAGGCCTACAAGGGGGTGCAGGCCTTTGGGGGGGTGCCAACCTTCAAGGGGGGGGGACAGGCCTTCAAGGGGGGACAAGCAGGCAGGCCTTCAAGGGGGGGTCAGGCCTTCAAGGGGGGGACAGGCCTACAAGGGGGTGGGACAGGCAGACCTTTAAGGGGGGACAGGCCTACAAGGGGGTGGGACAGGCAGACCTTTAAGGGGGGATAGGCCTTCAAGGGGGGACAAGCAGGCAGGCCTTCAAGGGGGGGTCAGGCCTTCAAGGGGGGGGACAGGCCTTCGGGGGTGCAGGCCTTCGGGGTGGGTGCAGGCCTTCGGGGTGGGTGCAGGCATTCGGGGTGGGTGCAGGCCTTCGGGATGGGTGCAGGCCTTCAGGGAGGGACAGACCTTCGGGTGGGGGGGTACAATCCTTCGGGGAGGGTGCAGGCCTTCAGGGGTGGGGTTTAGGCCTTCAGAGGGGGACAGACCTTCGGGTGGGAGGTAAAGTCCTTCGGGGGGTGCAGGTCTTCAGGGGTGGGGTGTAGCCCTTCGGAGGGGGGACAGACCTTCGGGGGAGGGGGGGTCCTGGTGTAAAAGTACACAGAGGGAGAGAGGGAAGGGGGGGTTCAAAGATACGTGCATATGCCAGACTTTGGGGGTTAGAAATAATGGGTCTAAAAACAGAGGAGTGGGAGAGAGATGGGTGCATAATGGGATTTAGGGAGGGAAGGAACAGAAAGGGAGAGAACTTGGAAACAGGGGATGGTGTGGAGGGGGGATAGAGATACTGGATAGGAGGATAGTTGGGAACAGAAAGGGAGAGATGGTGGATCCTGGGGTGGTGGGGAGTTGAGAAAAGGTGAATCTGTGGATGGAGACAAAAAAAAGGAAAGATGCCAGATCTCCGGGAGAGGGAAGGGAAACGGAAGGGGAGAACAGAGATGGCAGACGGATGGTTAGCACGGAGAAAGGAGACCCTGGCAAGCAAGACAACAAGAGCCTGGGACCAACAAGATTTGAATATTGATCAGAGAACAAAAGGTAGAAAAAATAATTTTATTTTCTGTTTTGTGATTACAATATGTTAGATTTGAAAAGTGTACATGAGACAGCTTGAAATGGGAACTTTTCTATTTTTGTGAATGGCAAGGCTGAGTTCAGTTAAAATATATGCTTTATAAGAAAATATAATAATGTGTTTTATAAAGTTTATAAGCATTGCTGGCATACTCGGTGAGGTGTTCCTAGTGTTGGTGGTGGTGGTAGCATGTCAGTGTGTTGAGAGGAAGAGGTAGTCTGGGAAATTCTGCTGAGCAAACTCTGGGCCCATTTCCACCCCCAGTTAGTCCACTCCACTCAACTGGTTCACACACTGAGTGGGTCTTTGGGTGTTATTTCTGGGTAGTTGTTTTAGAATCTCTTCCAGTGGTTTGTCAGTATCTCCTTCTGGTCCAAGGAAGGAAACTTTGTCAACCTTAGCATTGACCTTCAGAATATGTTTGTAACAGCGCTGCTTGTGTGGCATTAGGCTATGTAGTGATCGAAAGAAAAAAACAGACCTTTGCACATTTTTGCACTATATGGTGGGTGTATGAGGAGATTCATTTCCTGCACAGTTAAGTCCATGTGAAGTTACCTTGTGCTGTATTTGACATCTAGCAAGGTCTCTGTTTGGAAGGAAAGATCTAAGCTTAAAAATGAAGTGGCCAGAAGTTATGTTAAAAGTAGATAGCGTAGCTGGTTTTAAGAAAGGTTTGGACAAATTCCTGGAGGAAAAGTCCATTGTCTGTTATTAAGACATGGGGGAAGCGTCTGCTTGCCCTGGATTGGTGCACTCAGTTGTTCCCACTTGGAGAACCTATTGACTTTTACTGCTTTTCTGTGTGGCTTTAACATTTTTGCTATTCAGTATACCTAAACTATTATTCAGTAGAAAAAATTTGTTTGTTCAATCAAATCCTGTGTGGACATTGGACTTCTATGAGTGAATGTTCTGCTTGATTGAACAAACTAAATTTTTTCTACTGAATAATAGTCTAGGTACAATGAAAGTAAATAGCAAAAATGTTTTGAGTAGATAATTAAGGAAATCTTTTTCATATTGCTTGCTTATGGACTGGGAAAAAAGACTGTTCAAGCAAATGTCTCCAGAACTGCTTTAATGGAAAAATGTGATTTTTTTTTTTTAAAGTACTTTGTGAAATTTATTGTTGTTGTGAAATGTATTGTTATACTTTGTTTAAACTTAAAAAGCGGTGTCATTAACAGTGAATCTAATCGAAAAATCGATTCAACAGGGTGAATCGGATCGAATGAAATATTTTTCTCTGAATCAGGCAGCACTATTGGCTACCATGAGAATGGGCTACTGGGCATGATGGACCATTGGTGTGACCCAGTTAGGCTATTCTTATGTTATGTTCTCATCTGTAGGGGCCTTTGTTTTCACTTCTTATTTTAATGTATTTTTTTCCTGGGAACTTATCAGTGTTTTTTTATAATGGGAACAAAAATGGAAGAGAATTAATGTGTGTGGAATGGGGGGGGGGTAACTAATTTCTTCAGCTAAATAATTCAATCCACTTCAAACAGACATAGGAGAACTCACGCACCATTCACACACCCTCCAACCAAAAACGTCAAAAGAAAAAAACTGTTCGACAACCTCCTAGCCATTCCAGCTGCAACACTTGACCCCCAACTCTACAACCTATTGACCTCGACCACAAACTACAAAACCTTAAAAAAAGAAATAAAAAACCCTTCTATTAAAAAAACACATAAAACCAAACTAACATAATCAGAACTGTCCCAAGCATCACCTGCAACTACTCCATATGTACTTCTGATGTCATGACAATTCAGACATAATTTATGTTATGTTATGTTTGGAATAATGGTTACATAAATGAGGTTCAATAAAAGAAAATTTTCTGTGGGAGCATTTGTTGGAACTTCTGTTATCCTGATTTCTTCTCTCTGTGGGCTTTCTTTAGCTAACCTACTTATCTGGGGCTTTCCACTTCTGCAGCTGCCCTTTTCACGGTCCACTTTGCGCTTGCACTCTCTGGGGAGGGGGGGTTGGGTCTGGGCTTGGTGGGGTAGGTGTGTCTGGTAGTTTTGTCTGGGTGGTGGCTGGGTGTTTCTTGGGTGCTTGTTGTGCGGATTGGTGTGTCTGGTGAGCGGTCTGGGTGTTGTTGCTTGTGGGGGTTTTTTTCATTATAAAATATGGCTGAGGGTCTAGTCCGGCTTATTATTCTTGTGGGTTCTGGGGTGGGATTTGTTTGCTTGCCCCAAGTTTTGGCCTTTTGTTGTGTATTGCTATGCCTCTCATTGGCAATTTTCTCTTGGGAGAGGCTTGTTCATGCTTGTTGTTGCTGTTACTCTCATTCTGTGTTCTTTTTGATAATGTATAAGTTTCTGTACAGACCATGGTTGCTTGTCTGGACCTTTTGCCATTCTCAATAAAAATACTTTGAAAAAAAAAAAAAAAAAAAGAAAATTTTCACTGCCTGTTTCTATTCTGACCATTTATTCCATTTCATGGTTATTGCAAAAAAAAAAAAAAAAAAAAAAATTTTAATTGAGGGGGGGGGGGGGGGTGTCAAAAAATGATGGGCCCCGGGTGCCACATACCCTAGGTACGCCACTGGTTTGGTGAGGTATAAACGTTGAGGCACTTCTTAAAATGTATGGAAACCAGAACTATTTCTCAATCTAATTATTCCAGAAGTGATGAATCGAAGATGGAAACCTTAAGCTGTTGACTGGACGCCCAAATCTGCTTTTATGTGAGCAGGGATAATTTGTTTGCTGACAAAATTAGTAAATTAAATATTAATATTTTTTAGTCTTCACTGAAGCTCTTATGCAAGCAGGGCTATCGCTCGGGAAAAAGGTTCAAGGGCAGTTCTCCAGCTGTAACAGAATTACAAGTAGTGTCTGAAAGAAAATGAGGTATGTCAGATATGTGTACTTTTCGTATGGGAGTACTTAAGAATAAATACATCAATTGGCACAGCTTGCTGTTCTTAAAAATGATTATTCAATGCTGCCTTAATAAATGAGCTCTGTTATTTACAGTATACCATACTGTAACTGTGTAGGTGGTCTATTCACCTACACAGTTTTGGGCCTATCAGGGAGGTAGTCAAGTCTGACAGAAAAATTACCGTATTCAGGTTATGCAGGAGGGGGGGGGGGGGCACCTCTATTGACAGTTGCCCTCCATTCCTCCCCTCAACCAGCCCATGGGAGGGGGAAGGAGTTAATTCATTCACACACTTGTTCAGATTTCATTCACCTTCTGGAAGCCTCTGCCTCAAATTTATTTATTGAGATTTATTAATTACCTTTTCATGAAGAGACAAAAAAAAAAAACAACAACCCAAAAAAGGAAGGAATCCTTAAGAGCTGAAGTAAACATCGAACAGTCAATACAAAGGAAAAAATATTAGATGTCAATGTCTTTATTTCATTCAATAAACGGTGTTTTTCCTGTGTGGTATTCCTTTATTATAAGGGAACAAGAAGCCAACATGGTCCGCGTTTCGATCAACACGTCTTCCTCAGGGGTCTAAATAGTGCCTTAATAAAGCCACAACAACGTTCAAGAAATTCGAAACTCGTGGTAAAGCGTCAGGGCATGAAAGGTACTTCTCAGTGCAAAGCTGAGAACTGTACTATGAAGCTTTTTTTGAAGCGAAACAAGGCACTTGTTGGATTTGGGCATGGGTTCTGGACTTTTCATCTGGTAGCCGCCGCGGTTTTTCAACAGTCTGGCCAGGTGTTCTCAGCGTCTGTGACGGCGATCTTCAGACCATGGTTCCAAGCTAAGTAAACCTTTTGGGGTTTTTCCCTGTGCACGGTGTTGGGTGGAGTACCCAATTGATAATTACATTTTGGTGGTGTTGGATTTTTTTGCCAATGAAAAGAATTTAAGCAGCTTTAAATCATTATCGATTGCGGAGCGTTTATGCAATTTTAGGCTTTTTTCTCCACCGTTTTTGCATTAAATGGTCATCGTGGGACCACAGCCCATCTCTGGCGAGTAACATAAAATTTTTGATTTGAGGTGGTGATCACAGAAGTGACACCATAGGAGGGGCCTTAGGTTTCTGAACCAATCAGAGTCTTAGGCCCCTCCCAGTGCATCCCAGGATGACCAGGGAAGACCCAACAGTTTGAAGAGGTAGACCTGCCAGCAGGAAGGGAGTGGGCATGCCTCCCGCTGATTTTTTTTAAGTTCAGGGGGAGGCATGACTTTTTAACAATTTTTTAAAATGGGGATAGATGGGCTTATGTAACACATTAAATAAAAAAACTAACTGCCCCCAACAGCTAAGCTCAGCAAAGTTGTTTGGCGCTTTCTTAACACTACTGGCATTTCCAGTCCTGTTGATGATTTTGGAACCTTAAAAACTGGCGCTTCATTTTGTGCATGACCAATGTTGTAGAATGGCCTCTTTATACAACATTTGTATAGCAGAGTCCAGCGTGTGTGTGGGGGGGGGGGGGGGGGTCATCTTCAATGGACTCTCTATCCCACTTAAACTGCTTGCTCCAAAATTTTACTGTACAGGATGACGGGGCAGACTCACCCCCGCAGACTGCAGTCATGCATTCATGGATCTCCTTTGGCGTTTTCCCTTCTTTGGTGAGAAATTTTACCACTGTGCGTCAAATCTAGCAGTTTCTAACTTGATTCGCATGAGGACTCTCCTGACATCCTGCCTCTTGGAATGTTAGACTCACACTGAGCTGCAACTGTGCATGAGTAACCTTGAGACTAAAAAGGACTAAGGGCTCTTTATTTGGCTCATATGATTTTATATATATGTTCAAATTTTAATAAATGAATTATTGTTCTAGACTAGAGGCTGATGTGCAAAATCCCTTCCCCACTTCTTCTTGTGTTCCCTGCTCTGTTATACGTGGGGTTGTATTTTCCTTTTTGTTGTTGCATATAACCTTGAGACATGTCACAATTAAACACACTCGCTACTTTCGTTCACATTCAGATAGATAAATTATTGAACGGCCCTCATATTTAGGCCTGGTTTTCCTTGGCCTAAATGGCAGCACCTAAAAGTTATGCCACGCACTAGCGCTTAGTAGCAAAACCCGAAATAAATGGGAGATGGAAAACGATGGAAAAAAAAGCAAAACTCCCAAACCCCAAGAAATGGAACTGGATAAGGGGGAGAGACAACCCAAAGAATGATTACACGGCTGTAGTTAAGACAGCCCAATAATATGGTTTCGAGAGATTGGGAGAGCCCTCAGTCACACAGCCTCCCTCCGGGAACCCCCAGAAGTAATGGCTGTCGCTGGCTTACACCCAAAACTGTGTTAACTGTGAAACATCACCGGGCTCTCTCCGTGAAAATTTTATAATAAATGTGCACACAAATAGTGCTGAAAGTGCAAAAAATAAATCAAAAACACACTCTACAATTCACTAGCGCTTAGCATAATTTTATAAGGTGCACAAACCTGTTATAGAATCACACTAAGTGCCATCCTAGTTGGCACTGATTTTTGTGGTGCCATTTATAGAATACAGCTCTGACAGCACACGGCCATTCTTTGGACAGCTCAATGTTCTTTAAGGTTCCTTTTCTTCTCTCACTCTCAAGGGCTTATTAACTGCTCCAGCAGAAGGTCATGTATCAGGAAAGTGGGAGATGTATCTACAGGGAATATAAGTATTAGCCCTTGCTGAGCCCAGACTATTACAAGATACTTTTTCTCTTCCTGCAGAGCGGGGGTGTCAAAGTCCCTCCTCGAGGGCCGCTGTCCAGTCGGGTTTTCAGGATTTCCCCAATGAATATGCATTGAAAGCAGTGCATGCAAATAGATCTCATGCATATTCATTGGGGAAATCCTGAAAATCTGACTGGATTGTGGTCCTCAAGGAGGGATTTTGACACCTGTGCTGTAGAGCAAGAGTGTCAAACTCAAATACACAGTGGGCCAAAATTAAAAACTTGGACAAAGTCGCAGGCCAACTAAAACAAGTGCCTTGGTCGTAACTGTGTTTAAGGATAAGGTTCGGCAAAAAAAAACTAAGAGTGTAAACATAAAAGTGGCCACAGAAGCATCATGGACACATAAACTAACCCCACCTCCCCCCCCCCAAAAAAAATAAATATATACATAGTAACATAGTAGATGACGGCAGATAAAGACACAAATGGTCCATCCAGTCTGCCCAACCTGATTCAATTTAAATTTTTTATTTTTTTTTCTTCTTAGCTATTTCTGGGCGAGAATCCAAAGCTTTACCCGGTACTGTGCTTGGGTTCCAACTGCCGAAATCTCTGTTAAGACTTACTCCAGCCCATCTACACCCTCCCAGCCATTGAATAGCGAAAAGTAAATAATGACAAAACCTTGCGTGCGGAAAAGTTTAAAAATGCATAAATAAAAAAATCTCTGCTGCACAGCGTGAAAAAAAGTGTAGCTGTCCTGCACTAACAAACGTCGCAGTGTGGCAATAGACTATAGAAAACATAAAAACCATCAGCTAATATTTTATGGGAACTTAAGATAACTTAAAATAACTATGTGCATGTTAAAAATAAAAAGGAAGAATGAAATAAAGCCATGGTGGCTCTTACCTAGTAGAGACAATCTGTAGCGCTCTGAGCTGAGCAAATCGAAAGTAAAACCGGCTCGAAAAACGCTGGCAATTTAAAAAAAAGGGGGGGGGGTCACATGACAAGTGCCATAGTCACAACTGTAATCATAAGCAAAAAATGGCACGAATAAAACCACTAAAGAAATCGATGGTCACATAATGAATTAAAACCCGATTACAAATAATAAATAAATAAAAGTGAAAGGTTTAAAAACAATTGAGACACATCATGAAGCGTATTATTCAAATTTTTCTGTATCTGCTTTACACTGATATCAGGATTGACTCCAGCTTAGCTTTTTCCTCATTTTGTGTTGCATAGACCAGTGTTTTTCAACCTTTTTACACCTATGGACCGGCAGAAATAAAAGAATTATTCTGTGGATCGGCATCGGTCTGTGGACAGGCGGTTGAAGAACACGGGGCTAAGACGTGGGCCAGACCCCGCCCATCTCTACCCAATCTCCAACCCAGACCCCGCCCCCATAATAGTACTAATTGCACCTTGCATGTCCCGTGCCTCATCTGGAAGCCTTCCCTCTGATGTTACAACGTCATAGAGAAGGCTTCCGGTTCAGGCGCAGGATGCCCGTTGGAGCCGCTGCCCGTGGCTTTGTGCACTGAATCAGTTAGGAAGAGAGAGCTGGCTCGAAGATAACGCCGCATCAATCGCACCGTGGACCGGCGGTTGAAGAACACTGTTTTGGGCCCGATGCACGTGCTGGCCCTGTGGACCGGCAGGAAATTTCTGTGGACCGGCACTGGTCCATGGACCGCTGATTGAAGAACACTGGCATAGACCATCAAGAGAAACTAGAAACTTCTACTTATTTGCTTATCCAAAAATTAATGGGTGTAGATATAAGACCTTCTTAGATAGGACCCCAGCATTTCAAGCTGGTAGGCAACAATCTTGGTTAGGTAGATGTATTCAGCAAGCTATGTTATCCTATTGCAGTTTTCGGAAATTAATGAAGACCACTTTGTTCGATAAGTTTATTACTTAGTGAGTTTTATTATTGAAATTCTATTTTACAAATATAATGCAGGCACAGGGAACTGGTGTGGGGGAAGGGAATGCAGCTTTGCACAGACAGACAGAGGGAGGAAGGAAGACAGAAAGACAAGAAGAAAGACACAGGGGCAGGTGCACAGGGAACTGGTGTGGGGGGGAGGGAATGCTGCCTTGGACAGACAGACAGAGGGAGGAAGGGACACAGAAAGACAAGAAGAAAGACACAGGGGCAGGTGCACAGGGAACTGGTGTGGGGGGAGGGAATGCTGCCTTGGACAGACAGACAGAGGGAGGAAGGGACACAGAAAGACAAGAAGACACAGGGGCAGGTGCACAGGGAAATGGTGTGGGGGGAGGAAATGCTGCTTTGGACAGACAGACGGAGGAAGGGACACAGAAAGACAAGAAGAAAGACACAGGGGCAGGTGCGGGACAGCGGGAGTCGCGTCAGGAGGGGTGCGGGATGCCGCAGAGGGAACTTTTCCAATGGGTGCAACTGGGCGGCTGTCGGGAGCCTCTGATCACAGGCAGAGCAAGGTAAGTGTATCATAGGGATAAGAAGGAGGAGGGGGGGAGAAAAAGGAAGGGACGCCTACTGCTGGACAGGGGGAGAAGGAAAGAGGTGCAGATGGACGGGGGGGGGCTGAAGAAAAAGGAACGGAGGCCTAATGTTGGACAGGGGGAGAAGGAAGGTGCTGCTGGACAGGGGGGAGGTAAAACAAAGGGAGAAGGGCTGCTGCTGCATAAGGAGACCTGTGAAGGGGTGGTGGTGGACACAGGGGAGGTAAAAGGAAGGGAGAATGGACAGGGGGAGCAGGCAAGGGGTGGTGATGGACAGCCAAGGAAAAAGAAAGAAAGAAAGCGGCTAAGGAGAGAGAGAGAGAAAGAAATAAAGAGAGACACACACACATATATTCTAGCACCCGTTAATGTAACAGGCTATAAGACTAGTAGTATATAAATAAAAAGTTATGTTATGTTATAACTGTCCTACATTGACATACCCGGCAGGCCAGCTCTAGTAGACATTTGATATTTTCTTGCGAGCCATATATAATTACTCTGTGGGCCAGATTTGGCCCGCAGGCCTGAGTTTGACACCCTTGCTGTAGAGACAGAACATTTTATATGCGTAATAGATGCTCTCTGTTCCCAGTGAGCCCTGAATGGGTTTTGTACAGGTATCAGAGGCTTTTGATCTCTATTTTAGTTAGCCCAGAAAGGGGTTCATCCTTATATTAGACTTTCTGTTCCTTGCTGAATTCAGCACCTTCTACAGCAGTGGTTTCAAACTCGCGGCCCGCCAGGTACTATTTTGAGGCCCTCGGTATGTTTATCATAATCACAAAAGTAAAATAAAACAGATTCTTGATCATCTGTCTCTTTAGCTATAAATTACAATATTATTATTAAGACTTAGCCAAAAAAAAGATTTATAAACTATAAAGAGCTGTGGAATCAAGTTGGATCCTCTGTTTTTATTTGATTTGTACTCATTGCAATCTCCTAGGCCACGTGGATATCGTCTTTTTATGCGGAGGGCCATCTTGATGGGAAAAAAAGTTTTTTTTGTTCAACTGGCTTCAGTCGGGCCCTCCCAGCTTGTCGCAGTGGCGAATGCAAATGCTTACTTTGCTCAAGATGGAGAGGCTTCAGGTTCAGGACTTGGACTCTCCAACGGGACGCAAGTTTAAGCGTACTTGGTGTACTTTTTGGGACACTCTGACCCCCAGGGTGCAGAGTTGTCTCTCAAACATATGATTTCTCTTTGCTACTGGTTCTGTTCGTTCCTTTAATTTCAGTTCTTTCTCTGATTTGGGGGACGGCGGGTTTAGTGGGATGACTTTTGTAATCACTGCACTGTATTTACTTTATTTTGCACTTTTCAATAAAAAAGATTTACACATAAACTATAAAGAGTTTTACCTCATGCAAAATTGTCATTTCTTTAATAAGACATTAACTATTTTTTTCTGAGGCCCTCCAAATACCTACAAATCCAAAATGTGGCCCTGCAAAGGGTTTGAGTTGGAGACCACTGCTCCTACAGGGTGTTTTTCTTTCATCCTATATGTCTGGCCCCCCCTTTTTACCACTAGGGGGCTGTCTTGCACCAGCTTTTCAACAAAAGCGATTTAATTTTTCATCAGAATAAAACAAACAAAAAAAAAAGTCAAAATATATTAAACAGCCTCTCACATATCGTTATATAAACTCCGGAGAAGAGGCAGATATGAAACTGGGTAAAAGGAATTCACAATTAAATAAATGTGTGAAAACAAAGCTTCGGCTGATTGCATTCTCTTAACAGTGTAGATGGCAAAACTTTGTGTTTTTTTTATCATCGTAAGAATTATCTTTGCACTTGGAGTCCATCAGTGTGTCTAACACTAACTGTTTTTGCTGATACCCTACATACGCACACTTACATATTTAGATATTCACACACAGGGCACCTTTTGCTAAGGTGCGCTAGCGTTTTTAGCGCGTGCTATCAACACGCTAAACAAAAAATACTAACGTAAGCTCTATGGAGGCGTTAGCGTTTAGCGCGTGCGGCACTGTAGCACGCACTAAGCGTGCGCTAAAACCGCTAGCGTACCTTAGTAAAAGGAGCCCACAGTTTTGCCACATCCCCTGACCCAGACCAAGAATGGATATATTATAATTAGCTGCTCTGGCAAATTTCCCTGGAAAATAAGCGAGGGAAAGAAACCCTTTTGCAAAACTAGGAAACCCATAAACAATAGCTGATTTACGAAGACAGCCACTGCTACTCTCACAAAGCATTGCTGTGATTTGTGGAGTGTCACTTCAAGGCAGGAGAGCTCTTTCCAGTTTGGGAGGCTCCAAGCACATATCTCCATTACGAGACAAGCCGGCTGAGATTTAGACCCAAGCGACCAAAGACCAGTGGCTTCAGGGACTACTGTTACTACTTATCACTTATATAGGGCTGAAAGGTGTACGCAGCGCTGTACATTTGGACATTTATAGACGGTCCCTGCTCGGAAGAGCTTACTACAACCACTAATCACTTATATAGCGCTGAAAGGCGTACGCAGCGCTGTACATTTAGACATTTATAGACGGTCCCTGCTCGGAAGAGCTTACTACAACCACTAATCACTTATATAGCGCTGAAAGGCGTACGCAGCGCTGTACATTTAGACATTTATAGACGGTCCCTGCTCGGAAGAGCTTACTACAACCACTAATCACTTATATAGCGCTGAAAGGCGTACGCAGCGCTGTACATTTGGACATTTATAGATGGTCCCTGCTCGGAAGAGCTTACTTCAACTACTACTTATCACTTATATAGCGCTGAAAGGCGTATGCAGCGCTGTACATTTGGACATTTATAGACGGTCCCTGCTCGGAAGAGCTTACTACAACCACTAATCACTTATATAGCGCTGAAAGGCGTATGCAGCGCTGTACATTTGGACATTTATAGACGGTCCCTGCTCGGAAGAGCTTACTACAACCACTAATCACTTATATAGCGCTGAAAGGTGTACGCAGCGCTGTACATTTAGACATTTATAGACGGTCCCTGCTCGGAAGAGCTTACTACAACCACTAATCACTTATATAGCGCTGAAAGGTGTACGCAGCGCTGTACATTTGGACATTTATAGATGGTCCCTGCTCGGAAGAGCTTACTTCAACTACTACTTATCACTTATATAGCGCTGAAAGGCGTATGCAGCGCTGTACATTTGGACATTTATAGATGGTCCCTGCTCGGAAGAGCTTACTACAACCACTAATCACTTATATAGCGCTGAAAGGCGTATGCAGCACTGTACATTTGGACATTTATAGACGGTCCCTGCTTGGAAGAGCTTACTACAACCACTAATCACTTATATAGCGCTGAAAGGCGTATGCAGCGCTGTACATTTGGACATTTATAGACGGTCCCTGCTCGGAAGAGCTTACTACAACCACTAATCACTTATATAGCGCTGAAAGGCATATGCAGCGCTGTGCATTTGGACATTTATAGACGGTCCCTGCTCGGAAGAGCTTACTACAACCATTAATCACTTATATAGCGCTGAAAGGCGTATGCAGTGCTGTACATTTTGACATTTATAGACGGTCCCTGCTCGGAAGAGCTTACTACAACCACTAATCACTTATATAGCGCTGAAAGGCGTATGCAGCGCTGTACATTTTGACATTTATAGACGGTCCCTGCTCGGAAGAGCTTACTACAACCACTAATCACTTATATAGCGCTGAAAGGCGTATGCAGTGCTGTACATTTTGACATTTATAGACGGTCCCTGCTCCTAAGAGCTTACAATCGAACTTGGACAGACAGACATGACAGGGACCAGGTTTCTGCACTTACCCGTTAGAAATGATTTGCAGATCTTCCCGTTCCTCCAGGGCCATTCTTGTTCGCAGCTCTTCAAGCTGGTTTCTTCGCTGAATAGCAGTTCTCAGACGAGGAAGCAATCAGCTGCTAAATTACCCCTTTTCAGACTTCTAGCCAAGACATCCAGGAAGAAGACCTGCAGCAGCCTCTTCCCCTGGGCAACTGCCCACAAGGAATTTCCAGGCAGCTGTTGAATGTTTTGGAGGAGGCTGCAGAGGAGTCAAAATTGTTAGCAATCTGACTTCATATCTTCTGCAAAATCAAATCGCGCAGGATGGAGATCCCACGGCACAGACGGATGTTTCCAGGGAGAGCAGTTTAGGCAGTGCTGGTGGGACAGAGAGCGTGCCCACACATTTTTCTCGTCAGACTTTACTGGGAACCTTAAAAGCAAATGCTGTCAATGGAAGCACTAGGACAACAGCGGAAGTTTCTTTGAAATCACTTTCAAGGGGGGAGAAAAGCGGGTGATTTTCTTCATATTGGTGGGGCTCAGCTTGACACACACTTGCTGTACCATGGAGGAGGCGTTCGGCACATGCTGTGGATCGGATGAGGGGGGGATCAGCTCCGTTGAATCAGAGACGGGTTGCTTTCTCCACCGGATCCAATGAGCCAGCAGGCAGCAGACACTGTATCTCCCTCTTCCATCCGGATTTCTGAGTCTAACACAGTAGCATAGTAGGTGACGGCAGATAAAGATCCGCAGGGTCCCTCCAGTCTGCCCGATCTTTTAAATGACTGATTTCATTTAAAATTTCCTTCTTAGATTCACAATAATAATATTTCCATACATATTTCTATCATTCCTCCAAAATATGTTTCCATATGACCTAATCCATTCCTTTCTACACCCCTCCTTGATCCCTTCCCCCCTACCCTCCTTCTCCTCATTCTTTTTATTTCAATTTATAACAATTTCAATTTCCATACATATTACTATCATCCCTTCCCCGGAATGGAAGGTGACACAAATGATCAGGTATTGGAATGCAATGAAAGTTTCCGGAGCTTCAATGTAAAACATTAAGAATCATACTGCGTGCTCTAGAGAAATATCTCTTTGTATTATATTATTGTATATTTATTTGATTCCTTTCAATAAAATTTCCTTCTTAGCCATTTCTGGGCCAGAACCCAAAGCTCTGCCTCTCCTTTCTTGGTCTTTTTAAACGTTTTTGCGTGGTTTTGTTTCATTTCCATGTTATTATGGCATCCACTTGGGTCTCTTGTGTTATTTTGTACTTTTTTTCTTTCTCTCTTCTATTTCCTTTTATCTTATTATGCCCCTGCGGTCCTACAAGTCACAAACCCTCTGTTGCCCCAGGTACGAGCTTAGACTGCAAGCCCTCTTGGAGGGAGGGAAATACCGCACCTGAAGGGTTCTTGGCTTGAACTTCAGCTGAAAAGGCTCGCGTGAAATCCAAATTCTGTTTCCCCTCAGGGCTTAATTGATGGGAATGGGGACAGGCAGGGCGACGATGGGGGAGGGGTGGTGATAGAAGAGTAGAGACAAGAGATATCATTATAAGGCAGGGAGCTACTCATGGATAGGGGAGAGAGAGATCTGCAAAGGGAATGAAATAAGGAGAAGGTCAGGGGCTTAGTACCCCCTTCCTGTTAGTATATCCATCATAGAGCAGTTAGCATGGCCTTCCTCTTCAACTGAGTAAGCCAACATCAAGCAGCTAATGTAACCTATCAGACAACAGCTAGTACCCCAGGTCTGTCTGTATAACCCGTCAGAGAGCAGTTGGCATACTTTGCCTGCTGGTATAACCCAGCATAGAACACAACAAAGCGGCTGATATGGCATATCCGTCAGGGAGCACTTACAAGCCCAACCCCAGGGGAGCCTCATCCCAAGGCTGAGTAAAACCCCAGCCCCAGGGTAAACTAGACCCAGTCTAAGCCCAATTCCTTTTCTATGGGAGCCCAGCCTCTGCCCCAAGGGATCCCAGCCTCAGGTGAGCCCCATCCCTGCCACAGGTGAGACTAGCCCCAGGGGAGACCAGTGCCAGCCCAGCACTGGAGACCCTTGCCCCTGCCCCAATCAGGGGAGTCCAAACCAGGTAGAGGCACCAAGCACTAACCGAGTGAGGGACCATTGGAGACTGCCTTCGGGGAGACTCCAGCCAGATCAGGCGCCAGACCCAGATCCGCCCTGAAGGGGGCGTTACACTCATAGTCTAAAATGGAGCCTAGGCGCAATGCTGCCATTTGGCCGCTGGCATGTAAATGGAGGCACCCAGTTATAGAATTGCCCCTCCCCCCCAGGCCAGATTGAAATGCTCAGAACTGCATGTTTTCTAAAGAAGATCTCGTGAACGGTCTGTGGTTGTGACTGTCGCTGCAATGTGAATTAGGTGAAATGGGAGAAAATATTACAAAGGGACCCCCCCCCTCAAATAACAGTTCATGGTATGATTTCCTGGTCCCAGTTAGCTGGAAGTGCAAAGTAGAAGGAGGAATCTCTTAGACCATCCCGCTCTCCCAATTTTGGTTAACTGAATGTTTCATCGATTGAAGCATAAATGAAGAGAGCCTCTTAATAATAGACCTTTGGTTGTACTTATAATGTTATTGCAGTGCAGGTTTGGAAACTGAATAATTTATTGGGGTACTACTATTGTGCGGTATTACAGCTGTCTGGACATCCTAGGAGCTAAAAAATTTGACCATGTAACACCACTCCTCAGAAAAGCTCACTGGCTACTACTTCATACTTTTAAAGTTCAATCTAATCACATTCCATCCTTTATAGATAGGCTATTAATCCCATATGATCCACACAGAACTCTACGTTCTCCCCAACAAAACCTTTCAGCGGTCCCTTCAGCCCGCCAACTGTTTTATGATACAAAAACGGAAAATTATCTTCTCTGCCACCGCTCCCACACCGTGGAATACATTACCTCTGACCCTGAGACAAGAAAAGAATCTCAATAATTTTAAATCTAATCTTAAAACATTTCTTTTCAGAGATGCTTTTGAGATTTATATTTAGGACTCCTTTTACAAAGCTGCGCTAGTGGTTTAACACGTGTAATAGCGTGCGCTAAACCGCCAGCCGGCCGGCCTCTTGAGCAGGAGATAGTTTTTCGGCCAGTGCGGGGGTTAGCATGTGATGAAAAGTCACGCACGTGGCTTTGTAAAAGGAGCCCTTAATTTTTTAATTCAAAATCTCAGACATCAGGCCTTACATTAATGATTCCTTTTGTTTTTTATTTCCCCCTTTTTTTATTTTATGCAATGTATCCTCTCCATTTCCCCATTTCCCCGTGTTGTGTCTGTATGGTAATTGTGAATTTGTTCCCTTTATTATATATTTTTAAAAAAATCTTTTTAAAACTTTGCATTAATTGGAAACCGCTTTGACTATAAAAGCGGTATATCAAGATTTAAATAAACTTGAAACATGATCAGGAGAGAGCAGGAAAAACCGAAGACTTACTGAGGATAGAGAGAACACAAATGAGTCTCTCTCCAAACTAATCTGTGGTTTTAGCTTGCAGGGCGCTTCAGGACTGGAGCTCCTTACCTTTCCCTGCTGTCGAGACTGTTTTGACCATGCCACGAAAAAAAAGAACCGTGGATAAGATGTTCCTGAAGCAATCATTTATTAGGTCACAAAGCAGAATCCACATATGTATAAGGTGGTATGGACCCAACACAGTCTGTTTCGGCTAGACCGCCTTCCTCAGGGGTCCTAAAATGTGTAAACAGATGGCTGAGAAATTTGGTGTTATTTTGAATCCATGTCAAAATGTGACTGATAGTGAGTTGAATGGAGTGGTCAAAAGTACACCATTAATGTAATGTAATGTAATGTAATGTAATTTATTTCTTATATACCGCTACAAAAAAAGTGTCGGATGTGAGCTAATCATCGCAAATGGAAGAGAAGTGATGCATGTAGAATGTGACTGACGATGTGATCAAAGTCACTATCATAGTGAAATGCACACTTGAGGAATGGATGGGGAAATTTCAAATGAGGTTCAACGTGGATAAGTGCAAGGTGATGCAGGTCGGTAACAAAAATCTTATACACGAATACAGGATGTCCGGTGCTGTACTTGGAGAGAGACTTGGGAGTACTTGTAGACAAGACAATGAAACCGTCCGCGCAATGTGCGGCGGCGGCGAAAAGGGTGAACAGAATGCTAGAAACGATTATGAAGGGGATCACAAACAGATCGGAGAAGGTTATCATGCTGCTGTACCAGGCCATGGTGCGCCCCCCACCTGGAGTACTGCGTCCAACACTGGTCGCCGTATATGAAAAAGGACATAGTGCTACTCGAAAGGGTCCAGAGAAGAGCGACTAAAATGGTTAAGGGGCTGGAGTGAGAGATTAGAGAAACTGGGCCTCTTCTCCCTTGAAAAGAGGAGACTGAGATGGGACATGATCGAAGCATTCAAGATAATGAAGGAAATAGACTTAGTGGATAGAGACAGGTTGTTCACCCTCTCTAAGGTAGAGGGAACGAGAAGGCAATCTCTAAAGTTAAAAGGGGATAGATTCCATACAAACGTAAGGAAGTTCTTCTTCACCCAGAGAGTGGGGGAAAACTTGAATGCTCTTCCGGAGACTGTTATAGGGGAAAACACCCTCCAGGGATTCAAGAAAAGGTTAGATAAGTTCCTGCTGGATTAAAACATACACAGGTAAGGCTAGACTCTAGTAGGGCACTGGTCTTTGACCTAAGGGCCGCCATGTGAGCAGACTGCTGGGCACAATGGACCACTGATCTGACCCAGCAGCAGCAAATCTTATGTTCTTATGTCATGGTATTAAGGAATTAGTGGATCCATATGGTGAAATAACACGTGACATACCAAGCGGTTAAACGGATGTGGATAATCTCTAAATATATGCCATTTCCATTCCATGTCCAGAGGAGGGCGACGAAAATGATAGGAGGCTTGCGCCAGAAGATGTATGAGGAGAGACTGGAAGCCCTGAATATGTCTACCCTAGAGGAAAGGAGAGACAGGGGAGATATGATTCAGACGTTCAAATACTTGAAGGGTATTAACGTAGAACAAAATCTTTTCCAGAGAAAGGAAAATGGTAAAACCAGAGGACATAATTTGAGGTTGAGGGGTGGTAGATTCAGGGGCAATGTTAGGAAATTCTACTTTACGGAGAGGGTGGTGGATGCCTGGAATGCGCTACCGAGAGAGATGGTGGAGAGAAAAACTGTGATTGAGTTCAAAGAAGCGTGGGATGAACACAGAAGATTTAGAATCAGAAAATAATATTAAATATTGAACTAGGCCAGTTACTGGGCAGACTTGCACGGTCTGTGTCTGTGTATGGCCGTTTGGTGGAGGATGGGCAGGGGAGGGCTTCAATGGCTGGGAGGGTATAGATGGGATGGAGTAAGTCTTAACAGAGATTTCGGCAGTTGGAACCCAAGCACAGTACCGGGTAAAGCTTTGGATTCTTGCCCAGAAATAGCTAAGAAGAAAAAATTTAAAAATTTAAATTGAATCAGGTTGGGCAGACTGGATGGACCATTCGGGTCTTTACCTGCCGTCATCTACTCTGTTACTATGTTCACTTTACTCAGAAAACCGGCTTCTCTTCTCAACACGGATGCAGTATAAAATCTTGGTGCTACCTCGCCTGCCTATGGGGTCCTTTTATGAAGGCGCGCTAACTGATTTAGCGCGTGCTACAGATTAGCATGTGCTAAATGCTAAGGCATCCATTATATTCTATGGGAGCCATAGCATTTAGCGTGCGCTAAATCGGTTAGAACGCCTTAATAAAAGAACCCCTATATTAACAATCTCTTAATTCCCCATCCCGCTCTCTCCACTCTTCTACAGCCAACCTGCTTGCTGTTCTCCCCTCCCCCCCCCCCCAAATCACTTTGTTTAAATATATTTCATGAAACTGCTGGGCCCCAACTCTGGAACAGTTTCCCACCACACATTCAGTCCGAACCCTCTTTTCCTAAATTCAAGTCTATACTCAGAATCCATCGATTCTCTGAAGTCTTCTGCTTTAGTATGTCCTGATTTTCCTCCCCCTCCCCTGTCCTGATTTTACTGTTACAAATTGCATAGTCACCACGACTGGATCCCTTGCGGTATCAAAAGCGTGACATAAAGAACTTAGGCCCGGATTCACTGAAGTCATCGATTGTCGCTAAACCTGTTTTCACAGGTTTAGCAGCGATCGTTGCTAACCGACCCAATTCGCAAAACGGCTCGACGCGTGGTTTCCCCCCTCGATCGCCCATTTTCCGATCCGGCCATACAAATTAGTAAAACCCTATGCAAAATAGTCAAGCGACTGGTTCACTTACATTGCTTGGCTATTTTGCATCGGGTTTTACGATCTTAAATCCCAGCTGCTGTAGACCTGTCGGAAACTGTGTTACCAAAACACTTTCACCAAAATGGAATAAATAAAGGTATAACAGTAATGAAACACAAGCAGAAACCAATCTTGACGGAGGAAAAAGCCTCAGACAGGGGCCCGCCCACCTCCAACGCGAGTGGCGTCCAGATGAGAGGTATGTAGCCAGTTTTACAATGTATGAAGTTACAATATATACCGGATTTTTAAACTTAATTTTGATTTGAGTGTCTTGTATTTCTAGTGTGATCAGATTTGTTACACCCTGAGGCAGCTTGACAGTGAAACGCTGGCCACCGTTGGTGTACCGATCCTTAAAGGAGAAAGTTAAGTTATTATCTTCTACTTCACTCAACTCTGAAAGCAATTTTCAAACACATTGCTAGGACCATCTAAACAGGAGGTTTTGTGCCAGTGAAGTGATCGACCATTGTGGAGGTGGGCGGGCCCCTGTCTGAGGCTTTTTCCTCCATCAAGATTGGTTTCTGCTTGTGTTTCATTACTGTTATACCTTTATTTATTCCATTTTGGTGAAAGTGTTTTTGTAACTATTAGTGGTTTTCAGCATATCCGAGATTTTTTTGCTATAGTTTTAGGAAACTGTGTTACCGACAGGTCTGCTATTTAAAAAAAAATATATATATTTTTTAATGGCATAGATATTTTGCATGTATTACACATGCAAAATATTTGCTCAATAAAAAAAAAAAGAAAAGCCCTCCCCAGCGACCCACAACAAAGCCTCCCTCCCTGAACCCCAATAAATGGCAGGAGGGATGCCCCCCCCTCCCCCCGCTGCTGAAGCTGATGATCTTTAGCCAGTGGTGATTTTGAAAAAGACAAATAGCTGCAATGGCCCTCTGAAAGCATATTTCATGCGGGAAAATTTAGAAAGTCAGCAAAAAAGAAAAGGAGATGGAGGATTTTTGTAGGAACAAAATGTTCTAGTTTTCCCAAATCCAGAAAAAGTTATTTTAACATGTTACAATTACTTCTTTTGAAATGGATGGGAGCTAGGCCTTTGAAACTGTGTTTCAGCCTGGTGCTACCTACTCCTGCTTCCGGCACGGTAAATTTACGTCAATCTGTGTTACCTGAAAGGGAATAAAAGTCACCAAAGTGCTGCAATGAACTAGTCTTGGAAAGCAGGGCTATTAGAGCCTGGCCCTTATTGGCTGTGTCAGTAGACTTCAGCGAAAGGACGGACCCTTGGCCTTCCAAATTAAAAAATACCAGAGAAATATGCAAATGTGATTTTATCAAACAGAAAAATTAAACAGAATTATGGTGGGGTTTTGTTTTTTTTAAATTTATTTTATTATTCAACAAAATTTACAAGAATACATCTTGCCACAATAAACACAGGGAGGCAAAAACAACACAGAAGTATTATAAACTCATACTTATAGAAATAAGAAAAAAATATCTCTTTATCCCCTTCTCAGACCACAATTTTAGGGGGGTGGTCAATCAAAAAATATATGAGAGAAAAATTAAAGAAGAATTTAATTAACAAATAGGCTTAATGTATCTAAGCACCAGCTATTAAAATTCCATTGTCCCTCAGTCCTTGATGATCTTCTTCACATCCAAGAATTCCTTCAGATGGTTGGAGAGAAAAAAAAGTGTATTTGACTCCCAAATACCTAACCAAGCATTTGCAGGGGTATGCTAGAAGAAACGTTGCTCCCAAATTAATAGTATCTTGACGCGAAGAAAGAAATTCTTTCCTCCGTTCTTGCGTTGTCTTTGCGACGTCAGAATGATGTTTAATAAATGTATTAGTGAACAGAATTATTAAACAGAAAATGAAAAAGCAAGCCAACGCTGCACCAAATGACGTAAAACCTGACATGGGTCCACGTTTCAGCAGAAATGCCTGCGTCAGGAGTCACAACACCCGAAAAGGCGTCAAACTGCAACCCCCTTTTATCAAGCCGCATTAGGGGTTTTTTTTAATTACAGGCCTTAGTGGTAAAAGCTCCGACGCTTATACAATTCTTATGAACGTTGGAGCTGTTACCGCTGCGGCCTGCGATTAAAAAAAACCCCCTAATGCGTCTTGATAAAAGGGGGAGGAGTTAATTTGGCCTTCCTCAATTAATATCACAAAGGGGGTGTAGAATAGTAGTATCTTGATATCAATACACATGTTTTCTCAATATGCACCATACTGGAATGATGGCCACGCGTGTATTGAGACTTGTCCATGTGATTTGCAGTGTTGTGCAAGTTAGCAGAAGGTAAGTACTTTTCTTTCTGTTTGGATCCGAAAGATCAATATGGTGTCTGGCCTAGTGGTCCAATGAACAATATTTAATGAAAATATATAACCCCACTAGTGAGCAATACTGTTCCTTATTTAGTTACTCCAAGGTAGATTTAACAGTATTTCAATTTATTTTTTTTTTTTTTTAATATAATATTTCTTTATTGAGCAAACCAGTACACACATAACATAACAGAGTAAAGGGCCATCCATCAATCCAGAAAAAACCGCCCTACCGGGCATACAGAGAGCAAAGGTCATAAACACAACCAAGATCAGATGTCTCAGGAACAAGAGGTGCTCAATACAATTTTCCATGTAAAACCCTCAGAAAACCTCCCCAGGACATATCGTAGCACCCCAATACTATAACATACATTAGAATACACCATAGAAAACCGGATCCAAACCACCCCCCAACCCCCCCCACCCACCCCTACTCCTGACCTGTGAAATATATATACGAAATACACAAAATAGACAAAAAATAGACAAAATGGGGAGGAAAACTAGGTCAAAAAGGGAAGAAGAAGAGGGAAAAATAAAGAGAAAGAGAAATGAACCCCATAAGAGAATCTAAGTAAGAATGAGTCTGAAGACGGAGAGTACAGAAGAGGACAGAAGACCCCAGTAGATGCTAACAGTTCAAAAGTAGACTCGTCTCGCGATGGGGAAGGGACAGCCAATACTCCTCCCATACATCCTGAAAGCGAGACCACCTTCGTTCATCCCGAGTGCCCGCAGCCCGTCTTTCCAAGAGAGCTAAGTCATAAAGAGATCCCTGCCATCGAGAGAAAGAGGGAGCATGCGGCTCTCACCAAAATGGCTTTCTTAGCCAGCAAAAGGGCCTTAGAAATCAACTGCCGCTGCCCAACACTGCAACCATGAAGCTCCGCCTCCTGGTAAAAAAGAGCTACACAGGGGTTACAGCTCGGGAGCCCATGAACCAAGGAGGACAAGAAGATCCAAACACGCTGCCAAAAGGCTCGCACAGAGGGACACTCCCAAAACATATGCCCCAGGGAAGCAGGATTTACGGGACATTTGGGGCACCCCGCATGAGCTGCAATACCGGCCAGTATTTCAATTTTTATTAACTTAATTTAATTTAGGGCTCCTTTTGCCAAGATGCGCTAGTGTGTTTTATTTATTTATTTATTTGCATTTCAAATTAAATACAAGAATCCTCTTGTGACAGAAATACAGAGCACCATTATTAAGGAATATATATGACTAGTCTTATAGCCCGTTACATTAACGGGTGCTAGAATATATGTGTGTGTGTCTGTCTTTATTTCTTTCTCTCTCCTTAGCTGCGTTCTGTATTTCTGTCTTTCTTTTTCCTCGGCTGTCCACCCATTCTCCTTTCCTTTTACCTTCCCTGTGTCCACCACCACCCCTTCACTGCTCCGCTTATCCAGCAGCAGCCCTTCTCCCTTTTTTTTATCTCCCCCCTGTCCAGCAGCACCTCTTTCCTGCCCCCCTGTCGAGCAGTAGGCCTCCCTTCCTTTTTCTCCCCCCCTCCATCTCTTCCCCTGTCCAGCAGCACCCCTTACCTCGAGTCTGCCCTCCGCCGACAGCCGCCTCAAGCCGCTGCGGCCTGCAGGTGCCAACAGCCGCTGCGGCCTGCAGACGCCACGGGCTGCTGCGGCCGACAGCCTCCACGAATGCCTGAAGCCGACATCCGCCTTGGGAGAGAGAGAGAGAGATATGCGTGGAAGCACGCATGCACACTCCTACCTGCGGGGACCTACAGCGCATGGAAAACGGGAACACGCTGGTAAGAGTGCGCATGCGCGCTTAGGCTTTTATTATATTAGATTATCATCAAAGAAAAAGTTTAGAAGAAAAAGGTAGACATAATAAACTACAAATCATATAAATATTAGAAGCATATTCAAAAACTCTTCCTTAGACCACACTATATCCCTGGAGAAACAAGTGGAAAAAGATAGAGAGATCTATTCCTATAAGAAAATTAATGACAAATAAGGCTTTACGTGGTATAAACCGGCCTTCCCTTCTTTCTTTCATAGCTCTAATCCTATTGCATTAATTTCTTTGCATCCAAAAAGGTTTGAAGCTGCTCCAGCTCAAAAAATACATACTTTGTACCAGCATATTTTATCTGGCACTTACATAGGTAAGATAACAAGAAATTTGTTCCCATTTTTACAGCTTCTTCCCTCATAGCCAAGCATAACTTTCTGCGGTCCTGTTTTACTTTTGTTAACATCAGGGAATATTCTAATTTTTTGACCCATAAAAAGATTATGGGGAAATCGAAAAAAAATGCCTTCGTAATTAAATTCAGGTCCTGCTCAAAAAAACCAATGAAATGACCAAAGTTCCTCGATATTCGATTTTCCTCCTGGGAATTTTCTAATAAATCAGTCAAATTATTCAGGTCAATTTGTTGTTCCGTTTCTTGTTGTTTCTCTTGTAAGTTCTCTCTCTTTTTTTGGCAGGTAATACAGTTTATTTATTGGAGGAATCATTTCGGAGGTAACTTGAAGATTTTCCATCAAATATTTTTTGAACAAATCTGAAGGATTAGTTAATTGTATTTTAGGAGAGTTTAATATCCGAAGATTAAGCCTCCTATCGTGATTCTCCAATTGTTCAAGTTTCTTCTGAGAAAGGAGTGCGCTAGCATTTTTAGCGCGCGCAGGAAATTACCACTCGCTACACTGCATGCTACACTTCTAGAACTAACGCCAGCTCAATGCTGGTGTAGCGTGCGCTATTCCGCGCATTAAAGCCTTACCGCACCTTAGTAGAACGAGCCCTTAATTTAATGTTAAGGGGGGAAAAATAAGCCTCAGAATACAGAGTTGATCCGTGTCAAATACTTGAGCGCAAATGCCGATTTTGGCTCATACATCCAGTCATTGGCAAAAACCCCTTTTCTTTAGATGACCCGTGAAATGAGCGCAGGACAATTGCGGTGGTTTGTCTTTTCGAGGGTTATGAAGTAACTCTCTTTTTTTAGGGGGGGGGGGTGAGGGCCTTCCTCTCCCCACTACACTTTAAAGATTCATTTGCTATCTAGTGTTGGGGTAAGGTTTATATCATGATTATGGGACCCCCTAATCATGATATAAACCTTACCCTAACACGAAGGCCCTGATTTGCTGACACTCCTCAGGCCCCCATCCCTTGGGAGGGGCTTGAGACGCCTCAGGCCCCTCAAGCCCCTCCCAAGGGACGGGGCCTGAGGAATGTCAGCAAATCAGGGCCTTCCAGTTATGGGCCGCAATTGTCCTGCGCGCACTTGTCCGTGCGAGCAATTGTCGGGGCGCATTTGTCCCAGTGCAGTTGTCCTGCATGGATTTGTCGGTGTGACTTTCTCTATTTCTGATGGGTCAGCCAGGGGCATTCCTTTAAAATGCATGCAGTGTAGGATGGAGGTAGGGAGGGTGGGATGGATAGATAGATAATGGCATGACTTTGTTAAAATCTCTTGCTTCATGTTTACATATGTTTATAATATATTTGTGCTGCATTTCTTTGTAAGATGTTAAAACTCAATAAAGATTGAACTAAAAAAAAAAAAAAAAAAAGCATGCTTACTTCCAATTATATTCTCATCTACATCATATATGCATTTCAGATGTAGTTTTAAAAATTATTTTTATTGTAAGTTTATGAAAGAATAATGAATATTGTATTTGTTTTACTGTGTTTGTGCTGAGGAAGCTCAGCTTGTTTGAATGGTCAACTGCATCGAACTGTTTGGTGCATAGCGGTATCCAAATAAAATTGAATGTTATGTTATAGAATTCAGGGGAACCACGCCCCCAACTTGAGGCCAGGATTTACACCTGGTTTTAGTTGGCGTAATTCTTTGCACCCAAAGTTGAGTGTAAATCCCAGTGCTACGTGCTATTCTCAGTAACAAATTCTGAGTGTCATCCTCTATAATAAAACCCTATGTATGCATGCGCACTTAGGGTTTTGTGATAGCTGCCGCCATGCTGTGTCCCTCTGTGCCAAATTCTATTTTGGAACACGGAGGCAGGGAACACGCCAGCGACTCTCCCCTCCCGCCCTCACTCACTAACCGCTGCCAATGGCACTGCTCCTCTTCTAAGCAGCCTGCTAAGGATCGCGGCCGGCTGTAGGGAACCTCGCAGGCCGCTCTGCACCTTGGTAGGACGTTCCCTGTGACGTACGCGATCACGTCAGAGGGAACGTGCTACCGAGGTGCAGAGCGGCCTGCGAGGTTCGCTACAGCTGGCCGCGATCCTCAGCAGGCTGCTTTGAAGAGGAGCATCAGCGGTTCAAAGACACCAGGAAGCCGGCTGCAGGGGGAGCAGGTAAGGAGTGCTGCTGGACAGGGGGAGCAGAGAAGAGGGACAGGGGGAGCAGGTAAAGAGTGCTGCTGGACAGGGGGAGCAGGGAAGAGGTGCTGCTGGACAGGGGGAGCAGGGAAGAGGGACAGGGGGAGCAAGTAAAGAGTACTGATGGACGGGGAGCAGGGAAGAGGTGCTGCTGGACAGGGGGAGGTAAAATGAAGGGAGAAGGGCTGCTGCTGGACAGGGGGAGCAGGAAGGGGTGGTGGTGGACAGCCAAGGAAAGAGAGAGACAGAAAGCGACCAAGGAGAGAGAGAAAGAAAGACAGACAGACAGAAAGCGGCCAAGGAGAGAGAGAAAGAAAGAAAGACAGACAGAAAGCAGCCAAGGAGAGAGAGAAAGAAAGACAGACAGAAAGGGGCCAAGGAGAGAGAGAAAGAAAGAAAGACAGCCATACACATCTATTCTAGCATCCGTTAATGTAATGGGCTTAAAGACTAGTTTACCTAATATTTCCCTTAGTATGTAAGCTCTTCAGGGACAGGGAGATATACCTACTGTAAAAAGTGTGAACTAAACCTCAAATCCCCAATCCCTTGCATCCTGATTTCAGTTGTCTATTATTTGAATCTGGTCTTCTATGTAGCAGCCTTTCCACCATAAATATAGAAACAAAGTGTCACTGAGAATATCTGCATTGTCTCTTGTTTCTCATGCCATCTTGGAAAAGACTTACGTGGCATCTGTGGTCATCCTTCTGTTATTAATTTACTGGGAGAATCTTCAGCAGTGAGCTTTGTTAGTTTTGATAATTCTGAATGTATCTTGTCTGTGTAGTATCCTCTTTACAGGCTTTGTAGTCTTTCAAGACTTTTTCTGTCCCTTTCTCTTTCATTAATGAGAATACCTTTCTCTTCCTATGTTGTCCTAGAATTTTTATTTTATTTTTGTTCATCGTGGATATACACTTCCTTGGCAACTCAATTAAATCTCTCAGATCTCTCTAATTTGATCTTTTTTTTTTTTTTTAATTAATATCTTGCTTTTCTGCTTTGTTCTGCTCCTTTATCACAGCTGAGAAGCATGCTGCTTTCTGTTATTAAAGATCCCCCAGAGCCACTTTCCGATATGCACTATTGTCACTGGTAGGAGAGAGAGAATAGACAGAGATTTCTAAAAGAGGTCGAGGAGGGCAAAACATGGTGTACTTTTTTAATCAGCTACTTGGTTCATAGCGCAATCAGGATTCGCAGCAAACGTCACAAAGCAGGCATCCATCCTGCGCTGGTGAGGCGATGGGGTTACCATATGGCTCCACAAAAAGGAGGACGGACTAAGACATCTGGGTTTTACTTCCACTGAAAGTAAGGAGGGCAGATAGAGAGATATCCTGGCTTTACTTCCATTGACGCGCAAAAAATAAAGGTTGCTGCACAAAATAGAAAACTGATGAAGACAAAAAATGCTGGAGAAGGTGATGTTCAAGATGCAGGCTTTATTTAAAAATACAGTAAAGCCTTGGATTGCAAATGACTTGGTTTGCAAGTGTTTTGCAAGACAAGCAAAACATTTTATTAAATTTTAACTTGATAAACAAGCAAAGTCTTGCAATACGAGTACATACAGTATATACACATCACAACTGAGCCGATGGTTCTTCTCTCTCTGACGCTGCGGGAGTGTAGTGACTGTTCTAAACGAGCGAGGTCTTGCGATACGAGTACATACAGTATTTTGCATTAAAGTTTTTGGGTTGTGGAACGAATCGTCTGAGTTTCCATGATTTCCTATGGGGAAATTTGCTTTTATATATGAGTGTTTTGGATTAAAAGGATGTTTTCGGAACGAATTATGCTCGTAAACTAAGGTTTTACTGTGCAGTTTAATAATCCACATAAAAATATCTAGGACCCAAAGCGTTGGGAACTAAAAACAATTTTATGAACAACTCTGCGCTGAGGAGGAGTTCTTATCCGTGCAGAGTAGTTGCTAATCCATGAGCTTCTGTATCAGGACCTCCAGGGACCCCCGAGGAAGACTGTATTGTCGAAACACGGACCGTGTTGGGTCCATAGTTCTCAACGCTTTGGGTCCTAGATATTTCCACGTGGATTATTAAACTGTCTTTTTAAATAAAGCCTGCATCTTGAACATCACCTTCTCCACAGAAGTTTTTTTAAAAATTTATAACATTTTATTGAAGGAAATAATTAAATATAATACAATACAAATAGATTTCATTTCAAATAGATTCACAATTATAATATTTACATACATTTTTCTATCATTCCTTCAAAATATATTTCCATATGACCCAAATCAACCCCCCTACTACCCCCACCTCCCTTCCCCTCTCCCTTTTTTTTTCTCGTCTTCGTCAGGTTTACTTCCATTGAAAGCAATGGAAGTAAAACCCGGATATCTCAATACGTCCTCCTTTTTCTGGAGCTATATGGTAACCCTAGGTGAGGAGCCTGGGTAAGACTGGATGCAGATGGCAAAATTGCAGTGTAAAAGGAATGCGGATGCGCCCTTATTTAAAAAAAAAAAAAAAAAAAGATGGAAATTCAGCTATTTTATCCTTTATAATAACTTGTCAGCCATCAAGTTCCTCCAAAGCAGAAGTGACTGACTTATCAAAGCCCTCCCTAATGGCTTGTCAAATTGTAGTTTTGTACTCCACTAAATCTATTCTGCCAGTTGGTAAGTGAATCTTTAATGATAAAAGAGATACCCCTTCATCGGTCACATTTAGCTGGAAATTACAGCCAGCTGTTATGAGTCTTTCAAAGCTTTTGGGTGCTGTCACTTATCTTTACCGCTTCCGGAGGCCTGATGTCTATATTGATGGAGAAATACTTGCAAAGTGGATTTCCTTTTGTTGCTTATGCTTGTTTATTAAGTCCTATCAATTTGTGTATTCTTTCCATTAAAGTCTCCCTCTTGAAGTCCCTGTAAAAGCTTGACAGCCCCGCAACTCCCCTTTGCTTTGATTTGCTTTGGAGTAACACTACAGAAGCATTTCTCAAAGAACATTTTCCAAATTCTGCTTTCCAAAACAAAACAACACCACCCTAAAGAAAACCCCAAGAAAACCACCAACCAAAACAAAAAACCCCAAACACCTCCCCCCAGTGTCCTTAAAGATGCTCAGACACGGACAAGAGGTCACAGACTGAAACTGAGTGGCAGCAGGTTCAGGACGAATGTCAGGAAGTTCTTTTTCACACAGCGCGTGTTGGGAATTTGGAATGCTCTCCCGGAGGATGTTGTGACAGAGATTACTGTTCTGGGATTCAAGTGCAAGTTGGATGCACACCTTTTTGCAAATCGTATTGAGGGCTATGATATATCTGGGTCTCCAATCAGGAGTACCTAAATGGGCCGCCGCGTGTGCGGATCACCGGACTGGATGGACCTCGGTCTGATCCGGTGAAGGCTTTTCTTATGTTCTTATGACTCCTTGCTCTACATAACATAAGTGGTGTACAAAAGATTAAAGAGTTATGACACTGAGGAATAAGAAAATTGAAAGCAAATTAAAGAATATTAATTACCTAAGAACTGTGAAAATAAATAAGTTTTGAATTGTCTTCTAAAATGTACAGTAACCCCGCGAATTTTGAAAAATCCGAGAATACGGTTTTTCGCCTGTCAAAAGGCAGGGGAGGCAGGAGAGGGCAGCTGGAGCGCCGACGGGTGAAGAAAATCACTCGCAGTCTGCTCCGACCGCCTCTTTCTGTAGCAAAGTCGGGCTACACCAATCAGAAGCTGCTTGGACACGCAGCTCCTGATTGGCGGAGCCCGATTTTACTACAGGAAGAGGCGGTCGGAGCAGACCCCGAATGAGTGAGTTCGCGAACCGCAAATTCGCGGGGGGGGAGAACACTGTGCGTAGGACATGGAAGTCAAAAGGAGGCCCTTGAGGTCCTTATCCCAACTTGCTGCCTAGCAGAAAATGTCTTAAATTTTGCAGCTCCTAACTATTACAGTATTGTGGTGTGGAGGGGCATTTTCAAGAGGAGGTCCAAAGTCAGAACATCCCGAACAGATGTCCACCTCGCATGTGTTTTTTTGAACAGGAATGATGCTGATATTTTCTGTTCGAAAATACGTGAGATGGATGTCCGTGTGCTGGAATTCGTGCAGTGTGAGCAGCCATTTTGCAAACTGGAATGTTCAAAATATGAATAAGGGGGAAAAGGGTCGTGGAAATCTGTAAGACAGCATTCTTAGGAAATGGTCACACAGACATCCACGCAGAGCAGAGGATGGTAAACCAAGGGACCCACATTCAAATTCGACTTTTCTATTTTGTAATTGTGAGCCCTCCAGGAACAGAAAAATACTTACACTACCTCAGTGTACACCATTTCAATAGCCTCAGGCTTGCAGGTGGCTTATATATAGGTATTTATATATCATTAGGGAACTGGATTGGAATATAATAAGATATGATTCTACCCCACTCGTGTAACTTCAAAAAGATGCCTCAGCCCCACCACTCCACCGCTATGTTGTCTCAAAATCGCGGGAAGAATTACATGGTGCCTCATCATTGGCTGTCCGTCTTTCTCATATACCTTACTTGGAGTCGGATGACGGCAGCGACCTTGGGAGACCCTTGAGACAGCACTTGTTGTGCGAAACATGTCGGGTCAGACTCCCAGGTTTGGCTGTGATTAAGCTAAGTACAAAAGCACTTTATATCGATATTCATACTATTTATTTAATTTATAAATTATAAAAATATGACCAAGTGGAAAATTATCAGGACTATACTCAAGACGGACAGCCAATGATGAGGCACCATGTAATTCTTCCCGCGATTTTGAGACAACATAGCGGTGGAGTGGTGGGGCTGAGGCGTCTTTTTGAAGCTACACGAGTGGGGTAGAATCATATCCTATTATATTCCAATCCAGTTCCCTAATGATATATATGGACTTGTAAAGACAGGGCTGGATAACATATAAACAGGTGGAGGGGCATAATCAAAAGGGACATCTAAGTCCGTTTACGTCCATTTTGCAAGTCGTTCAAAGTCAAAAAGTGCCTAAGTGACATTTTTGAAAGAGACGTCCAACTTCTTTTGACATTCGAAAAGCGTCCAAATTATACGTCCTGCAGATCTGATCTAAAACATCTATCTTTATAGTCCACTAGCTGATGCCCCAGCGTTGCATGGGTATTTAATTATAGCAATAACACTGTAAATGGATTCAAATAAAGATACTTTATAGTGGTGAATGAAATTATTTTTTTACAGCTTTATAAAAAGTACAATATTCAAATTATAATGTGAAATATTTGACAAAATGAATACAATACAACTAACACAAAACTTGATTATAAACAACATTTTTAGTTTCAACTCCAGGAGCAAGAACATATAAATTCTTGGGTGAACACACCCTTGAGCAAGCAACAGAGAGTTGACCATGGGAAAAACAGGGGGGTCTTAAATCCACTCCACAGTATGTAATAGTCTGTGATTTGTTGATTGTGATAGAGAATGCAAGTCTCATTGGAATTTGCAAGCTCTTAAACTGAAAAGGAAGATGTGTTGCAAGTTTCGTTCAAATCGGGCAAGCCGTTTTTGCGTTGGCAGCTTTTTACAATTTTTCCATTGACATGAATGGGTGAAATCTGATTTTCTGTTTGTAGTTCTGCCCATGTGTGCAGGAGGGCCGCGAGACCCCCAGAACATATCACCCCAGGTAGTGAGGGATCTGCATACCAAGTTTCGTTCAAATCGGGCAAGCTGTTTTTTCGTTGGCAGCATTTTACATTTTTGCCATTGACATGAATGGGTGAAATCTGATTTTCAGGTTGTAGCTCCGCCCACGTGTGCAGGTGGGCAGCGAGACCCCCAGAACATATCACCCCAGGTAGTGAGGGATCTGCATACCAAGTTTCGTTCAAATCGGGCAAGCCGTTTTTTCGTTGGCAGCATTTTACATTTTTGCCATTGACATGAATGGGTGAAATCTGATTTTCAGGTTGTAGCTCCGCCCACGTGTGCAGGTGGGCAGCGAGACCCCCAGAACATATCACCCCAGGTAGTGAGGGATCTGCATACCAAATTTCGTTCAAATCGGGCAAGCCGTTTTTTGTGTGATCGCGGCACATACACACACACATACATACACACATACATACCTCCGATTTTATATATATAGATTTTCGTACAAATGTCCGTCCAAGTCAAAAACGTCTAGAACAAGCCCTGTTGGACGTGGGAGGGGTCTGCAAAGTGAATGACAGAACACCCAGACAGGGCACCTAAATAGTGGGGTACCTTACAGGGCACTGCTGTGAACTTCACAAACAGGGTGCCATGGCTTCTCCTCACTACAGCTCCCTTATAGGTGACGGTGAGCCCCCCAAACCACTTCCAGAATCCCCTAGACCCACTTATCTACCACCCCTATAGCCCTTTTGGATGCAGGAGCCACTTATATGCCAGTACAAAAGGGTTTTGGGGGTGTATAGAGGAGTGCACATGTTTCAGTAACAATGCAGTGATTACAGGAGCTTATGGCCATGGGTCCATTTCTCTATGGGTCCCAAACCCACCCCCAAGATGGCTTAAGCTGGCTCTGGGCTGGACGACTAGGCTTTCCTATGCTAGGCAGCCAGGTGATGATGGTCTGGAGGCTGAAATTTCAAGTTATGATTAAAATGTTTATTGGGGTGGGGGTGGGGTGTTAGTGGTCCATTGTGTCCAGCAGTCCGCTCACACAAAGACCAGTGCCCTGAGACTAGCCTTACCTGCGTACGTTCTGGTTCAGCAGGAGGGGGGCGGAGAAGAGGGCGGGTGGCACCTTCGCCCCGAGCACCTCTCACCCTTGCTAGCTGCTAATATTCTGTGGCACTTAACTAGCTAAGTGATTAGAGCTTAAATCAAAGCTGGCTATGTTGGGGGGTTGTTCCAGAGGTCGAGTCAGCGCTTGGTCGCTTAAGTCCTGATATTCAGCTCTTAAGTGGCCAGGTTGACTGCATACATGGGACTGCAGAAAAGTCTGTCCAATTTTTATTCAGTAACCCATGGTCACTTAAGTGGTAAATATCAACTTAAGCAGCTATGTGTTAGCCGACTTAAAAAACCCTTGCTTAAGTCCTGATATTCAGCTCTTAAGTGGCCAGGTTTACTGCATACATGGGACCGCAGAAAAGTCTGTCCAATTTTTATTCAGTAACCCATGGTCACTTAAGTGGTAAATATCAACTTAAGCAGCTATGTGTTAGCCGACTTAAAAAAACCCTTGCTTAAGTCCTGATATTCAGCTCTTAAGTGGCCAGGTTGACTGCATACATGGGACCGCAGAAAAGTCTGTCCAATTTTTATTCAGTAACCCATGGTCACTTAAGTGGTAAATATCAACTTAAGCAGCTATGTGTTAGCCGGCTTAAAAAACCCTGGATATTCAACGCCAGAACCTGCACAGATCCCAGCTTTGCATACGGGAATAACGCTGTTGATGCTCACTGCCTGATTGTTTTTTGGATACAACATTTAATAGTAACTTTATTTTTCTATACCGCCATAGTCAGACGACTTCTAGGCGGTTCACATCGAAAGAAGGCTGGACATTCAGCGAATTACAAATGCATGAGGGGAATGTTACAGAAGAAAAAGGGTTGAAGGGGAGGGAAAGTGAGAGGGGTAGGAATTGCCTGAGAAATTGCTTCGGGTTTGTAGGGGGGGGGGGGGAAATGCGTAGTGAGCGCAGATCGGTCTGTTTAGGTGATGAATTTCGGTCAAACAGAGTGGTTTTGATAGATTTTCGGAATGCGTTGTAGGTCTGTCTGGTTTTATTTAGGCGGTTTGTTGTTTGTTAGCTTGGAACATGAAGGTTCTGTCAAGGAAGGATTTGTATTTGCAGCCAGTAATTTTAGGATAGGCGAAGATGTTTTTTTTGGGTCTGGTTGTTCGTGTGGGGTTGTGTAGAGTAAAGTGTGTTTGCAGGTAGGAAGGTGCTAGGCCCCGGATTTGTTTGAAGCAGATGCTTGCAAATTTGAACTGTATTCGCGCTTCCATTGGTAGCCAGTGCAGTTTTTTGTAGTATGGGCTAATGTGGTCTTGTTTTCTCAGTCCAGACCTAGCCCCCAAATTTTTCTCTTGCTTTTCTCCTCCCCCTCCACTCCCACCACATAATGGGTAACTGTTTGATGGCCCCTGGATGCTTGCCTATCATCCGAGGGGCTGCTGAAAAGTTCTCAGCCCAACCAAGAAGAGAATGATGTGGAGCCATGAAACCTACCACCATTTTGACACTTTTCATTTCAACGAGGCAAACACATCTAGTAAATGGGCACAAGTATAGGGAGACCAAGCCATTGTGACATCACCGATGAGGTTGGCTCTTAGGCATTGGTGGAATGAGGCATTACGACATCACCATACGAGGGGCCGCTGAAAAATTCTCAGCCCAGTCAAGAAGAGAATAATGTGGAGCCATGAAACCTACAACTTATTCCACACTTTGACACTTTTCGTTTCAACGAGGCAAACACATCTAGTAAATGGGCACAAGTATAGGGAGACCAAGCCATTGTGACATCACCGATGAGGTTGGCTCTTAGGCATTGGTGGAATGAGGCATTACGACATCACAATACGAGGGGCCGCTGAAAAATTCTCAGCCCAGTCAAGAAGAGAATAATGTGGAGCCATGAAACCTACAACTTATTCCACACTTTGACACTTTTCGTTTCAACGAGGCAAACACATCTAGTAAATGGGCACAAGTATAGGGAGACCAAGCCATTGTGACATCACCGATGAGGTTGGCTCTTAGGCATTGGTGGAATGAGGCATTACGACATCACAATACGAGGGGCCGCTGAAAAATTCTCAGCCCAGTCAAGAAGAGAATAATGTGGAGCCATGAAACCTACAACTTATTCCACACTTTGACACTTTTCGTTTCAACGAGGCAAACACATCTAGTAAATGGGCACAAGTATAGGGAGACCAAGCCATTGTGACATCACCGATGAGGTTGGCTCTTAGGCATTGGTGGAATGAGGCATTACGACATCACAATACGAGGGGCCGCTGAAAAATTCTCAGCCCAGTCAAGAAGAGAATAATGTGGAGCCATGAAACCTACAACTTATTCCACACTTTGACACTTTTCGTTTCAACGAGGCAAACACATCTAGTAAATGGGCACAAGTATAGGGAGACCAAGCCATTGTGACATCACCGATGAGGTTGGCTCTTAGGCATTGATGGAATGAGGCATTACGACATCACCATACGAGGGGCCGCTGAAAAATTCTCAGCCCAGCCAAGAAGAGGATGATGTGGAGCCGTGAAACTTACAAGTTATTCCACACTTTTCTTGACACTTTTTATTTGAAACGAAAAGTGTCAAGAAAAGTGTGGAATAACTTGTAAGTTTTATGGCTACACATCATTCTCTTGATTGGGCTGAGAACTTTTCAGCGGCCCCTCATAAGCTATGTGCCTCAGGGACCAGTGATGGAATGAATGGTAGTAATTTATTAGAGACTCTTAATTCTCTTTGTGCTATGCCTACACCGGAAGGGAGTAATGAGATAGTTGAAGATAATTTCTCTATTTAAAGCACCAAGAAAAATGTTTTCTTTTTCCCCTCTGGCAAGAATGGTAATGATGCATGTTAGAAGTCTCTTTGGGATCAGGAGGATTAATCGTGCATGTCTCACGTTGCCTGAGCCTTGGTAATATGGTATCAGGCTTCCTTGCAGACTGAGTAAATATTGTGCACAGGAAGAGATGGATTCACAGATGGTTTTACTTCATGTTCTGGTTTTATAGGAGAGTGAAGAAGACCCAATTATGAAAAAATGCAGTTAAGGCTTTTCTACCTAAGATACAGGCAGGGACTCCAGGAGAAGGGATGAAATGTTGAATGTACAGGACGCCTATTGGCAAACTGATTTGGGAATGTGTGAGAGACAGAATCCCTTCCCTCTCCGTTGCCCAAGTTAGGTACAGATATTGTTTTGCTGAAACAGGGCCATGCCAGGTCTTCACTTTCATGCAACATGTATACTTTGATGAAGGGAAGAACTACACACCACTGACTAGAACAGTGGTGCCGGTCCACAGGGCTGGCATGCGCATCAGGCCCAAAACTGTGTTTTTCAACCGCCGGTCCGCGGTGTGATCGATGCAGCTTTATCTTTGGGCTGGTTCCCTCTTCCTCACTGACTCAGTGCACAAAGCCACAGGCAGCGGCTCAGACGTGCATCCTGCGCCTGAACCGGAAGCCTTCTCTCTGATGTCGCAACATCAGAGGGAAGGCTTCCAGATGAAGCGCGGGACGCGCAAGGAGCCGCTGCCCGCAGCTTTGTGCACTGCGTCAGTGAGGAAGAAGGAGCCGGCCTGAAGATAACACCGGGAGCAGAATAAAAAAGCCAGGCAGGAGCAGGCCAGAAGGTGAGGCATAGCATGGAGGGAGGGAGACAACAAAGGTAGGGGGGAATGATTTTATTGTTGAATTTAGTGACTGAATTGTGTCACTTTTGAGAATTTACATCTGCTGTCAGTATTTTGCACTGTTCAGGAAGAAATGCATTTGTTTCTTTTTCTCTCGGTTGTACTGCATGCAGAGTTTTGCATCTTAGGGTTTGTTTGTACTTTTAGTTTTTGGTCCTGTATTTGCATAGGAGTTATCTGTGTTCTGGTAGGAATGAATGTTGAGAAGCATACCTTGTGCTTTGTGTAGTTTAATTTTGTGGTCAACCATTATGTGTTAATAAGATTATATTGTGTGCATTTATGAAAAATAATTGGAAAAAATTGTGTTACAATTAATACTTTGGGGCGGGGGTCTAGGGTAGAGATTGGGTAGAGATGGGCGGGCTCTGGCCCATGACTTAGCCCAGTGTTCTTCAACTGCCGGTCTGCGGACTGTTGCAGGTCCACAAAATAATTTTTTTTTATTTCTGCCGGTCCATAGGTGTAAAAAGGTTGAAGAACACTGGATTAGAAGATATCTTTGGTCCTTTTTTTCCCCTTTACCTCACTTCTGTACTGTTTTGCTAAATTTTAGGTGCGGATCAGGGATCTGCATGCAAAGGAATTGGCGAAATTGGTGCAAACGATTAATAACTGGTGAATAAACACTTGAATGACTCCTGATTTCTCGAATCCAGTGGCAGTGAAAGCACAGCAATAGATTCTGATAGTCACACAAACTCAAAGATCTGTCAGTATTTTTATCCACAGGGAGGATTCCACAAATGGCGCACTAAGTTAGATGGCGGTAAGTGCTGCACCATTGCCTAGCTGAGGGGTGTCAACGTCCCTCCTCGAGGGCCGCGATCCAGGATTTCCCCCAATGAATATGCATGAGATCTATTAGCATACGATGGAAGCAGGGCGTGCAAATAGGTCTCGTCCGTATTCGTTGGGGAAATCCTGAAAACCCGACTGGATTGCGGACCTCGAAGAGGGACTTTGACACCCCTGGCCTAACTTAATTGGCCGCATCATTTAAAATCAATTATTTACTCATTTAAAAAAAAAAAAAAAAATTGGAGGCACCTCCAGCAACGGCGCCGCTCTTCTGACTACGGAGGCGCCCTAAGCATTATAGTAAATCACCTTGAATATCAACCCTGTAATTATCTTGATTCTCATTTTCTGTTATAATTTTTTGATCTCGATTTTATCTATTTTTATTCCTCCTTCTTTTTTTTAACTCTTCTGTAATTAGTCTTCTCCCTATCGTCTTTTTTACACTCGCCTTGCATTTGCACTCCTAAATGGTGCCCCGTTAACTATACTGCTTTAATAAGTCTTTTCTCATCACTGTATATATCTTAATTCCTGGCTTTTTAAGGTGCCTAATAGCTGGTTAACAGTTCAGCGTCACTAATGGGTTAATTGCTGCTGGAAATAACCGGTTACCTCCGAACAGGTAATGTGACCGGCCAGGAGCCATTTCTGGCCAGTTAAATCGCTTTGAATATCGACCTGTAAATTTATTAGATTCACGGTTCCTTAGCAATCCACTTCTTGACTGCATGACATCTGGCTTGCAGTAGCCGTTTCCCACTCTCTGCTTGCTGTTCTGAACTGGCTTTTCCAGCAGTATATTTCCATTAGAATAAGAAGGCAAGCCAAATCGTGTCATCAGCCACGGTGATCGCTAAACTACAGTCTCTCTCACTGTATAAAAATGAGCCGACTGTGTGAAGGTTTTTTTTTTTGTTTTTTTTTTAGCAGCGGTGACAGTGTGCAGGAATCTTTTGTCGCAGCTGCGCCGTAAAGGGCTCGCCATCTGTTCATATCAACACAGAGCCTATTTTTCCGAAGGATTTATGGGCCTAATTTTGGGAGTCATGCATGCTCATCAATCGGCATCTTTGGAAATTTACTAGGGCAGAATGCATCAATTTCTACTCAGAATTTCACTTTTAGGAAAGTAGATGGCTACAGAGGTTGAGCTAGGAAGGAGCTTGGCACTGATTTAAAGCACTAGGCTTATAAATTGAACCCATAAATCTGGGCAAATGAATGGCAAGTTAAAATTTTTTTAATGTATTTTTAGTGTTTATAGACCACTAAAAATAGGCCTTTTAGATTTTAGCATTACAGCAACCTTATCTCAGTAGACATTGGGACATGAGGCCTTTCTTTTTATAGTGCTTAGTTTGAACCTAACTTGTGCATGATCCAGGTACATGAACTTTATCAAACTGGAGCGGGACCCCCCCTCCTCATTCTCTTGTAAGAGAAATTCAAGGCACCTCCCTCCTTTTGTCACTTTCACTAGGGCTACCAGACGTCCGGGAAAACCCGGACACGTCCTCTTTATGGAGGACTGTCCGTGTTCCCAGATGGACTTTCCTAAACCCGGCAGTTTGCCTTGGTTTTGGAAAGCCCCGAGTCCCGGCCGCCTCTGGAGGGCCTTCAAGTATTTGTGGATGAGGTCACATGCATCTGCGCATGCTGGAGGCCCTCCAGACACGACCTGGAGGTCGGCAAAAAAAGAGGCGAGGCTTTTTGAGGGTGGGGCTGGAGGCAGAATGGGGCGGGGCCATGCATCCACCTCTCTTTGATTAGATTTTTGGTTATTACATAAGTCAATTTAATTGTTTTGTAAACAGCCTCGAACTCTTTGGGAGATTTAGCGGTATATAAGATACCACATTAAATGAAATAAAAAATAAATCTGGGTTTTCCCGTCCTTAAATATGGTAATCCTGACCTTCAACCTCCCTCAAGCTCCAGGTGTGGGTGGAAAAAATTTCAGGGGACGGACAAATGTCCCTCCATAGCCTTAGGTGGCTCTTATTCTTGCCCTGCCCAGACCTCCAGAGTTTGCTCTTCAGATCTCCCCTTGGTTTCTTGATGTCTTCCTCACCCACTCTACCCTATGGATTTCTGATTCTGGACCTTCTTCCCACAGACCCCGTGAACATGGAGGTTTTAGTAGTGCTGTAAACAGATGGCACTGAGTGCAGGGTCTGTCAGTCAATAGCTACATGTTTACAGGCCCCACTTACATGGAGCCCCTGAGGAGATTAGGCTAGGGTTGCCAGATTTCCCTGGACATGTACCCCTTTTTGAGGACATGTCCGGTGCTCCAGACGGCTTTTCAAAACACGGCACTTTGTCCAGGTTTTGAAAAGCTTCCTCCACATCGCGTCGGGCAGGCAGCAGGAGGCAGGGCTAGGGCGTAATGGGGCCTGGATGGGTGGAACTGGGCGGTTCTAGGGGGGTCCAAATCTGGCAACCCTAGATGAGGCCTATAAACAAACATTGCTCATTACAATGTTTTTACAGCATGTTTGAAGCCCTCATGTTCATGGTGATGAGGTTTTGTGAGCTTAATGGGCCTGAAGAGATTGGGCATTAGAGATTTGTGGGGGTTAGGGGGGGAGGAAAAAGGATATCTGCAGACTATAGGGTTTGATGAGGAGGTTGTGGTGGAAATGTACCACTAGAGGCAGGGCAGGATTAATTCATCGAGGGCCCCTAGGCACACAAGTACTCTGGGTCCCCTGCCCCACCCCACCCTACCATGCACCCAGGCGGAAACAGGAAGCTGCGTCAGAGGGAAGCTTTGGGCAAGCAGCACCGCTTGCAAAATTAAAGTTCCTGTTGCCTTTCTTACCTACGTTGCTTGCTTGTCTTACTTTCCGTCGATAGGGGGGGCCACGTTGCCGATCGGGGGGGGGCCCACATTGCCAATCGATGCTGGAGGGGCCCGTCGCCGTTTGGAAAAAACAATGTTGATGCCCTCCTTCATCGGGCCCACATGACCATTTCGGGCCCTAGGCACGTGCCTACTTGGCCTGTTGGTTAATCCTGCCCTGACTGGAGGTCCATGGGTAGCAACGGTAAGATGGAAAAATTAGAATTGTGAATATAATTGTAATGAATATCTTATTGTATTATATTATTGTATACTTATTTGATTCCTTCAATAAAATGTTATAAATCAAAACTTGGAAACTTGGACTAAAAGGAGGGGGGATGTGGAAAGCAGCTGGGCCCTGAGCTCTGTGTTGGCTAATGCAGTGTTCTTCAACCTTTTTACACCTATGGACCGGCAGAAATAAAATAATTATTTTGTGGACCTGCATCGGTCTGCAGACCGGCAGTTGAAGAACACTGAGCTAAGTCGTGGGCCATCTGGACATGTTGCGACCTCAGAGAGAAGGCTTCCAGTTCAGGCGCAGGACGTGCGTAGGAGCCGCTGCCCGTGGCTTTGTGCGCTGAGTCAGTGAGGAAGAGGGAGCCGGCCAGAAGATAAACGCTGTATCAATCGCACCGCGAACCGGCGATTGAAGAACACTGTTTTGGGCCTGATGCACCTATGGACCGGCAGGAAATTTCTGTGGACCGGCACTGGTCCATGGACCGGCGGTTGAAGAACACTGTTTTGGGCCTGATGCACCTATGGACCGGCAGGAAATTTCTATGGACCGGCACTGGTCCATGGACCGGCGGTTGAAGAACACTGTTTTGGGCCTGATGCACCTATGGACCGGCAGGAAATTTCTGTGGACCGGCACTGGTCCATGGACCGGCGGTTGAAGAACACTGTTTTGGGCCTGATGCACCTATAGACCGGCAGGAAATTTCTGTGGACCGGCACTGGTCCATGGACCGGCGATTGAAGAACACTGTTTTGGGTCTGATGCACCTATGGACCGGCAGGAAATTTCTGTGGACCGGCACTGGTCCATGGACCGGCGGTTGAAGAACACTGTTTTGGGCCTGATGCACCTATGGACCGGCAGGAAATTTCTGTGCACCGGCACTGGTCCATGGACCGGCGATTGAAGAACACTGTTTTGGGCCTGATGCACCTATGGACCGGCAGGAAATTTCTGTGGACCGGCACTGGTCCATGGACCGGCGGTTGAAGAACACTGTTTTGGGCCTGATGCACCTATGGACCGGCAGGAAATTTCTGTGGACCGGCACTGGTCCATGGACCGGCGGTTGAAGAACACTGTTTTGGGCCTGATGCACCTATGGACCGGCAGGAAATTTCTGTGGACCGGCACTGGTCCATGGACCGGCGGTTGAAGAACACTGTTTTGGGCCTGATGCACCTATGGACCGGCAGGAAATTTCTGTGGACCGGCACTGGTCCATGGACCGGCGATTGAAGAACACTGTTTTGGGCCTGATGCACCTATGGACCGGCAGGAAATTTCTGTGGACCGGCACTGGTCCATGGACCGGCGGTTGAAGAACACTGTTTTGGGCCTGATGCACCTATGGACCGGCAGGAAATTTCTGTGGACCGGCACTGGTCCATGGACCGGCGGTTGAAGAACACTGTTTTGGGCCTGATGCACCTATGGACCGGCAGGAAATTTCTGTGGACCGGCACTGGTCCATGGACCGGCGGTTGAAGAACACTGTTTTGGGCCTGATGCACCTATGGACCGGCAGGAAATTTCTGTGGACCGGCACTGGTCCATGGACCGGCGGTTGAAGAACACTGTTTTGGGCCTGATGCACCTATGGACCGGCAAGAAATTTCTGTGGACCGGCACTGGTCCATGGACCGGCGATTGAAGAACACTGTTTTGGGCCTGATGCACCTATGGACCGGCAGGAAATTTCTGTGGACCGGCACTGGTCCATGGACCGGCGGTTGAAGAACACTGTTTTGGGCCTGATGCACCTATGGACCGGCAGGAAATTTCTGTGGACCGGCACTGGTCCATGGACCGGTGGTTGAAGAACACTGGTCTAGTGAACCCTTCAGGCAGTTCAGTGAGCAGGTGAAAAGGTAGAGAACAGTAGGGTGATTGTGAATGCACAGCTTTCCATGCAGTACATATTTTGCAAGAGCTTTGGATTCTTGCCCAGAAATAGCTAAGAAGAAGGACCCCCCCCCCCCCAAACAAATTTTTAGATTGAATCAGGTTGGGCAGACTATTTATCTGCCGTCATCTACTATGTTACTATGAACAATTACGATTATTGTCAAGAGTGAGAAATATGATGTCTAGGTTTGATTTTCGAACTGTGGTACAGAGCTTGGTACAGAGCCGGATTGGATTTTTGCAACTACTGTTAGGTATTGCGAAAAATAAAATCAAGGCGCTCCACGTTGTGCAAAATGCAGCGGCGAGAATGATTACAGGGGCAGCATGGAATGAGCGAATAACGCCGGTATTGAAAAGTCTACACTGGTTGCCAATTCAAAGTAGAATTGAGTACAGAATTTTGATGGTTATTCACCATGCCATCTGTGGGGTAGCAACTCCGGTCCTCGAGGGCCGGAATCCAGTCGGGTTTTCAGGATTTCCCCAATGACTATGCATTGAAAGCAGTGCGTGCAAATAGATCTCATGCGCATTCATTGGGGAAATCCTGAAAACCCGACTGGATTGCGGCCCTCGAGAACAGGAGTTGCCCACCCCTGATCTAGAATGTCGAGATCTGAATCTGCCATGAGGCTGTCAATAGAGGCGCTTGGTGAAACCCATTTCAAGAAGACGCAAGCGACCGCCATTTCGGTGGCGGGTCCTCTGAAATGGAATGCTCTGCCAGGATGTTTGAGGTTATGTGAGAACAAGATGTCTTTTAAGAAGCAATTAAAAACACATCTGTTTGTGAGAGCTTTTTACTAGGTTAGATTTTGAAAGTCTATTTTACTGACATTTTTACTAGATTAGTAAGTTAGATAACTGGGTGTCAGGTCAAAAGCGTGCCACGACAAAGGCGCGCCCAGACAATTGAGCGCAGCGCGGAGGCACGCGCTGCTCTAAATTACTGTTTTTAGGGCTCCGATGGGGGGGGCGTGGGGGGAACCCCCCCACTTTACTTAATAGACATTGCGCCGCGTTGTGGGGGCGTTGTGGGGGGTGTGGGGGGTTGTAACCCCCCACATTTTACTGAAAACTTAACTTTTCCCCTGTTTTTAGGGAAAAAGTTCAGTTTACAGTAAAATGTGGAGGGTTACAACCCCCCAAACCCCCCATAACGCCGGCGCGATGTCTATTAAGTAAACTGGGGAAGTTCCCCAACAAAACCCCCCGTCGGAGCCCCAAAAAACTGTAATTTTGTGCGGCGCGCGCCACCGCACTGCGCTCAATTGTCGGCGCGCGCTTTTGTCTTTCGTGCCGTTGTCTATGAACCAGATAACTGTGATGAGTTAATGTATTATGTGGTTTTGATTAGGTGTGTTTACATGATTATGTATTTTTCCTTTGTAAACCGCTTAGGTCCGAGGCGGTGTAGAACATTTTAAAATATAAATACAGTAAAACCTTGGTTTGCGAGCATAATTCGTTCCAGAAGCCTGCTTGTAATCCAAAGCACTCGTATATCAAGGTGAATTTCCCCATAGGAAACAATGGAAACTCAGACGATTCGTTCCACAACCCAAAAACTTTAATACAAAATACTATACGTACTTGTATTGCAAGACCTCGCTCGTTTAGAACAGTCACTACACTCCCGCAGCGTCAGAGAGAGAAGAACCATCGGCTCAGTTGTGATGATGTGACGCTTGTATACTGTATGTACTCGTATTGCAAGACCTCGCTCGTTTAGAACAGTCACTACACTCCCGCAGCATCAGAGAGAGAAGAACCATCGGCTCAGTTGTGATGATGTGACGCGTGTATACTGTATGTACTCGTATTGCAAGACCTTGCTCGTTTAGAACAGTCACTACACTCCCGCAGCATCAGAGAGAGAAGAACCATCGGCTCAGTTGTGATGATGTGACGCGTGTATACTGTATGTACTCGTATTGCAAGACCTCGCTCATTTAGAACAGTCACTACACTCCCGCAGCGTCAGAGAGAGAAGAACCATCGGCTCAGTTGTGATGATGTGACGCGTGCATACTGTATGTACTCGTATTGCAAGACCTCGCTCGTATGGAACAGTTACTACGCTCTCGCAGCGTCAGAGAGAGAAGAACCATTGGCTCAGTTGCGATGATATGACGTGTGTATACTGTATGTACTTGTATTGCAAGACATTGTTAAAATTTAATAAAATATTTTGCTTGTCTTGCAAAACACTTGCAAACCAAGTTACTTGCAATCCAAGGTTTTACTGTATAGATGGTAAAAGTATATAAAATTCAGAAAAAAAAAGGAAAGACAAAATGTGCTTAAAAAAAAAAAAAGGGAAATTCAAAGATGAGATGCTAAGAATGAGTATTTAACAGATACCTGAAATCTCCATTTATCCATTTTCTGTTTCTTCAACACATTCCCTGTATCACTGATTGATGCTGCATTTGCAGGAACTTTTGAATCATGGTATGAAGTTGGACCCCCGACAGAGCTCTCTTTTGAAATGCCTGTTTTAAATAACATTATCTTTACAAAAGGTTTCTGAGGGCTGAGTACAGTCAGGTTCCTTTTAATCATTTTAACACGTGTCACGGGTATCACAATGGCAAAATGTCCCACTGTTCTCCATTGCATACTTAGAATAAATGTAATTGTTCAAAAAAGTTGCCATGATTAGAGATTGGTAGGAAGCTGTTCGGGGTTTTTTTTTTTTTTTGCCTCTGCCGCCCAGCAGTTCTTACAATTTAATGAGGTTGGCGCTTTGGAGGCACTTGATCTCATGATGACAGAGAGTAGGCTGAAGGCAGCCGCTTGACGCTTTAAAAAAATGATGCCGTCGCTGAAAATTCCCCCCGGAACCTGAAACTTGAGCGTCTTGCACAGGACTGGGCGCAGGCCTTCTGCTGACTTTTACCTTCTCCAGTCTACAAAGGGCTAGATTCACTAAATTCAGCGATCGTCGCTAAACCTGGTTTAGTGACGATCGCTGCTACCCACCCGATTCACTAAATGGCCCACCGCGTGTTGTCCGATCCGATCCAACCCATGCAAATTAGTAAAACCCCTTGCAACATTGCCAAGCGATTGATTCACCAACATTTGCTTGGCTATTTTGAATCGGAAACCCGACTGCTGCAGACCTGTCGGTAACTGTGTTACCATTAGATCACCAAACACAAGTGTGGAAGGATCATATAATACACAAACTAATAATAATAATAATTTATTTGTTATATACCGCTATACTGTGAAGTTCAAAGCGGTTTACAGTAAAGATACATTTTGTCAGTACGTGGGATACAAGTGGTTTACAATAAAAATACATTTTGTCCGTAAGTGGGATACAAGTGGTTTACAATAAAGATACATTTTGTCAGTACGTGGGATACAAGTGGTTTACAATAAAGATACATTTTGTCCGTAAGTGGGATACAAGTGGTTTACAATAAAGATACATTTTGTCAGTACGTGGGATACAAGTGGTTTACAATAAAGATACATTTTGTCCGTAAGTGGGATACAAGTGGTTTACAGTAAAGATACATTTTGTCAGTACATGGGATACAAGTGGTTTATAATAAAGATACATTTTGTCAGGACATGGAATACAAGGGGAGAGAGGGTAAGAGTTAGTCTCAAATCTAGAATTGGGGTGGTGGCGAGGTAGAGATGAGCGCCGTAGCGAGGAAGAGGTTGGGTTGGGAATTTAGAATTTGTTAAACCATCGAGTTTTCAGGGATTTTCTAAAGTCTGCGTATGTAGTGGCCTCAAGTATGGGTTTTCCAAGCCACGTGTTCAGCCTGGCTGCCTGGAATGATAACATTCTATCTAGAAACTTTTTGTATTGGTAAGATTTCAGGGAGGGGTAGGTTTGTTCTACTAAAAAAAAAAACATACTCCAAAGAAAACAGAGAATAAAGTGGAAGCAAATCAACTTTCTGTCACTGCAAAGGCTTTACAGACATCTAAGCCAACCAACGTGAGAGGTTACAAAGGAGGCTCTGAGGCTTTTTCCTTTATAACCTCTCACATTGGTTGGCTTAGATGTCTGTAAAGCCTTTGCATTGACAGAAAGTTGATTATTTGCTTCCACTTTACTCTCTGTTTTCTTTGGAATGTGTTTTTTTGAGTAGAAGTGGGTAACTCTGTTACCGACAGGTCTACCTGTCTTTTTTATTCATTTTTTTTCCCCATGGCACAGATATTTTACGTGTGTTACTGCAAGACCGCTCATTTGTCGAGTTAAAATTTAATAAAATGTTTTGCTTGTCTTGCAAAACACTCGCATACCCCGTTACTCGCTATCCAAAGTTTGACTGTACTGCTATCTGTATGTTCCATTTTTTCAGGTTTGCTATTTCATTTTTCTTCTGAAAGTTATATACTTTTTTTTTTTTTTTTTTTAACTTTCCCTCAAATTAGAGGCCCAGGTCAAATACCTTTCTTTGATTACAATTTACAAACCTTTCCCTGCATAACACTGGAGATATATCAGATCCTTTTTTTTTTTTAAACCATTCTATCGTGATTTTAATTTCCCTTTCAATATCCTGCAAGGTAAGCAATCTTGCAGCAGATCATCTTTAGGTTTCCATTATAAATTCACAAGCCTGCTTCTAAGCTTATCTAAGCAAGATCTAGCCAAGTTCTATTTCCAATGGCAATTTTACAGAAAAGGGAATCAAAATTAGTTCTGGCTAAGAATAGGTGTTTTGTAGAGCTTCAGATACAGATATGTAAATAGTTTGTATAATCCCTGTATGATCTTCTCCAAAGTATCATGTAAATACTTCAGTTATAATGCCCAAATCTGATGTAACTTGACTTCCTTGCAACTAAACAGGGAGCACAGTTTGATCTCAAAGCACAATTCAAATCCCTCGATAAGCAACACTGGGCATTGACTCATAACTGGACAGACTAGCTCAATCTATTGAAAATTTTAAAAAAATTAAGTTGTAAGGAATCTACCGACAAAGAACAAAGGGAGTGGTAACAGTTCAAGGAATACAGTACATGAAGAAGAAACATGCAGGTACTTATAGAACACACCAAATGAGAAGTTTTATATGGGAGCAATCTTAAAACACGTCTTCTCCCATGTGAAGCCCAGTTGTGTAGAGGGGTGTCAGGTCAAAAGCGCGCCGCGACAAAGGCGTGCCCAGACAATTGAGCGCAGTGTGGAGGTGCGCGCCGCTCTAAATTACTGTTTTTATGGCTCCGACGGGGGGGTGTGGGGGGGGGAACCCCCCACTTTACTTAATAGACATTGTGCCGCATTGTGGGGGCGTTGTGGGGGGTTATAACCCCCCACATTTTACTGAAAACTTAACTTTTTCCCTGTTTTTAGGGAAAAAGTTCAGTTTACAGTATAATGTGGAGGGTTACAACCCCCCAAACCCCCCATAATGCCGGCGCGATGTCTATTAAGTAAACTGGGGGGGTTCCCCAACAAAACCCCCCGTCGGAGCCCCTAAAAACTGTAATTTTGTGCGGCACGCACCTCCGCGCTGCGCTCAATTGTCGGCGCACACTTTCGTCTTTCGCGCCGTTGTCTATGAACCGTGTAGAGGTTGTCTTCACAGCCTATTTTACAAAAGGCTTCGCTGAATGTGAAGTCTTTTGTAAACTATCATATACAGCAGTGGTATTCAACCCAGTCCTCAGGGACCACCTGGCCAGTCAGGTTTTCAGGATATCCACAATGAATATGGATGGCAGAGACTTTGAAAATCCGACTGGCCAGGTGGTCCCTGAGGACCGGGTTGAATACCACTGGTATACAGTCCAAGGGGGTGCTGAAAAGTTCTCAGCCCAACCAAGAAGAGAATGAGGTGGATATGGTTCAATCAACGATCTAAAACAATGTCAAAAGTTAGAATTTTGTTTCTGTAAATTAGCACTTAATGGAATAAGATAACCCTCTTTGCAGCTACAATGGCAAAATAACGCTCAGAAATTAGGAAGTTGGTTGGTTGAGCTGAGAACTTTTCAACACCCCCTTTCATGTAATAAAAGTGAGCCATTGTGACATCACTGATGAGGTTGGCTCTTATTGGTGGAATGAGGCATTATGACATCACAATCACAGCTCTGGTTACCAGAGACTGAAACTCTTTCACGACCAGGGGGTACTGATGAAAGGTTCTCAGCCCAACCAAGAAGAGAATGACGTGGATATGGTTCAATCAATGATCAGAAACAATGGCGGAACATAGAATTTCATTTCTGCAAATTGGCACTTTGCAAAATAAAATAACCCTCTTTTCAGCTACAATGGCAAAATGACGCTCAGAATTTAGAAAGTTGGTTGGTTGGGCTGTGAATTTTTCAGCACCCCCTTGCATGTAATAAAAGTGAGCCATTGTGACATCACTGATGAGGTTGGCTCTTATTGGTGGAATGAGGCATTATGACAGCACAATCTCAGCTCTGGTTACCAGAGAATGAAACTCTTTCACGACCAGGGGGTACTGATGAAAGGTTCTCAGCCCAACCAAGAAGAGAATGACGTGGATATGGTTCAATCAGTGATCAGAAACAATGGCGGAACATAGAATTTCATTTCTGCAAATTGGCATTTTGCAAAATAAAATAACCCTGTTTGCAGCTACAGTGGCAAAATAACGCTCAGAATTTAGGAAGTTTCTATACCGTTCTCCCAGGGGAGCTCAGAACGGTTTACATGAATTTATTCAGTTACTCAAGCATTTTTCTCTGTCTGTCCTAGTGGGCTCACAAATGTACCTGGGGCAATGGGGGGATTAAGTGACTTACCCAGGGTCACAAGGAGCAGCATGGGTTTGAAACCACAACCTCAGGGTGCTCAGCACCCCCCTCGTATGGGTGTGGGAAAAACGTGTGGTTATGATAGTATCTGCCATGGACAAAACCAGAGGTATGGTCAGCTCACAGATACATCCAGGAACGACAATAGCAAGCTGTACCATAAAGTAAATCCCTTTATTGAAGTCAGCAAAGAATATCTGTCGTGGCACCATGTTTCACCCTTAGGCTGCTTCAGGAACCATGAATTCAATATTATTTATTTTGTAATGGAATATTCCTTTACCCAGCAAGAATGCTTTTAAAATTTTCATGTCCGTGCCAAGAAGAATGTTCTCTCATGCCCTCTTGTTGGTTACAGGAACAATCATCTAATTTTATGCCTACACTACTGTAGGCCCATCTTATTTAATATTTTCATCAATGACCTAGAAGAAGGAACATCCAGTGAGATCATCAAGTTTGTAGACGACACAAAGCTATGGCCGGGCAATCAGATCGCAGAAGGATAGCGAGGAACTCCAGAGTGACTTGTGTCAGTTAGAGAAATGGCAGATGAAGTTTAATGTGGAAAAGTGCAAAGTAATGCATTTAGGCAGAAAGAACAAGGAACACGAGTATAGAATGTCAGGTGCAACTCTGGGTAAGAGAGAACAAGAAAAGGACCTGGGTGTACTGATAGATAGGACCCTGAAGCTGTCGGCACAATGCGCGGCAGCGGCAAAGAAAGCAAATAGAATGTTAGGCATGATAAAGAAAGGAATCACGAGTAGATCAGAGAAAGTTATAATGCCGCTTTATAGGGCAATGGTCAGACCACACTTGGAATACTGTGTCCAACATTGGTCTCCCAACCTAAAGAAGGATATAAAACTGCTGGAGAGGGTGCAGAGATGAGCAACGAAGCTAATAAAAGGTATGGAGAACTTGGAATATGAGGAACGACTTAAGAGACTGGGATTGTTCTCCCTTGAGAAGAAGAGGCTGCGAGGGGATATGATCGAGACTTTCAAAATACTGAAAGGAATCGACAAAATAGAGCAGGAAAAAAAATTATTGACAATGTCCAATGTGACACGGACAAAAGGACATGGACTGAAGCTAAGGGGGGACAAGTCCAGGACAAATATCAGGAAGTTCTGCTTCACGCAACGAGTGGTGGACACTAGAGAATGACACGGTGACAAAATTCATCACCGTTCCCGTCCCCGCGGATAACCACGGGAAATCATCTTCATGTCATTCTTTAAAGAGAGAGGGAAGAATCAGAGTATGAATGGCCACAATCACTGACCCACAAGCTTTGCTTTGAAGAATGATGGTGTAGAAGGACCGAGGTTGAAATAGACACTAGAAAATGACATGGGACATCTGTAAGAGACCATCAGTGAACGTACTCAACCCTTAAAGAGTCTTAATGGGCTGCCCAATGATGACCGAAGATGTGCTGAAGTTATTAGAATGGAACCAATAACCATTAGAAAGTCGATACAATTAGCAAGACTCCGGTGGACTTCACACAAATCATTCAAGTGCTGTCAAGCAAAAATTACTAGTCCAATAATCAAGCACAATAATCAAGCTCCAGTAATCTACTACACTTTTAATTTGCTTCCCCTAGAAATACCATTAATTTAGAATAAATAGGATACCAGCCACATTGGATCTGAAAGCTTCTTTGCTTTTCTGCTTCATATTCTTAAGCTTACAATAAATAAAAAATATCCAAGGCTTGACTTAACAAGAGAAAAACACTGAAACCAAATTTGCTACGTCAACTACGTTCATCACATCACAGGGGTTGTATAAGTCAACTCACCAGGGGCATAAGGGGTATCCTCATCTTAAATCAGAAAAACCTCTTTGAGGGGCCTTGAAAAATACTCAGACAAACCAACAAAGTTGGGGCAGCCTCCATCAAGGGCTTTACATTTTGGCCATTGGTTTTCCACTTTTTTCATTCCATCGGAAAAATACGGAACGGACAAAGAGGAAAATTGCTTAGTAAAAGGGGGTGTCAGTTTCTTTTAGACCCTCTTTTACCAAACCACAGTAGAGGTTTCTACCTCAGCCCAGGGGGGATAAATGCTCTGATGCTCATGCATGTATCACTGATGGATGCTGCATTTGCAGGGAAGTTTTAAATCATGGTACGACAGCAGCCGCTTGGTGCTTTAACAAAACGATGCCATCGTTGAAAATTCCTCCAGAACCTGAAATCTGATCATCTAGAGCAGGACTGGGCGCAAACTTGCTGCTTACTTTTCCCTTCAACAGTTTGCAAAGTCCTCAGAATGGTTTCCAGCAAAAACCTTGCCAAAGGAGCTCAGAATGGGTTACAAATCAGGTCCTCAAGCAAGAATACATAGTAACATAGTAACATAGTAGATGACGGCAGATAAAGACCCGAATGGTCCATCCAGTCTGCCCAAACTGATTCAATTAAAAAATTTTTTTATTTTATTTTATTTTTTTTTATTTTTCTTCTTAGCTATTTCTGGGCAAGAATCCAAAGCTTTACCCAGTACTATGCTTGGGTTCCAACTGCCAAAATCTCTGTTAAGACTTACTCCAGCCCATCTACACCCTCCCAGCCATTGAAGCCCTCCCCTGCCCATCCTCCTCCAAACGGCCATACACAGACGCAGACCGTACAAGTCTGCCCAGTAACTGGCCTAGTTCAATCTTTAATATTATTTTCTGATTCTAGATCCTCTGTGTTCATCCCACGCTTCCTTGAACTCAATCACCATTTTTCAAGTCTTCTTACATCCTTCGCCAGATACGGTCTCCAAAACTGAACGCAATACTCCAAGTGGGGCCTCACCAATGACCTGTACAGGGGCATCAACACCTTCTTCCTTCTACTGACTACGCCTCTCTTTATACAGCCCAGCATCCTTCTGGCAGCAGCCACTGCCTTGCCACACTGTTTTTTCGTCTTTAGATCTTCGGACACTATCACCCCAAGGTCCCTCTCCCCGTCCGTGCATATCAGCTTCTCTCCTCCCAGTATATACTGTTCCTTCCTATTATTAATCCCCAAATGCATTACTCTGCATTTCTTTGCAATTTCTTTACAATTTAAATGCTACTGCCTACTATTTAAGACTTTATACGGAGACAGTCCAAACTACCCGAATAACCGCCTCATCCACAACACCGCAACCAGACATAGGAAAACTCACACCCCATTCTCATACCCCCCAATTAAGGAGGTCAAACGGAAAAAACGATATGATGGCCTCCTGGCCACTCAAGCAGCCAAACTAGACAAGCAAATCGCCAATCTACTGACGGCATCCCTCGACTACAAGACTTTTAGAAAAGAAATAAAGACCATACTCTTCAAGAAAACTCTGAAAAAGAAATAATACCGCAAGTCTCAAACTCCACCTCTCACTAAAGCCAACTACCCCAAACAAATAACCTTACCTATTTCTCACGCTTTTTGAAAATGACCAATTTTTTTTTTTTTTTTTTTGCAAGTTCTTGTTGTAATACATCTTGGATAATTCTTTTGAAATCCGCCTTGAACTGCAAGGTAATGGCGGAATAGAAATCCCTAATGTAATGTAATGTAATTTTCCCTATCTGTCCTGGCAGGCTCACAGTCTATCTAACGTCACCTATAGGTAGGTATAATGGGATTTGGATGGATTTTGGAAGGCCTACATATTCCGCTCTGTGTAGTAGTTCGATTGTGATAAGGGCCTGAGTCCCCATCTCTATGGTTGACTACACTACCTTCCAGGCTACTCCAAGAACCTGCTTATTACTCTACTAGGACCGTCCATCAGCGGGTGTCATACAGGCAGGTATATACTGTCTCATTCACATCTTTGGGAGGTGGGAAGGGGGACATGCTTCATCCCTTCAATGGTCATCTGGTCAGTTTGGGTACCTTTTAGGCACTTAAGAACATAAGAATTACCATACTGGGACAGACCAAAGGTTCTTCAAGTCCAGTGTCCTGTTTCTAACAGAGGCCAACCCAGGTCCCAAGTAACTAGCTAGATCTCAAGCAGTAAAACAGATTTTAAACTGCTTATCTCAGGAATAAACAATGGATTTCCCCAAGACATCTCTATAACGGCCAATGAACTTCTCTTTTAGGAAATTATCCAAACCTTTTTTAAGCCCTGCTAAGCTAACTAATTTCACCACAGTCTCTGACAATGAATTCCAGAGTTTAATTACACGCTGTGTGAAGAAATATTTTCTCCAGTTTGTTATAAATCTACCATTTAGTAGCTTCATCAAATGCCCCCTTGTCCTAGTACTTTTGGAAAGAGTGAACAAGTGATTCACATTTACCCTTTCCACTCCACTCAGTATTTTATAGACCGCCATCATATTTTCCCTGAGCCATGTCTTCTCCAACCTGAAGAGCCCTAGATGCTTTAGCCTTTTTTTATAGGAATAACCTGAATCACAGTTACCAGATGCTAGGGTCCACCTTGGGGATTAGCGCCCAAGAAAAAGATCTGGATGTCATCGTAGACAATACGATGAAATCTTCTGCCCAATGTGTGGCGGCGGCCAAAAAAGCAAATAGGATGCTAGGAATTATTAAAAAAGGGATGGTTAACAAGACTAAGAATGTTATAATGCCCCTGTATCACTCCATGGTGCGACCTCATCTGGAGTATTGCGTTCAATTCTGGTCTCCTTATCTCAAGAAAAATATAGCAGTGCTAGAAAAGGTTCAAAGAAGAGCGACCAAGATGGTAAAGGGGATGGAACTCCTCTCGTATGAGGAAAGACTAAAACGGTTAGGGCTCTTCAGTTTGGAAAACAGACGGCTGAGGGTAAATATGATTGAAGTCTACAAAATCCTAAGTGGAGTAGAACGGGTACAAGTGGATTGATTTTTCGCTCCGTCAAAAATGACAAAGACTAGGGGACACTCGATGAAGTTACAGGGAAATACTTTTAAAACCAATAGGAGGAAATTTTTTTTCACTCAGAGAATAGTTAAGCTGTGGAAAGCATCGCCAGAGGCTGTGGTAAAGGCGGATAGCGTAGCAGGTTTTAAGAAAGGTTTGGACAAGTTCCTGGAGGAAAAGTCTATAGTCTGTTATTGAGAAAAACACAGGGGAAGCCACTGCTTGCCCTGTATCAGTAGCATGGAATATTGCTACACCTTGAATTTTGGCCAAGTACTGGTGACCTGGGTTGGCCACCGTGGGAACGGGCTTCTGGGCTTGATGGACCATTGGTCTGACCCAGTGAGACTATTCTTATGTTCTTAAACAAGGGTTAAATCCTGCACTTTGAGATGCATCCATCTTGCTTGTATATTAGATGATCTCCCACAACTGCTATTACATCCCGCTTTGACACTGTGAAGTAAACGATGCCCTGGGAAGCTTGTTATAAGGTAGTACTTCAAAATGAGAACTTTTAAGGGATTCAACAGTTTCACAATTCCGCTCCTGCAGGTTGATCTGTAACGGTGCAAGAAAAGGCCTAACACTATTTTGCACCACATAATACAGAAAATAAACTCTCTCCGGCAGAGAAGAGATTAAAGCAGAGGTGTCGGTGAACCTTGTGTGTGTGTGTGTCGTGGCTGCGCAAAGGGCAACTCTTCAGAAATAAGAGGCACTAAGGAAGAGAAGTTTCAAGTTTTCAAGTTTATTCATTTGTTTGATTAAACGCTTAACCAAAGGTACAAAGCGTTGTACAAATAATAAAAGTAACATAATATACATAACTAGTGTTTAAGCCCGTTACATTAACGGGTGCTAGTATAGCCTCCTTCCCTGCTCCCTGTCCCTCTTCCTTGCTCTCCCGGCCCAGTAGGACCTCTTCCCTGCTCCCCGTCCCTCTTCCTTGCTCCCCCGGTCCAATAGCACCTCTTCCCTGCTCCCCCTGCCCCTCTTCCTTGCTCCCCCAGTGCAATAGCACCTCTTCCCTGCTCCCCCTGTCCCTCTTCCTTGCTCCCCCAGTCCAATAGCACCTCTTCCCTGCTCCCCGTCCCTCTTCCTTGCTCCCCCTGTCCCTATGCAGCAGCAACAGCATTTCCCTCCTATCCCCCCCTTTCCTGTGTAGAAGCAGTAGCAGCATTTTCCCCCACTCCCCCTTTCCCTTCTCTTATCTTCTCTTACCTGCTCCGTTCAGCCCCTCCCCCTTCTTTTACTGCCGTTGTCGATCCGGCCTGCTCCTGACCCTCCCACCGCCGACAAACCTCGGGGCTCCAGCCGCGTAGGCAGCACTTTAAACACGCTGCTTCGCGGCCTTCTACTGGCGATTTCCTCTGCCGCGTCTGTCTCCGATGATGTCATCAGAGAGGCAGCAGAGAAGGGCGCGAAGCAGCGTGTTTATAGTGCTGCCTACGCCGCTGGAGCCGGGAGGCGACGGAGAGGGCAGGGGGTGCTAGCGGCCGGCAGCGGTGGAGAGCAGGGAAGGTCGCGCATGGCACTTGTCTTGCCTCGCGTGAGGCCAGACTGTAAGCCGCGCATTCTCACTTCCTATGTGTGCTACAGCTCACGGAAAACGGACGCACGCATAGGAAGTACGCATGAGCGGCTTACCGTTTTATTATATTAGATTCATTACAGGACATACAAGGGTAACTACTTTTTAAAGTCACAGGAAACAATAGGGAAGAGGGGGAGAAATACAAGTTTAGAGAGAAAGAACATAAAAGGGAAGTACACAGAGGGATAAGAATAAAGAGTTTGGTGGCAAAGATAGGGTCAAAGTAGAGAACTGCTAAAATTATATTTTAGTTAAACATAGTGTTTTCAGTTAAAAGCATCTTTAAAAAGAAAGCTCTTTAAACTGCTTTTGAATTTCTGCAGATCTCGTTCCAGTTTTAGATATAGGGGAAGAGAATTCCATATCATTGGAGCAGTTACAGAAAAAATAAGAGCACAGCGAGTTCCAATTATTTTCAAGGAGGGAACATGAAGAGTAGACTGTGAGGTTGATCTAAGAACTGTCGGAGAGTCATACGGAATCAGGAGCCTGTCTATAAATGCTGGGGCGTTAGTTTGTATAGTCTTGAAAACTAGAAGAGCACATGAGTGTGTCTGAAGTCATTGCTGTTTTTGTCTTCCGCACCACAGAACGGCAAACCTTTGTGCAAACATGAGCACCGAGAACTTTGTAAAGATTTGACCATATTGGGGCAGAATTAAATACCTCTGTCTGGCACGATATGAACACGTCTCCTGTACTATAACAGCCTACACTGGCTTCCAATTTCATATCATATTGATTATATTATGTTGATGATTATTCTTCGTGTAATTTATGGGGCAGCACCGTGGTATCTGGCTCAGAAATGACAGAAATATAGACCAGATCGTGTTTTACGATCACAGGGAGCGATGAAATTGGAAACAGGAACAGCGAGCGGAGTTGCATTATATGAAAAACCGAGCGTCAGCAATTTCAGGAGTGGCATCACGGCTGTGTAGCGGCAAGATGAATTTCAAGAAATTGTTAAAGACTCACATTTTTGGCTACAAAGCTTTTTATTAACTAAGCAAAGAGTTTTAGCTGTGTAGAAAAAGGTCTTGATTATGCAAAGTTTTGTATAATTGACTCTCAGGTGCTAATTGTGTGGAAGAGAAGGCAGTGGATGTTTTTTTTTGTGTGTGTATCTGTGTTCAAAGGATTTGCACTTATATATCCCATTTTTGGAGCACAATTGGAGTGAGAGCACTTGGAAACTTGAAAACCTACGGAGAGGGTGGTGGATGCCTGGAATGCGCTCCTGAGAGAGGTGGTGGAGAGTAAAACTGTGACTGAGTTCAAAGAAGTGTGGGATGAACACAGAGGATCTAGAATCAGAAAATAATATTAAAAATTGAACTAAGGCCAGTACTGGGCAGACTTGCACGGTCTGTGTCTGTATATGGCCGTTTGGTGGAGGATGGGCAGGGGAGGGCTTCAATGGCTGGGAGGGTGTAGATGGGCTGGAGTAAGTCTTAACAGAGATTTCGGCAGTTGGAACCCAAGCACAGTACCGGGTAAAGCTTTGGATTCTCGCCCAGAAATAGCTAAGAAAGAAAAAAAATTAAATTTTTTTTTTAAAATTGAATCAGGTTGGGCAGACTGGATGGACCATCCCATATCTGTCTCAAAAACAGACTATGGACTTTTCCTCCAGGAACTTGTTCAAACCTCTAAGGTGTTCCACTGATCTGTTGGCATTTCTATATGGCCAGTCCATTACAATGCTGTCCTCTCCTACATCCAAATGTTCTGGGTTTGTACATTTTGAAGTTGGACGTTTCTGAGGTTGAAAATGGGGTATAAAATTAGGTATCGGTCAAGATGTCCAAGTAAGCTGCTTTTTTTTTTTTTAATCATTTTCAAATTACAGATCAAGTATCCACTTGTACAGAAAGATAACGATAAGCCAATAAAGTATTCATTCTAACATCTCAAACATCAAAATAGGAAAGAAAACCAATATAGCTTAACTTCTGCTCAAGTCCACAATTAGGATTCAAGGTATACATAGCGAAAAATTAAAAGAAATTTAACAAACTAAATTGCTGTGTGAAGGAAAAACAGGCCCTTTAGACTGAGACAGGATAACAAATAATCAATTTCGCCCTCATAATTCCCCTTAAGCCTGAGGCGCTGTAGACAAGAATGTTGTCAGCTGGCTTGGATCAAAGAAAACATAATTTTTTCATACGATATTGTATCACACATTTACAAGGATGTCGGAGAAAAAATTGTTGGGAAGGGGTAAAACGTGGACCTCACGGACCTGACGGACCTCGCGGATCTAAACCCGTACGGCCTTAAAAATCTGAGGTCCGTGTCCCTGCCGCTTGTAGTTTCTGTCGCTGACAGACCTTGATTGAGATTTGAGCGCTGACGGATCCGTCTCAGCATAGGGAGGGAAAAGTGTTAGGATCCGTCAGCGCTAAAAATCTCTTCCAGGTCTGTCAGAGCCAGAGACTCGTGCTGGAGTTTGGAGACTTCTTTTCCCCGCTCTCTTGGCTTCTGCTCTGCCGCTCCAGCACGAGTCTCTGGCTCTGACAGACCTCGAAGAGATTTTTAGCGCTGACGGATCCTAACACTTTTCCCTCCCTGTGCTGAGACGGATCCGTCAGCGCTCAAATCTCAATCAAGGTCTGTCAGCGACAGAAACTACAAACGGCAGGGACACGGACCGACACGGACCTCAGATTTTTAAGGCCGTACGGGTTTAGATCCGCCAGGTCCGTCAGGTCCGTGAGGTCCGCGTTTTACCCCTTCCCAAAATTGTTTGATTATGGCACTTATGTTATGTAAAGGTTCTGACTTAACTGACTGGTGGTGTGAGAATTATATGGAACATGCATACACACACACACAGATGCATCTGATTTTATATACATAGATGTGCTTTTGTGTCTTGATATGGCACTTTGTTGACCGGTTGTTATTTGTATAATGCTCTTTTCCTAAGAAACAGATTTAAAAAAAAATTTACATACACAATCACAAATAAGAAGATCTTTTTTGTGAAACAGTTAAAAATATTGTCTATTTTTCTGTAAACCGCTTAGAATCCTAACGGAGTTTAGCGGTATATAAGAAATAAATTACATTACATTATCTGAAGTTCCTTCGCAGGGATGCATGTTAACAAGCCAGACACCTTATCTAAATTTGAGCCACGGCGTAGTTAAAATTCAAGAAGGGTAGGTTTTCAGATTTCATAAATATGGAGCAGCTGTGCCACAATGGGCTCTCTGAGCCTCAAGCAATGTGATCAAATATTCCCAAATTTCAACCCTTTTGAGGAGCACAGGCAAAAAAATATATATATATATATATCTTCTTGACAGCCACGGGCAAGGGCAAAAAGTATCCATTCCCTAGTCAGGGCGACGCAATGCTCAAAGGTTGTGGTAGTGATTTCAAGAAAGTTTTTCTGACTTAGGTTTTTCAAGAGATGAAGACTTGGAGCACTGCCTTGGAAATTTGTCTTCCTGGTGCTTGTTAACTTAACAATCCTCTTCAGGGGCAGATAAAACAGATGTGCTCAGCTGCCACTGGTCAATGCTTGACAAGCATATTAATATGTTACATTTATTTATTAGCCCAAAAAGGAGCTCCAAATGGGTTACAAATCAGGTACTCAAGTATTGTGTTCAGTTTTGGAGACCGTATCTGGCGAAAGACGTAAGAAGACTTGAGGCGGTCCAGAGGAGGGCGACGAAAATGATAGGAGGCTTGCGCCAGAAGACTTATGAGGAGAGACTGGAAGCCCTGAATATGTATACCCTAGAGGAAAGGAGAGACAGGGGAGATATGATTCAGACGTTCAAATACTTGAAGGGTATTAACGTAGAACAAAATCTTTTCCAGAGAAAGGAAAATGGTAAAACCAGAGGACATAATTTGAGGTTGAGGGGTGGTAGATTCAGGGGCAATGTTAGGAAATTCTACTTTACGGAGAGGGTGGTGGATGCTTGGAATGCGCTCCCGAGAGAGGTGATGGAGAGTAAAACTGTGACTGAGTTCAAAGAAGCGTGAGATGAACACAGAAGATTTAGAATCAGAAAATAATATTAAAGATTGAACTAGGCCAGTTACTGGGCAGACTTGTACGGTCTGTGTCTGTATATGGCCGTTTGGTGGAGGATGGGCAGGGGAGGGCTTCAATGGCTGGGAGGGTGTAGATGGGCTGGAGTAAGTCTTAACAGAGATTTCGGCAGTTGGAACCCAAGCACAGTACCGGGTAAAGCTTTGGATTCTTGCCCAGAAATAGCTAAGAAGAAAAAAAGTTTAAAAAAAAAAAAAATTTAAATTGAATCAGGTTGGGCAGACTGGATGGACCATTCGGGTCTTTATCTGCCGTCATCTACTATGTTACTATGTTACTATTTTCCCTATCTGCCCCAGTGGGCAGTGGAGGATTAAGGGACTTGCCCAGGGTCCTAAGGAGCAGTACAGGGTTTGAACCCACAACCTCAGGGTGTGGAGGTTGTAGCACTAACCACTACACCACACCTGATCTTATATCCTGCCAAATCCTCCAGAGTGGAGTTCAAGGTAGGTTACATTAACAATTTGTTAGATACGATTAAACTTACAATGTAAAGTTGAAAATCAGGTTCGCCTTCTAACATAATGGTTACCCAAAGCATTTTCACATCACAGAGGCAGTCATATCAAGCCTGGATTTCTGGTAGCTCATACCTGAGCAAAGGTAAATGGTAGAGCGCCCCCTACCAGAATAAAGATGTCTTGTTTTTTGTTTTTTTTTAAAGATAAGCTCTGAGACCCTGTGTGGTCTCATGAATAATTTAACAACTGCTCTGCGGTAAAGACTAGATTAGAAAAAAAAAAAAAAATAATAATAATCTTCCGCCTGCCACATCACATTAAGATGTCCTGTGGACTGAAATATCTCAACAAACTAGCAGCCTATATCTTCACCGTACTGTATAAATTGTTTACACAGCAAAAGGATGGGTTGCAAATCAGGTTTATTCCACTTCCGATAAAGCTTGGAAGTGGAATAAACTGCTTATGGAACGGAGAATTTTTCTGACAGTACAATGCATTTAAGACCAAGTTGAAAAGCACACTTATTTTCTCAAGCTTATCAGTGGCCTGGACAGTTCCTGTTTTTATTGATTTTATTGTGCCTGTTTTAAATATTTAAGTCTGTGGTTTTGTTGTTTTATTGATTATGTACATATTACTGTAATCCTCTTAGCAACATAGACAGAATATAGCGTTATTAAGTGTACTAAATAAATATTGGATTTCGTCCGTGTGATACATATAAACTATTATCTTTATAATATTGTAATTTTTCGTTGTTATTTTCTAAAACATGCGGCTTATTCCAAACAGGTCCTCTCGGACATTACCTACCAAAATGCACATCTTATACTCTTGCTAAGCAAATTGTATTTCTATATTCTTGCTTTCTTAAAGTCTACGCTATCTGTATTTCCTATGTATATCTGCATATTGTGTTTCGCTGAATGTCCAGCTCTCTTGATTGTAAACCGCCTAGAAGTCGCAAGATTGTGGCGGTATAGAAGGCTTTGGAAGCAGGGTCCGTCCATATAATATAATTGACACATCAGCCTTAGTAAAAGAGGGGGGGGGGGGTTTATAAGTGAATTACCTGAACAGAAAACAAAAAAAGGGTTCCACCAAAGAGATTCCACAAGGAAAACAGCCAAAGAAACTGTGGAATTGATGATCCTGTCAGAAGTCATTGCTGCTTTATATGGGGACGGGCGGGGATGGAGGTAATTCCTGGCGGGGATGGGTGGGGATGGAGAGGATCCTGAGGGGGTCGGGTGGGGATGGAGAGGATCCTGAGGGGGTCGGGTGGGGACGGAGAGGATCCTGGTGGGGACGGGCGGGAATGGGTGGGATTTCTGTCCCCGTGCAACTCTCTAGTTGGAATGTATTACTACTTCAAATAAGAGTGGGTTATTGGAAGATTAAGTGTATTTATATCATTAAGTAAATGGGGTGGGGGAAAATGATTACTTTGAATATCTGTAAATTAAATGTGCTTTTCTTGATTTGTTACAGTGGTGCCTCGCATAACGGACGCCTCGCACAGCGAACGCTGCGCATAACGAACTTTTTGTCTTGCTCCCTATAACGAACTTCGTTTCACACAACGAAGTCGCCCGGGGGCCCGGGGGGGGGGGGCGGAACTACTCTCGCCGCTTCCTAATGTGAGCCGGGAACAGCAGCACCCTCACCTTACCTCGGATGCCGAGTTTTCCGGCTTTCTTTTTCGGCCAGCCACACGCTTTCAGGGAGCAGCACATGCGCGCATGCTCTGTTGTTCAATCTTCTCCTCTGACGCAACCGGAAACCGGAAGTTGCAGGAGAGGAGAACATTGATCAACTCCAGCAGCTGCGCGTGCACAGCTTTTTGAGATCGTGCCGGGAGCCAGACCCGCTGATGCACAGCAGCAGTGAATATTGTGCAGACAAACTAACCTGCTGGTACAGCCGAAGAGGGAGGAAGGAAAACTGTTGAATTTCTTGGGGGAAAGATGAGGAGTTCTGGCCAGCAGGGGAGGGAAAGCTGGACAGTACGGGGGAGGAGCAGTAGGGAAGGCAAGAGATCACTGCCCTCTCCAGCCAAAATTTTCCTTTTCAGAGGGACCCCGACATGGCAGCCATTCTCACAAACTGCCTGCGGCTGCCCCGAAGTTTTCCCTCTGCTGCAACTTCCCGTTTCTGATAGGGCAGATCGCCGCAAAGGGAAAGCTTCGGGGCAGCTACCGGCAGTTTATGAGAACAGCTGCCATGTCGGGGTCCCTCTGAAAAGGAAAATTTAGGTGTTTAATAAAGAAGTTTGGATCGCAGGGCCCCTTAGATCTATGCTCCCCCCTCTTACGCCAGCCCTGGGACCCTTCTGACAGTTTCGGGCCCTAGGCAAGTGCAGAGCTGCACTCAAGTGGCTAAAGAGCCACATGTGGCTCGCGAGCCGCGGTTTGCCGACCACTGACCTAGGACAACTGGAGGGTCAGGTGATTTGCCTAGAGTCACATGGAGCTGCAGTGGGAACTGACCCAGTTCCCGAAGTTCTTAGCCTCCTGCAGATCGTGCGGCTGGGTGAGGGAGAAGGCTGGCAGGCTCTGCATGTGAGGTGAGGTGGAGGGAGGGAAATGTAGGGCTGCAGAACGAATTATTTTGTTTTACAGGTATTCTTATGGGACAACAGGGCTGCAGAACGAATTATTTTGTTTTACATGTATTCTTATGGGAAAACGCGTTTCACACAACGAACGTTTCACATAACAAACTTGCTCCTGGAACGGATTAAGTTCGTTGTGTGAGGCACCACTGTACATTCAGATATATGTGTATTGCACTGTTAATACTTGAAAATCAATAAAGATTAAAAAAACAAAAACAAACCCAAAACCATCCTGATATGCTAATCTAGTTTTTCCATTTCCAGTTTTCTGACAAATATCCTTGAGATATCGTTCTTTGTCTTGCCGAACTTGACATTGAAACACTCGGTTCATTTGTGATACTTTTTTCTCTATCACCGGAAAGCTTTGCTTGTCTTCGTTGTTCTGCTACTTTTCTGGCTTCTTCTGAGATCCAAGGCGATTTCTTGGCTCTCTTTTACTTCTGGAGTGTTTTGTTTTTTTTAGCTTCATCACTAATTACGGTTTTGATGTCATTCCATAACTCTTGGTTTCTACTTCTTCAATTAACTTCCTTACGAGATAATGATAGCATTAAGCACAGAGAAGAAAATTCAACCAGGCCTCTCTGTCTGAAACCTTTCACTAAGGTTTTACAATAACTGAAGAAAATGAGTCATATAGAGCAGCCGTTATTCTTTATTGCTCTGATCTTCCAACAGAGTAACTTATAAAGACAATTTTTAGACCACGGCTACCCTGTACTTAGACAAGTGGTGTAAAATCAAGGATGCGATAACCTACTTTCCTACTTATTCAGGGATCTTTTCCATCAAGAGCTATTTAAAACTGGCTGATTAAACTTATCTAGAGGAAAGTGGTGGGAGTGGAGGAATATTAATACTTAGCGGAGAAGATGGGATGATTTTGTGGAGGGTAATTACATAGTGACATAGTAAATGACGGCAGATAAAGACCCGAGTGATCCATCCAGTCTGCCCAATCATACATGCTCCATAAATTAATTATTTATTTTAAATGGTCCTTTTCTTAGATATTTCTGGGCCAGAAACCCAGAGCCCCGCCCAGTAGTGTGATTGGGTTCTATCTACTGGAGTCTCCATCAAAGCTCACTTAACCATCCCAGGGCACCTACTGGCACCTATTGGGAGCCTAGGGTGCCCCATTGCTCTGCTGCTACATCCCAGTGGCTTGTTCTATGCATTTTTCTTTTGAATGTGTGTTTTTTAATTTTTAAATGGTTCAAAAAGATAGACGCACTGAGGACAAATGCATAAAAACGTAAGAAGATAACTGCCATACAGGGAGAGGCCAAAGGTCCATCAAGTTCAGTCCCCTGTTTCCAACAGTAGCCAACCGAGGTCCCAAGTACCTGGCAGAAACCTAAAGCATAGCAACATTCTAGAGCTGGTATTGTGACATCATAATGCCTCATTCCACCAGTGCCTAAGAGCCAAACTCATCAGTGATGTCACAATGGCTTCATTATCCTATACCTGGCTCACATATGAATTTCCACACTGGGACAAACTGAAGGTCCATCAAGCCCAGGATCCTGTTTCCAACAATGGCCAACTCAGGTATCAAGTATCTAGTTAGATCCCACGTAATAAAATAGATTTTATGTTGCTTATCCTCGGAATAAGCAGTGGATTTCCCCAAGCCTAAGGACTTCCATTTTAGGAATTTATCCAAACCTCTTTTAAACCCCGCCAAGCTAACTGATTTCACCACTTTCTCTGGCAACAAATTCCAGAGTTTAATTACACATTGTGTGATGAAATATTTACTTAAGTTTGTTTTTAATCTACTACTTAGTAGATTCAGCGCATGCCCCCTAGTCCTAGCTCTCTTTTTACTAAGCTGCGCTAGTGGTTTTAACGTGTGCTTAGCGCGCGCTGCATTGCCGCTAGAGGTCTGCACGGGAACGGGGATCACGGGAGTCCCGCGGTTCCCGTGGGGTTCCCACGGGGATCCCCCTCTGGCCCACGGGGCTCCCACGAGGACCCCCTTCTAGCCAACGGGACTCCCACGGGGATGGAAGGTTTGGAAGTAGGGTTCGTCCATATAATATAATTGACACGTCAGCTTAAGTAAAAGAGGGGGTTTATAAGTTAATTACCTGAACAGAAAACAAAAAAAGGGTTCCACCAGAGATTCCACAAGGAAAACAGCAGCGCAAACACAAAAGAAACTGTGGAATTGATGATCCTGTCAGAAGTAATTGCTGCTTTTTATGGGGATGGGTGGGGACGGAGAGAATCCTGGCGGGGATAGGCGGGGATGGGTGGGATTTCTGGCCCCGTGCAACTCTCTAATTGCCACGCACGCCAGACGCTAATGCCACCATTGAACTGGCGTTAGTTTTTACATGTATTGTGGGTGTGTGTGTGTGGGGGGGGGGGGGGTAGCACGTGCTAACCTGCAGCGCACGCTAAAGACGCTAGCGTACCTTAGTAAAAGGAGACCCTAGTATTTTTGGAAAGAGTAAACAAGCATCTCACATCTATTCTTTCAGTATTTTATAGACCTCTGTCATATCACCCCTGAGCCATTTCTTCTCCAAGCTGAAGAGCCCTAGCCAGTGTAGCCTTCCTTCATAAGGAAGTCGTCCCATCCCTTTTATCATTTTATTGCCCTTCTCTGTACCTTTTCTAATTCCTCTATATCGTTTTTGAGATATGGCGACCAGAATTGCACACAGTATTCAAGGTGTGGCCATAGAGCAGGGGTGTCCAACCTTTTGGCTTCCCCGGGCCGCATTGGCCGAAAAAAATGTTTCAGGGGCCGCGCAAACGCTGCAGCAAGACAGAGGAGGGAGCCGGCAAGATGGTAAACCCCCGGGGGCAGCAGAGGAAAACACTGCATCGCTCTCGACTGGGGCCGCACAAAATACTTCATGGGGGCCGCATGCAGCCCTCGGGCCGCAGGTTGGACACCCCTGCCGTAGAGCAATATAAGGGCATTGTCATCTTTGTTTCTCATTCCTTTTCTGATCATTCCTAAGATTCTGTTTGCTTTCTTAGCCTCCGCTGTACATTGAGCTGAGGGTTTCAACCTATCCTAAACAAAGATACCTAGATCCTTTTTCTGGGCAGTGACTCCTAACATAGAACCCAGCTATAGTTCAGGTTCCTCTTTCCCACATGCATCACTTTGCACTTGCGTAGGGTTACCAAATGTCTGCATTCCTTCTGTTAGACGACACTTCCGGGCGTCCGGACGGCTTTTCAAAACCTGGCACTTTATCCAGGTTTTGGAAAGCTGATGAGGTGCTGGAGTGCAGCCCCGGCCTGAAGAGACGAGGTTTGTGTGGGGCGGGGATGGGGCAGAGTGGGGAGAACCTGGGGGCCGAATGGGGCAGGGCCACACGTCCCCTTTTACCGGATGGAAATTCTGGTAACCCTACACTTGCTCACATTAAACGTCATCTGCCATTTTGATGCCCAGGTTCCCCTGGTCCATTTTCCAAAGCACAAGCCAGACATCTTGCAGTTTTGAAAAAGGCATGATTTGGTACTGGAGTTTTGTGCATCTTCCGCAAATTTTTTAAAAAATTTATGTAGTTATTTATATACAGTATTCCCCGCGAAGTCACGTTTCAGAGTTCGCGCCCCCAGTCATTCGTGGGTTTTTCCTCCACAATTACAATTAGAAAAATATCCTCCATCTGCCTCTTCTGCGACCCCTGCCGTGCGCATCCTCTGGCCCTGCGACATCACTGGTCCACTCTGCCTGACCTGCAATTTGAGCAGCGATCCTGGCCCGGGTCGAAGCCGCAAGCGCCACTGCCCACATCGGCACTCGCAGCAGCTGCCCCTACAGCCCTCTCCCGCCTCCGATCTCCTCTCCTCTTCCTCATCCAATAATTGCAGTTTTTCACAATTTGTGGTCACTCCACAGGGGAGTACTGTACTGCCTATTAATTCTCTAAGCAGTTTACATTCAGGTATTCGGTCATTTGTCCCTATCTGTCCTGGTGGGCTCACAATCTTGCTCAGGGTCACAAGGAGCAGTGTGGATTTGAACCCACAACCCCAGGGTGTTAAGGCTGTAGCTCTAACCACTAGGCCACACCTTCCTTCCTGCCCCCCCTGTCTGTTTCCCCTGCTTTAAATCTGCAAGCTAGTGCCGTAAACAGAAGTCGTTCTTAGCTAGGAAAGGGGGGACACTAGAAGAAGGTTTTCATGAAATATCATAACAAGTGTGCAGATTCTGTGCGTCACTACTCTGGAAGGGAGGGAAGGAGGCAGAGAGGAGTGTGAGGCACCAATTAACACGGCCCTGCACAGTCTGTACCTGCCACTACTCTCCAAACTCGGTTATCCAACGTGTCATGCAGCAAAACTGCATACTTAAGTGAATTTCTGTTATCATTTAGAAGAGCTATTTCTGCACCCTCGGTTATCCAAAGGCAGCAGAAAACAAAGCCTCAGCGCTCTTCCCTGGCTCTAACAGAATACAATTCAATTAACTAAGCCTTGGTTACCTTTAGGAGAAGCTTTATTTTATTTTTTTTTTCCTTATCACAGTGCAGATGCTTCAAAAAGCAGACGCCAGAAACATATGTACAGTTAAATAACTTTTCTGTGTAATGTAAGCGGCAGTCCTTAGGGTGCCACTGTACCTCAGCTTCTCTTGCTGTGCTCATGTATTTTGCATACAAATTCGGCTTACAGCTGCTTCTTTCTCTCATCTCTGAGGATCTCAGGGATGTCAAAAGGTGATACTCTTTCATCTTCTCCTTGCACAGCATCCTGAGTCTGCTCTTTCAGTCACTAGAAGTCTCTGACACTGCCTATAGCTTCTTCACACCACGACAAACTCTTCCTTCAGCATTTGGAACTCTAGTCACGTCAAGAAGCGTTCCTATCTTTTTTTTTTTTAATATTTATTTCTTTATTAATTTTCAATTTAAATCAAGCTAACCACTTGTACAGAAAGCAATAGTCATAATAACAAATAATCATAAGGTAATTTAACATCCAATAAAGAAACATTATTTAACTATTTATGCTCAAGTCCTCCTACTGGATCCAAGTTTTAAATTTAGCAAAAAAAGCACTGAAAAATGAGGGTTCAAGATATTCCTCCATCCAGACGAGACGTTGCTACAAAAGTCGTCAATTGAGATGGTTCAAAGAATACATATTTAACAGAATGGTAACACACTGTACATTTACATGGGTGTCTCAAGGATGTTACCATGTAAGAAGCGTTCCTATCTTATGCAACTTATGTTTTGCCCGCTGAGCATCAGGCAGTCTACTTTAGTGTGGATTTTTTTTAAAAAATAGTTTGGAGGGAGGTCAGGGCCAGGACCAGCTTGAGCTGGGAGGCTGATGGCACAATAATCTATTCATCCGTCCAGTAAGTTAGTTTAGGCCTGACTTTAAGTTTTGAACTGAAGAGTTTACTGCAACTTGAATTCTTCAGCCTAAAACATGGGATGATGCTTAATAGCAACGATAATGCAGGCAGAAGTTTAAAAAAACTCCATAATTTCCAACACTTACAGTCTCTATGGCTGAATATTGACCCCTAAGATTTAAGGTGAGATTCATCCAAGGTGGTATATAACATTATAAGAGTTATTTGCTAAAGTGCTGTAAGATTTTGCACTTGCTGTGGGTTAGGTACAATAATTGTTAAGGCTTTATGGTAACCTTTTGGTTAGGGTTACCGTATGGCTCCAGAAAAAGGAGGACGGATTAACACATCCGGGTTTTACTTCCACTGACAGCAACGGAAGTAAAACCCGGATGTCTCGATACGTCCTCCTTTTTCTCGAGCCATATGGTAACCCTACTTTTGGTGTTTGTCCAGTATTCTCTTGTACTTACTGTACAGACAAGTTTCCTATGTGGGTTAATAGAAACAGAAAAAATGAAGGCATATAGAAACCATATGGCGTATCTAATCTACCTATCCATGCCATCTACTATCCCTTCCTCTCCCTTAGAGATCCAATGTGCTATCCCAAGCTTTATTGAATTCAGATACATTTTGTGTGTTCTCCACCTCGACTGGGAGGCCATTCCATGCATTTACCACCCTTTCCGTGAAAAAGTATTTTGTGAGGTTACTTCTAGCCCCTCTCATTCCAGGCTTCTTTTCAATTGAAAGTCTAATTAGCATTAAGGTTACCAGATTTCCTGAAGGAAAATCTGGACCCATGGCCACGCCCCCTCAGGCCGCCCAGTTCTGCCAGCGTCCCGCCCCATCTTGAGTTCTTTTAAAATTCTGAGATGAATTCCACCAGGTCCTGGTGATTTGCTATACTTTAATTTGTCAAATTGTCCTATTACATCTTCCCTTTTCAGTTATTTGCTTCACTACTTCTGAATCAAAGATCCTTTCCAGCAAAGACAGAAGCAAAGAAAAGGTAGGTTTCTAAGTGGAATTTGAATGTCAGAGAGGGGGCATAATGCACTAAAAGGCTAATGAGACATGGTTGATCAGGCATTTGATGTCCTGATCTTTTTTTGTATATTTATATTGAACCACAGTTTCTCTAATGAGGAGGTATTGTACTGATCATAGATAGATTGTGAGCCCACTGGGTCAGATAGAGAAAATACTTAGAGTATCTCACAGAAAAAAAAAAATTGTACATAATCCTGAATGTTTCCAAGATAGGACAGTATATCAAATGCCAATAAACATAAACATCGTTAAAAAAATTTTTTTTTTTTTTTAAAATCAGGGTATGAAACTGATAGAAACTAACCTATCCAACTTTCATAACTAACAATATTTAAAAAGTCATCACCCCACCTTTTACTAAGCCACGGTAGAGGTTTCTACTGCGGCACAGGGCGGGTGAAGAGCAGGGATATGGTGTCAAGAATAGTAGAAGTTAAAAGAGGGGTCTCGCAAGGGTCAGCCCTATCGGCGATGATGTTTAATATCTATATGGATTCATTGGGGAAGAAATTCAAAGAGATGGGTGTGCAATACAGATGGGTGTGCAATACGAAACCCCCAACGTTTGTACCCCTAGGAATGAGCAGTTTGATATTCGCGTGGCTTTTCTATCTATGGTTGCGGTGTATTATCCACGCCTCTGTGTAGGCATGTGTTCTGTGGCGCAGCTCTTTTCTCTCTTCATTCTGTGGAGTGACAATTCTAATAAAAATTATTTTTAAAAATATATATATTCTTTTCTTTTTCACTCCTCCTCAGGAGTTGCTGCAAGCTTCCCCCCCCCCCCACTCCTGATTTCTCTTGTATTTCAATTAGGAAAATTGTCTTACAAATACATTTAACAGACCCAGACTGAGATAACCCCACTGTGTTCCTGTACAGATTGATTTCTCACTGGGGTGACTTTTGTGGCGTAACTGTTATCAGACGCTATTGAACGATCATTTTCAAATAATACAACCTACATACCATTGCGAGCAAAGTCATTCACTGCAGTACAATTGCGTTTCATAAATGGTCTTTCTTCTCTGAATATCTTTATCACTAATTATGTTTTCTGCAGACATCAATACCCTGAGCTGTTTCTTATATTCTGAAGCCTTATGCATTGTCTTTTGCCTTGCAACCTGTTTTAATTTTCTCTTCAAAATTCCTTAACCTTTTCAGTGTAAAGCAAGTTTTAAATAAGGTGGAAATTTTTTCCTTGAAGTTGGGTTACATCTTTCTTTAGGGTTACCAGATTTTCCTGAAGGAAAATCCGGACCCATGGCCACACCCCAGGCCTGCCCAGTTCCATCTATGTAACGCCCAGTTCTGCCCCCCCCCAGCCCCGCCTTCAGAAGGCTTCCATGCAAGCGCGAATGCAATGCAATGACATTGCACGTGCGGGCACATGATGTCACTGCGTTGCATCCACGTATTCATTCAATACGATTTTGATGGGAAGCTTTTCAAAACCCGAACAAAATGCCGGATTTTAAAAAGCCTTCCAGACCCCCAGACATGTCCTCAACAAAGAGGACATGTCCGGGGAAATCTGATAACCCTATCTTTGTTGATTCAAAGCCATTGGCAATCGGTATATTATGCAATCCATTTTAAAATTCTGGTGATTGCATTTAAAATTTTACACATTGGGCAGTCTAGTATGTTAAGTAAACTACCCCCCACCCTTTTACAAAACTGTGAAAGTGATTTTTAGTGCAGGCCAGCACACTGAATGCTCAGCGCTGCTCCCGATGCTCATAGACCCACCCTTTTATAAAACCGTGATAGCGGATTTTAGCGCAGGCCAGCGCGCGTAACGCGATTGTGAGGTAGAGTGGAAAGGACAATCGTGTACAGACGCAAGAAAGCGCTTGCGTGAGGATACAGCGGTGAGGCGGGCAACATTCCAGAACGTAAGGTAACCACTGGAGGCAGTGCAGCTTGCGCATGTGCACGTCATCTCGTGCTGGAGGTGAGAGCTGAAGGCGGTTGCGGACGCGACCACCGGACGCTTAAGGCACAAGTTTTCCATAAAGAATCATTCTTTATAATACCGAGGGCCTCAAAATAGTTGGTCCAAATTCTTGTCTCTTGCAGCTAATACTTTGATAGTTTTTCCACTTTCTGCGTGTTGCACTGATTTCAGCTGTGTATAGCTGAAATGATCAGAAGCAATTAAGGAAAGATTTATAAACTATAACGAGTTTTACCTCGTGCAAAGTTGTCATTTCTTTAATAAGACATTAACTACTTTTTCTGAGGTGCTCCAAGTATCTACAAATTCAAAATGTGGCCTGCAAAATGTGGTTTGAGTTAGAGAGTTGCGCGGGGACAGAAATCCCACCCGTCCCCACCCGTCCCCGCCAAAGTCCCACCCGTCCCCGTGAGGAATCCCACCCGTCCCCACCCGTCCCCGTGAGGAATCCCTCCGTCCCCGTGAGGAATCCCTCCGTTCCCACCCGTCCCCGCGAGGAATCCCCTCCGTCCCCGCCCGTCCATATAAACTTCAGAAATAGTTATTTCATTTAATTATGCTACTGAATTAAAGGCTCTGGTAGAAACCATTTACAAATAAGCAAAAAGACTTTATTAATTTGAAAATATTAATTGGGAAGAATACATACTTTGCAAATGGGTTTCTACCAGAGCCTCTAATGTTTATAAATTTTTATCAACACAACTAATATACTACTTTATCCTGAAGCAAAATAAAAAAAAAGAAATATAATTCTTTTCCTACCTTTGTTGCCTGGTTTCTGCTTTCCTCATGTTCTCATTCAATTCCTTCCATCCACTGTCTCTCTTCCTTCTGCATCTTCCATTTGCTCTGTTACTGTGCCTCTCCCTTTCTTCCCCCTTCCAAATTGGTCTGGCACCCATCTTCTTCTCTCCGCTCCCCCCATAGTCTGGCATCTGTCTTCTTCCCTGCCAGCGTCTTCTCCCTACTCTCTCTTCCCCATTTCCTTTCAGCGTCCTTCTCCCCCATCTTCCCCATGTCCTGTCAGCGTCCTTCTCCCCCCTCTGTCTTCCACATGTGCTTTCAGTGTCCTTCTCCCCCCTCTGCTTCCCCATGTCCTTTCAGCGTCCTTCTCCCTCTCTGTCTTCCCCATGGCCTTTCAGCGTCCTTCTCCACCCCCCCGTCTTCCCCATGTCCTTTCAGCGTCCTTCTCCACCCCTTTGTCTTCCCCATGTGCTTTCAGCATCCTTCTCCCCCCTCTGTCTTCCACAAGTGCTTTCAGAGTCCTTTCCCCCCCGCCCTTCCCATGGCCTTTCAGCGTCCTTCTCCACCCCTTTATCTTCCCCATGTCCTTTCAGCGTCCTTCTGCGTGTTGCACTGATTTCAGCTGTGTATAGCTGAAATGATCAGAAGCAATTAAGGAAAGATTTATAAACTATAACGAGTTTTACCTCGTGCAAAGTTGTCATTTCTTTAATAAGACATTAACCACTTTTTCTGAGGTGCTCCAAGTATCTACAAATTCAAAATGTGGCCTGCAAAATGTGGTTTGAGTTAGAGAGTTGCGCGGGGACAGAAATCCCACCCGTCCCCACCCGACCCCTTTGTCTTCCCCATGTGCTTTCAGCATCCTTCTCCCCCCTCTGTCTTCCACAAGTGCTTTCAGAGTCCTTCCCCCCCCCCGCCCTTCCCATGGACTTTCAGCTTCCTTCTCCACCCCTTTGTATTCCCCCATGTGCTTTCAGCGTCCTTCTCCCTCCTCTGTCTTCAAGTGCTTTCAGCGTCCTTCTCCCCCCCTCCTTCTCTACCGCCCCGGGTGCAGCACAGCCGGCCAGGTCCCCTTACTTTTGTGGCACTTCCCCGACTGACTGACAACAGCCCCGGTCCGACAAACCTCCCTGCCCTTAACTGCGAATCTAAATTACCTTATTACAGCTGCTGTAAGAAGATAATTTAGATTCGCGGCTACAGGGCAGGGAGGATTGTCGGACCGGGGCTGTTGTCGGTCGGTCGGGGAAGTGCCACAAAAGTAAGGGGACCTGGCCGGCTGTGCTGCAACCGGGGCGGGGTGTGGCGGGGCGGCCCGCCCCGTCCCTTGGTAGCCACTCGAACCGCGAGGCTACTCTCCTCCTTACCTGCACTGCCTGCAGCACAGAGCCAAACGGAAGTCTTCCCGACTCAGTCGCGCGGCTCTTCTCTCTACCTTCTCTGCTTGCAGCACAGAGCCGAACGGAAGTCTTCCCGACGTCAGCGCTGACGTCGGAGGGAGGGAGGGCTTTAAGCTTTAAGCCCTCCCTCCCCTCCGACGTCAGCGCTGACGTCGGGAAGACTTCCGTTCGGCTCTGTGCTGCAAGCAGAGAAGGTAGAGAGAAGAGCCGCGTGACTGAGTACATCCAGCCCCGCAGGAACCCCGCGACCCTCGGAGGCGTCCCCACGGGATCCCCGCGACCCTAGGGGGCGTCCCCACGGGATCCCCGCGACCCTAGGGGCGTCCCCACGGGATCCCCGTGACCCAAAGGGGGAACCCGCGGGATGCCCGCGGGTCCCGCGGGATTCCCGTCGTCCCCGTTCCCGTGCAGCTCTCTAGTTTGAGTTTGAGACCACTGATCTAATTGCCCCCTATGCTTGGAAAAAATTACTCAAGTTTGTCCGTCAAGCCCCTTCCCTTGTTTAAAAGCAGACTGAAAACCCACCTTTTTGATATAGCCTTCAATCCTTAACCATACTCCTCTGATGTCATAATGCCTCATTCCACCAATAAGAACCAAGCTCATCAGTGATGTCACAATGGCTTCACTGTCTTGTACTCCCCTCTGCTCTCCAACCCAGCCAGCAGATTAACCATTCCCCTTAACTGTATCCATGACATCCTGTTTGTCTGTCTTGGCTGTTTAGATTGTAAGCTCTTTCGAGCAGGGACTGTCTTCTTTGTGACTTTGTACAGTGCTGTGTACATCTGGTAGCGCTATAGAAATAATTCATAGTAGTAGTGTGAAGAGTTTCAGTCTCTGGGAAGCAGAGCTGAGACTGTGATGTCATAATGCCTCATTCCACCAATAAGAGCCAACCTCATCAGTGATGTCACAATAGCTTGATTGTCCTGTACTCCCCTCTGCCCTCCAACCCAGCCAGCTGATTAACCGTTCCCCTTAACTGTATCCAAGACATGCTGTTTGTCTGTCTTGGCTGTTTAGATTGTAAGCTCTTTCGTGCAGGGACTGTTTTCTTCTTCTTTGTGACTCTGTGCGTCTGGTAGTGCTATAGAAATAATTAATAGTAGTAAACTCATTTTGTTTTTTTAAAGAAAATTCAGTAAGAATCTTTAGATTAAGTCCCTGTTTTCTAGAAAGAGCTAGAATTTAGCCAAGGTGGCAGATTCTATAAATGTCTGAAATGCACCAGAGTTGGTGCCAGAAACCCAGGACTGACAAACTTTATCTGCTGATCTGGAAGGTCAGTCCACTCGACCAATCAAACAAGCAGTTCATTGACTAATCAGGAATTAGGGCTGATTTTTTTCTCCAGAGGAATCAACCGTGTCATCTTTTGCATCAGATATAAAATTCCTAAATAGAAGTACAGAAAAACGGGTGGCATGCCTCTCAGAGCGCACCTATTACAATCAAGTTAGGTAAACAAGTCCACCATGTGTAATAGAGGCTTTGTTCTTCTGAATTTAATGTCTGAGTTTATTGCCCTTGTGAGGGTAACAGGAGTTTCCATGGTTTGCAAGTAGATTAAACTGTTCCCTTTATAGCTTTTAGTAGCTTTATTTCCCTGTGAAATGTAATTGAAATGGCAGAAACTGGAAGGAGCACGGAGATGCTTATTGCAATACAGCAGGGCATGGAAGTGTGCAGGAAAAGCTAATTTGGAATCAGAGAAAAGCGCACGCAAGCTTAATTGGGTATTATTGGCCCTCTGCTGGCTTTTCATATGAACTCAAAACACCTGTCCTGAAAATCCAGCATAAATATTTCAGTAGAAACGGGACCATCAGAAAAAAAATCGAATAGCCAGGGCTGCAATTTGTGGCTTAATATATGCGGTTTACTTTTTCTCTCAGTCCCACAAAAAGCCCCATATCCAAATTAATTAACATCTCCTAGGAGGTAATAGTCAGCTGGTTGCCGCTAGCTGAACTGTGTAGATACCAGCTCTGAATATCTGGGCAGTCTGCAGCTACTGGGAGTTACCTGGATATCACCAATATCCCTATGTAACATTATTTTATTTTTGTTTCTGGGTAATAATACTCCACTTGGAGTATTGTGTTCAGTTTTGGAGACCGTATCTGGCGAAAGACGTAAGAAGACTTGAGGCGGTCCAGAGGAGGGCGACGAAAATGATAGGAGGCTTGCACCAGAAGACGTATGAGGAGAGACTGGAAGCCCTGAATATGTATACCCTAGAGGAAAGGAGAGACAGGGGAGATATGATTCAGACGTTCAAATACTTAAAGGGTATTAACGTAGAACAAAATCTTTTCCAGAGAAAGGAAAATGGTAAAACCAGAGGACATAATTTGAGGTTGAGGGGTGGTAGATTCAGGGGCAATGTTAGGAAATTCTACTTTACGGAGAAGGTGGTGGATGCCTGGAATGCGCTCCCGAGAGAGGTGGTGGAGAGTAAAACTGTGACTGAGTTCAAAGAAGCGTGGGATGAACACAGAAGATTTAGAATCAGAAAATAATATTAAAGATTGAACTAGGCCAGTTACTGGGCAGACTTGTACGGTCTGTGTATGGCCGTTTGGAGGAGGATGGGCAGGGGAGGGCTTCAATGGCTGGGAGGGTGTAGATGGGCTGGAGTAAGTCTTAACAGAGATTTCGGCAGTTGGAACCCAAGCACAGTACCGGGTAAAGCTTTGGATTCTCACCCAGAAATAGCTAAGAAGAAAAAAAAAATAAAATAAAATAAAATTTTAAATTGAATCAGGTTGGGCAGACTGGATGGACCATTCGGGTCTTTATCTGCCGTCATCTACTATGTTACTATGTTACTATGTTACTTTCTTAATTGCCTGTGTCGCAAAAATATAGAAAATGGCTGTCATTCCCCTCAGACTTTGCTTTTGTGACCAGGACATGGATAATTTGAAATTTACCTTTTATGCAGAACATTCCAGATTGATTCCAGCCTGAGTAAACTTAGGGGACCTTTTGATGTCTAGGCTCAAGCAGTGGAACTTGGTGGATGAACGCATGCAAGTTACAGAGCAGATGAAGTGTCCCCAAGCTTTTTCCATCTTCTTCACCCATCCAGATGGGCTCTGCTTCTCCACAATGTGACCAATCTGAAGCAACTGTAACCCAAAAGAGTGGTGTCTCTTTATTGACAGCTCAACCAGGAGGATCAAAAAGCCATGCTGCTCCATAACGGGAGCAAGTACCCGTCTCTTCTACTGGCTCACTCAGTGCACCTCAAAGAGGATTACAAAGAAATGCAAAGTAATGCATTTAGGTAATAAGAATAAGGAACACGAGTATAGAATGTCAGGCGCAACTCTGGGTAAGAGCGAACAAGAAAAGGACCTGGGTGTACTGATAGATAGGACCCTGAAACCATCAGCACAATGCGCGGCAGCAGCAAAGAAAGCAAATAGAATGTTAGGCATGATAAAGAAAGGAATCACGAGTAGATCGGAGAAAGTCATAATGCCGCTTTATAGAGCAATGGTCAGACCACACTTGGAATACTGTGTCCAACATTGGTCTCCCAACCTAAAGAAGGATATAAAACTGCTGGAGAGGGTGCAGAGACGAGCAACGAAACTAATAAGAGGTATGGAGAACTTGGAATATGAGGAACGACTCAAGAAACTGGGACTGTTCTCCCTTGAGAAGAGGAGGCTGCGAGGGGACATGATCGAGACGTTCAAAATCCTGAAAGGCATCGATAAAATAGAGCAGGAAAATAAATTATTTACATTGTCCAACGCGACACGGACAAGAGGACATGGTTTAAAGCTAAGGGGGGACAAGTCCAGGACAAATGTCAGGAAGTTCTGCTTCACACAGCGAGTGGTGGACGCCTGGAATGCTCTTCCAAAGGAGGTTATTAAGGAATCCACTGTGCTAGGATTCAAAGGCAAATTAGATGCACATCTCCTTATGAGAGGCATAGAGGGTTATGGGTGACTAAAACTACATCAGGTGTATACCTGACAGGGCCTCCGTGTGTGCGGATCGCCGGACTCGATGGACCATGGGTCTGATCCGGAGATGGCAGTTCTTATGTTCTTATGTTCTTATGTAACAGCATCAAGACCTTCCTAGGCACCTTGAAGCATGATGAATATGGCTGGGAGGTCATCGGAGATTCCAAAATGGTGACATTCCTAATGGTCTCCAAGGCAGTTATATCTAGTTTTCCCTGCCTTTGGGACAGCAGGAATACAAAGGTGCAGTACCAAAGGTGGCATTGGCCACAGCAGGCCGAATTCTGTGTGTGGAGAAACAATGTCAAATAGGAACCACTGGTGGACCCCCCGGAAGGTGCCGGTGCCACCACTGCACATCAAATTGGGCCTAATGAAACAATTTGTCAGTGCTCTAGATAAGGAGTCAGCAGCCTTTAAGTACCTTCACGACACCTTCCCTAATCAGACTGAGGCAAAGGTCAAAGTTGGTGTCTTTCGTCAGACCACAGATAAGGAAGATCCTGGAGTGCAAAGAATTTCCCAAGAAGCTATCTAGGAAGTAGAAGGCAGCTTGGAACAGGTTTGTCACAGTAGTTTGGGGCTTACAGGGCAATAAACAAGGCTGAAAACTACATGGAGTTGGTTGAGAATCTGGTGAAGAACTGCAGTAAAATGGACTGTAGGATGTCTCTCAAAGTCCATGTCTTTGATGATCATCTTAAGACATTCAAGGAGAACATGGGAACATGCTCAGAGGAGCAAGGATTGCGTTTGCACCAGGCTATACTGGACTTCGAACACCACTACCAAGGACAATATAATGAGAACATGATGGGAGACTACATCTGGGGGTTGATTTATGAAGTTTCAAGTGTATTTAAAATTTCTTATACCGCCTAATCAAACCTTCTAGACGTTAAAACCGTCTATTAACTTACAATATACAGGTAATCGCAAATCTCAAAAAACTACCAATTTCAAATTCTTCTGCGGTCATCTTTGCATAACTTCAATATAAGTACATGTTAATTATGATTCATATGTTGCTTTTTATGACTTTATAAGAATGAAAAGTTGAAAATTCAGTGTTTGCACGTTTTGAATAGGTAAAATTGCAAAATTGGACTATCCTGGTCACAAAAGCATTTTAAGGAAATAACAGACATTTTCTATACTTTTTAGGCATGAGCAATTAGGAAATTACACTTACTGCCCAGGAACAAAAATTGTGTGACGCCGTGTCAGTGGTCCCAAACCCTGTCCTGGAGGACCACTACTAGCCAGTCGGGTTTTCAGGATAGCCCTAATGAATATGCATGAAAGAGATTTGCATGTAATGAAGACGATAGGAATGCAGATCTGACCCCATGCATATTCATTAGAGCTATCCCGAAAACCCAACTGGCTAGTGGTCCTCCAGGACAGGGTTTGGGACCACTGACATGGCGTATTCAGTGGCAGTAGCTGGACAGCTACCCGGTTAACCGGGGACAGCCATTTTGCTGGTCTAAGTTAACCAGGTAGTTATCTGGGTACCACTGCTGAATATTGGGCAGTACCCGGGTAACTCCCAGCTCCATCCTAACTCCATCCCTGGACTGCCCTGGCATGAACTAGATAGTGCGTTGGTAGAACCCGTAGGTTTCTGGCAGCACCATCTGGTGACTTTGTTCAGTTTTGCAGGCTTCATCTTGCAAAGGAAATAAGAACATAAGAATAGCCTTACGGGGTCAGACCAATGGTCTATCTAGCCCATTATCCCTTCTTCACGGTGACTGATCCAGGTCAAAAGTACCTGGCAAAAACCCCAAATAGTAGCAACATTCCAGAATCTCAGAGTAAGCAACATTCCATGCTTCCGATCCAGGGCAAGGAGTGACTTCCCCCATGTCTGTCTCAATACCAGACGAACTTATGGCGCCGTTTAGAGATTTTGGGCCTAAGGGTCAGGGGCCCCTAAGCACCTATCAAAAATGATTAAACTAGATGGAAGTTAGGGGAGAGTGGGCCCCCTACTGCTGTAGACCCTTGGATGCTGTCTATTATCCCAATGGTCAGTCCGCCCCTGCCCCCATACGTCTTCTGAAGACCACTGACCATTTTAGTAGCCTCCCTCTGGACCGACTCCATCCTGATTATATCTTTTTCAAGGTGTGGCCTCCAGAATTGTTCACAATTTTCTAAATGGGGGTCTCACTAGAGACTTACACAGAGGCACTATCGCCTCCTTTTTCCTGCTGGCTTTTCCTCTCCCTATGCACCCATGGCCTTTTCTACCTGATTGGATAAATCTAGGTCAGCAAAAAGGCTGTTCCAAATTTGCCGGGATACTTATCCACCTAGCGGAATGAATAACACCCCTATCCATTCAGTTAGGCTTACCAGACGTCCGGATTTTTGAAGACATGTCTGGGGGGTCTGGACGGCTTTTCAAAACCCGGCACTTTGTCTGGGTTTTGAAAAGCTTCCTGACAAAATCGCGTCGCGGAAGGGGCATCTGTGCGTGTGCGGCCGCTACGCGCATATGCGCGACTTCACTGGGTCGCATGCACCGATGCCGTCTGGGGGCGGGGCTGGAAGGCAAAACAGAGGGTGACAGAGGCAGGTCCCAGGGGGTGTGGCCACTGGTCCGGATTTTCCCGAAGGAAAATCTGGTAACCCTACATGCAGTGGCAGCGCTTTATACGCGTGCTCAGCATCACTTGTTATCCAAACGGCGGCTATCTCCTGCTGAATATCCATAGTTAGGCACCAATATTAGGGTTACCAGATTTGTTTGGGCGCGTGGCTCTGCCCTGTTCTGCCTCCAGCCCCACCCCCACATAAACCTCGTCTCTTCTTCCCCAAATTCGGGCTGCGTCTGCAGGGCCTCCCAGCATGCACGGATGCGACACGATGACATCACACGCAGGCGCGTATGCCCGTGATGCCGCCGCGCTGCATCTGCGCATGCTCGGTGGCTCTCCAGACGCGGCCCCCGAGCTCGGGGGCCCTTCCTAAACTCAGAAAATCTACACAAACGGTTTAAATATTGCAGCTGGCATTTTAAACCGAATGCTACGCACGGTGTTTAAATATTGACTTGACACTGTGCACTTGGTTACCTTATGCTATGGGGTTTGATTGTGTGACTTGCGCTGCGTTGATGCAAGCTACACTGTTTGCCTCCCTTCTGTTCTTGAAGCTTTTGGCACCAAAAGACTTGACACATGGGTTCTATTAATACAAATGTCCTTTCCTTCGAAGCAGCATCCAGTCAAACGATTCAAATTCCCCTTCCCCTCCCTCCTGACTTATAGCAGTAAGGTGAAACAAAAGACAACCACGTGGTAGCTAGGAAGGGAGCCAAGAGGTGTCCAGGACTAATACATTACATAAACATAATATAACATAAAAATGTATTTATATACCGCAGTACAGTACATAAGGAGGTCTTAGCGGTTTACAAAAGAAAATTGAAAAAGTGACAATATTTAACATTAATATTTAACATATTACTGGAAATTGGAAGGGCTATACTAAACTTAATTATACCTTTTGGTGGAATTCAGTTGGTCATATTTATAAAGTGGAGAGAGTGCCAAGGAAATTATAATAGTTTCAAAAAGATTTGGGGGCCATTGATTGCATATTCTGATGATTAGACACCTTGGACACTTTTTTATTACATAGGACTATATTTAATGTGGGGATGGGTGAGGTATGTTATGTGATGTAATGGGTTTATTCCTGATGAATGGGATGGGTGGGGGAGGGGTCTTTTTTATATGCATTTGACAATCATTGTTAGAATGTCAAGTGGTTTGTACGAATTATTTGATTGAATTTTGTACACTTGTTGCAAGAGTTAAAACTGAATCAAGAATTTAGAAACATAGAAACATAGAAATTGACGGCAGATAAGGGCCACGGCCCATCCAGTCTGCCCACCCTAATGACCCTCCCCTACCTTTACCTTGTGAATAGATCCCACGTGTCGATCCCATTTGGCCTTAAAATCAGGCACGCAGCTGGCCTCAATCACCTGAAGTGACAATAAAAACAAATGACCAAGAAATTACAAAAAATATCTTAAATAAGTAGGTTTCCAATCATTTCCTGAACTGCTGGTAAGAGACAGAGTTAACTAACAGAGGAACAAACTCTTTATCACAGGAAGCTGCCTGAAAAGACAGGAGTCATTGAAAATAGCTCTCGTATAAACGACCCCTTTACCGATGGAAAAGCAAACAAATCACAATTACGTCCTGGGCGTTGTGAATTAATGAATACAAAATGGTCCGCAAGATTAGGGTTACCAGATTTATACTTTAGTAAAATCCGGACCCCTAGACTCGTCGCCAGGTCAACCCATCCCCCGCCCTGTTACGCCCCCATCTCTGCTCCCAATCCCACCCTAGCCACGCCTCAGCCCCACCCCCTCTGCCTGCTCTCATCGAGCAGGAGGGCGTCCGTGCATGCGACGCATGACGTTATCGGGGGGCATCGGTGCATGTGTGGATGCTCTCCTGCCTGATGTGATTTCGAGGAACCTTTTCAAAATCCGGACAAAGCGATGGGTTTTGAAGAGCTGTCTGGACCCCCGGACATGTCCGGGGAAATCCGGACCTCTGGTAACCCTAACAGACAGATATGTTGGTAAGGTTAGGATTTAGCATTTAAATACAGCGTCACATAAGTGGGCTTTCAGTCTGGATTTGAATACCGCCAGAGATGGAGCCTGACATAGCTGTGGCAACTTAACCAGTTATGCCGATATCAGGGCCACATTTAGATGAAAAGAGGCCCTAGGTTATTCCACTTATGAGGCCCTTTCACCTCCCATTTTTAAGTTTGTAAATTACATGAGAGATAATAAAATACATCATTACTGTGATATATATCAATATGTTAAATGAAACATGTTGTTATTGGTACTAACCTTTATTAAAAAATGTGACACGGATAATAAATAAAAAAAGTCGAGAACACTTATTTGGACATTTATTCTCAGCACAATATATAGTACTTGTAACAATAACTAATCAAACATCCCACACAACATTGCCCCTTCCTATGTCCATAGTGCCCCCAGTGCGTCCTTCCTTACCTCACCCCCCTCCGATGCCCGCCTGCCTCTCATCCCCCTTCCATTGAACACCCCCCATGCCATCCTGCCTGCTTGCCTTCCATTAAACCCCCCACCCCCCTCCGATGCCAGTCTGGGCCGCCCTGTCCTGACGGATCCACGATTTGCCTCTCTCCCTGCGGGGCTGGGCTTTGCCCAGCTGTTTCCGGACTGACGTCTTTCCCTCCCCGATCCTCCTCCCAGGGCGAGAAAAAGAAAGGGAGATAGATAGATTAAAAATTGACAAATCTCCTGGCCCAGATGGGATCCACCCGAGAATACTGAAAGAGCTCAGAGACGAAATAGCGGAGTTACTCAGGCATATTTGCAACCTATCCTTGAGAACAGGGATAATCCCGGAAGACTGGAGGATAGCAAATGTTACACCAATCTTCAAAAAAGGATCGAGAGGCGACCCGGGGAACTATAGACCGGTGAGCTTGACCTCAGTTCCGGGGAAGATGGTCGAATCATTGATCAGGGAAGGTATCAATGAGCACATAGAAAAAAACAACCTGATGAGAACAAGCCAGCATGATTTATGTAAAGGACGATCGTGCCAAACAAATCTACTGCATTTCTTTGAGGGGATAAGCAAACATTTGGACCAAGGTAACCCCATTGACATAGTATATCTGGATTTCCAAAAAGCCTTTGACAAGGCCATGAGCGCCTGCTGAAGAAACTGTGGAACCACGGGGTGAAAGGGGACATCCACAGATGGATCCAAAATTGGCTGGCGGATAGGAAGCAGAGGGTAGTAGTAAAAGGACACTACTCTGACTGGAAAGGGGTCATGAGTGGTGTCCCACAGGGGTCTGTGCTGGGACCGCTGCTGTTCAATATATTCATTAACGATCTGGAAACGGGCACGAAGTGTGAAGTTATCAAGTTCGCGGACGATACAAAACTCTCCAACAGAGTAGAAACTGTTGAGGAATGCAAAGAATTACAGAGCGACCTGAACAAACTGTGTGAATGGGCAAAAAGATGGCAGATGAGCTTCAATGTGGAGAAATGTAAGGTCTTGCACATGGGGAAAGGGAACCCCATGTACAGCTATACGATGGGAGGAAGGGTGCTGGGGAAAGGCACCCTAGAAAAAGACCTGGGAGTATTGGTGGATACAACAATGAAGCCAGCGACGCAATGTGCAGCGGCCTCAAAGAAAGCAAACAGAATGCTGGGCATTATCAAAAAAGGTATCACTACAAGAACGAAGGAAGTTATCCTGCCATTGTATCGAGCAATGGTGCGACCACATCTGGAATACTGTGTCCAATACTGGTCACCGTACCTTAAGAAAGACATGGCGATGCTTGAGAGGGTCCAGAGGAGAGCAACCAGGATGATAAGGGGAATGGAGAACCTTTCATATTCCGAAAGGTTAGACAAACTGGGGCTCTTTACCCTGGAAAAGCGGAGACTGAGAGGAGACATGATACAGACGTAGAAAATCATGAAAGGCATAGAGAAGGTGGAGAGGGACAGATTCTTCAGACTAGCGGGGACAACAAAAACAAGAGGTCATTCAGAAAAACTGAGAGGGGACAGATTCAAAACGAATGCAAGAAAGTTTTTCTTCACTCAGAGGGTGGTGGACACCTGGAACACGCTTCCAAATGAAGTAATAGGACAGAGTACAATACTGGGTTTCAAAATGGGACTGGATGACTTCCTGGAAGCGAAGGGGATTACAGGGTATAGATAGAAGGTCACCCTACAGGACATAAGCGAAAAGCGTATGACAGTTTTAGGGTATGAGCACTATCAGGTCCTGGACCTGAGGAGCCGACGCGTGAGCGGACTGCCGGGCACGATGGACCTCCGGTCTGACCCGACAGGGGCATTTCTTATGTTCTTATGTTCTTAGAAGCCGAGTCGGCGCCCCGTTGCGGCTGGAGCTAGTTCCGATCCTGAAGCGTAGAATTTCTCCTTATTTTCGGTTCAGTGTTTTAGTGTTCACTGGTTTTAGAATAGTGTAATTTTAATTTTGCTAACAATTTGAATGTAGGCCCCTCTTGATCTTGAGGCCCTAGGCTGAAGCCTAGTTAGCCTATAGGAAAACCCGGCCCTGGCCGATATGCAGCAGTAATTGGTTAAGTGCTTAGCAGCTAAAGATAGGCCTACCATTTATCCAGACTACTTTAGCCGTTAAACGTAGCTGGTTAGTCGCTGAATATTCGTGCCTAGCTGGCTGTCGGCATAGCCACAGGTGGGCCCCGGCCCACTCAGTGGCAGCACATCTATGAGGTAGCTGGTGGGGACCCCCAAGCTCCACCAGCTAAAAACTCCCCGAACCTCTTCTCTGTGTACCTTTAAAGGGCTGATCTTCGCCGGCAGCATGACTGGCACACTTCCTTCTGACTCAGTTTTCTGTTTCTGCAGGGGCAGAGTACGTCAGAAGGAAAGCTGTGGGACTGGCGAAGGCAGTGTGTATCAGTCGTGCTGCTCGCTGACGGCACAGATCGTATGGTCGATAGGTAAGTAGGCAGCGGGAGGAGGGGGATGTACTGGATTGCCTTGCCTTGCCTTGAGTGGGAGAGTTAGAGATGGGATCTTCTGCCCACCCAAATGGGGTCCAGGCCCGCCCACAATTGGGCGTTTAGCTATGCCTCTGCCAGCTGTGTTGTGCGATGTAGCCGGTTAGCAGCTAGCGGCTTTGAATATTTAGCAAGAGATAGCCAGCTATCGCCTGCTGAATATCCATAGTTAGGCACCAATATTAGGGTTACCAGATTTGTTTGGGCAAAAAAGCGGGCGCGTGGCTCTGCCCTGTTCTGCCCCCAACCCCACCCCCACATAAACCTCGTCTCTTCTTCTCCAAATTCGGGCCGCGTCTGCAGGGCCTCCCAGCATGCACGGATGCGACACGATGACATCACACGCAGGCGGGCCTCGGGGGCCTTCCTAAACCCAGAAAAACTGCCAGGTTTTGGAAATCTGTCCAAGCAGTCCTAAAGAAAGAGGACATGGCCAGGTTTTCCTGTATATCTGGTAACCCTAACCAAAATGCTATTTAACCAGCCAGGAGCCATTGCTGTGTGGTCAAACAGTTTTGAATATTGGGGGACTGTAACAGTTTTTCTTGTGCCTTCTCATGATGTTTTATGCCTTGGCAAAAAGGACACTTGTGCTTCCTGGACCCGACTGTGGATTTGATTATTGTTTCTGTTAGATTGTCGGTGTCCATCTGCCTCTGTGCCTACGGGGCTCTAACGCTCCCCTGCAAACACCTCTTCCATACTAATGCTTACATTCTGTAGTGTAGGCTTTGAGAAGGTCATTTTCAAAGCTATTTCTGTGGGGGGAAAGAGCGCTCTACCTGCAGACATGGGCTTGTGTTCAACACGGGCTTCCTCAGACATCCTTTGCGCTACTGGCGGGTTGTCGTCTCTGCTGTTGTGTTTAGTGTTGGACCGTCACTCTGTTCAGGCTTCTCTCCTTTATGACTTTTTGACGTTTGAAAGGCATGTAAGCTTTGCACTGAGTGGAAAATGCTATGTGCTTGCTATGTAGAGATTCCCCTGGGGCAGATACTTGTACTTATCCAGTGACGGTGAGCAGTTTTTCCAGCTGCCGCTGGCTTCATTCCCGAATAGGGTTACCCGCTTTTCCCAAAGGAAAATCCAGACCCACGCCTAGTTCCACCCATTCCACCTGCGCCACGACCTGTTCTGCCCCCAAGCCCCGCCCCCAGACAGCATCTGCGCATGCGCGGATGTCCCCTCCCGACGTGATTTTTTTACAGGAAGCTTTTCAAAACCCAGACAAAGGAGGACATGTCCAGGGAAATCTGGCCGGGTCCAGGCGCTGGCATTGAACATTCAGGTGTTCAACCCCCTAAGTGACGCCGCATAAAGATAAGACTATGGGCTCCTAGGTGCGCTAGCGTTTTTAGCCCACTCACAGGATTAGCGCACGCTATAGTGCGCGCTAGCCGAAAAACTACTGCCCCCTCAAGAGGAGGCGGTAGCGGCTAGCGCCTTCGTAAAAGGAGCCCTGTGTTTTATGCAGTCTGATTTGGCTGATGAATATTAGCCCTTACAGTGCCTGATTCTATAAATGCCGCCTAGAAGTCGCAAGATTGTGGCGGTATAGAAGAATAAAGTTATTATTATTATTAAATGGATAGGCACCTAGCAAAATAGCACCTACCTAGGATTTCCAGATTTGTCCATGGAGCAACCCAGACACATGGCCCCACCCCATTCCGCCCCGGCCCCGCCCCGTTCTGCCTCCAGCCCCGCCCACACAAAGGCACACCTTTATTTTCCGACCTCAGAGCCACGTCTGGAGGGCCTCTGAGCATGCGCGGATGCACGTGACATCCTCTGCGCATGCTCAAGAGGCCCTCCAGACGTGGCCGGGAGGTCGGGGCTTTCCAAAACCGGGAAAAACGAATGGGTTTTGGAAAGTCCGTCCGGGCAGCCAGACAGCCCTCTAAAAAGACGTCGGGTAATCCGGTGCTGTTTGTAGAATTGTGTCTAGTGACACTTAAGTCAAGTTAGATGTCGGTAGGTGCCTCCAGCATAGGTTCTGGTATATTAGGCCAAGGTTTTCATGGCCTAAAATACCAGTGGCTACTGGCATCTAATTCATTCCACATCCAAACTCTGCTCCTAACCATGTCTACTTTTCAGGTAGGCACCTCAGTGTACATGCCTACAGGCGCCTACCTGAAAATGTAATTTTTTAAAATTGTTTTTAATGGTGCTTTCAATTATCAGTGCCATGTAACCAATTAATGAAAATTAAGATAGGCGCCAAACTTGGTAGGTGTCCCAATCTAGGTGCCTGCCGGTAGGCAGTGGCATAGCAAGAGAGGTTGCTGCTTGGCATTGCCATACCATGTGCCCCCTCCACTCTTCCCCACTACTTGAGCACCCCCCCCCCGCCCCGTGTACCTCTTGAAATGTTCGCGAGCAGCAGCTGGCCTCGGCTCCCTTCTGTCATGTCATGTCCTTGTCCCGCGACCAGGAAGTGACGTCAGAGAAGGGAGCCAAGACTGGTGTGAGCAGCAAGTGGAAGATGCTGCTCATGCCAGGAAGCATTTCAAGATATATGCAGGGGGGGGGAGGGGGGAGCAGTGGGGAGAAGAGGCGCCAATTCTCCCGCAAAGATGGCATCCGGGATAGTCTGCTTCCCACCCTACTACTACTAATTATTTCTATAGCGCTACCAGATGCACGCAACGTCACAAAGAGTAAGAAAACAGTCCCTGCTCCAAAGAGCTTACAATCTAAACAGGCAAGACAGACAAACAGGATTTCTTGGATACAGTTAAGGGGAACGGTTAATCAGTTGGCTTATTATGCCACTGCCGGTAGGCGCCATTTATAGAATCTGGCTATTAGTGCATAAGTGCGGACCCCATCCCCAGACTATCCACAAAATAGCCAGCTATCAGTTTAGCGGTCTGTGGTAATATTTCCAGCAGCATTAACCAATTAAGCGTTGCTGAATATCAGTGAATAACACTACACAAGCGCTTTACCCAATCCAGGTGCCATTTTTGGCTGGTTAAATCACATTGAATATCGATCCCTTTGTGTTCGTCTATTCGTCAAGTTTCAAGGTTATTAAAAATTTGATATACCACCTTATCATTTATTTCAAGGTCCCTTTCTATGAAAATACAGTCACAGGTATTGCTTTCAAATGATCCTTCTTCCAGCTTCATTTCATGTTCTCTTCTTCTCCAGTTTCTCCGTCCTTGAGAAAGGTTTGTTTGCCCATTAATACCTTTCAAGTGTTTAAAAGAGAAAAACACTGCACATACTGGTAAGATTGATGACTGAGACTGTGGTCGGCAGGATCTGGATCTGCACAGGGACACCCAGTGTATTTCTAGTCCATTGCCTTAAACGCTAGGCCATGCCTACCATCTGCTCCTTCCTACAGTACACAGAGAGTCCCAGAGTGGGGTGAGGGAGGGAAGGAGGGGTTTGCACTTAAGTGCAGACTTTGAATTTTCAGACATATGAGTATGCATGTAATTTTTTCATGGAAAAACTAACAACATCCATAGATGGAGTGGTGCCTAGTTTTTCGGGGGTTTTTTTTAGGGGGGTGCAATTTTCAAAGCAAAATTATACATATACTGTACTGTAAGCTAAAGCAAGCAGCTTTAAAATCACCCTGAAAAACTACAGAGGCAGCACTTACTTTCCTTTTCAAGGTAATAAAAAGAAATAAAGTGAAACAAGACAAGAAGATAAAACAATACATTTTTAGTGGACTAAACTTTATATGTGTTTTGACTAGCTTAAGATGGCAATACTCTCTAAACCAGTGCTCTCATCCTATAGCCCTACTGAATATGAATTAGAAGATGTTGACAAAGATAATTCTTCCCGCGATCACAGGGAATAACGATATGTTGAAATGTATAGAACCTCTTAAGTGCGGGATCGGTTTGGCACAGTATATCAGTCCCCAAATATTGCTGAATGGATTGTTGTCTTCAGATTAGATCCAATAAATACAGTGCCAATACAAGGACACTGCTGGATTCATCTGAGTGGAGAAGAAAGAGATTTAAAACATAGAAACACAGAAACATGATGAACCATCCAGTCTGCCCATCTACAATATCCACTATCTCCTCCTCTCTCGATTGGCTAAGCCTCTTTATACCTGCATTGTGAGGTCATAGACCTTAATGGTTATAAAACACAGAAACATGATGGCAGATAAAGGCCAAATGACCCATCCAGTCTGCCGCGGACCGGCGGTTGAAGAACTGTGGTCTAGCCAGAAAGAGATTGCAATGCCTGTTAGCAAGAGTCGTAAGACAATATAAAAGGTCTAAGTAAATTTTAAGGACTGTTCCAGCCCACAAGAACACAGAGTCTAGCTAGATTTTCAGGGCATGGACATTAATTCTTTTGAATCATGGTTCCTATTTGATGCTAATTGAGCCTCACTGAGTTCGATAGGCCTTCCATTGGGAATAATTGTGTCTCCTTGATTTAAACAGGCTCTAGTGGAAACTAATTGAGCCCGATGGATAGAATAGGTTGCAACTGAAACTAACTGGGTCTATTGATTCTAGCAGGTTTTAATTAAAAGTAATGCAGTTTGATGGAAATATTTTGGAACCCCCCTTACAAATTCATAGTCAGTAGAAAAATGAAATACGAAATGTGTTGTTTATTAAAGCTTCTATACTGCTGCTAATGATTGGAGAACCAATTCAGAGCAGTTTACATGAGCTTCCGTAATGGTGTTACAATGCATGAGTATTGCAATACAGAGTCAAGTGTTTCTGTGAACTTTTCATGCATGAGCTTCCATATTGGTGTTGCAATACAGGATTAAAGTTTCTCTGTGATGGCTTTCAGTACTGCTTCAGATGGTACTCTCTAGTGGTTCTGGTGCATTTAGGCTTCATGGTATGGTGTATTTACATATCTTCAAAAAACAGCAAGGGAATATATTTATCCAAGGTGATACTTATAAATCACTGTCTGTACTAATCACCTTTGTTTTACTTCAAACTCTAATTTCAACACAAGCTGATGTGGTTAAGTGAACACTCAGACCCGCAGCTGAGGTCCGGTGAAACAAGTTCTCGGAGCAGCTGTAAGGAGACCATCATGGTGTTCACAGTCTCCTCCACCAAACAAAGACTAAATAACAACAAATAAACTAAAAAGAAAATAAAATAAATTTAACAACAACTTAACTTTGAATGGTGTAGATGGTACACAAAACTGCTCCGGACTCCTCCGTTTATTCACAATACCGACCCCCCCCAACCTAGGTTTCACCCGCCGGCTTCTTCAAGAGGGGTACTACAATTACAAGATGACTCAAATCAACACTATACCACACAGCTTGCTAACTTAATAAACACTACATTTTGAAATACTCAATATACACACTCTCTCTGCGACTTACCGGCACAAACACTCCATACTGCACACACACGCACTGCTGACAAGAGGAACTTCCCAGCAGGCCACGCTTTAAATACACTCCCCTTACTACCTATTACATCATCACTCATTACATCATGAGTGAAAGTTTATAATTGAAACCATTCAATGTCATTATTTAATCCTGCCGGGGCCAAGGTATGCCATTGAAATATAAACTTCTGCTCTAAATAAAGAAGATGTTGAGTAATATTTCCAGATTCTTTATAAGCACACATGAGAACAGTGTATTGTAATTCCTCAACGGAGTGCTGTTGCTCAGTCCAATGGCTCACCAGGGGGGGCAGTAACACGTTTGCATCTTATATTGCTCAAATGTTCGGCAATGCGAATTTTAATAGCACGCCGAGTATGTCCTATGTAATACAGCCTACAAGGGCAAATAATGCAATATATTACTGCAGATGACAAACAATTAGTACCTGTTCTTAAATAAAATTTCTTGCCCCCTGTTTGAGGAATTATCACTTGGTCAGTGTTGAGGACATGAGGGCAATACACACACTGATGACAACGTGCGTGAGGACCCTCTCTGTTCTGTTGGACAGGGTCACGATGTTTCAAAATCTGACCTAAATTCCGGCCCCTAGTGTGGGCTGTCATTGAATGGTTTCAATGATAAACTTTCACTCATGATGTAAGGAGTGATGACGTAGTAGCTAGTAAAAGGGGAGTGTATTTAAAGCGTGGCCTGCTGGGAAGTTCCTCTTGTCAGCAGTGCGTGTGTGTGCAGTATGGAGTGTTTGTGCCGGTAAGTCGCAGAGAGAGTGTGTATATTGAGTATTTCAAAATGTAGTGTTTATTAAGTTAGCAAGATGTGCGGTATAGTGTTGATTTGAGTCATCTTGTAATTGTAGTACCCCTCCTGAAGAAGCCGGCGGGTGAAACCTAGGTTGGGGGGGGTCGGTATTGTGAATAAACGGAGGAGTCCGGAGCAGTTTTGTGTACCATCTACACCATTCAAAGTTAAGTTGTTGTTAAATTTATTTTATTGTCTTTTTAGTTTATTTGTTGTTATTTAGTCTTTGTTTGGTGGAGGAGACTGTGAACACCATGATGGTCTCCTTACAGCTGCTCCGAGAACTTGTTTCACCGGACCTCAGCTGCGGGTCTTGAGTGTTCACTTAACCACATCAGCTTGTGTTGAAATTAGAGTTTGAAGTAAAACAAAGGTGATTAGTATTTACATATCTGTCACATATGGTCTTTTTGACTGAGAATACAGTATATTTACAGTAGAATCTCAGTTATCCGGCACCCACGGGTAGGGTTACCAGATTTTCCCGAAGGAAAATCTGGACCCATGACCATGCCCCAAGGCCTGCCCAGTTCTGCCCGCGTCCTGCCCTGCCCCACCCCAAGCCCTGTCCCCAGCCCTACCCCTTAACCTGTTTGTGCATCGGGACAATATCCGTGCATGTGCGCATGTGACGTGATGATGCCACGAGCAGGTGACACAATGACATCATGACGTCACTGCGTTGCATCCGTGTGTTTGCGGATGCTGTCCTGATGTCAGAAGCTTTTCAAAACCCAAAGTGCCGGGTTCTGAAAAGCCTTCTGGTCCCTAAAACATGTCCTCAAAAGAAGGACATGTCCAGATAACACACTGGGGGCTGGTGGATACCAGATAACACACTCTCAATTCCCTCCTCCCTCTCTCCCTCCCGCCCCGAAGCACCAGCGTAGCAGTGGTCCTAAGCTGCAAAGCCCTCCTCCCTCCCTCAAGCCCCAAAGTGGCAGAAGCAGGCAGCGGTCCGGATCTGCAAACTCCATCGCTCCCTCCCTCCCTCCCTCCCACCTTCTCTCCCTTCCTTACCCAAGCGCAGCCGGTCAGCAGGAGGCAGCCTCTAAACAGGCTGCTCGCGATCAGCCCTCGGCAAGGCCTTTCCTCTGCTCTGACGTGTCACTTCCGATGTGTGATGTTCACATCAGCATTTATGTTACTGGTCAAAAGACTTTGATTCTGCCCCCAATGCAAGAATGCTAATGCAGGTACAGTTGCTGAAACACGGCCATGTCACATCACATCAATTTGTGGATTTTATATTTGCTTAATAAACATTTTATATCATTTTATCTAATCTTCTGGTGCCTCACGTTTCCATCGATGGCTGTTGCATATTTGTTTGTCTCTCGTATTCTCACTCTAGAGACACCAGATGGCATTTCAACCGTAGGATAATGTTCTTAGCGTTAATGAAGATTGATTAAAGAATTTATTACAGAATCCTCCAACCTTTATGGATGATGACTCTACAGAAGATACGTTAGCCAAAAAATGGTTTCAGCTATCCATCTAGAAACAGAGAGACAGAGAAAAATGAAGGCAGATAAAGACCATATGGCCTATCTAGTCTGCCTAAACATGCCATCTACTATCTCCTCCTCTCCTTTAGAGATCCAACAAACTTGTCCCAAGCTCTCTTGAATTCAGATATACTTGTTTGTCTCCTCTACCTCCACCAGCATTCACCATCCTTTCTGTGAAAAAGTATTTTCTGAGGCTACTTCTGAATCTGTCTCCTTTCACCTTCATCCTAGGCCCTTTCAGTCCAGAGTTTCCTTTCAATTGGAATGAATTGCATTATATGGCCTTGACTGACTATTGCAGAGTTAAAGAATCCCACAAGGGCTTAATATTGATGTACCGTAAAGTACACGTACGCTGAAATGTCAGAAGAAAACGGGCCCCTAACTGAGACCTACTATCTCCATCTCCTCTTCGTGGCCTCAGCCACATCTAGAAATACCTGTATTTGAGGATCGAAAATTTTTTTTTTCTTGTGTCTAAAATAAAATGTGAAAATATAACCCTTTCTGATTCCAGGGCAAGTGAAGCTATCAAAGGGGCTCTTTCATTGAGATGTGGTACAATCTGGGCTTAATACATTCTAACGAGAGATTTTCCTGTGCACTAAGCCCTGGTTTAAAGCAGCAATTGTTAGGGCTTTCTATTTTGTATTCTTTTTGCATTTGCAGATCATGCGCTAAGAACATAAGAACTGCCATCTCCGGATCAGACCTTTGGTCCATCAAGACTGGCAATCCGCACACGCAGAGGCCCAGCCAAGTGTACACCTGTCGTAATTTTTGTCACCCATATCCCTCTATGCCTCTCGTAAGAAGATATGCATCTAGTTTGCTTTTAAATCCTAGAACAGTGGATTCCGCAATAACCTCCTCTGGGAGAGCATTCCAGGTGTCCACCACTTGTTGCGTGAAGCAGAACTTCCTGATATTTGTCCTGGACTTGTCCCCCATTAGCTTCAGTCCATGTCCTCTTGTCCGTGTCACATTGGACATTGTAAATAATTTTTTTTCCTGCTCTATTTCGTCGATTCCTTTCAGTATTTTGAAAGTCTCGATCATATCCCCTCGCAATCTCCTTTTCTCAAAGGAGAACAATCCCAGTCTCTTAAGTCGTTCCTCATATTCCAAGTTCTCCATACCTTTTATTAGCTTCGTTGCTCGTCTCTGCACCCTCTCCAGCAGTTTTATAGCCTTCTTTAGGTTGAGAGACCAATGTTGGACACAGTATTCCAAGTGTAGTCTGACCATTGCCCTATAAAGCAGCATTATAACTCTCTCCGATCTACCGTGATTCCTTTCTTTTTCATGCCTAACATTCTATTTGATTTCTTTGCCGCTGCTGCGCATTGTGCCGACGGTTTCAGGGTCCTATCTATCAGTACACCCAGGTCCTTTTCTTGTTTGCTCTTACCCAGAGTTGCACCTGACATTCTATACTCGTGTTCCTTGTTCTTTCTGCCTAAATGCATTACTTTGCACTTTTCCACATTAAACTTCATCTGCTATTTCTCCGCCCATTTCTCTAATTGACACAAGTCACTCTGGAGTTCCTCGCTATCCTTCTGCAATCTGATTGCTCGGCATAGCTTTGTGTCGTCTGCAAACTTGATAATCTCACTGGATGTTCCGTCTTCTAGGTCATTGATGAAAATATTAAATAAGATTGACCCAAGTACCGAGCCCTGGGGCACACCACTAGTCACTTTCTCCCAGTCTGAGAACTTCCCATTTATGCCCACTCTCTGCTTTCTGTTCGCCAGCCATTTGCCTATCCATCTTAGTATATCTCCCTCTATTCCATGGCTTTGTAGTTTCCTGAGAAGTCTTTCATGTGGAACCTTGTCGAACGCTTTCTGGAAGTCCAAATATATTATGTCCACCGGTTCTCCACTATCACTATCATTAACATGTGATACCTGCAAAAAGTTAATGTGGGAGCACTTACCGCCGCCACGTTAACTCTGTGTTAAGGGTTACGGGTAAATTCTCACAAGGTTGCCGACCTTTAGGCTCTGGGATGATGTGCACGAAGACCCAGATCCTATAAACAGTGCCTGAAGTTAGGCACCTAGATCGGTGTGCCTAACTTAATTTTTTTAAATTAGCTTAATCAGCACCGTTAATGAACAATAATGAACTCTTAAGGGTGGTAGGTGGTCAGGCTTGATGACCAGTGTTGAGACTGGTGAAGTATCAAGGATGTATGGGGACCCAAGAGGCTGGGGAGTAAGGGACAAGCAGTGAACCCACAAGAAGAGTCAGAAGAGTGTAGGTCCTAGGCTGATGGGGACTGGCAGGACTGGTGGTGACCAGCAGAGAGACCGGTAATGGGATTGAGTTTTGTCAGAAGACCCTGCAGAAAGCAGCCTGTAGATCCAATGATCATTGGCTGAAGGTAACTGGCAAGTGACCGGTTGAAGGACTGGTGGGGCCAGTGGTGACCGGCGGAGAGACTGGTAAATGGTACCAGAAGCTGTCTGAAGACCTGGAAGGCCAATGAAGGGTTGGAGAGGACCTGAAGAACCATGGAGTCCAGGGAGGACCCAGAGATGACCAAGAAGACCTGGAGGGACCTGATCAGGAGATTTAGAAGTATATGTGTTTTAATAGTGTTATGTTTTAGCAGATCCCAGTAGAAGACCAGAAAGTACCTGGGGACAGATATGTGATGGGTAATGACCGCTCGGCCTGATCACATGATCACAATCACCAATTTGAATTTTGTGGGAAAATCAGTTGGTTTCTTTTTCCCATAGAATGGAAAAGTCTTTTTGGGAAAAAGAAACCAACTGATTTTCCCACCAAAATTCAAATTTGTGACCAACTGACTTTTCTGCCAAAATTGAAATTGGTGAGCCACCACTTAGGATTTTGTAGACCTGAATCATATCATCTCTCAGCTGTCTCTTTTCCAAGCTGAAGAACCCCAGTCTCTTTAGTCTTTCCTCATATGAGAGGAGGTCCATCCGCTTTATCATTTTGGTCGCGCTTCTATGCCCTTTAATAAAAGGCTCCAAAGTAATTGACAATGAAGGTGAGGTTCTGGAGAATAATCATTATCCCTACCATAGAAGAAGGAATGGGAATATAAAGTACACTGGTCAAGTAGAGGACAGAATCAACAAAACACCCAAAATATCCTTCATAAGTCTTTTCAACATTCCTTCTGCTGACAACCCATCTACTCTTGGTAAATTAATAAAACCAAGGTTTTTCATCATGCTAAGGTATTTTCTCTTGTTTCTTTAGACTAGAGTCTTCCTTCTTTCAGCTTCATAGGATGAGCAGGGAAGGATTAATTCGTCGAGGGCCCCTAGGCACACAAGTACACTGGGCCCCCTGCCCCGCCCCACCCCACCACGCATCCAGGCGGAAACAGGAAGCTGCGTCAAAGGGAAGCTTTGGGCAAGCAGCACCGCATGCAAAATTACAATTCCCATTGCCTTTTTTACCCACGTTGCTTGCTTGTCTTACTTTCCGTCGATGGGGGGGGGGGCCGTGTTGCTGATCGGGGTGGGGGCCTGCATTGCCGATCGATGCTGGAGGGGCCCATCACCGTTTGGAAAAAACAATGTTGATGCCCTCCTTCTTCGGGCCCCCCTGACCATTTCGGGCTCTAGGCACGTGCCTACTGGGCCTATTGGTTAATCCTGCCCTGAAGATGAGATTTTAATGCATGAAAATTGATTTCTTCTGGTACTTCACTGAAGGGGTCTTTTACTAAAGGTTAGCGCATGTTATCTGCTATAGGACCAATTTTATTCCTATGGGCCCTGCTGCAGATAATATGAACTAATTGTTAGTAAAAGACCCTCTTGAGACCCTGTAGATAATTGATCAAGTATCTAGCAGGTTTCTATAACTATTCAATTGAAGGGTCAAAATTTTGAATTAGTACCAAATTTGAAAATATTGGGAATAATTTTCAATTGTAGTTTAACTTTTAGAAAGCATACAGATTTACTAATTTAAAAAAGTTATGCACTATTATGGAAGTTGAGAACAATTAAGAAGTATTTTGATATGGAGTCCTTCCGGTTGTTGGTCCAATCTATTGTACTGTCTTCCTTGGATTATTGTAGTATTGTTTATTTGGGGTTACCAAAAAAGATTTTATTAAGACTCTGTTTAGTTCAGAATACTACAGTTCGCCTGATCTTTGGCCTCAGAAAATATGATCTTATTAGAAACATAGAAACATAGAAATAGACGGCAGATAAGGGCCACGGCCCATCAAGTCTGCCCACTCTAATGATCCTCCCTATCTATCTTTGTGGATAGATCCCACATGTCTATCCCATCTGGCCTTAAAATCTGGCACGCTGCTGGCCTCAATAACCTGGAGTGGAAGACTATTCCAGCTATCAACCACCCTTTCAGTGAAGAAGAACTTCCTAGTGTCACTGTGCAGTTTCCCGCCCCTGATTTTCCACGGATGCCCCCTTGTTGCCGCGGGACCCTTGAAAAAGAAGATATCTTCCTCCACCTCGATGCGGCCCGTGAGATACTTGAATGTCTCGATCATATCTCCCCTCTCTCTACGTTCCTCGAGTGAGTAGAGCTGCAACTTCCCTAACCGCTCCTCGTATGGGAGCTCCTTGAGTCCCGAGACCATCCTGGTGGCCATTCTCTGGACCGATTCCAGTCTCAGCACATCCTTGCGGTAATGTGGCCTCCAGAATTGCACACAGTACTCCAGGTGCGGTCTCACCATGGATCTATACAGTGGCATAATGACTTCCGGTTTACGGCTGACGAAACTCCTGCGTATGCAACCTATGATTTGCCTTGCTTTGGATGAAGCTTGCTCCACTTGGTTTGCAGATTTCATGTCTTCCCTGACAATCACCCCTAAGTCTCTTTCTGCTTCAGTTCTTGTCAGGATCTCGCCATTTGGGGCCAGGGTGCATTTCAAGTTTGGGTGTATCTGTTATAAGGCTCTTTTTGGTTTATTACCCTCTTATCTGGTACTTTATCTGAAATTGTTCATTTCCAAAAAATGTACCAGAAATTCAGGGATGTTCATCTTCCCTACCCCTAGGGCCTGTCGTTATAAGACTTTTTTTGAGAGGACATTGGAATATCAGGCGGGGAAGATGAACTCTTGGATGAGCCCGTTGATTGCTTAAGCCTCTTCTTACCTTCCATTTAGGAAACTATTGAAAACTCATTTATTTGATAAATAATAATGCTGATTCTTATTCGCATTTCAAAGTGGGGTTTTTATCAGACTATGTATTTTTATTGATGCTTATTTGATGCTGTTTTTTAACTGATGTTATATTTAATGCTCTGTGAGGCTCATAATCGAAAGAGAAAAACGTCCAGAAACCGGCCTAAGTTGGTACTTGGACAATCATAAACGAAAGACATCCAAGTGCCGATAATCAAACCGGGTTTTGGACGTATTTCTAAATGACCTAGGCCTTCATAGTGCCACTGAACAACCATAGCTAAACGGGGCGTGTCAGGAGGAGTGTCGAGGGCAGGATGTGGGCAGGCTTAGACTTAGACGTACTGCATGTATAGCCGAAAGATATACAGCACAGGATCGACGGAACTTGGACATTGTGACTTAGACCATTTAAAACATGGTCTAAGTCACAAAAACCCACCTAAAGTCACCAGATAAGCACTGCAAACACATAATACAGACCCCCACACCCTACCCCAGTGATCACTGACCCCCCCCCTCAACCCCATAAAAATCATAATCACACCTTTAAAATTCAGCCTCCAGAACAACATCACCTGGCAGCCTGACATAGGAAAGCCTAGTCGTCCTGCACAGAGGCAGCTTAAGTGATCATGGAGGTGAGTTAGGGACCCATGGAGAGGAGGCCCCATGCCCATAAGCTGCCCCTGTAATCACTGCATTGTTACTGAAACATGTGCACTCCCCCTATACACCCCCCAAAACCCTTTTGTACTGGCATATTAGTGGCTCCTGAAGCCATAAGGGCTATTAGGGTGGCAGATAAGCGGGTCTAGGGGATTCTGGAGGTGGTTTGGGGGGGGCTCACCGTGACCTATAAGGGAGCTGTAGTGAGATGATGACATGGCATCCTTTTTGTGAAGTTCACAGCAGTGCCCTGTAAGGTACCCCACTATTTAGGTGCCCTGTCTGGGTGTTCAGTCCATCACTTTGCAGACCCCTCCCACATCCAATAGGGCTTGTTTTAGGCGTTTTTGACTGGGACGAAACGTTGGACGAAAATGTGGTATAAAGATGGACGATTTAGCAACTTGGACAATCAGATCAGAAGGACGTATACTTAGACGATTTTTGAAAGGGAAAAAAATTTGGACGTATTTTTCGAAAATGTGTCCTAAGCTGTTTTTTTTTTACTTTGGACGACTTGCGACTTAGACGAAAACGGACTTAGACGTTCCTTTCGATTATGCCCCTCTGTGTGTTTTTTAAATTGTATTTTTTTACTTGAAATGTTCCAGTTTTCTGTTGTGAACCGCCCAGAACTGTTGGTAGGGCGGTATATGAGAAAATAAATTATTATTAGAGGGCAGCATTTTCTATAGACTTAAAAACTTTAGAGCCGGGCTTAGAGAAAAGCTGAAGAGACTGAGAGGGAGCTGAAGAGAAAGTGAGAGAAATACTTTAACACCGAAAGGATGACGGGCATATGGAACAGACTGTCAGCGAAGATGACAGACGCCCAAAACAGCTGCAGAATCCAAGCGTGCGTGGCACAGGCACAGAGGGATCCTAGTGAAAAAAGAGAAGGAGAAAACCAGAGCTCGAATAAGACCTACAGCAACACAACAGGTTGGTACAAACTGTTACACATCCCTGGAAACAAGAGCATCATCGCTAAAAAATAAAAATAAAGGTCTCTTCATTCTAACTGAATTGGGCACTTGGGTTTACATGGAAATGAGTCTGTTTGCGGCATTCTGTACAAGACGTGGCAGTGGTCTAAACCGGTAGCAGCCACACTGGAAACCACTGTCATTAAAGCTGCAATTTTGCCATCTTGTGGCTGATGTGTAGATTCCATTCGTATTGAGGCTTTCTTGTGGACTTCCTTCCTTCGGATCGATCAATTGGGAGCAATGACCTTTCAGGGGAAAGTCTGTAATGTAGGCCTTTAAAAGCCTGGCCTATATTATAGGCGCCTATGTTTTAAATTAGGCGAGAGTCTGTAATAGGGGCCTAAGGAGGGAGGCATGTACTTGTGACTTGACTTGGCCCCTGTGGAAACAGGATATTGGGTAGATGAACCACTGGTCTGACCCAGTATTTAACAACAAACAAATAAAGGTGCTTCATACTGGTCAGGAGAAGGCAATGGTAAGCTATTCCTGGATCATGCAAGAAACCCATGAGGCGGTGGGGGCCTTCACTGTGTAGTTGGCAGGAGTTGGTTCCACTCAAGGGCATACAGTATAATCTCGTTATAATGGACTTCAAGGGACCTGAAAAACAGTCCATTATATCCAGAGTCCGTTATACCCAGAGTTGCGTTTTTTAAAAAACTTTATTTAGATCAACTTGAAACAACGTACAGTCAATGAACAACAGTCACTGCACACATCAATAACAAAACTCAGCAAAACATTGGCATGGCACGAAATGATTGCAAAACCAGAACACTAAAAGATGTTCCTAAAACATTACGTCGTACTGTACTGGAAAGAAAAATACTCTGTCATTTTCTTCTGGGCTGCATTTTGATACTATATCACCGGCACGCCACGCACCTTGTAGGCGCAGCCTGCACGTCCGTTATAGCTGAACCAAAACTACAGCTAAAAGCAGCTCTGGGGACCAAATTGGTTATCTGTTATAGCCGAAAGTCCGTTATATGTGAGTCCGCTATATGCAATGATTTTTGTAATGTTTATAAAGGCGCACGGACGGCTGGGACCACTAGACCTCGTCCGCTATAGGCGAGGTTCCATTATAAGCGAGTCCGTTATAACGAGATTATACTGTATCTGGATATTTTGTGAGAAAAGGGTTGTTGCTATATAGAGCTGCAGGGTCAGCCCTCGCTACCATCGCGAGCCACATTTGTTCAAGGGATTTTCTCCTTTTGTGCTTGCAGGAAAATACCTTTCAAACTACTGGATCCATTGTGGTCAATGGGTTTGGCATCCTGCCGCTCTTAATTGTCGGTTTGTCTGTCCAGATCGAAACATTCTGCAGCATATAAATGGGAGGAGGAAAGACTGAATAAACTGCAGCTATACTCGCTCGAGGAGCGTAGAGAGAGGGGGGACATGATTGAGACTTTTAAATATATCACGGGCCGCATCGAGGTGGAAGACAATATCTTCTTTCTTAAAGGACCTTCGACCACAAGAGGTCATCTGCTGAAAATCAAAGGCGGGCAATTTCATGGCGACGTCAGGAAGTATTTCTTCACCGAAAGGGTGGTCGATCATTGGAATGAACTTCCATTGCAGGTGATTAACGCCAGCAGCGTGCTCGATTTTAAAAAGAAATGGGATATGTATGTGGGATCTCTAGCCGGGTGAAGTCTGGGGGTGGGTCATTAGCGTGGGCAGACTTGATGGGCTACAGCCCTTTTCTGCCGTCATATTCTATGTTTCTATGTTTCTATATTTATTCGGAAGATGGGTTGTTGGAAACTACACTCTGCCTATCCAAATGCATACGGACAGAAAGATTTGCTTTTCCTATCAGTAAAGGGTCGTTTATATAAGAGCTATTTTCAACAGCTCCTATCTTTTCAGACAGCTTCTTATGATAAAGAGTTTGTAAATCTGGTAAGCCCTCCCCCCTTTTACTAAGCTGCGCTAGCGGTTATTAGCGCAGGGAGCTGCGCTGCTCCCGACGCTCATAGAGTTCCTATGAGCGTCGAGAGCAGCGCAGAGCATTTAGCGTGGCTCCCTGCGTTAATAACCTCTATCGCAGTTTAGTAAAAAGGGGGGTGGGGGGGTGGGGTTAGTTAGCTCTGTCTCTTACCACCAGTTCAGGAAATGATTGAAAACCTACTTATTTAAGACCTTTTCGTAATTCAAGTTCAAGTTTCAAGTTTATTAAGTATTTGATTAATCGCTTACTCAAATATCTAAGCGATGAACAAATCATTCAATTTACAGATAATACAGGGGTTATAAAAGACAGATGGACACTGGACAAAACATATTAAATTAACGACTAACAGAATAAACAGAAAAGGAAAACAAAGGGAAAGGCAGGGTAATGAAATACAATAATAATGATAGAAAGAAGGACGATTATGGTAAAAAACAATAGGAGGGAAATAAAAGAAGTAGCCTTATGAAAATAAGCGAAAATAGGCTGGGAGTGGACTCCTAAATATCATAAGCGTCTTTGAAAAGAAAGCTCTTAAGTTGACTTTTACATTTATCTAAGTTCTTTTCTTCTCTGAGATAAATAGGGAGGGAGTTCCAAGTTTGAGGAGCTGTAACAGAGAAGATAAAGTGCCGCCATGTATTAATAACTTTAAGTGAGGGCCTAACTAATAGATGTTGGCCAATAGATCTCAGTGATCTGATTGGGGTATAAGGGATCAATAAAAGCTGGGGTTTTATATAACAGGGATTTGAAAGTAAGTAGATTTAGTTCTAGAACATTAAGATCACAGGATCAACATCTATTAACCATTCCCTCGTTAAAAATCATTAATACAAGACGTCTCACTATTTTTTCGGTGACAGCCCCTCAATCCTGGAATGATCTCCCAATATATATAAGAGAAGAAAAGAACCTCGAAAAATTTAAGATTAAGCTCAAAAGTTTCCTTTTTAATGATGCTTTTAGTGAATAGTGATCTTTTATTATTTTTATCTATTTTTTTTTATTGTTTTTCTCCCCCCCTTATGTTTTTACCTTTGAATTTAATATAGAATGTAACCATTAATGAATTTTCCCATTGTTTCGATATAATTAGTACAAACTTAATTTTTTAAATTGTGTTTGTTTTTTGTAATATTGTCCATTTATATAATATTTTACCTATGTTTATATAATATTTTACCTTTGTTTGTAATTATTTGTTTTATCTTGTACATCGCCTTGAATGTAGAGTAGGCGATTAATCAAATCATTTAATAAACTTGGAAACTTGGTAAACTTAGTTTATATTGAATTCGATGCGCTACTGGAAGCCAGTGCGCTTTCGTAAGAGGAGTGACGTGATCAAATTTCCTGGCTTTCATTATGAGTTCAATTGAGGTATTTTGAATGATCTGCAAACGCCTAATTTCTTTTTGAGCTATTCCCATAAGTAAAGCGTTACAATAATCAATTTTTCGAAATAACCAGGGAATGAATTCCTAGGTCATTTGTTTGTATTGTCACGGTTTCAATTTTCTTTTGTGGGCCGCGAAGAACTCTTAAGGTACTGCGGTATATAAATACATTTTTATGTTATGTTATGTTATTATGCACGCAAATTCATGATTAAAGGGTTTCATGACTTTCCCACTGAGCCATTCTCCTTGCTAGGTGTTAAGTCATAAGAGGCATAATACAGTACGTTCTAGAGGAGTCTTTGTGCCTTAGAGGAGTAAATGATGCATTCTCAGAATTAATTGTCTCCTTGGAGCTGAACCTCTTCATCGCTAGTCAAAACGCCCTCTAAATGGCAGTCTGACATATCTCTGCAGGTGGAAGGTGCGTTGCAATGCAACAACGATTTCTTCAGCTTATTAGGACGACCTACAAACCAAAAGCTCTTCCATGAAGGTTTCCTTGTTTTCTTTATCTGCAAAACAGCTCAAATTATACCCCAGTGAGTGCTCCTTTGAATGCTCCTTAAAAGCGGTCGAGTACCTTTTAGAGTGTGCTAACGTGCCTTAGATAAGGACTAGTACTGTGAGTCTGCAAAGGAAACCTTTTTGAGCCATAGAAATGATTTTAGAGTTAAAAAGGAACACCTGCCAGCTGTCTCGCACACCCCCAAAAGGAGTTCTGTGTGATACAAAAAGGTTGAAAATTAGATCTAAGAAGCAAACAGCCTTAAATACAGGGAGCCAGCTAAAATATAGCCAGTGAAATGTAATATTCAGCACTTAAAAGGGTTATTAAGAACCACGCAAACACTGGACTGTGTTTTATGCACTCCTATTTCTGCAGTTCTCTTAAAGGGTTAAATTCCAAATATTGGCACTTAACTGGCTAAGTGATGACTCCGCCCCCCAGAACAGGGGGCACTCGGAGAAATTGAAAGGGGACAGGTTTAGAACAAACGCTAGGAAGTTATTTTTCACCCAGAGGGTGGTGGATACATGGAATGTGCTTCCAGAGGCTGTGGTAGATAGGAGCACTGTACAGGGCTTCAAGGAAGGCTTGGATAGGTTCCTAGAGGACAAAGGGATTGAGGGGTATAGATAAGTGTAGAGATGGGTTATAGGGATAGGAGTAGAGGTAAGTTACAGGAATAGGAGTAGAGATAGGTTGTAAAGCTAGTCAGGGACCACTGCTCAGGCAAAAGGGTCTGATGGGCCGCCACGGGAGCGGACCGCTGGGCAAGATGGACCTCTGGTCTGCCTCAGCGGAGGCAACTTCTTATGTTCTTATGTTCTTATTCCCCCAAATAGCTGAAACCACTAGTTGGACATTCTAGCGCACTCTCTAGTTATGTGTTCCTCAAAATGTCCTGTTAGGCCCGAACATCAGCATCAGGGGTCCTTAACACCTAGGAAACGAATGAAAATGATAAACGACAGTTATGAGTTTTGAACTTGCTTGTTCAAGCCACAGATTTCTGCTCGAGACTGCATTACATACTCCCGACAGTGTGTGATGCCCAGCCAAACAAAGTGCGCCCCCCAAAAAAAAACTTTGCGCATGCGTGCTGCTAAAGATTTTGTTTTGGCAGGGTTTGTTTTGTGGAGCGTCACACACTGTCGGGAGTATTTACTGTGGTCTCGTGCAGAAATCTGAGACCCTTGATGCAGGCGGAGACGCCGAAACACGGCCCGTGTCGGGTCTTATAATCAAAGTGTCTCTATTACGCAGCATTTGAAGGCCCTTTGTGCTTTTTTCTTTGTTCTTGGATGATTTGTACTTGTCCAAGCTCTCGTAACCTCACGCTTAGATTACTGCAATCTACTCCTAACTGGTATCCCTCAGTGTCGCCTCTCCCCCTTGCAATCTGTGCAAAACTCTGCTGCGCAACTCATCTTCTACCAATTTCGCTACGCTCAAGTCACCCCTCTCCTTAAGTCACTTCAATGGCTCCCTATCTGCCATCGTACACAGTTCAAGATCTTATTGCATGCTGACCTATAAGTGTGTTCCTTCTGCTGCCCCTCAATATCTCTCCTCGCTTCTCTCTCCTTATACACCTCCCAGAGAACTGGCTTAGTGGTAGACTTCAGAGGGTAGTGATAAATGGTACCCCCTCAGAAACATTGGATGTGATCAGTGGAGTGCCACAGGGCTCGATCTTGGGTCTGATACTGTTTAATATCTTTGTACGGGACCTGCCTCAGGGACTTTGAGGTAAAATTACACTATTCACCGATGACGCTATGCTATGCAACGTGGTTGACAGTGCAACCGTGCCCGACACTATGAGGCAGGACCTATTTTTACTGGAACAATGGTCTAAAACTTGGCAACTGAGCTTTAATGCCAAAAAGTGTAAGGTTATGCACCTTGATAGCGGTAACCCCAGCAGAACATACACCCTGAACGGGGAAACCTTAACAAGAGCCATCGAAGAACGGGACCTGGGTGTAATCATTAGTGTAGATATGAAGATGGCCACTCAGGTGGAGAAAGCTTCGGCCAAGGCTAGACGAATGCTGGGTTGCATCCGGAGAAATTTTGTCAGTCGAAAGCCTGAAGTCATAATGCCGTTGTACAGGTCCATGGTGAGACCTCATCTGGAGTACTGTGTTCAGTTTTGGAGGCCACATTATCAAAAAGATGTGAAGAGAATTGAATCGGTCCAGCGAATGGCCACCAAGATGGTCTCAAGACTCAAGGATCTCCCATATGAAGAGCGTCTAAGCAGACTGCAGCTATATTCTCTCGAAGAGAGAGAGGAGACATGATAGAGACGTTCAAATATCTTACAGAACGTATCAAGGTGGAGGAAGATATCCTTTTTCTTATGGGTCCCACGGCAACAAGAGGGCATCCGCTCAAACTCAAGGTGACATCAGGAAGTACTTCTTCACCGAAAGGGTGGTTGATCGTTGGAATGGCCTTCCTCGTCAGGTAGTTGAGGCCAGCAACGTGCTCGACTTCAAGAAACGATGGGATAAACATTTGGGAAATTGCTTAGGGGAGTGTTCTTCTAAGGGGAGGGTTCTTCTGAGTGGACAGACGTGATGGGCCGACGGCCCTTTTCTGCCGTCATATTCTATGTTTCTATGTTTCTATAAGCCGCTCTTAACGTTACCCTTCTCCTCCACTGCCAATTCTAGACTTTGTTCCTTTCATCTATCTGCCCCCTATGCCTGGAATAAATTACCTGAGTTTGTCCATCAAGCCTCTTCCCTTCCCTTGTTTAAAAGCAGACTGAAAACCCACCTTTTTGATATAGCCTTCAATCCTTAACCCTACTTCTCTGCCCACCAACCCAGCCCGCTGATTAACCATTCCCCTTAATCCTGTTTGCCTGTCTTGGCTGTTTAGCTTGTAAGCTCTTTCGAGCAGGGACTTTTTTCTTACTCTTTGTGACTCTGTACAACGCTGCGTGCGTCTGGGAGCGTTATGTAAATAATTCATAGTCGTAGTAGTTTCCCTCCAGTGGCGTAGTAAGGGTATGCGATGCCCGGGGACGGTGGTACACCCCCTCCTCTGCCTTCTTCCCTGCCCCCTCCCTTTTCTCTTGCCTTTTAAATTTTTCCAGCATGAGCAGCATGCCCACGTCAGTGTCGGTGTGCCCTTTGATGTCGCGGGCAGCAACTTCATGCCAGGGACAAATAAAAGGTACGGGGGAAGGCATGGGGTGCACACGCCGCAGCAAGGAGAGGAGGAGGGGGCAGAGAGGAGGAGGGCTACTGCGCCTTTAGGAAGACCGCATTCGGGGTAGACCATCCCCCTCTTACTACACTTCTCCCTCCATATTCACTGTGATAGGGGATTAACAGACCCGCAAATACAGTAAAACCAAGTTGAACAACTGACTAATCCAAACTACCACAACCAGACACAGGAGAACCCAGACACCATTCACATACCCTCCAATCAGAGACATCAAACGGAAAAAAAAACTGTACGATGGCCTTCTAGCCACACAGGCAGCAAAACTAGACCACCAACTCTCCAATCTACTAATCACGACCCCAGACTTTCAGAAAAGAAATAAAATCTCTGCCATTCAAGAAATCCATGAAGACTAACTAACACCGAATGAAACATTTCAATCCTCTGAAGCAACCCGCTCTTCTCTGTAACACCTCTGGACAAGCCCAGAAATCCTCTTCTGTAATCCGCCTTGAACCGCAATGGCGGAATAAAAAAAATCACTAATGTAATGTAATAATGTTATTTGTTCTTTTCCCATTAAAAACCATCGTGAATATGGTGAAACCCTGAATAACATGGTGGGAGACCTGGCCTGTTCCTGAAGGAGAGGCAAAACACGGTGAAGAAAGTGCTGGGAATCGTCGATTTTCTCCGTAAATGCTTGTAATCAGCAATTTCTCTATGCAAGCTGATGAAATTGGGGGGGGGAGGGGATGGGGGAGGAGCCAGCAAGCTCAAAACCGTGAATAATAAAACCCGCGAATACGGAGGGAGAAATGTACCCCAGTGTTTCCCTCTATATTTTCTAAATGCACAGGAGACAGGCCTCTCTCAGTTGAAAGGAAGTTCTGGAAGAAGCAGCAGGCATAGCATGAAGATGAAAGGAGATAAAGTTTCTTTATCTGCTGGGAGAAGTAACTGCTCTAAGTAGGGTTGCCAGATTTTCCAATTGGAAAATCCGGACCCCTAGACATGTGCGGGGAGATCCGGACGCCTAGTAACTGTAGCTCTAAGCATACTTTGATTGATCAACTCATCCCCTTAATCTATGGACGGCCTCCCCCATTATTACCTCCCCCGGCTTGGCCACTGTTCCCTCCTCGCCCTCTTGGTAAACGACATGAACGTGTGAATTCTTCTCAAATGCGCCACAATCAGTTTTGAGAAGAAACTTCTTTTTCCACTGCCACTGCCAGTCCAGATGCATGCATTGGGAAGTAAGATGAGTGAATAGGTCGATAGGACAACACAAAGGATCATGTGAATGAAACATTTCTAGAGTTGCCATAGCCTAGATAAAATCTGACAAATCAGACAAGTTTATTAACCTAATATAAATCTTTATTTACGTATATACCGCATTAGTCTTTCAGTTCAAAGCGGTTTACAGAATGAAAAAAAAAAAACACCCAGGGAGAAACAGCAAATCTCGACATTTAAGGAATAATACAAGTTTTGCAATCACTAAACTAAAGCTTAAGTTTGTATAGCGCATCATCTCCATAAAGATAGAACGCGGCACGGTTTACAGATAATTCAATAAATGAGGGAAGGACATAATAAGAAATTAGAGGTTATGAAGAGGATAGCTAGCTTTACATTTTAAATAGATAGCTTTACATTTTGGAGAAAAGCCAGGTTTTCAGATGCTTTCGGAATAATTGGAATGAGCCTAGGTTCCGCAGCGGGGCAGGGAGGTTGTTCCAAAGCTCAGTGAATTTGAAGAAAAGGGATTTCCCTAATTTCCCTGCATACATGACGCCTTTTAACGAGTTTGTGGGCGGATCTGGTAGTGTCAGGTCTCGAAGAATTCCAGGACAGTGGGATTAGGGGAGGAAAAACGCCATGTAGGATCTTGAATATTAGGCAGGTACATTTAAAGTGAATCCTAGAAATCACTGGAAGCCAGTGACGTTTTGACAGAAGCGGGGAAACATGATCGAGTTTGCTTTTTGCGAAGGTCAACCTAGCCGCAGTGTTCTGGATCCGCTGAAGTCTTTGAAGATTTTTCTTGGTTAGACTTAGATAGATGGAATTACAATAGTTCAGTCTGGAAAGAATGATTGATAATAATAATAATAATAATAACTTTATTTTTCTATACCGCCATAGTCAGGTGACTTCTAGGCGGTTTACACTGAAAGAAGGCTGGACATTCAGCGAGTGACAAGGTCACAATACAATACGATAAGTCAACATACAATACAAGACAAAACAATACAATACAATACAATACAATGAGTGTATACAACACAGTACAATATAATTCAATGAGTCTAAATATAATACAATACAATAAGTCTAAAGACACCCCATGCATAAGTCTAAATACAGTATCGTACAATGAGTCTAAGTATTATACAATAGTACGATTGTACGAGGACAGCAAAATGTTGTTGGCGGAAGCAGGATCTCACTTTCCTCAACATATAACATATAGCATATCACATATCACAATTAGTGGGAGTACAGCAGAGGTATGTGAGGGGTGAAATAATGATAGGAGTGGTCTAGACTTAGATTAACAATGTGAAATGGTAGTTAATTTAAACTGGGTCATCCTGTTTGGGGAAGAGGAGTGTTTTTAGGAGCTTCCTGAAATGCATGTAAGATGTTTAAGATCGGATCGGTTGACTCCTAACTGGGTCTTTGGAAGCTGCTTGGTAGTGACAGGGCAGGATTAATTCGTCAAGGGCCCCTAGGCACACAAGTACACTGAGCCCCCTGCCCCGCCCCACCCCACCATGCGCCCAGGCGGAAACAGGAAGCTGCGTCAGAGGGAAGCTTTGGGCAAGCAGCATCGCTTGCACAATTACAGTTCCCGTTGCCTTTCTTACCCGCGTTGCTTGCTTGTCTTACTTTCTGTCGATGGGGGGGGGGGGGAGGGGGCGCATTGCCGATCGGAGGGGGGGGGTCTGTATTGCCAATTGATGCTGGAGGGGCCTATCGCCGTTTGGAAAAAACAATGTTGATGCCCTTCTTCATCAGACCCCCCCCTGACCATTTCGGGCCCTAGGCACGTGCCTATTGGTTAATCCTGCCCTGGGTAGCGTAAGAGTCTATTGATGAATCTCTTGTGGGTGAAACCTTTAATTGAGAGGTTTGGAGTTTGAATTCTGAGAAAGGGAATGAGACTTGCTTACTGTTTATTTATTTTTTTTCTTTTGTGGTTACATATTCAAAGTGGTTTACACGCATACAGGTACTTATTTTGAACCTGGGGAATGGAGGATTAAGGGACTTGCCTAGGGTCCCAAGGAGCAGCATTGGGATTCACTCTCAGGGTGCTGAGGCACCAGTTCTACCACTAAGCCCACTCGTCACCTTGAAGTTAATCTTTTAATATTTGACCCTCAGGTTTTATATCTCACAAGTTTACTTTTTTTGCCTCCCTTGAGTTATTTTTCTGGAAACGTCAATCGCTCCTCCTAAACTTACTTGCTCCACTTCATCACTGACGCTGAAACCGTGGATTGAAGACAAAGTTTTATTTTATTTTTCTTTCCAGCTTATGATTTATCTTTAATCTTATCTATTGTTTTGCCTTTTGTCTTTGTTTTGTTCTATTTCTATCATTTCAATTTCTCCAGAATTCTACTGTTCAACTGCTCCCCCTTCTGCTTCTATTCCTTTCTCTCCTCTCTTCTACCTTCCAAAGTATTTAGATCAATGCTGTCTTGTTAAAATGTTTATTTTATTTTTATTTTTCCTCTAACTCTACTTTTCACTTCTCTATTACCCTCCAGGTACTTTAGTTAGATTGTGAGCCTTCGGGACAGTAAGGGAATTTTTCAAGTACCTTTCTTATTTCTAATCTTAATGTATATTTTCTGTAAACCGCTTAGAACCTAACGGATGTAGCGGTATATAAGAAATAAATTACATTACATTACATTACATGGACCATTTGGCCTTCATCTGCCATCATGTTTCTAGGTTTCTATAACCATAAAGCTCTATGACATCACAATGCAGGCAAAGAGCCTTAGCCAATGGGAAGAAGATATGCAAATGTTAAGAGCCTTAGCCAATAGGGAGAGGAGGAGATAGTGGATGCTGCAGAATTCTACTGTTCAACGGCTCCCCCTTCTGCTTCTATTCCTTTCTCTCCTCTCTTCTACCTTCCAAAGTATTTCGATCAATGCTGTCTTGTTAAAATGTTTATTTTATTTTTATTTTTCCTCTAACTCTACTTTTCACTTCCCTATTACCCTCCAGGTACTTTAGTTAGATTGTGAGCCTTCGGGACAGTAAGGGAATTTTTCAAGTACCTTTCTTATTTCTAATCTTAATGTATATTTTCTGTAAACCGCTTAGAACCTAACGGATGTAGCGGTATATAAGAAATAAATTACATTACATTACATTTTTCCCTTTAATGTATATTTTCTTCTACAAATATATTGTAACTTTCCCCCTTTACCCTCATGGTTCATGTATGTTAACCCAGTATGTCTTTTTATTTAAAGTCAGTGTATTTGTATGTTGTACATCGCTTAGATACTCAATAAGCGATTTATCAAGCACTAATAAAACTTGGAAACTTTAGACACAAAACCTGTAATTAATGAAAGCAATTAAAATAAAACTCTGTTTAATTGGCAACAACTTCTGTATTTAAGGAGCGCGATGGAGGGGAGAGACTGAAACTGCTAGTCCATTGATCAGTATATTAAGGACAAATGGAGATATGCATTAAATTACTCATATCAAGGTTAATGGACCCAGCGTGCGCACAATATGTGAGAAAAGACAGACAATGGATAAAAGAGCCTTTTGATACCAGTCAGATCAGAATACTTTACTCTCCCACTGCTGGAATTGCAATTTAAGTCAACAGCCTGTGATTATCGTGCTGTCCTTCTTCACTTTGTTCTGTTCCCTCTAAGCTGAGCAGGAGTCCTCCACCCACAGTCTCACCAATAGAGGGTGCTGTTTTACTGTCACATTTTTCAATTGTGAGGGACAGGCAAGTTCTGCAGGACTCCAGGGAACATACCTGTCCTTAGCGACTGAAAATATTCCACCCCCTAGTGGTAGCAATGCAGCTGGAGGACACCTGCTCAGCTTAGAGGGAACACGACTATTTTTATACTAGCTCCCAAAGAAGATCCTGGTCTAGTAATGAGAGACCTCACAAATTCTGGCTGGGGCTGCTCGATATGGATCAATGACACACTCGGACTGGAGTGACACTTGTACACAGACACCTTCCCCCAAATTACCCACCTTAACACCTTCCAATTAAACAAATACCATCAATAGATTGTAACCTACCCTCTCTAACTGCATTCCATATGTATTTTTCATACAGTTCTTCACTGTCAGTTTAATTTCCATCCTATAAGTTCACATAGAATTTTTCTTTTTTCAACCATCTTTATTTTCTCTTCTTTATTAATTTCCAGGTACTTTAATTAGATTGTGAGCCTTCGGGACAGTAAGGGAATTTTTTAAGTACCTTCTTACTTCTCATTTATAATCTTAATGTATATTTTCTTCAAACCGCTTAGAACATTACATTACATTAGTGATTTCTATTCCGCTTGTGCCTTGCGGTTCTAAGCGGATTACAAGTTAGAGGACTGGACATTTCCAGTAGCATTGCAGTACATGTAATCAAGAGTGTGTCCAGTTACAATTGTTAGTCTGGACTTTTCCAGGAGAAATTGATAGCAGGTAGTAGATAGTGATAGGTTGTTTAGACGAATAGAGATAATACTGTTCGGATTCAGGGTGTTGCTGGTGGTGGTGATGGAGGTGGTCGTGAGAACATTTTCTAATACTTTTGTGAGGTTATGATGATGGGAAGTGTTTTTTGAAGAGATGAGTTTTGATTTCTTTTCGGAATACTTTAATGTCTGTAGATTTGGTCAGTAGATTGATGATGGTAGTATCGATCTTTGCTGCCTGTGTCGCTAAAAGGCTGTCGTATAGTTTCTTTCGTCGTGTTCCTTTGAGATGTAGCGGTATATAAGAAATAAATTACATTACATTACATTACACCTGGCACTTCAACTGTGAGGAATACTGGAGTCCACATTGGGAGCTAGCTCTCAGGGAACGAACGTTGGTGTCAGGGTACCCTGTTTCTGTATCTCCAAGCATGTCTCAAAATGCTTGTGCTGACAAGTGTGTCCATCTCTATATATGAGTGTAGGGTTACCATTTTTCGGGCCGCAAAAGTCCGGACACGTGGCCCCCGCCATGTTCTTCCTCCGGCCCCACCCCATTCTGCCCAAGCCCCACCCAGTTCCGCCTTCGGCTCCGCCCTAGCCCCTCCCGGTTCAGCCTCCAGCCCCACCCCCACAAACCTCCTCTCTTCTTCTCCGACCAGCTCCAACCGTGTCTGAATGGCCTGGAGCACGCACGGACGTGTGTGACATAATCTGTGCGTGCTCAGATGCCCTCCGGATGCGTTCGGAGCTCGTCAGAGCTTTCCAAAACCCGGACAAATGCTGGGTTTTGGAAAGTCTGTCTGGGAGCCTGGACAGTCCTCTAAAAAGAGGATATGTCCGGGTTTTCCCAGACATCTGGTAACCCTATATGAGTGGGACAGGGGAAGATAGTTTGGAAAAAGAACGTTTTAAATGTCCAGGTAGCCTTCCACCAAGATACACCCTTTAGGCCGGGAGCTCATTTCAATCCAAGATTAAGGGCTCCTTTTACGAAGGTGCGCTAGGGTTTTTAGCGCACGCACAAAATTACCACACGCTATAGTGTGCGGTAAGGTAGTGGCTATTGCGCGTGTTAAGAACATAAGAACTGCCATCTCCGGATCAGACCTTCGGTCCATCAAGTCCGGCGATCCGCACACGCGGAGGCCCTGCCAGGTGTACACCTGGCGTAATTTATAGTCCACCATATCTTTATATGCCTCTCTTAAGGAGATATGCATCTAGTTTGCTCTTGAAGCCTAGGACGGTCGATTCCGCAATAATCTCCTCTGGGAGGGCATTCCAGGCGTCAACCACTCTCTGAGTGAAGCAGAACTTCCTGACATTAGTCCTGAACCTGTCCCCCCCTTAGCTTCATTTCATGTCCTCTAGTCCGTGTCAAATTGGACAATGTAAATAATCTTCTCTGCTCTATTTTGTCGATTCCTTTCAGTATTTTGAAGGTCTCGATCATATCCCCACGCAGTCTCCTTTTCTCAAGGGAGAACAATCCTAGTGTTATAAGTCTGTCCTCGTATTCCAGTTTCTCCATACCCTTCACCAGTTTTGTTGCTCGTCTCTGCACCCTCTCCAGCAGCTTTATATCCTTCTTTAGGTAGGGAGACCAATGTTGGACGCAGTATTCCAAGTGTGGTCTGACCATTGCCCTATAAAGCGGCATTATAACTTTCTCTGATCTACTCGAGATTCCTTTCTTTATCATGCCCAACATTCTATTTGCCTTCTTTGCCGCTGCCGCGCATTGTGCCGACGGCTTCAGGGTCCTATCTATCAGTACACCCAGGTCCTTTTCTTGGACCCTGAAGCCGTCGGCACAATGCGCGGCAGCGGCAAAGAAGGCAAATAGAATGTTGGGCATGATAAAGAAAGGAATCTCGAGTAGATCGGAGAAAGTTATAATGCCGCTTTATAGGTCCTAGCGCACCTTTGTAAAAGGAGCCCTAAATCTCCCAGATCCAAACACTTATATTTTGTATTGCAAAGCCCTTCAGGAACACCTCAAAACCTACTGTACCTCACTGTACACTACTACAAAAGCCCTCAGACTTGCAGGTGTTTCCTATCTTTAGGTACAAGTGGTATTTTGTGAGTTTTGGAAGCCTCACAATTTCCACCACAAGTGTGTTAGTTAAAGTGAGATAGCCCATATTGTATTAAAAAATCGTAACTCAAACCACCTTCTCTACTCATTGTGGCTCTTTGTAAATTCAGGATCAAACACAATTTAATGATGGTTATACAATAGATTATTAATAATAGACCCACAATTTTTTTTTTTTTTTAATTTTTTTCAGTTTATTGGAGTGTCATCTGGTCCAGGTGATTTCATAACTCATCAAAGTACTGAGCAGGATCTTCAATGTCCTACTTTTCTAGGGGTGGGAGACTAAGCAGAATAAGCAATATTATTTTTTAATCTAAGCACACGGTTGTTTTTTTTCCCCCCTGAAGTCTGCTAGAGAGTGTCTCAGCAAGGTAGCCAGGCTTGCTCTTGAGGAATTAAGTGCCCTAGATAAAATTTCTATCGTGTGTCTCCCCCTCCACTAACTTTAACGCTCCTACGGGGTCTTCCTTTCCAAGATTTTGATAATTACATTGAACTCAATTGGCATGACCCAGTTATAAAATTACCCCCATTGAATCACAAGGTTTTTTGGCAGCACAGGAAAGATTGTTGTTAAAATCAGGCTCAGAGGACTCTTGAGTTGCATTCTAACCTTTTTATCTAGCATTCAAACCTCCTGATTAGTGATGTATGATTTGAAGCCGGGGTGGGGGGGGGGGAGGGGAAGGTTAGTGGATGATCTCTGCAATGATTTACCAAGTACATGTCATCATTTCCAGATTGTGTGGATGGCATGAATAATGATTATGATTAATGCACACTAATTTGTCCCATCCCCACCGTTTATCAAAGCAGTGTCAACAGCAAACGACTTCTTTGTACCCTTCCTTTCTCAAAAAGCACCATTTAACTTCCAAAGGAAAACCTCTCTGGCATTCTCACTGCGCCTGGGATCGCAAACGACATTCTCCTTTCCTGGAAAAAAAAATGGATTTGGGTGAAAATGCGTCTCCGTAGTTAGCCCCAGATAAGTGCCACAGAGCAAGGCGATCCCAAGAAGAGAAAACTGTGAAAGATGATTGGACACGGCGGTGTCACACAACAAGACCAAGAGTAGCAGGACGACAGAGAGAAATGGGAGCACATTTAATTACACATTGAGTCAAGTGTTCTACGAAACGAAGAAAGAAAATGACCAATGAAACTTCTCTTCCACATTTCAGGGTTTTGGTTGTAGCAACTCAATGAACTAAACTAAACTAAACCAAACCTTAACTTTATATACCGCATCATCTCCACGGATGTGGAGCTCGGCACGGTTTACAAGAACTTAAAATATAGGAAGAGAATGAAAAAAATGGTTTACATGAACTTATATATAGGAGAGAAGAGTAAGGGGGGATAGAATTACATTTTAGTGAAAAGCCAGGTTTTCAGTGGCTTGGGGAATAATTGGAGGGAGCCCAGGTTCCGCAGCGGGGTAGTAAGGTCGTTCCAAAGACCTGTGATTCTGAAGAGAAGGGATTTTCCCAGTTTGCCTGCATAGCGAATACCGTGTAGAGAGGCGAAGGATAATTTATACCTTTGGGCGGGTATGGTAGAGTCAGGACTCGAGGAGTTATAAGATAGTGGGATTAAGGGAGGAAGGATGCCGTGAATGATCTTAAAAGCCAGGCAGGAGCATTTGAAATGGATTCTGGAAAACAGCTTTCTCTAAACAATGAAGCCAAAAGCTGACAGGGAGCACTAAAGAAGAGGCATTTTCTTGGGTAAAATGCTGTTGTTTTAAATCGGGAACTAGCCATTGCTCATCCTTAATGTGGGCAAAGCTATCCACGCTGTTCTTGGACGTGGCTAAGTTTGCCCGCTGTGCTTGGAGATCTTCCCAGGGCGGGAAGAAGACAGGCTAAGCAACAACACGCACTGTTTTAGTATCACCGAAACTACCTGCACTGTTTCTGATCAAAAATGTACCGTCCTAGAAAACAGGTGCAATACTGGAATACTTAAGGGGACAATAATAAAAAAAAAAAAGAAAAAAGAAAAAAAAGGGGACAATAGACAACCTCTGGGAATTGCTGCAAACACACAGGTTAAAATTATCCCTGGAGTTTAAGCAACCCATGGAGACTGATTGTCACTCCCTTATATAACTCATGTGACTGAAATGCATTATGCCTATCGGATAATATAAATAGAGCACGGTGCCAAGTTTCAGCAAGCAATAGAACATTAGTTCAAGGAAGTCTGATACATCGTTGGGTAGCAGTGACAGCTGTGCAAGGCTGCATATTGGAAGATTAAAACTTTTGGGTGATATGAAATTCCTTTCCTAGGCACTGTCCACCCAATATTCAAAGGGATTATTTTTTAATTTTATTTTTATTCATTATCATATTATTCACAAGTAATACAACTTGTTAAAGCAATACAGAGTCATAATCCATTCTGTAAAAAAAAGCCAAAAGAAGAAATATTCACATTACTGTTAGAAACAAAACCAATTCTTAATGGTTATAACTCTTTCATAGACCTCAAATTAGGAGAACGATCCAGTTACAGGGAGATAATAAAAAAATTACAAATTATAAATTAAGAAAAAAAGCTTAGTCCGTCTACCTCCAGGATATTCAAAGGGATTTAAACAGACTGGAGAGGCTCCTAACGGTTTACATTGCTTGTTCTGGGCTAACAGTGAATATTTAGCAGCACTTAACCATATGCTAGAAATCGCCTGGGAAAATTTGGGCACGTCCTCCGTTTGTAGGCGCAATTAAGTTGAATAATGACGTATGAGGCAATTATATGTGGAACATTGCTGTATATCAAGCCTCCCATGCATCGCTACAAATGCAGGCTTTTCCTAATTATGACAGGGATAGCTTTGCAAATGATAACCCGCAGCTGGAAAAATTGCGACCGCCTCAACTTTTCGGTTTGGTGGGCCAGTTTATATTTAGGCTACAAATACAAAAAGATGAATGCTGATATGTTGGGGCATAGCAAATTATTTAAATTGGTTTGGGGCCCATTGACATCCTTTGTTACTTCAACATAGTAGTCTTTGTTTAATTTTTTTTTTGTTTCTTTTTAGACACGTCCAGGACATGGCGCTTTATTTCTTGTTGAAATTGTTGGATGGGAGGGGAGGGATATTTTTCTTCTGCATTGTTATTGATGGAATTTAAGTGCTTACGTTGATTATTCATGTCTGTATAATTCCTGGCACTTTGTATTAGTTTTGAAAATGAATAAAGTTTAAAAAAAATAAAATAAAATAAATTGAATAATGAGCCAATTAGTATGACTAATTGTATCTCAATGAGCATATATTGGCGCTAATTAGGTTTAATTATAATGTACGCGTGTAACATTAGGCGTGCCAAAATCTGATGCACGAGTCCCCAAAAAGGGTCACATAAATGGGAGGGTTTGGTTTATTTATTTATATCCCGCCCTTATCCAGGGCGGGTTACAAACTGCATGCAAAAATCCATCTAAAAACACAAAACAGACAACATGGCAGACAATAAAACATCGGTGACCAGCACCTTCCTGTCAGCAATCTCTATTCCTCCTTGTTCATTGAATCTCATACCCTGTGTTTCATCAGGCAAAAGAAGTCCCGTCTAAGCAATCTCTTAAAATTTTGTATATTCTGTTGTTGACGAATAGACCCAGGGAGGTCATTCCGTTCCCTAGGCCCGATACAGTGGAACGTACTATCCCTGGATGATGTAAGCCCCAACTCCCTTACAGACGGAATGTGCAGATCTAATTGTTCTGCAGGACCAAAGCGAACAAGACGGAGCCTGTGGCAGAATACTTTGGACAAGATGTTTGGGAGTTAGATTGTAAAACACACCTGTTCCTAAAGTATCCAGACAACGGATCCTCTCTTCTCTCTCCCCTCTATAGCGATTAACTCGTTCTATTGATCACTCTCTCCTCAAAAATGGATTTCCTGTCCTATTAACTCTCTTTCTTCCTCCCCTCTTAAAGTCAATTAATTTGTATCTTTGCTTAATCTTTGTAAACCGCATAGAACTTCACAGTATTGCGGTATATAAGCTGTTATTATTATTATTATTATCTGCACAAGCCTCAAACCTTTAAAATCCTAAGTAACAACATTCTAGAGCTCAGACTGTGATGTCATAATGCCTCATTCCACCAATGCCTAAGCTCCGTCCTCATCTGAACAAGCCTCAAACGCTTTCAAATCCTAAGTAGCAACATTCTAGAGCTCAGACTGTGATGTCATAATGCCTCATTCCACCAATGCCTAAGCTCCGTCCTCATCTGCACAAGCCTCAAACTCTTTAAAATCATAAGTAGCAACATTCTAGAGCTCAGATTGTGATGTCATAATGCCTCATTCCACCAATGCCTAAAGTATCTAGACAACTGATCCTCTCTTCTCTCTCCCCTCTATAGCGATTAACTTGTTCTATTGATCACTCTCTCCTCAAAAATGGATTTCCTGTCCTATTAACCCTCTTTCTTCCTCCCCTCTTAAAGTCAATCAATTTGTACCTTTGCTTAATCTTTGTAAACCGCATAGAACTTCACGGTATTGCGGTATATAAGCTGTTATTATTATTATTATTATTAAAGGCACTTGTGAACAGTTAACAATAATTTGTAGTGTATCCTATCCCTCACCTTCAACCAGTACAGGCTTATGTAATATTCTGTCACCTGCTCCCGCCTTCCGAACCTAAACAAAGTCCTCTCAATCCCCTCTCAATCTCCTCTGTTCGAGGGAGAAGAGGCCCAGTTTCTCTAATCTTTCGCTGTACGGCAACTCCTCCAGTCCCTTAACCATCTTAGTCGCTCTTCTCTGGACCCTTTCGAGTAGTACCGTGTCCTTCTTCATGTACGGCGACCAGTGCTGGACGCAGTACTCCAGGTGAGGGCGCACCATGGCCCGGTACAAAAGTAAAATAAAACAGTTTCTTAATCATCTGTCTCTTTAGCTATAAATGACAATATTATTATTAAGTCTTAGCCAAAAGGAAAGATTTATATACTATAAAGAGTTTTACCTCATGCAAAATTGTAATTTCTTTAATAAGATATTAACTATTTTTTCTGAGGCCCTCCAAGTACCTACAAATCCAAAATGTGGCCCTGCAAAGGGTTTGAGTTGGAGACCACTGGTGTGCATTGAGTGTGCTGAATATGAGAAGATATGTTGTAACATCAAACCTCTAGTAGCCACCTATATATTTGAGATTTTTCACACTATGTTCCTCAGAATGCCACACTGTATAGAATCCCCGACCCTGATGAAATAATGAAACGCATCGGTGGGGATTGAAGAATCACACAATAAAAAGTTCCTATGAGGACGGCTATACAGTGTGGCATTCTGAGGAACGTAGTGTGAAAAAATCTCAAATATATAGGTGGCTACTAGAGGTTTGATGTTCCAACATATTTGATACATTTGTGCACATATTGAGATCTTGAATAAGAGAAGGAACATTATTGAAACATTACCGGAATATCACCGATTGTGCTATACAGCAGGGTCAAAACCATGGAGGACTGCGAAGACCTCCAAAAAGATCTGACAACGCTGGAAGAGTGGGCCAAAAAGTGGCAAATGAGCTTCAACATAGGGAAATGCAAGGTCATGCATGTTGGGGAAAAAGAACCCGATGTTCACTTACAAGATGGGGGGATCACCGCTAGGGGTGAGCAACCTTGAAAGAGACCTGGGAGTGATGGTAGACACAACATTGAAGACGTCGGCGCAGTGCGCCACAGCCTCAAGGAAAGCGACCAAAATGTTGGGTATCATTAAGAAAGGTATCACGACCAGGACGAAGGAAGTCATCCTGCCACTGTATCGTGCAATGGTGCGCCCGCACCTGGAGTACTGTGTCCAGTACTGGTCGCCGTACCTCAAGAAGGACATGGCAGTACTTGAGAGAGTCCAGAGAAGAGCAACTAAGCTAATAAAGGGTATGGGGGACCTCTCATATACTGACAGACTGAAAAAGCTGGGGCTTTTTTCCCTGGAAAAGCGACGACTCAGGGGAGACATGATAGAAACCTTCAAGATCATGAAGGGCATAGAAAAAGTGGACAGGGACAGATTTTTCAAACTATGGGGAACCACAAGTACAAGGGGGCACTTGGAGAAATTGAAAGGGGAAAGGTTTAGAACAAACGCCAGGAAGTTCTTTTTCACCCAGAGGGTGGTGGATACATGGAACGCGCTACCGGAGGATGTGATAAGCAGAAGCACGCTACAGGGCTTCAAAGAAGGTCTGGACAGGTACCTGGAGGACAAAGGGATTGAGGGGTACAGATAGGAGTAGAGGTAAGGTTATAGGTACAGGATTAGAGGTAAATTATAAAATTAGTCAGAGACCACTGTTCAGGCAGTGGGCCTGATGGGCCTCCGCGGGAGCGGACCGCTGGGCGAGATGGACCTCTGGTCTGTCTCAGCGGAAGCAACTTCTTATGTTCTTATGCTGTAGGCCTAAATATAGAAACATAGAAACATAGAAATTGACGGCAGAAAAGGGCTATAGCCCATCGAGTCTGCCCATACCAATGACCTACTCCCTGATTCTTACTATACGATAATATACGATAATATACGACCTACTCCCTGATTCTTACTATACTATAATATACGACATTTAATAAACACATAAACGTTTGACTTGCGTGCCATGACAGTGAGAATTTGCTAAATTATTAAGCTGAAGCAACTTTCAGTGCTTATAAGCGCTGGGGGGTCACCCCAGGTGTGTAAAGTTGTCGATAATTTAACGTATGCATGGAAGGGTTAAGCGCCGCTAGGTATGATTGTAAAAACGGCGCCTGGTGATTGAGTGACAACCGCGCTGAACGGTGCCTAGCATTTAGACGGCATTTATAGAACCAGGGCCGCAGCGTCTAAATTTAGACCCGCTGTATAGATCTGACCTTACACGCCGTCTGGTTTTGCATCGTTGCGTTTTCTTCTCCTTGGGCACCGATCCAATGTCAATTTTGCCATAAAGGGACTTCTGAAACATCAGAGGGAATAATTTGCTGTTTCCAATTTCTAATTAACTCCTCTATTGTGCTCTGTGACAGAGACAAAAGCCTCAGACTGTACTGACCCAGCCAGCCCATAAACATCAGTCTTATAGTCGGAAACAGCCTGGCCTGTGCGTGCTGAGAAGGGATTCTTTCTAACAGAAGCTATAAATCTTTTTAATGAACAAATGTGAGATGTAAATTACATCTCCAGTCACAGACACGCCCCATTCCCTTCCTTCTCTCTTCACTGTTCTTCGCTGTCAGTGGCAAATCATCTAAAATCGGTTCATAGACAACAACGCGGAAGCCAAAGGCGCGCGCCGACAACTGAGCGCAAGACGGAGGCGCGCGCTGAAGAAAATTACTGTTTTTAGGGGCTCCGATGGGGGGGGTTTTGTTGGGGAGCACCCCCCAGTTTACTTAATACAAATCGCGCCGGCGTTGTGGGGGGTTTGGGGGGGTTGTAACCCCCCACATTTTACTGTAAACTTAACTTTTTCCCTAAAAACAGGGAAAAAGTGAAGTTTTCAGTAAAATGTGGGGGGTTACAACCCCCCAAACCCCCCACAACGCCCCCACAACGTGGCGCGATCTGTATTAAGTAAAGTGGGGGGGGGGTTCCCCCACCACACACCCCCCCCCGTCGGAGCCCTAAAAACAGTAATTTTCTTCAGTGCGCGCCTCCGCGCTGTGCTAAATTGTCTGCTCGCGCCTTTGTCCCGGCGCGCCTCTAAAATCCATAGGGCTTGATTCCAGCTCAAGTTTGGGTTTAGAAAAAAAAAAAATTTCTGGGAGGATATTAAATACATTTGGAGGATAAAAACAACTGCATACTATATAAACCTAAGATGAAACAAACTGAAGAGGCACATTAAATATCGAAAAGTTTTATCAAGCAATTCTTATCACTAATGCCAAACCGTGTTCAGAACTGGTGTATTTTTTCAGACATAAGAACATAAGAAATGCCGCTGCTGGGTCAGACCCATCGTGCCCAGCAGTCCGCTCTCGTGGCGGCCCTGAGACTAGCCCTACCTGCGTACGTTCTGGTTCAGCAGGAACTTGTCTAACTTTGTCTTGATTTCCTGGAGGGACCACGTCGGGACAAGCTGTGGCTTCACACTTCGATCATTGCACAGGTTTTTTTCTAGTGGCAAAAGCTCTAATAGTACAAAGAACTGATCTTATGCTTGAAAAAACTTGCAGTGAAAGCTCTGGGTCCTGACGTGTTTCACGACAGCTGCTTTAGAAGACCCTTAAGTTTAAGTTTCAAGTTTATCAATTCTTTTGATTAATCGCTTAATCATAGTTCTAAGCGATGAACAATTTAAAATACATTCAATGGGAAACAATACAATACAAACTTTGAACAATACAATAGGGTTAAAGATTAGCTCATCATATTCATAACATAAGGTAAAAAGGGGATGTGAAATGCAATGTAATATAGAAAAGCAGAACAAAAAAAGGAAAGGTACACGAGGGAAAGAAATAAAAGCATATTAATACAATAAAATCAAGGGCCTGGGGTTAGAAGATTAAATATCAAAGGCATCTTTAAAAAAAAAATGTTTTTAAATTACTTTTGAATTTTCCCAGACTTCATTCAAAAAGTGGGGGCTGAACGCAGAACGTACGCAGGTAGGGCTAGTCTCAGTTAGGACGCTGGACTTGCCGCCCGCGTGAGCGGACCGCTGGGCGTGATGGACCACTGGTCTGACCCAGCAGCGGCAATTCTTATGTTCTTAACTAAACCTTTTGGGCTATGCCAGTGACCCCTTTCATCTTATTTGATAGTGTGGTATCTCGAATTCTGGACAGAGATCTCTGCACTGAAATCTTTCTAAGACTTTCAACACAATTAGAAACACATTTTGAGAGCAGCACTGGCAATCTGTGCAAAAGCATTCTTGCCTTACGGAAATGCTGTGGGCACTGCTAAGGTGTTCATCATTGTATAAAGATTCGCACCGCCGTATTCAATTACAACGATCTTCTTTCTCCCGAAAGCAGAGAATGATTTATTAACTCTGCCTGCACAGGGAGCACCAGTAACGTAACGGGCAAATTTAATATCGAGAACGTGGCAGGAGAGATGCCATCATTCCGTCTAATTTAATCGTTATCCAGAGAGGAGTGCAGCTTCCCAGGGCTTCATTAGCCCTTCGCTAACTGTTTCCTGCTCTCGCAAATAGACAAATTTATATTCCAGAGGAGATCTCCAGCAGAGCACAAACTTATCGTAGGAGCGCAGATGAGATGCTCTGTTCTTTCTACAAGCCTCTGAGCAAAGGATTTTAAGGTTTATAATATTTATGGATGACACAAACAACTTAGATCTAATTCAGCCTGCCTTTCTTCCTCTCGGGCATGCATATCAACACCCTGGACCAAATCCACACACCGGAGGTAAACAGACACACACTGAACACGTCTATGCATATAAACAAGACAATCACATAATTAAAAACCCAATGAAGGAAAAACATAAGGTTCAGACGTTCGCATATGGAGTCACGGAGATATGCAGTTTCCTCAAGGGTCTTCCTTGGCTCTCTTTTTCTAATGGACTAACACTGGACGTGGATCCATCATTCGAAGCCATGGTTCAGTGGAGCAAGCTTGGGTTAAAGAATATAAGGTCTTCCAGGCTTTGGGCAACAGCGTCAACGTCTAAGGCAGCCATAGGTAACAATGTAGGGAATGTTTAACATTTACAGCCACTTTAAGTGCGGCGGTAAAATAGGTGCATTTCCTATTTTCCCCCACTAATAGTGATATTTCTCAATTGGCTTGAGGTCATTGGTACACTGACAAATGAGCGCAGGACAATTGCGCCCCGTCAAATGCGTGCTCCGACAAGTGCGCGCAGGTCAATGGCGCCCCATCAATTGCGCTAGCGTTAGGGTAAAGTTTAGATGAGGATTAAAGAAAGCGCACTGCTGCACCCTGTCCTTTGACGGTGCAATCTTGCAACGGCGCGTCCATGTTTCCGACCTCATGGATGCCAGGCGACAAAAAGCCGAGCGCCGCACTGCGCATGGCCAAACTATCCAACAGGCAATGTACAAGTACATACGTTGCATTTCGCTAGTTCGGTTCCGGTTAGCGCGTAATTTAACAATTGCCTTTCGTTTTTGATTCGCCCTCGTCTATTAGCAGGCACTTCCTCCGTTGCATGCAAATATAATAATAATAATAATAACAGCTTATATACCGCAATACCGTGAAGTTCTATGCGGTTTACAGAAGATTAAGCAAAGGTAACAAATTGAATTGACTTTAAGAGGGGAGGAAGAAAGAGAATTAATAGGACAGGAAATTCATTGTTGAGGAGAGAGAGATCAAAAGGACAAGTTAATCGCTATAGAGGGGAGAGAGAAGAGAGGATCAGTTGTCTAGATGCTTTAGGCATTGATGGAATGAGGCATTATGACATCATAATCTGAGCTCTAGAATGTTGCTACTTATGATTTGAAAGTGTTTGAGGCTTGTGCAGATGAGGACGGAGCTTAGGCATTGGTGGAATGAGGCATTATGACATCATAATCTGAGCTCTAGAATGTTGCTACTTAGGATGTGAAAGGGTTTGAGGCTTGTGCAGATGAGGACGGAGCTTAGGCATTGGTGTAATGTGGCATTATGACATCACAGTCTGAGCTCTAGAATGTTGTTATTTAGGATTTTAAAGGTTTGAGGCTTGTGCAGATAATAATAATAATAATAACAGCTTATATACCGCAATACCGTGAAGTTCTATGCGGTTTACAGAAGATTAAGCAAAGGTAACAAATTGAATTGACTTTAAGAGGGGGGGAAGAAAGAGAATTAATAGGACAGGAAATTCATTGTTGAGGAGAGAGAGATCAAAAGGACAAGTTAATCGCTATAGAGGGGAGAGAGAAGAGAGGATCAGTTGTCTAGATGCTTTAGGAACAAGTGTGTTTTTAGACGTTTCCTAAATTCCCCATAAGTAGTGGGCAAAAGCAATTGTTCTAGGTCTTTACCCCATGATCCTGCTTGGTGTGAGAGGTGTTCATGGTGTTTTTTCAGTTTACAACCTCGAACTGGGGGGGGAAACGAAGTTGGAATGTGAGCTTCTCTTGTGTCTGTTGGCTGAGAAGAAGAAAAGGTCAGTTATGTATTTAGGGGCTTTGAAGCAGAAGCAGGCAAATTTAAACTTTACGCGCGCCGCCATTGGCAGCCAATGCAGCTGCCGGTAGTAGGGTGTCACGCGGTCAAACTTCCTCGGCCCAAAGATCAGTCTGACCGCTGCATTTTGCATCAATTGCAAACGCTGCATATTCTTTGGGGAAATCTCTCTCATCCACATTCATTGTGGGTATTCTGAAAAGCTGACTGGAGAGAGAGAGAGAGCAAATCAAGGAATCCTTCCAGCTCTGGAAAGTTTCTTTGGCTTCCCCAGTGGACAACAGTTCATATTAATAATGAAAAGTATGCAAAAATGAAATGAAAACTATTATAAGTGACAAGACAGCGTACACCACGTTTGCACTGGTATTTTAAAACTAGCAGAAGATTAATTTACAGATGATAAAGTTTCTCTCTTGTTACATTTCTATCCAGATATAAACACTAGGAATGGGATGGGCATCCCTCCTGGTAATTTTGGCTAGCGGGGGGGGGGGGGGGGGTGTTGCGGTTCCAGGGGGGTTGTCAGGGAGGGCCATCATCGGGGGGGGGGGGGGGAGACACAAAAAAAAAACAGGCAGACAGATGGGTCTAGACCTGTCGGTTTTTCTGGATCGGTCCCACCAACCCAATTCTGGCATACAAGTTTAGGGCATCGATCGGATGCCTGGTTTTAATATTAATGACCTCATTTGCATGCCAGAATCGGAGAATGTAGGACCGCACAGAAAACCACGCAGTGAGCATGCTTATCAGATCGGGTCTGCAAATACGATCGGTCGCTAAACTGGTTTAGCGACGATCGGAGGCTTTTAGCACAGCTAACCCTAGGGATTTAAAAAAGCCGTACTTGGATTCCTTAATGAGTGGGGAAAGTGGTATTGCTTAATAAAATATAGCTAATAAGCTTGTGGACCAAAACTCTTGTCAAATTTCAAGGCAGCATTCACTCAATAGTCTCTCACAAAGCAAGCAACAAAAGCTCAAGGCCTTATCAACAATTATTCTGTGGATATTTAATATTTTTCACCATCAAAAAAATGGACGAGACTCAATAGAATGTGTGTTGAACGCCAAAGTGATTTCTAGCCTCAGAGCCTATAAAGTTTCTGCAGTTCAGACCTAAACTCATCTGGAAATTGATGGTTATTTACCCTAGACAAGCTTCTTTATCCTACCCAGGTCTTCTGTAGAAAGGACAGGACTTAGAGGAAGCAATAGCCTAGGACAGGGGTGTCAAACTCAATGACGTAAGAGGCCGAAATCTAAAGCACAGGCTAAGTCGCTGGCCAAAGTTTTTATTAAGATACTTAGGGGTCCTTTTATTAAGGCACACTAACCATCACGCGCTAAATGTGCACCTTAATAAAAACTTTTCCTCTCTCTTTTAGGTCCTACTCGTAGTTCACGCTTGCTGTCTAACACCAGCTCTGGCAGGATACACATTTCAAATCTGACATATTGTAATCACAAAACAGAAAACTATTATTTTTTCTACCTTTTGTTGCCTGGTCATTATTCAAATCATGTTGGTCCCAGGCTCTGGTTGTCTTCTGATAACTCGCTTGCCAGGGTCTACTGCCCATTTGTCATTTTCTTCTTTCTCCATTCTAACCATCCATCTTCCATCTCTGGCCTCCCCTTCTGTTTCCCTTCCCTCTTCCCGGAAGTCTGGCATCTTTCCTTTTTTCGTCTCCAGCCACACAGCGATGGACCCCCCACCATCCCCAGGATCCATCATCTCTCCTTTTCTCAACTATCCTTTCATCCAGCATCTCTCCCTCCTTCCCCACCACCCCAGGGTCCACCATCTTTCTCTTCTCAACTACCCTCCTATCCAGTATCTCTATCCCCCCTACACAAGATCCCTTGTGTCCAACTTCTCTCCCTTGCTGTTCCTTCCCTCCTTCCATCCCATTGTCCACCATCTCTCTCCCTCTCCTCTGTTTTAGACCCATTAGTTCTTCCTCTCCCCCACCCCACCCTCAGTCCGGCATATGCACATCTGTTTGGACCCCTCTTTCCCTCCCTCCGTGTACTTCTACACCAGGGCTCACCGCCATAGTCGCCCCCCCTCCCTGAAGGCCTGCATGTTTTCCCCCTTCTTCCCGGTCTCACCTTCGAGATTTGGCCCACTGTTCCTTCCCTCCCTCCATCCCAGCTTCCCAGTCTCATCTTCTAAGCAGCCTGCCAAGGATCGCCGGTCAGCTGTAGCGAACCTAGCAGGCTGCCTCAGCTTCCACAGCACATTCCCTCTGCCACCGTCCTATCTCTCCTCTAACGTATGGGACCGCGGCGTAGGGAACATCCCTAACTTACCCCCTGTTTTACAAAACTGCAAAAGCGGTTTTTAGCGCAGGCTGGTGCGCTGAATGCTCTATGAGTATCGGGAGCAGTGCAGAGCATTCAGTGCCCCAGCCTGTGCTAAACAATGCTTTTGTGGTTTTGTAAAAAAAGGGGGGTGGTTAATTAGTAAATTGGCTTCTATAATGAGTTTTAACAAGCTTAGGGATACCAGATTTTACTACTGTAAAATCCAAACCCATAGCCCCGCCCCCCAGACCTATATGTTATTCCACACTTTTAGTGACACTTTTCATTTTAATGATATGAAATTAAAAGTATCAAGTAAAGTGTGAAATAACTCTTACGTTTCATCATTCTCTTCTTGGTTGGGCTGAGAACTTTTCAGTGCCCCCTTGTATTGTGATATCATAATGCCTCATTCCACCAATGCCTAAGAACCAACCTCATCGATGATGTCACTATGGTGAACTTTTCACTGGCCCCTCGTATCCTGACTCTTCCTTAAATAGTTCCCTCCATATCCTAAAAGGATAGGATTACTGTCCAACTGTAATAATAAAATATAGCTAATAAGTTTGGGACCTTCCGGAAAACGATAAAGACCCATCTCTTCAAATGAATGGACAACCTCCTCCTAGCTTCCCTTCCTTATTTCCTTCTCTCCCTCTCTCCTCCCACTCTTCTGTGCCCTGCTCCCCTTCGTTATGTCTTTCTCTCCTTCCTCTCTCCTCCCACGCACCTGTTCCCTGCTCCCCTTCCTTTAACCCTTACTCCCCTCCTGCTCCCGCTCCCCCTTCTCTACCCTCCTCCTCTTCCTTCCTCCCTTCCCATGCTCCCCTTGCTCCCCCTCCCCTTCTCTCTCTAAATCTTCTCACCTGTCTCTTCTTCGAATGCCTATAATTTTGTCCTGTAACTTTATTGTGAATGTCAATTGTAACCCATTCTGAGTTCCCGGGAGAACGGGATAGAAATCTAAATAAATAAATTATCCCTATCACATTATCTCAGGCACATACTGACACTAGGAACCATCTCCATTGGAGACCTTATTTAGAGCCCTGCTACAGATATTTTACAGATATTGTACAGATAGCCCTGCTACAAGGCCAGCAGTCTTTATTAAAGAAATAAGAATAAGAACAAGCGAATTAGCATAGCACCAGCTACTAATTAGGGAAAAAAATTTATATTTTTATAACTGTGAATTAATTAGAGTCTGCATATTTAGAAGATAACAATCTGCACTTTGTAAAGCCATAAAAATATTCTTTGTTGATGTGATCATCGAGCGAAGGCATTACGGAGTATATTTTTTGCTGTAATTAAAATAATATTTCAATGATTAAAACCAGATTCCTTAGTATTCTTTCATCTTAAAGGATACATATTATCACATGAATAAGAAATCTGCAGGCAGATATAAGAAAAGGAGGCACTAAATAGGGAATTTTAATTGCTAGAATTATGTTCTCGCTCAATAAAGCATGCACAGGACTATTTCTTCGAGGAGAGAATTCAGTGTTGGAGCCCTTGGGACTGAAGATTAGGTGAAGAAATGCATTATACAGAACTGTTAAAGTTTGACTCTTATGTTTGTTTCTTAGATAGCGAAGGCCTGGAAAACTATGAAAGTTTCAGCCCTAGGAGGGGGAAGGGGGGGTGGAGAGAACATGTTTCTTTCTCAGCTCCTAAGGGTGACATTCCTAAGGGTGTTCCATTCTGGGGGGGGGGGGGGGGGGGGGGGAGAGGGGTATATCTCTTCCTCTGCTCCAGGAAAGAGTGCACAGGATGTTCCATTCCTGGGAGGGTGAACATGTCTCTTTCTCAGCTACAGGAAATGTAGTATACAGTGCTCCATTCCTAAGGGTGACATTCCTAAGGGTGTTCCATTCCGGTGGGGGGGTTGGGGGAGAGGGGTATGTCTCTTCCTCTGCTCCAGGAAAGAGTGCACAGGATGTTCCATTCCTGGGAGGGTGGGGGAGAGTGAACATGTCTCTTTCTCAGCTACAGGAAATGTAGTATAGTGCTCCATTCCTAAGGGTGACATTCCAAAGAGTGTCCCATTCCTGTGTGGGTGGGTGGTGGTGGAGGGCATATCTCTTCTTCAGCTCCAGGAGATGATGTAAAGCAGGGGTGTCTAACCTGTGGCCCGTGGGCCTCATGCGGCCCTGTGAAATATTTTATGTGGCCCTGGTCGAGGGCGATGCAGTGTTTTTCTCTGCTGCGTGTCTTGCTGGCTCCCTCCTGTCTTGCTGCAGCGTTTGCGCATTTCTGCGGCCCCAGAAACATTTTTTTCGGCCAATGCGGCCCAGGGAAGCCAAAAGGTTGGACCCCCCCTGATGTAAAGGATGTCCCATTCCTGAGGGTGTGTCTCTTTCTCAGCCCCATGAGAGAGTGCACAGCAAGTCCCAGTCCTGGGGTGGGGGTACGTCTCTTCCTCTGCTCCAGGAGGAAAGAGTGCACAGGATGTCTCATTCCTGGGAGGGTGGGTGAACATGTCTCTTTCTCAGCTCCAGGAAATGTAGCACAGAGTGTCCCATTCCCAAAGGTGACATTCCTAAGGGTGTCCCATTATTGTGTGCATGTATGTGGGTGGGTATGTAAGGGGGGGGGTATGTCTCTACCTCAGCTACAGAAGATGGTGCAAAGGATATCCCGTTCCGGGGTGGGTGCATGACGTGTCTTTCTCTGCTCTGGGAAAGAGTGATAGGATGTCCCATTCCTGGGAGGGTGAGGGTGGGGGAACATGTCTTTTCCTCAGCTCCAGGAAATGTTGCAAATAATAATAATAATAATAACTTTATTTTTCTATACCGCCACAATCTTGCGACTTCTAGGCGGTTTACATTCAAGAAAGCTGGACATTCAGCGAATTACAATATGCAGATAGTCAGAAGAGATACAGAGTACATCAAACTTTAAGAATGAGAAAGTATACAGTATATAGTGTACAGTGTGCTACGACATTTTCAAGAGGACCTGTTAGGAAAAAGGTCGCGAATTAACAAAAAATACATTGAAAATTACAATATATAGTTTAAGAGATTTTCAGGGAGACATTTTAGAAGACATGTCCCGGATTGCAAAATGCGGTTTGATTAGGATTTCAGAGGGGGGGGAGGGGTTTGAAAAGGATTTCAGAGGGGGGGAGGGGTAATTTGGGAACGAGAAAAGAAAGGAGTGTTCGGTGGAGATTCTGTTTAGGTGATATATCTGTCGAATAATGCAGTTTTTATGAGTTTTCTAAAAGCGTTGTAGGTCAGTCTAGCTTTATTAATGTAGTTGTCTAGCCAGTGTTGTTGTTTGTTTGCTTGGTATGCGAACGTTCTATCCAGAAAAGTTTTGTATTTACAATTGGTAATGCTTGGGTGTGCAAAAAGATAGCGGTTTCTGGTTTGTCTGATAGGGCTGTAGAATACGAAGTGAGGTAGCAAGTACGTGGGAGTTAGGCCCCAAATTAGTTTGAAACAAATGCAGGAGAACTTGAAAATTATTTGTGCCTCTACTGACAGCCAGTGCAGTACTTTGTAGTAGGGGGTGACATGGTCGCTCTTTTTTAATCCAAATATCAAGCGGACCGCTGTGTTCTGAATAATTCTGAGTTTTCTCACTGTTTTTTTAGGTATACCCATGTAAACGATATTGCAATAGTCCAGAGTAGAAAGCACTAGTGATTGCACTAGTAATCTGAACGATAATGGGTCAAAGTATTTTTTGATGGTTTTTAATTTCCATAATATCAGGAAACATTTTTTTACCACTATGTTCGTGTGTTCGACCATTGTCAGGTGGGTGTCTAATGTGACTCCCAGTATTTTTATTGTATTAGTAATCGTAATGGTATCCCATTCCTGGGAGCATATCTCTTCCTCAACCCCAGGAGATAATGCACAGGATGTCCCATTCCTGGGGGGGGGGGGTCTCTCTTTCAGCCCATGAGAAGCTACACAGGGTGTCTCATTCCAGGGGGGACATGTCTTTTCCTTAGCTTTTCCTTTAAGAGAACCATGAAGAGACTCACCATTATCCAGAATGCGGCAGTCCGTCTCATTTTTGGCCTGAAAAAAATCAGATCAAGTAAGACCCTAGTATAAAAAATTGCATTGGTTACCCATGGAAGCCAGAATTATTTTTAAGTTTGCCTGTCTATGCTTTAAAACCTTAACTGGCTCTGCTCCAAACCATCTCCTATACCCATTTGATCTCTCTGGCACTACCAGCCGTACACGCTGCGCTCATTTGTTTTTCCTTCCCAACCCCCGATGCGTTGCGTCTACAAGAGGCTCCGAGGTAGGACCCTATCATCTCAAGACGGTAAATGGAATGAATGCCTGAGCGAACTTATTGTACATGGTTTCTCTGATCAAACTTTTTAGAAGATCAGTTAAAACGTATCTTTTTGATAAATTTGTTTGATTCTATACCCTCGCTGATGCATTTCCGAATGCCTCTTGTAATACCACTGTTTGTATGCAGTCTCTTTTTGTTTCCTGTAAACCGCTCTGAACTGTATGAGGTACCGCGGTATATAAAAATAAAGGGCTCCTTTTACGAAGGTGCGCCAGCGTTTTTAGCGCCCGCACAAGATTAGCGCGCGCTGGCTGAAAAACTACCACCCGCTTAAAAGGAAACGGTAGCGGCTAGCACGCGCTAAACCTGCTGGTGCACCTTTGTAAAAGGAGCCCAAAGTTATTATTATTATTATTCCTCAGGACGTGTCGCTTTCTCAGCACAGGAGAGGGTACACTAGATGTCCAATTCATGATGACATGGTAGATGACACCAGAAAAAAAGATCAATTGGCCCATCCAGTGTGCTCATTATATCATTCCATGACTGTTTATGTTTTCCATTAATACCAACAGGGCATGCAGTTTTTTCCCATAAAATCATGGTTTTTCCATTGGTTTTTGTGAGCCAAGCGGGCATGTCACAATATAAGCACCAAGAGCAAAGAGCATGGAGAAAGCTGGCATAGACTATCTGTGAAGGGATAAAGCAAGAATGGTAGAGGTCACAAACCCCCAAGGCAGTAAGGAAGAGGCAGAGCAGCAAAAGCAGCGGCACCCCAACTTCTTTAAATGTCACGCCAACATTGGTAGGTTCCATCAACAGATCATGCTAAAATTACCTCATTCCTGCCAGCATTGCCACTGGAAGGTCCTGGATATCTGCTCCCATCACGTGTTGTACTCTGGTGATGGTGGGGAGAACATAGGAATAGCCTTACTGCATCAGATCAATGGTCCATCATGCCCAATAGCCCGTTCTCAAGGTGGCCAATCCAAGTCACTAGTACCTGGCCAAAACCCAAAGAGTAGCAATATTCCATACTACCGATCCAGGGCAAGTAGAGGCTTCCCCCATGTCTTAATAACAGACTATGGACTTTTCCTCCAGGAATTTGTCCAAACTTTTCTTAAAACCAGCTACATTATCCACTTTTGCCACAACCTCTGGCAATGCGGGTTTACAGTTTGCTTCCCCTACTTTCTAGAGAGTTGTGATTACCAGTCGTCCCTCAATTGCAACCTGCAGCCAAAATATTTCAATGTGACTTTTAAAAAAAATTCTTGTTGCCTATTGACTATTCCATGAGCACAACCTACTTAGGGTGCCATGGACTATACCATGCCTTTGTATAAGAGTTGCCTTACTGAGTCGCACCGAGGGCCCATCTATTTTGTTTCTACCAGGGCCAGTTCAGGTCACAGGCACTTGGTAGAATTCCTAAAGGTAATGAGATTTTAAGCTTCTTAATCCCAGGGATAAGCTATAGCTTTCTGCAGGTCTACTTTAATAATGGGCTACGGACTTTTCCTCCAGGAATTTGTCCAAATCTTTTTGAAACCCAGTAACATTAATTGCTTTTACCACTTGCTTCAGCAATGAGTTCCAGAGCTTAACTATATGTTGTGTGAAAATATATTTTCTTCTATTTGTTTTCTTTGTGCTTCTGTGTAACTTCATAGAGTGTCCCGTAGACTTTGTACTTTTTGATAGAGTAAACTATTGATTCACGTTTACCTATTCTGCTCTATCCAGGATAATGTACTTGTTGTTTCTGAATGCCTACCACTTCGATAGCTTTTAGGCTTGCAGTAGTGTATAAAAACTTAAAAATTAAAAAAAACAATTATAGACCTCTTAACATATCTTCCCAATGCCATCTCTTCCTGGGGTTACCAAACATCCAGAAAAACCCGGACATGCCCTTTTTTTAGAGGACTGTTCGGGTGTCCAGAGGGATTTTCAAAACTTGGCAGTTTGTCTGGGTTTTGGATGGCCCCGAGCTCGGGGCCGTGTCTGGATGTCCTCTGTGCATGCGTGATGACATCACACATGCATGTATACATGTGATGTCATCACATCAACGTCGGTGTATGTGCAGAAGACATCCAGGCACAGTCCCAAGCTCAGGGATGGAGACATGTGGTTCGTGTGGAGGTGGGGCTGAGGGCAGCATGGGGCGGGGCTGGGGTGGAATGGAATGAGAGTAGGCGTCCTCTTTTTTTAAAAAGAGGAAATCTGGTAACCCTATCTCTTCCCAATGCTGAAGAGTTCTAATCTCTTTAGCCTTTCTTCATATGAGTTGTTCCATCCACATAATCATTTGAGTTGACCTTCTTTGTACCTTTTCCAGTTTCACTACTGGATTGATATAATAAGCAGGCAACAGAGGGCCAGCCCAGAGATCAACCCTCCTCCAGAACCAGTTCCTTCATGAGACCGCCTTCCCAAGATCAGACCCGCCCTGCTTCCAAGAGCCTACGTTCCATCCCTGTTGGTTTAGTGGGGTATCTCAAGCAGGAGCCGTCCCCAGTAGCTCCTGCCCCCAGTGGCCCCATCAGCTAAAATAGTTGCCACAAGCTCTTGCAGAAGTCTTTGCAGTGTTACCACTAGAGGTCAGCCTTTCATGTATGGGTCTGATGTTGGAGGTGGGGGGTCTGATCTCAAGGACCCAGTCTCAGGGGGAGGGGATCAGATTTAGGGGACGGCCGATTTAGAGTGGAGGACTCATGAGGGTGATCCCATCATGGGGAGGGTCTGAATTGACAAGGGGTGAGAAATGGACAGATTTATGTCTTCTAGCTGTTACACCTGTAAATTTAAGCATAATGGATCAAACAGATTTGTCTATGCAGTAAGACAGTGTCGGGTTTTGGAACCAGTAGGGTGAACTGAAGGGGGATGGTTTTTCCTATGCTAGCAGCCATTTTCTCCCTCATGGAGCTGCTCTCGGGCACTTCTCCCATTAAATTTTATTATGTAAAGCAGAAGCTATGGCAACTGTGTTATTAGTATAGACAAGAGCCTTCCCTCTAAAGCATTAAGCTTCAGGGACTAAGACATAAATGTCAGTACAACCAGAGAGACATGTTTCGGAGCCCAGGAGATATACTTATTTTTTTAATCTTTGCTGATGGTTTCTGCTCTACAACATAATTTTGTTCTGGCTAGCTGAATCTTTGCTTTTCCGGTTCTTATTTTTGTTTCAGTTTAACTCTCTCAGCGCTGCCAAGGTTATGTACAGATATTTACCACTTTCCCTTGGACAATTTACAGTGCCTTTTAAAAATATATAATTTATATTCTGCATATCCTACAATTCTATGCGGATTACAAACTATTCAGGTGCTCAAGCAATTTTCCCTAACTGTCCCAGTGGGCTCCCACTCTATCTAATGTACCTGGAGCAATGGGGATTAAGTGACTTGCCCAGGGTCACAAGGAGCAGTGCGGGATTCAAACCCATAACCTCAGGGTGCCAAGGCTGTAGCTCTGATCACTGCACCACACACTCCCACATTCTTAAAGCTGTCTTCCTCAGTCCCTTTAGGGCAGTCCTCTGGACACACCTAGCCAGTCAGTTTCTCACGATATCCAAAATGAATATGCATGAGATAAATTTGCATGCACTACCTCCACTGTAAACATATCTATCTCATGAATCATCAATGCGGATATCTTGAAAACCTGACCGGCTAGGTGTGTCGCAAGGACTGGATTGAGAACCCCCTTCTTTGAGGGCATAACTAGGAAAGAGGGTGAAAAAAGTCATGAACTGCAAGTGTGAAACTGCAGGAGATGAAAAGTCAGGTGGCGAGGAAGAAAGGGGGGGAGGGTAAGAGGAGGAAGCGTCAGAGTGGAGGATATAAAAAGAGAGAGAGAGAAAAAATAGCCAGAATCAGGGTAGGGCAGGGGTAGGCAATTCCGGTCCTTGAGAGCCGGAGCCAGGTCAGGTTTTCAGGATATCCACAATAAATATACAAGAGATAGATGTGCATTTCAAGGAGGTAGTGCATGCAAATCCATCTCATACATATTCATTGTGAATATTCTGAAAACCTGACCTGGCTCCGGCTCTCAAGGACCGAATTGCCTACCCCTGGGGTAGGGGAAGGGTATAGCAAGGGGAGCAAATATTCTTGCTTGGCCAGGATGCTTCAGTATTGCTTGTTCTAAGTTATTTTATGAATTTTTAACATTTGATATTTTTAACTAATTATTATTTTGTGTTCAGTCCTCTTATTCTGTGAACCGCCTAGAACAGGGGTGTCAAAGTCCCTCCTCGAGGGCCGCAATCCAGTCTGGTTTTCAGAATTTCCCCAATGAATATGCACGAGATCTATTTGCATGCACTGCTTTCATTGTATGCTAATAGAGCTCATACATATTCATTGGGGAAATCCTGAAAACCCGACTGGATTGCGACCCTCGAGGAGAGACTGTGACATCCCTGGCCTAGAATCTTTTGGGTGTTGGCAGTATAGAAAAATAAAGTTATTATTATATTGATAATGTAGGTTAATACATACCATATTAAAATAAAATAAATTACAGCTCTATTTTACTTTATCATGCGGTACAAATGATCAGATCACTTAGACCAGGAGTAGGCAATTCCGTTCCACTAGAGCTGGAGCCAGGTCAGGTTTTCAGGATATCCCTAATGAATATTTATGAGATGGATTTGCAAGCACTGCCTTGAGATGCAAATCTATCTCATGCATATTTATTGTTGATATCCTGAAAACCTGACCTGGCTCCGGCTCTCGAGGACCGGAATTGCCTACCCCTGACTTAGACAGTTCACTTTCACAGCTGTTTGATTTCTAATAGCCTGGAATGGGCAGCTCCAGCTGCTGGGGGTCCCAGGAGGTCTCGAATCATCCTTTTTTAAATTTTTATTTATTTATTTATAAATTTAGATAATTACAATATCAGATGATACAAAAGATCTTCTTTAAATATTACATAATCATTCATAAAAAATTCCTTTTTAAGCCCACATAAACGGAGAACATGATACTATTTTCTGATGTCATCTGGGATTTTGGCACATGTAGAATAATCAACAGCAAAGAGTCCAACAGGACAAGAACCCACAGGTTCAAAATCACATGAAATAAAACACCCAGTCCATAAAAATAAAAATATTAAAAAAACTTTTTTCCAAAACAAAAGGACAAACATCAACAAAAGTCCATAAGCCATTATTACGATGAACTTCAGGAAATCCACTGCTTATTTCTAGGATAAGCAGTATAAAATTTGTTTTACTGCTTGGGATCTCGCCCAGTACTCGTGACCTCAGTTGGCCTCTGTTGGAAACAGGATTCTGAGTTGATGGACCTTTGCTCTGTCCCATTATGACAACTCTCATGTTCTTATGTAAGGTCATTGCTAGCACATAGGTAATTATTTATTACTAGTTGTTTAGCCCGTTACATTAATGGGTGCTAGCAGCCCTTCTCCTTTACTTTTACCTCCTCCCTGTCCAGCAGCACCCCCACCCATTCCCTGCTCCCCCTATATAGCAGTAGCCCTTCTCCTTTTATCTCCCCCTGTTCAGCATCACCCCATTTCCAGCTCCCCATATCCAGCAGTAGCTCTTCTCCTTTGCAGGAGCCCTTCTCCCTTCCTGTTACCTCCCCCCCTGTCCAGAATCACCTCTTTTCTGCTCCTCCTGTACTGCAGCACCCCCTTACCTGCTCCCCCTGTCCAGTCCAGTGATCTCCAGCCATCAGGCTGGCTCCTGCAGGGAGTCTAGTTCCTGTCCGGTCCCCGCCAGGCGTGTGAGCCTGCTCCGTCCCCTCCCGACCTGCCGGGAGTATTTGAATTAGACCCGACGGTTCCTATTGAGGGAAGCACTCCTCACCGGACTCAGCGGTGAACTTCAGCTATCGGGCCGACATCCGCCTTGTTTTTTGTGGTTTTTTTTAGTTGAAAGACGCGGCGGTGGCTCCTCTCATGATCCCCACCTGCGTTGGAAGTCCGACACAGGCGGGGATCGTGAGAGTAGCCACCGCCGCGTCTTTCAAAGAATCGTAAGCCGTGCATGCGCACTTCCTATGTGTTGCTACAGCTCACGGAAAACTGGCGCACACAAAGGAAATGCGCATGCGCGGCCTGGCGTTTTATTATATTAGATAGCAATTACAGAGTATACAATTCTTAAAAACAGAAAAAAAGATTGATAGGGAAAAGAGGCATGCTTGAAAGAACAGAAGGAAAAGAAAAAAAACCCCATGCTGTTTCTTATCACCTTCTGTAGAGGCTAAGGTCTGCCAACCTTGCGCAAACATTCTACAGCTTTACTGGGTCAGACTAATGGTCCATAAAGCCCAGTAGCCCATTCTCACGGTGGCCAATCCAGGTCACTAGTACCTAGCCTAAACCCAAGGTGTAGCAATTTTCCATGCTACCGATCCAAGGCAAGCAGTGGCTTCCCCCATGTCTTCTCAATAACAGACTATGGACTTTTCCTCCAGGAACTTGTCCAAACCTTTCTTAAAACCAGCTACGCTATCTGCTCTTACCACATCCTCTGGCAACACGTTCCAGAGCTTAACTATTCTCTGAGTGAAAAAAAATTTCCTCCTATTGGTGTTAAAAGCACTTCCCTGTAACTTCATCGAGTGTCCCTTAGTCTTTGTAATTTTTGACGGAGTGAAAAATCGATCCACTTGTACCCGTTCTACTCCACTCAGGATTTTGTAGACTTCAATCCTATCTCCCCTCAGCCGTCTCTTTTCCAAGCTTCAGAGCCCTAATCGTTTTAGTCTTTCCTCATACGAGAGGAGTTCCATCCCCTTTACCATCTTGGTCGCTCTTCTTTGAACCTTTTCTACCGCCACTATATCTTTCTTGAGATACGGAGACCAGAATTGAACGCAGTACTACCCTCAATTAGGCCTGCTATAGTCATAATGGTTCTTCTAATCCTTTGTGCCATAGAGAGGAGTAACAGTGAGAGACATATGAAAAAATGAAGAAACGGTGAACAATTAAGATTCTATAATTGTAAAGTTATTCTTGTCTCTCATATCAAGTTCAAGCTGGGCTTTTTTTGTTACAAGGTTTTATATGGTGCAGCCCCTACTTATCTGGCTAATAGTATTTCCAGAGCTACGCATAAATGAAGTAGAAAAACTCATGCTCTGTTCAATTTCCCTTCTGTAAAAGGTTGTAAAAGCAAGAAATTGCTAAATCACTCTTTAGCATCTCAGGCAGCTTCTCATGAAAAAGAATTTCGATCATTGTTGCTCACAGCTTTTTCTTACAGACATTTTAGAAAACAGCTAAAATCCTACCTTTTCTCCAAGTACCTGACTAGCCGACTCATTCAAATAGACGATTATGCTTAATGTTTATAACCTTTTGTAAACCGCGTAGAACTTTTTGGTAACGCGGTCTACAAGTATAACGTTATGTTACAAATCTTATAAAAGGTAGGAATGAAAAGAAAGATATTGCAAAATAGGAGGAATGATAGGGAAGGGAGACATTGCATACCTAGGGGGAAGGATAGGAAACGGGATACTGGTCAGGGAAGGGATGATGCTGAACTACGAGGGAGGAGGTTAACGAAAGGGAAAGGGAGATGCTGGAGTAAAGGGGTGTAGGGTCTTGAGCCTCTGCAGGAGGTTGGTTGAAAATGCTGAAAATCCACTTAGGGCAGGGGTGTCCAATGTCGGTCCTCGAGGGCCGCAATCCAGTCGGGTTTTCAGGATTTCCCCAATGAATATGCATGAGATCTATGTGCATGCACTGCTTTCAATGCATATTCATTGGGGAAATCCTGAAAACCCGACTGGATTGCGGCCCTCGAGGACCGACATTGGACACCCCTGACTTAGGGCATCAGGTACCCTTGGGCCGGTCCTGTTTGACTGGAGACATTGTTTTGGATTTACAGCATGGCCTGTCTCTTTAACAAAGAACTATTGGCTTCTGCTGAACCTAGATTATCAATCTCAACCCCAGGAGAAGTAGCAAGGAGAACAAGCTCATTATCTGAGGCTGCCATGGAATTAGATTGACCTGCTCCTTCCACTGCTGCCACTTTACCAGTTTCAGTGACGGGGCTGAGACAGTGCAGTAGGAACAGGCCAAATCGTATCTGTATGGAAATAAATCTCCAGTGCCAACTTGCTGCGGGAGATGCATTTCTGGGAAGCTTATCTGCAGCCGTTGTCACCTCTGTGGTTCCTTTTAATTATTTTCATTGTCTGATAAGCTCGGGTTTTAAAGAATTTTCGCTACAGCTGAAACAGCTGGCAAACAATCTCGCCAGAAACCCTCTTTTAAAAAAGTTGATTTAAACCTCCATGAAGTCTTTTTCATTTTTGCAATAATAATATGGCCTGTGAAATAGCATTTACTACAAAAATCCAGATTGGAGGATTGATATTGCATTTTATCCTAACACAACTCCTATCAATTATAACCAATGGACAAAAGAAATAAGGGAAGTACCTATGTTACCCTCCCCCCTTTTACAAAACCATGAAAGTGTTTTTTTAGCGCTGAATGCCCTATGCTGCTCCCGAAGCTCATAGGCACTCTATGCACATCAGTGCTAGCGCTATAAACTGCTTTTGCAGTTTTGTAAAAAAGGGGGGGGGGGGGTAATATCAAACAAAAATATATAAATAATAAATACCATGTTTCCCCAAAAATAAGACCTACCCCAAAAATAAGCTCTAGTTGGCGGCGGCAGCAGCGCTCCCCCTGTGACCCTTGCATTCTCTCCCACCCATCCGAACCCCGACTACGAGACTGAAATACAGTACCTTATAACAAACCGCATGGTCGGCAGCACAGGCCCCATCGCGACTTTCTCAAGTCCAGGCGTTCCTCTGCCGCGTTGCTGATGATGTCATCAGCAAAGCGGCAGAAGAACGCCTCGACATGAGAAAGCCGCGATGGGGCCTGTGCTGCCGACCATGCGGTTTGTTGTAAGGTACTGTATTTCAGTCTCGTGGTCAGGGTTCGGATGGGTGGGAGAGATGAAAGGGTCAGCAGGGAGAGGGGGGTGCGCGGCGGCAGCAGGGGGGATGGGAGGGATTAAAAAAATTGCTCCACAGGGGGATGAGAGGAAAGGAGGGATATAGGCTGCAAAGGTTCTGCTGCACAGGGGGATGGGAGGGAGGGATAGAAAGATGCTGCACAAGGGGATGGGTGAGAGGGGAGGAAAGATGCTGCACATGTGGGGGGAGAGAAAGGAAATAGAAAGAATTGGGGTGGAGGAGAAGAAGAGAAAGATTATCATTGTACATGAAAAAAATAAGACCGCCCCAAAAATTAGATCTAGTGCCTTTTTTGAGCCCAAAATTAATATAAGACAGTGTCTTATTTTCCGGGAAACACGGTAGTAATAAATAAAATATATAGGAGCCCTTTTACTTGGCAGTGGTAAGCACTAATGCGTATTTACCACTGCTTAAAAATGGTGCTAGTGGCAGGATAAAATTTAACGCTAAGAAATGCAAAGTCATGCATTTGGGGCTGGTGAATGGTACAGTTTAGGGGGTGAAGAGCGGGACTTGGGTGTGATTGTATGTGATGACCTTAAGGTGGCCAAACAGGTTGACAAGGTGACTGCAAAAGCCAGAAGGATGCTAGGGTGCATAGGGAGAGGTATGGCTAGTAGGAAAAAGGAGTTAGGCCAAGAAAATCTTGGCCTAAATAGGGGGTGCCTATCTTTATTAAAAATTTTAACCGCACTTCAGTTTATCAACAGCACGGTGTTACAAAATATATAAAGCAAAAACAAGAAAAGAAAGGAACGCCATGTAAAATAGGAAAGCAAAAGAAAAAAAAAAAGATTATGATGTCATAATGCCTCATTCCACCAATAAGAGCCAACCTCATCCGTGATGTCACAATGGCTTGATTGTCCTGTACTCCCCTCTGCCCTCCATCCCAGTCAGCAGATTAACCATTCCCCATAACTGAATCCCTGACATCCTGTTTGTCTGTCTTGTCTGTTTAGATTGTAAGCTCTTTAGAGCAGGGACTGTCTTCTTGACTCTGTACAACGCTGTGTACGTCAGGTAGCGCTATAGAAATAATTCATAGTAGTAGTAAAAAAAGAGACAATTAAAAAAAGCACAAAAATGTCTAACTGAAGATCGACAGGTGCTATTACACCGCATTCCTCAGCGCCTATGCCATAGGCGCAATGTATAGAATCGGGACCTTAATGCAAGGTTTACTGCATGGTAACTGCAAAATTCCTGCAAAATCTGTTAATGCAGTTTTGCACCAGCACTTAACACACTTTGGTATAAGACTCCTTAACTGTAATAATTGCTAATATGGAAAGCCAGAGGAATTAACTAATTGCTGCAAAATAAAAAAAGTTACTGGTGCGCAGTGTTTTACACCTTAATGAACGAATCACTTTTGTATGCATTGCACTTCCAGACTTAAGCTGCGCAACGTTCTTTTGAGTTTTTGCATTTTGTACAAGCTTTTAGTGGCAGCTAGTAGGCATTTAGAAAATTCTGAAAAATAAACATTTCTGAAAGGGTAGATGATGATAAATGCTCTTTGTCTGCCAGTTACAGGGTGAGCTTGTTCCAACATATTCACAAACAAGATGCAGCAGGAATTTGAAAAAATGTATATACAAAGCTTTTCATCTTGTTACAAAAAACAGGATTCAGTATCCATCTCCTCCAGAAAAGCTCAGTATATATTGTAACTGAACAAAAAGCAACTAATACACAATACAAAGGGCAGGTACAAAAAGGAAACATGTTTCCCTTCCTGCCTGAGGCTATAAATTAGAACAGCAACACCTAGTGGTTTTAAAATAGATTGCAGGCTTTAACTTATGGCTGTGTTATGCAGTATTTCAAGAAATCCCCAATTTTTTAAATAACTTTTTATTAAAACAAAGCAAAGGAGATGAGCATAAAAACTATGACTATATCAAACATATGTTGTGTACATCAAAATGAAAACTGTCTTTCTTCATTAGCCCATGAGGACTGAATAGCCGGTTACATCATAGAGTCCTTAATAGTCCCTTTTCTGAGAGCACTTCAGAGATAATACCCACAATTTCTTTAAGCACAGAATTAGTTTTAAAATTCTATAACTTACATTCAAAACACGTCAAAGTAACCAACCTGAATTTATCAATAGTTTACTAATTCCCTGTTGTCCATCTAAAACACTTTGCTCTATGACTCAAAATCTTCTTGCGGTTCCATCCCTAAAGTACATAAACACAATAAGATCCAATAATTTTGCAGTGACCGTGCCATCCCTTTGGAATTTTATTCCTAATTGTCTTCGTGAATTGTCTTCATTTTAAAACAAATCTGAAAACATTTTTGTTCAAAGATACATTCGATACCTAGTTGCCCTTATAAGGGCTAAACGGATGCCGACAGCAGAAGGCATCATCTTTCCCTTCCCTGTCGTTTTTCTCCCTAATTGTACTCTTTTCTCGGTGTCAGGTCAAAAGCGCGCCGGGACAAAGGCGCGCCCAGACAATTGAGCGCAGTGCACGCCGCTGCACCGCTCTAAATTACTGTTTTTAGTGCTCCGACGGGGGGGCGTGGGGGGGAACCCCCCCACTTTACTTAATAGACATCGCACCGCATTGTGGGGGTGTTGTGGGGGGTTTGGGGGGTTGTAACCCCCCACATTTTACTGAAAACTTCACTTTTTCTCTGTTTTTAGAGAAAAAGTTCAGTTTACAGTAAAATGTGGAGGGTTACAACCCCCCAAACTCCCCATAACGCCGGCACCATCATTATTAAGTAAACTGGGGGGTTCCCCAACAAAACCACCCGTCGGAGCACCTAAAAAGTGTAATTTAGAGCGGCGTGGCGGCATGCGCTGCGCTCAATTTTCGGCGCTTGCTTTTGTCTTTCGCGTCGTTGTCTATGAACCCTTTTCTCAAAATATTGTAGTTCCAACCCTTTTATCCATTTGTTCCCGTTTGTTTTTGTCTGAGTATGTCACGTATATTTTAATTGTCAAATGCAAACCCTATCTTTGTCACAAACTGTATTTTAATTGTACACCACTCAGAAGTCTTGATTGAGCGGTATAAAAATTTTTAATAAACTTGATGCCAATGTATGGATTCAGTGCCAAATAGCCAGTCCATATATTTTCATATTGGGCCTTTTTTCCGCCGTCTCTTACTTGTGATTTTGTTATCACTATTTCCTTGAGTGTAGCTCCTCAAAAGACCAATTCAGATTTACTTTTCCAGAAGTAGGCAATATTCAGCAGATCTGCCTACAATGAGCATTTTTGTTCAGTAAATGGAGTCAAGGAGTGAGTTCAACAGATACATTCATAATAATTCCAATCTTCTTCTGTACCTTTAATGAGACAGTCTAGGAGGAAATATTTGAGAGATCTAGAGATAATAATACTAGCCAACATTTAGAATGGAGGAATGAATGAATGGTTACTACAGTGGCCTATGAACCTAGAGCACTGGGTTAGAGTGATACCGAAACTCCTTGAGACTCTGGGTAAACTATATAAACAAGGACACCATACACAGTGACTAAATAGTGTGCCGAAGAAAATTTCTTGAGACAGTTTTCTTCCCCCACCAATCTCTTTAATAATGAGTTTTTATCAGACTCGACATGGAGGTGCTTCAGCCACGAGGCCTACATCAGAAACATAGACACATGATGGCGGATAAAGGCCAAATGGCTCATCTATAGTCCGCCCATCCACAGTAATCATTATCTCTTCCTCTCTTTAAGAGATCCCACGTGCCTATCCTACACTTTCTTGAATTCAGACACAGTCTCTGTCTCCACCACCTCTTCTGGGAGACTATTCCACGTATCTACCACCCTTTCTGTAAAAAAAGTATTTCCTTATATTACTCCTGAGCCTATCTCCTCTTAACTTCATCTTATGCCCTCTCATTCCAGAACTTCCTTTCAAATGAAAGAGACTTGATTCATGCACATTTGCATTACATAAGTATTTAAACGTCTCTGTCATATCTCCCCTCTCCCGCCTTTCCTCCAAAGTATACAGATTGAGATCTTTACGTCTGTCCCCATACGCCTAATGATGAAGACCACATACCATTTTAGTAGCCTTCCTCTGGACCGACTCCAAAAAAACATTATATACCAAATGGGCGGATGGATTATGCCACCGTGTTGGCCAATGGCTCATGGCATAACACAGAGAGAGGAATCCACCCTGTGATGTTTTCACGACAGAGTACATGGGTGGTTTGGCATTGCCTTCTCTTGCACAGTGGGTGGCTCCACTATGTTGCTTCTGTCCAGCATGGTTCCCCTCAGCCTACAGCATCTGGTATTCCCAGGTGGTCTTCCATTCAGGTATTAGGCAGGTCTGACCCTGCTTAGTTTCCGAAAGTAAGAGTTGGCCTTACTTAGGGCGGCCAGACCAAAGGCCATATAGCTAAGGTTGCAAGTCGTCTGGATTTCCCCGGATATGTCCTCCTTTTGAGAACATGTCCGGGGGACCGGATGGCTTTTCAAAAACCACCACTTTGTCCGGGTTTTGAAAAGCTCAAATCACGTCGGGCAGGAAGTCCGCACACTCGTGGACTTCCTCCCTGCCCGACAAGAGCAGGCAGCGGGGCTAGGGCGGGACTGGGGGCGGGATTAGGGCATTACAGGTGGTGGATTGGTGGAACTGGGCGGGCCTGGGGGGCGGGTCTAAGGGGTCCAGAAAATCTGGCAACTCTACATATAGCAAATTGATAAATGATAAAATAATTAGCAAGCGTAACATTTTTAAAATATTCATCATACAAAATATATTTCAATAAATTATGCTTGCTAATTATTTCTAGGGTCATAACATTATGGCCTCCCTCCTGCCCTTTACTTGCTGTCAGGCACAAACCAATCCTGAATCTGTGATCCTTGGGCTAGCATAGAGCGGGCAAATTGCAAGAAGCAGAAGGTACAATCCTGGCCAACTCACTGGACAGACTAAACAGGCCATGCTGGTCTTTGCTTGCCATCGTTCCTATGTACTTATGGGTGAGGACATAGATCAGCATCTGTGATTTCATTTGTGATGTAATGGCAGTCAAGATTGCCACCTGAGCCGGATCAAAGCTGGGTCTAATTTGGTCTCTCCTAGATTGGAACTCCATATAGATGCAAGGGGAGAAGACCAGAAATGGATCATCCTCTCAGATCTGAGCTGTGTCCAGTGACAGGGTAAAGCAGTGCTAAATGACGTGTCGAGGACTGCAAAACCCGGAATTTCTGGATACGTGCGCATTTTTGTAGACGCAAAACTTTCTTGTAGCCCATCAAGCTTTAGTCATGAGCTTCCCAAACCAAAGTCACGTATAATTTCACCAGTGGAATGTCTAGCCTGGTTGCCACTTCCTCCTCCAAGCAGTAAGGGGGGTGCACTGAGCAGTTGTGGGGCCGCAATCTGCGTGTGCGTGACTGTCGGTGCTGCCAGTCTCCTGCCCCGGAACAGGAAGTTGACGTCACAGGGGGCAGGGGGTGGCACAGCTGACAGCCACGCGCTTGTAGACTGTAACTCCAAAGCACCCCCTTAATGCCTGCACACAGGGGCAGTCTACACTCATTGCCCAGCCTATGGTAAGCCACTGAATTTCATCATACTATGGAAAGGCGAACAGAACATAAATTGAAACAAAACAGTATGCCCCATGCTGAATAAGTTGGGTGATATTTGCATATTTTTAGAACATATTTGCACATTTTTAGAAGAAACCTGAAGAACGTGCTCTGCAAAGGCAGAAGTTTGCTCTGACTTACAAAGGAGAAAATGGAAAAAAAAAATGTTTACCTTGGTTTCTCTGCAATAAACGTACTGGCTTTTGCCTCTCAAATATTGGGGTTCCTGAAGGGGGCTTTGTAGAAATCCAATATAGGTTTCAGGCTTATTTAAAAATTTGATATACCGCCTTATCAAAATTCAAAGCGGTTTTACATAATACATAAAAACAAAGAGTAGAAAGGCATACATTAAAAACAAATTATAATTATTAAACAGACAGTCAAACACATAGACGAACATTAACTTACCGAAACAAAATGAAAAAGGGTAGAAATACATTTGTGTAATGAAAAAGAGAGGGAGATGGATCAAAACAAAAGGGAGGAGAACATAAAATAAATAATCTAGCACTTTGTAGAAAAGATTAAAATGAATAAGAAAAGCAAGGAGCGAAGTTCCATTACAGTCCTTAAAAGGACTATTATATTCCAAATGCATCTTTAAAAAAGAAAGGCCTTCAAGCTACTTTTAAATTTATCAAGTGATGAACTTTCTCTTATATAATTTGGTGCTGAGTTCCAGACGGTAGGGGCCGTCACAGAAAAGATATTAGTACGCACGGTGCCAATGTGTCTTAAAGAGGGAATGGATAACAGGTTTTGATAAGAAGAATGTAATGTGCGATGGGGGGGCGTGGGGGATTAATAACCTGTTGATGAAATCAGGTAGACCGGAAGCTATGGTTTTATGTATCAGTAACATTATTTTATAAGTAATTTGATGATCTATGGGAAGCCAATGGGCGTTAATCAAAAGTGGTGTGACATGATGGAATTTTCGAGCTTTTGAAATGATTTTAATGGTAGTGGAACGCCGCTTTGTTTGGGGGGGGGGTGGCCCAGGAACTCCGCCCTAGCACACGACCTCTCAGCAGCTCTCGAGTCCCCCACCCACCTCCTTCTGGAGCTTTAGTTTTAAATCTTCAGCAGCCGCCATGCACCCAGAAGTAGAATAAAGGGGCAGGCTTGCTGTTTGACGCTGAGTGGCGGCTGCCTGAAGATATAAAACGTTTGACACTGGGAGAAGGGTGGGAGGGATAAAAACAGTGGCCAAAAATTTTGGGGGAGGCTAAATGCGAACGGTGTCAGGTCAAAAGCGCGCCGGGACAAAGGCGTGCGCAGACAATTGAGCGCAGCGCGGAGGCACGCGCCGCACAAAATTACTGTTTTTACGGCTCCGACAGGGGGGGAGTGGGGGGGGAACCCCCCACATTTTACTGAACCCCCCACTTTACTTAATAGAGATCGTGCCGCGTTGTGGGGGCGTTGTGGGGGGTTGTAACCCCCCACATTTTACTGAAAACTTCACTTTTTCCCTGTTTTTAGGGGAAAAGTTAAGTTTACAGTAAAATGTGGAGGGTTACAACCCCCCATACCCCCCCCAACGCCGGCGCAATCTCTATTAAGTAAACTGGGGGGCCTCCCCAACAAAACCCCCCGTCGGAGCCCCTAAAAACTGTAATTTTCTTCGGCGCGCGCCTCCGTCTTGCGCTCAGTTGTCGGCGCGCGCCTTTGTCTTTCGCCGACTTGTCTATGAACCAATGCGAACATCATACATAGGGTTACCAGATGTTCAGAGTTCCCCGGACACGTCCTCCTTTCGCAAGGACATATCTGGGGGGGGGGGGTCCGGATGGCTTTTCAAAACCCGACACTTTGTCTGGGTTTTGAAAAGCTTCCAGTTAGCAGCGATGTCTGGAAGGCATCTGCACATGCGCAGATGCAATGCGGTGACATCATCGCATCACACCAACGCATGCACAAATGCCCTCCCGACAGGCGAACAGGTTAAGTGGGCGGGGCTGGGGGGGCAGAACGGGGCATTACTCGGGTGGAATGGGGTGAGGCCGGGCAGAACTGGGTGGGCCTGGGTGTGGGGTCATGGGTTCAGATTTTTGTTCCTGAAACTTTGGTAATCCTAATTCTATATAGCATGCTATTTACTATTATTTGAATATGTTACTGCTGTAATTGTTTATTACCTAAGAACATAAGAATAGCCTTATTGGGTCAGACCAACGGTCCATCAAGCCCAGTTGCCTGTTCTCACAGTGGCCAATCCAGGTCCCTAGTACCTGGCCAAAACCCAAAGAATAGCAACATTCCATTCAGAATCCTACAGAACAGCAAGATTCCGGAATCTCAAAGAGTAACAAAAGATTCCGGAATCTGAAGTAGTCCCAACATTCCATGCTACCGATCCAGGGTACGCAGAGGCTTCCCCCATGTCTTAATAACAGACTATGAACTTTTCCTCCAGGAATTTGCCCAAACCTTTCTTAAAACCAGCTACGCTATCTGCTTTTTTACCTGTGTTTGACGTATTCCAGCTGTACACATCATGGGTGAATTTCTTCAAAAAGGTGGTAAATAAACTCTACTGAGACATACTTCCTAGATTACAGACAGGCATTTAATAAATTTGTGAGCATAAGTGTACTTCCTTCCTTCTGCCATTGCAGGGCAGTTTAGTGCATTAGCACCGACTGGGGCAGGTTGCCAGGGTACACCAGGGAACGCTGAAATCTGTGTGACCTCAAAGTTTCACAACTCTCTATAATTCAATGGGCTGCATAGCCAGTGTGGAGTCAGACAAATGGCATCCATAATTTATACTTGCTAATACCAATCCTTCATTGCATTTATTATTCTATTATGCCCTGCATAATTTATATGTTCCAATCTCAGCTTGCGCCACCATGTTGGACCATTGTCTCTTGACTATTCCCTTTGAGATGTAGTACATTTTCTGTACAATTGCCCGCAAAAGCACACGATATTAATGCAAGGTTACATGGGCAGAAAAGAAAAGACTTGTTTAGGTTTCCATGCAACGGCAGCAAAGAAAGCAAATAGAATATTAGGAATTATCAGGAGAGGAATGGAAAACAAAGTTGAAAATGTTATAATGCCCTTGTACTGCTCTATGGTATGGCCTCACCTTGAATACCAGGTGCAATTCTGATCGCCAAATCTCAAAAAAAGATATAGCAGAATTTGAAAAGGTGCAGAAAAGAGCGACAAAAACGATAAAAGGGATAGGATGACATCCCTATGAGAAAAAGCTAAAGCAGGTAGGTCTCTTCAGCTTGGAGAAGAGACGACTCAGGGTTGATATAATAGAGGTCTATAAAATACTGAGAGGAGTGAAAAGGGTAGATGTGAATCATTTGTTCACTCTTTCCAAAAATATTAGGACTAGGGGACATGCAATGAAGCTACTAAGTAGTAGATTTAAAACAAACCAGAGAAAATATTTCTTCACACAATGTGTAATTCAACTCTGGAATTCGTTGCCGGAGAATGTGGTGAAGTCAGTTAGCTTAGCAGGGTTTTAAAAAAGGTTTGGATAATTTCCTAAAAAAGAAGTCCATTATTGAGATAGCTTGGGGAAATCCATTGCTTATTCATAGGATAAGCAGCATAAAATCAGTTGTACTGAGCCCTTCCGCTTTGTATGAGGGTCTATCCCGATGTTAATAAAGAGACACAAGAAAGGAGGAAATTATTTCTACTTATGAGGCAAGAGGTGAAGGACTTGGGGGCTATTTTTCAATTGGTGTATCCATGTAGATGCCTCATTAAATATCTAGGGACAAAATATACTTTTCTTTGTTCCAGAACACCTCAGGAGCTTTCTAGACATGAAAAAGATCATCAGGGAATAAGTGGATGTTATTGTATACGAGAGTTGTTTCACGTTAAAGGCATTTCTTTGATTTTTTTGTTTTGTTTTACCTTTTGTTGCTATAAGTCCTTTAACTGGACTCCTCCCCCCACCCATGACTTTATATTGGGGTTTCATGTTAAAAGTTACATGCTTGCAAATTCCATTTGTTCGTGTTACCTGCACAAGTGTATTGCTTATTATGATTTTCAAATAAATAAATCAATAATTAAAAAGCAAAAAAATAAAAAAATTCTGTTTTACTACATGGGATCTAGCTAGGTACTTGGGACCAGGGCTGACCATGGTTGGAAAGAGGATACTGAGCTTGATGGCCCTTCAGTCTGTCTCAGAATGGAAATTCTTATCTATAATAATAAAATGCTAGCCGTGCATGCTCACTCTCGCTGCGTGTTCCCTGAGATCTGATCTGTCGGGCTGTGCTGGCGAGAGTGCGCATGCGCGTACTACGTCACCAGCTGACAATTGCCTCCACAAGCCGGGACTGGGGCACAAAGAGCGCCTCCTGCCCCCCCCCCCCTTCTCCGGGACGAACCAAGAAATGGAGCCCGGCCGCCCTCCGTGACAGACCAGAGGAGTCCGAGTCCTTTGCCGCCCCCCCCTTCCCTTCCCGCGGACCCGACTACGAACCTGGTGATTCCAGCAGCGTGTGCGGCAGTCTTCACACGCTGCTTCAGGCCCTTCTACTGCCCTGATTTGCTCTGCTGCGTCTCTGATGATGTCATCAGGGACGTGCCAGAGTAAATCAGGGCAGTAGAAGGACCCGAAGCAGTGTGTGAAGACTGCTGCACACGCTACTGGAATCACCAGGTTTGTAGTCGGGCCTGCGGGAAGTGAAGGGGGGGCGGCAAGGACTCTCTATCTGAGTAAAGAACAAACTCCGGGGAGAAAGGGCCTGTACTAACTCCCGTGGACAGGGGGAGCAGGAAGAGGTGCTGATGGACAGGGGGGGGAATGAAGGGAGGCCTACTTCTGGACAGAGGGAGCAGGAAGAGCTGCTGACGGACAGGGGGGAGGTAAAACAAAGGGAGAAGGGCTGCTGCTGGATAAGGGGAGCAGTGAAGGGGTGGTGGTGGACACAGGGGAGGTAAAAAGAAGGGAGAATGGACAGGGGGAACACGCAAGGGGTGGTGGTGGACAGCCAAAAGAAAGAAAGACAGAAATACAGAAAGCAGCTAAGAAGACAGAGAGAGAAAGAAATAAAGACAGACACACACATATATTCTAGCAGTACCCGTTAATTTAACGGGCTATAAAGCTAGTGTTCTTATATTCTTATTCCACTGCATTTTAGAGCTATTTGCTATCAATAAATGCAGTCAGTTTTGCCTTACTATACTGAACACCATTTAATGATGGTTGAGTCTTTCATTTTGGGTCATGGATAGATCTCAACTAGGCTACCCAAATCAAAAGGGAACCTGAGCAATTACAGACTCTGTCTCGATGAAAGCATTCTCTAAGCCAGGTGTAGGGAACTCCGATCCTCGAGAGCCATATTCCAGTCGGGTTTTCAGGATTTCCCCAACGAATATGCATGAGATCTATTTACACGCACTGCTTTCAATGCATATTCGTTGGGGAAATCCTGAAAACCCGACTGGAATACGGCTCTCGAGGACCGGAGTTTCCCTACCACTGCTCTAAGCTGACCAACTTCTATTGCCAGCTAAAAATACCAGCTTAGAAATGACGACTTCAGAAAATCAATGCATTCCTTCCTGCTTTTGACCTTAGGTCACACTGCTTCTGTCATCACCTTCATGAATAGCGAAGTCATTAATTCAGTACGGAAGTCTTTCCTCAGGTGTGGTTGGGAAAAAAAATTAGGTCTTAGGGCAGGGGTCTCAAAGTCCCTCCTTGAGGTCCGCAATCCAGTCGGGTTTTCAAGATTTCCCCAATGAATATGCATGAGATCTATGTGCATGAACTGCTTTCAATGCATATTCATTGGGGAAATCCTGAAAACCCGACTGGATTGCGGCCCTCAAGGAGGGACTTTGAGATCCATGTCTTAGGGGGTTCTTTTACAAAGCTGCAGAAGACACTAATACAGGGGTGTCCAATGTCGGTCCTCGAGGGCCGCAATCCAGTTGGGTTTTCAGGATTTCCCCAATGAATATGTATGAGATCTATTAGCATACAATGAAAGCAGTGCATGCAAATAGATCTCATGTATATTCATTGGGGAAATCCTGAAAACCCGACTGGATTGCGGCCCTCGAGGACCGACATTGGACACCCCTGCACTAATATAACATAGTACTGGGGTAGGGAACTCCAGTCTTCGAGAGCCGTATTCCAGTCGGGTTTTCAGGATTTCCCCAATGAATATGCATTGAAAGCAGTGCATGTAAATAGATCTCATGCATATTCATTGGGGAAATCCTGGAAACCCGACTGGAATACGGCTCTCGAGGACCGGAGTTCCCTACCCCTGACATAGTAGATGACGGCAGATAAAGACCCGAATGGTCCGTCCAGTCTGCCCAACCTGATTCAATTTAAATTTTTTTTTATTTTTTCTTCTTAGCTATTTCTGGGCAATGGTGTGCTGACCGCAGCTTAAAAGGGTTTACTGTGGTGAGAATTGAGGCATCCCACAGTACGTTTTCATCTGCGTGTGGTACCCATGTACTAAAAAATGTTTTTTTGTATTTCGGCTAAGGAGGTGGGTCTGGGGCAAAGAGTGGGAAATCTCTCAAACCTAAATTAGGCACGGATCCCCCTTATTCTAAAATTATGTGCGTAAATTCTAGGAACACCGCGATCCACTAATGACCCTCCTATTTCTACGCCTCTTTTTTGCCCTCATGCCTTACTTAATATGCATAACTTATCATTAAATTCAATTGGCACTAATTAATTCCTTGTTAGGATGACAGTCATCATCACTAATTTGCTCATTATTCAATTACGTTGCGCATGCAAATTGGGTGCACGCCCAAATGCGTGCGTGGAACTCTAAAGTGCCATACACAGAATCCAGGGGTTAGTGCATGGAAATGACCTGCATAGGCCACTTTCTACCACAGCTTTCTAAAGGACTTCTTAGACTTTTGAGAAGAGAGCTAAGCAGTAGCATAGCAAGGATGAGAGGCGCCCCTCCCCCACCCTTTTCTCTACCCATCCCCCAGCCACTCCTTCCCCACCTTCTCCTGCCGTGTGCATGCGCACCTCCCTTCGCTTCCTCCATACCTCTAACTGCTCGCACTTGTGTCGGCTCTTGCTCTGACCTCACTTCCTGGGTTTGCGGGTCGAGGAAGTGACATCAGAGGAAAAGCCGACGCTGGCACAAGCAGCAGGTTGGGGTTGCTATTCGCACCACAAATATTGAAGAGGAACAAGGGAAGGGATGTGCAGCAGAGGGGGATGGGGAAGGAGCAGATGGGGGACGAGGACAGGTGCCAGCTGCCCACCAAGATGGTGCACGGGGTGGAACCCCCCCCCGCCTCTCCCTTATTACGCCACTGGAGCTAAGGTTACATAATCAGTCGGGGAGAGAGCAGTTTAAAGCGTCGCTGGAGACTAGTTGCATCTGTTCCTGCTCTCACTGGAGGGCCAGATTCGCTTACCTCCTTTTGCGATCCGTGGCCGTGTGCGATCCGTTTCCGGCCGACCGAGCCACAGCGTGTCCTCATGCAAATGGGGGCGATCGGAGGCACGCCCCCCACACTGACGACACCGATTCCTGCAGAGCGATCCCGACGCATAGCCAGACCATCTTCTTTGCCTGTAGATGGTCTGCGCATGCGCTTGCTGTGCGTCTCGGCTCAAGCGCTCTCACAGACCCAGAAATATCCAGCGGCAAGCATTTTCTTCAGTCTGTGTCCAAAAAAGTTCCATTGGTGATATTTTTGCAGATAAGTGAAGCCTTGCCTTTAAGCTACTAGTCTCTCTCCAACACAGAAATGTTACTGTTTGGTGATGCTTTGTCAGCTTAAATTTGTATTTTAGCTAAAGTATGTTTTTATGATTTTGTACACCGCCTAGAAGGTTGATTGGGCGGTATAAGGAATTTTAAATAAACTTGAAGTGCTCATTCTAGGATGGACTTGCCAGAAAAGATTCTTATCAGTCTTTGAAAAAGCGGTGTCAGGTCAAAAGCGCGCTGGGACAAAGGCGCGCCCAGACAATTGAGCGCAGTGCGCGCCGCCGCGCCGCTCTAAATTACTTTTTTTTAGTGCTCCGACGGGGGGGCGGGGGGGGGGAACCCCCCACTTTACTTAATAGACATCGCGCCGCGTTGTGGGGGGTGTGGGGGGTTGTAACCCCCCACATTTTATGAAAACTTCACTTTTTCCCTGTTTTTAGGGAAAAAGTTCAGTTTACAGTAAAATGTGGAGGGTTACAACCCCCCACACTTCCCATAATGCCGGAGCGATGTCTGTTAAGTAAACTGGGGGGTTCCCTAGCAAAAAACCCTGTCGGAGCCCCTAAAAACTGTAATTTAGAGCGGCGTGGCGGCGCGTGCTGCGCTCAATTGTCGGCGTGCGCTTTTGTCTTTTGCGCCGTTGTCTATGAACCGAAAAAGCCCTTCAATCACCATCAGAAATACCCATACCGGCTCCATCCTGGACTGTTGCTTGCGAGCCCGTGGTTTTCACCCGCGGGTTTACAGCGGGGCTGCACTGGAACAGAACACACCGTACTGCAGCCCCACTTTAAACCCGTGGGTTAAAACCACGGGCTCGAAGGGCAGCCGGAAAGGACGTGAGCAACTGGTCCCCAGCAGTTGCTTCTTGATCGGTCAGCACCAGTCGGTGTTCCTTAATTTTGTTTAGGGAATCGAGGCCCTTCCTACTGCGCATGTCGTTTCCCCTCATTTGCACGCGCGGATCGGGTGCAGGAGGAAGGTTAGTGAATCGGGTCGGGGGTCGCAAAGTGGTCGGAACACGATCGGTTGGGCTTAGTGAATCTAGCCCTTGGCCTCCTAGTTGAGAAGATCTCTGTGATAAACAGCTTAATGCATCAGAAGTCGTTCCTGCACAGAAAGCCAAACTACGCAAACCAAATTAGTCAATCAATCTCGCTAAGCTCCACACCGATCAGGTGAAAAAACGCCTTTGGTTTTATTTAGATAGCATCTTTATCCAAAGTGCTCTGGAGTGAAAATAGTTTTGCAAGAGAATTAATAATTGACAAGGTGGGAGTGAAAAGCAGCAGCAAACAGAAAGATAATGGAGAGATGCGTCTTAACAAGGGTGGAAAGGAAGAGATGAAGCTGAGACAACAGGATTAAGTAGCCCATTCTGCAGAACCAAAGTAGCAAGAAATGTAAATACGAGGACGGGGGTTCTGTTATATGCAAGTGGTAGGGTGGACGGGAGAGAGCAAAAACATGTAGTGGTCAAGAGTTTGAAGTACATGTGGGTCAACAAAGGAGCCAAAAAAAGTTCTCGAAAGAGAAAAGGGGCACAAGAAGATTATATAAACTTATTCCCCCCCCCCTTAGGATTTTTTAAAATCATCGGCTGTGGCAGTATTAGCTCCGACGCTCTAGAATTCCTATGAGCGTGGGAGCTAATACCGCTGCAGCCGGCGATAAAAAAGTCTAACGTGGTTTCATAAAAAGGAAAGTTAATTTTTGTATTAGCTTAATCGGGATCCAAGATGGCGATTTGTACCGGTGTCTGGTGAGACGCTGAGGGAATTTCCGCTTTCACTCTTTACAGCGATTAGATTCTTTGTCGGTCGCGATGCCGAAGAGACGGGGTAAGAGCGCCGCTGCATCCTCGCGGCGTCTTGAACACCCCCTTCTCGCTTCAATAGAACGATACCATTTCTTTTGTAGAGATTTAATAAATTGATTTCTTTAAGTTCACTCATATAAATCTTAGATCACAGTATAGAGGACTTGAGATTGTTTGATTAGAATTTGTCAATATTATATAAATGATTTCTTGTTATTTTGTGTCTGATCTGACAATCTTTCTGTACAAAATGTTTTGATTTTGTTAAACATTTTAAAATGATAAATAAAGAATTAAAAAAAAAAAAAAAAAGCTTAATCGGCGCCGTTAATGAGCTCATACTTGGCAACAAAAATTAAATTAACTGTGTGGTAGGTGCCTAACCCAGGCGCTTACCAGAAAGTGGGAGGGGTTAGGAACAGATCTTGGGTGTGCTTTGCATCTAGGTGCCTCAACTGGACTTAGGTGGCGGTATTTAGGCCAAGAAAACCCTGGCATAAATAGAGGGGTGTCTAAGATTTTGATGCCTACCACCTCCTAAATCCATTTTAAGCACCGTTAGGTGCTAACTGAACATCGACGAGTGCTTCGTACTGCATTCCTGAGTGCCTATCTTTTAATTTAGGGACTGTTTATAGAATCAGGGTCTGTGAAGCAAGCAGCAACATTCTGAGGAACCAGGGAGAAAAAGGTAGCAAAACCAGCCAATAAAGAAATGCAAAAGTCAAGATGGAAAACCACATTGATAAGTCAACATTTTTACTGAATAAGATAGTCCATGCCATGATAACATCACGACTAGACTACTGCAATGCCCTGGTCTAACCAAAAAGCATTTGCATCAGCTGCAACATGACTGATAGAAGGCTGCAAGAGGCGCAAACACATCACACCCTTCCTGCACAAACTACACTAGCTACCGGTACCTTACAGGGCTAAATTTAAACCTCTATGTTTGAGTTTCAAGGTCCTGAGACAAAATAGGCCAGAATGCTTAAAAGAACAAGCTAGCCTTTTATATACCATCGAGACCGCTGATGTCCTCTCAAGGAGCAAAACATCCAGATGTCCAAAAACCTGCATAAGTCGGCAATTGGACAATTCTAATCGACAAGACGTCCAAGTGCCGATAATTAAAACCCTTTTCCTGGACGTCTAGCGAAACTTTTCTCCCATTGTGCATCCAGAGCTCAAAGGGGCATTTTGGGAGGAGTGTTATGGACAGCGTTTCGGCAGGCTTACACGTCCTGTAGGGATAATCAAATGTTTTTGGCAGACAGCCTGGATGAAACTTATACGTTTTGAGTTAGACCTGATTTAAAAGGGCATAAGTGTTATAAAGGTACCCAAAGTGACCAGATAAGCACTGCAGAGGTAAAGTAAAGTCCCTCAAACACTTTCCCAGTGCTCACTGACTTCCTCATATCCCACAAAGATCAGAATACAAAAGTACATACCTGTTTCCAGAACAGCAGCTCCTGGTATAGGAAAGCCTAGTAGACGAACACACAGGTGTCTTAAGTAGCCTGGTGGGTGGGCTGGTGAACCATAGAGAGGAGTAGCCAGTCCAATAAGCCACTCTAACCATTAAATTTATGGTGGAAAGTGTGAGCCCACCAAAACCCACCCAAACCTATTGTACTGTCACATAGGTGCCACCTGAAGTCATAAGGGCTATTGGGGTGGTAGACAGGTGGATGTTGAAGGTTTGGGAGGAGTTTTAGAGGATTCACCATACACTAAAAGAGGGTTCTGGTAAAATATGTACCTGGCACCCAGTGGCGTAGTAAGGGGGGGCGGGGAGGCTGTCCACCCCGGGCACCGTCTTGCTAGGGGGCGTGGCACCCTTCCTCCTCCCTGCCCTCCCCCACTCCTCTTCTTGCCACACATGTGCGCCCCTTGCCTTCCCCATACTTTTTTTAATTCCCCGGTGTGAGGTTGCTGTTTGCATCAGCATTGGTGTCCCTTCCTGTACCTGCGTCTAGGAAGCGACATCAAAGGGCAAGTGACGTGTGCATGCTGCTTACGTTGGAAAAGTTAAAAAGGTACAGGGAAAGGGAAGGCGTGCGTGCATGGCAGGGGTGCGGGACAGAGGGCGAGGGGCACCACTCACCTTTATTACGCCACTGCTGGCACCCTTTTAGGTGAAGTTCACAGCAGTGCCCTCTAAGTGCCTCACTGCCCTTTTGGGATGACTGTTTGGCCAATCCATTAAGATGCTGGTCCCTCCCACGTCCAAAGGGGCTTGGTTTGGATGTTTTGAACATGGACGTTTTTTAATTTGAAAATGGCCAAAAAAGTTAGACGTCCTAAGGGCCAAAATGCTCAAATAGGTTATTTTTATTATTTAAAAAAAAAATAAAATAAAATAAAAATTGGGACTTCTAGAGTTTAAAAAAAAAAAAAAAAGGATGTTTCACTGCTCCACTATTTGGACATCTTGCAGGATATGTCCAAAGTCAGACTTAGATGCAGTATCAAAAATGCCCCTTCACATGTCTATATTTATTTATTTACACCATTTATATGTTGCTTATACCAAAGTGGATCACAATTAAACGTAATCACAAACTATCTAAAACACAACTAAAGGCTAATATATGAAAGCAGGGACAAGCATACTATACAAAACTCGCACATTGCTCAGCCCACTCCATAGCAGGACGACTCAAAGATGGCGTGAGCAAAGGAAAGCATGCAAAAATAAATAGGTCTTACAAAGACTAGTTTTAAAACCAATAGGAGGAAAATTTTTTCACTTGGAGAATAGTTAAGCTCTGGAACGCGTTGCTAGAGGATGTGGTAAGAGCGGATAGCGTAGCTGGTTTTAAGAAAGGTTTGGACAAGTTCCATAGTCTGTTTTTGAGAAAGACATGGGGGAAGCCACTGCTCGCCCTGGATCGGTAGCATGGAATGTTGCTACTCTTTGGGATTCTAGAATCTTGTCATTCTTTGGGATGACGGAATCATGCTATTCTTTGAGATTCTGTATGGAATGTTGCTACTACTTCAGATTCCAGAATCTTTTCTTACTCTTTGGAATTCCGGAATCTTGCTGTTCTTTAGGATTCTGAATGGAATGTTGCTACTCCTTGGGTTTTGGCCAGGTACTAGGGACCTGGATTGGCCACCGTGAGAACGGGCTACTGGGCTTGATGGACCATTGGTCTGACCCAGTAAGGCCACTCTTATGTTCAATACTTTTTTGAATGGCTGAAAAGGTGCTCTAAAAAGTACATATTCTGGCAGACTGCCCCACAGACATGGGCCAGCAACAGACAATAATAATAATTTATTCTTGTATACCGCCATACCCAGCGAGTTCTAGGCGGTTCACATCAATTAAATTAGGATCCGCGTTGACATGCAGATTTACAACATTTTATCAGAAATTGAAAGATGAGGAAGGAAGAGGATAGAAGGTAGGGAAGAGAGAAGATATCATGAAGGAGGTGAAGAGCAGTGTGAGGGGCGAGGTGTTATTGCAGGAGGGGGGAAGGTTAAGGGTCTTGTTCGCTGAATAGGTAAGTTTTGAGTAATTTTCTGATGCCGAGGTATGTGGAGGCCTCGAGTATCATTTGGGCTAGCCATGGGTTCAGCTTAGCTGCTTGGAAGGCGAAGGTTTTGTCTAGGAATCTTTTGAGATGACAAGAGTTTTAGCGAAGGGAAGGCAAACAGCTGAATTCTGCGGGATTTCTTATTGGTGCAATTAAGGTTAAAATGAGGATTGATGTATCTTGGCAATGAACCAAATACCGATTTGTAGAAGAAGCATGCGAACTTGAAAAGAACTCTGGATTCGAATGGCAGCCAGTGAAGTTGGTGGTAGAATGGGGTGATATGTTCCCATTTCTTCAGGCCAAAGATGAGACGGACGGCAGTATTTTGGATCATTTTTAGTCTCCTGATGGCTTTCTTCGTGGAGCTCAGGTAGATGATATTGCAGTAGTCTAGAATGCTGAGAATGGAAGATTGTACTAGTAGGCGAAAAGAGGTGTCATTGAAGTATTTTTTTATGGTGCGGAGTTTCCAAAGTACCGAGAAGCTTTTCCTGACAATGAGGTCGGTCCTTAGAAGTCCCGTTCTTCTGAAGTCCTAGCTAGTGTTTCTCCGTTCAAGGTGTAAGTTTTGCATGGGTTTCCGCAGCCGAGATGCATGACCTTACATTTCTTTGCGTTGAAGCCCAGCTGCCATGTCGAGGACCAGTTTTCCAACGTGATCAGATCTTGCGTCATACTATCCTTAAGATTGTTTTCACTTACTATATTACACAGTTTGGCGTCATCGGCGAACAGTGTTACTTTACCCTGAAGCCCTTGGGTCAAGTCTCTTATGAATATGTTGAAAAGGGATGGTCCCAGGACCGAGCCCTGCGGCACTCTGCTAGTCACCTCCGATGTCTCAGAGAGGGTGCCATTGACCACCACCCTCTGAAGTCTTCCACTCAGCCAATCATTTACCCATGCAGTTAGCTTCCCGCCTAGACCCATCGACTTCATCTTGTTTAATAGTCTGCGGTGCGGGACACTGTCAAACGCTTTGCTGAAATCCAAGTACACTATGTCCAGAGACTCTCCCAGGTCTAGCTTTCCCGTCACCCAATCGAAGAAGCTAATAAGATTGGATTGGCATGACCTACCCCTAGTGAATCCATGTTGACGGGGATCCCTTAGGTCTCCCTCATCCAAAATCGTGTCTAATTTACCTTTGAGTAGAGTTTCCATGAGTTTACACACAATTGATGTGAGACTCACCGGTCGGTAATTTTCAGTCTCTGCTCTGCATCCCTTTTTGTGCAGAGGAACAACGTTAGCTGTTTTCCAGTCCAGGGGGACTCTTCCCGTACTTAGGGAGAGATTGAAGAGCATGGCTAACGGTTTCGCTAGAACATCGCATAGCTCTCTGAGTACTCGTGGGTGTAAATTGTCCGGCCCCATGGCTTTGTTCACCTTGAGTCTTGACAGTTCTCTGTAAACATCAGCAGTTGTGAACTCAAAATTCTGAAATGGATCTTCCATGCTTTGCTTTGTTTCCAACCGTGGCCCGTGCCCTGGTGCCTCACAGGTAAAGACAGAGCAGAAGTAATCATTCAGCAGTTTAGCTTTATCTGAATCTGTTTCTACATAACTCCCATCTGGCGTTCTAAGGCGTACTATACCATTTGTGTTCTTCTTCCTCTCGCTAATGTATCTGAAGAAGGATTTGTCCCCTTTCGTAATATTCTTCGCTAGAGTTTCTTCCATTCGAAGTTTGGCCTCCCTGACTGCTGTTTTGACCGCTGCGGACTTTGTCTTGTATTCAATGTTCGCTTCTTTCTCCCCAGTGCGTTTGTATGAGAGAAATGCTCTTTTCTTCTCCTTGACGCGGTACGAGACCTCATCAGTGAACCATTTGGGTCTCTTGTTTCTTTGTTGTTTATTTACCGATTTAATGTAGCGGACAGTTGCCTCCTGAATGGTCGATTTCAAGGTTGACCACATAGCTTCCACATTATCGGTCACTTCTTGAACCTGTAGTGTCTGATGAACGAAATCTCCCATGCGTTCGAAGTCAGCGCCCCGGAAATTGAGTACCCTTGTTCTTGTTTGAGATCTAGGGAAGCCTTTCCTAAGGTTAAACCATACCATGTTATGGTCACTGGTGGCTAGCGTTTCTCCCACCGAGACCTCCGAGACACTTTCCCCATTCGTAAGTACCAAGTCCAGGATGGCCTGGGCCCTAGTAGGCTCTAGCACCATTTGTTTGAGCTGTACTCCCTTCATGGACGCTAATATCCTCCTGCTGTCACAATTTGTCGCTGAGAGTGTGTTCCAGTCTACATCAGGCATATTGAAGTCACCTAATTTAAATACACTATTTAACAGGCAATGTACAATCACATATGTTTCATTTCGCTAGCTCTGTTCTGATTAACACATAATTTAATAATTAATTGCCTTTAATTTTTGATTCACCCACTTATTCTTCCTAGGGAACTTTTTTTTTTTTTGGTATGAAGTGATTTGCCCTTAGCTCTGACCTTAAATAGTGCATTTAAATTTTATCAAAAGCTTTCTGAACTCCTGACTAGAGAGGAATCAACCCCACTATCTTCTCAGATGTATTGCTGAGGTGAAATTACAGAACCTTTGAAATTAGCTATTTGGAAGAGTATGGGCACGTGGGCTACTCTGATTTTATTTATAGCAAAACCCGATTAGTCAGATTATAGGACGATCTAGCACATGAATATTGACACACATGCCTTGCATAGTCCACAGGATCGCTTAGAAACATTAGCAGGTGGTAAACATTTCAAAAAAATTGGACCTTTCACAGAATACCAACAGATGGTGTTTGATATGGGCTCAGTCTAGACAACATTTACTCATAAGCACAAACCAAGGATTTTTAATGTACTATCATCTGCCTTTTGGATCTGCGAGTACACCAGCAATCTCTCGTGCAGCCGTGGAACAAATTTTGCAAAGGTTTGAAAGTGTTATGTGTTATTTTGATGACATTTTAGCTACTGGCAGAAACTATGAAACATTTGGAAAGAATCTGTGGCTATGTTATTCACTTGAGGACAAATTCATGAAATGGTGCTGGGAGTAGGGGGATTGCTGAATTTGGACATAATATGAATGCAACTCATGTTATAGATTGTTGATGAAAATTAAAGAGTAGATTGGTCACAAGTAGAGAATGACATGGTGACAAAATTCATCATCATTCCTGTCCCCGCAGATAACTGCGGGAAACAATCCTGTGTCATTCTTTAATGTCTCAACCTCAGTTCTTCTACACCAGCATTCTTCAATGCAAGGCTTGAGGGTCAGTGGTTGTGCCATTCGTACTCTGATTCTTAGGTGAGCCAAGTATAGGATATTGAACCCATTGTGACATCACTGATGAGGTTGGCTCTTAGGCATTGGTGGAATGAGGCATTATGACATCACAATATCTATTCTGGATATGAGAGACTGCCATTCTCTAGTGTCTATCTCAACCTCAATCCTTCCACACCAGCATTCTTCAATGCAAAGCTTGAGGGTCAGTGGTTGTGCTCATTCGTACTCTGATTCTTCCCTCTCTCCTTAAAGAATGACATGGGGATGGTTTCCTGTGGTTATTCGCGGGACGGGAATGGTGATGAATTTTGTCACAGTGTCATTCTCTAGTCACAAGCATTGTTTTTCTATTTGGTCCTCTTATGAAAAGCATAGTCGTCAGCTTATACATGGATCTCTTGCAATATTTTGTATTCTGCATTATCTTTGCATTTTGGGCAGCAGAGGAAGGACCAATAGAAATCTTCAGACAAGATGTAACAAGTGTGTTGAACTTAGGGGTGGATATGTGCAATAACTGGTAAAGCTTCTTGGCTCCACATCATTCTCTTGTTGGTTGGGCTGAGAACTTTTCAATAGATCCTCATATTGTGATGTCATAATGCCTCATTCCACCAATGCCTAAGAGCCAACTTCATCGGTGATGTCACAATGGCTTGGTTTCCCTATTCTTGTGCCCATTTACTAGATGCATTTGCCTCTTTGAAATGAAAAGTGTCAAGAAAAGTGTGGAATAACTTGTAAGTTTCATGGCTCCACATCATTCCCTTCTTGGTTGAGCTTAGAACTTAGCAGCACCCTCTTGTAAATGTCTGGCTTAACAACTCAAACCCCTGACACAGCTTTTCTAGGCAAAATGTGGCCACATCGGGTCTTCATTTTAATAAATTATTTTCTTCTGCATCTGTTGGTCTGCTTTGTGTTGTTTGCTGTTAATAACTTTATGACATTTCTGAGATGCAATTTAATAAGCACCTACTTCCACTTATAAGACACTGCGTTATGTGCGGAATGGTTTTCCAAACTTGTCCCAGAAGAACAATGAAGGTGACTGCGTTTTCTGCATTTGAAACTTGTTCCGCCATAATTTTTTTGTTTCATCACCCAGGTTTGTAATCATCCCCAACTGAAATTGGACATCCATCTTGGCCCTACTAAACATGTCGTAACCAGTTTGAAGCTATATAACAAAATTAAATTAGCACTGCCTTTTGCAGAGAAATCAGCTTGTCTTGGAAAAATACTGAAAGCGATTAAGGGGAAAAATTGTTAAGCATCTTTAAGGTCAAGGGGGCTTTGCAGTCATCAACATAGGTCCAAGAGCGATTGGTTTATTTTAAACGAATCTCGGCAGGTGTTTTTTTTGTTGGTTTTTTTTTTCCTTTAATGAGTCAAATAAATCTCTAGCTATGACAAACAAGGTAGCTATAATTTATTTGGCTCTTGCTCAGAACCTTGGCACTGTACTAAGTGCAGTTTCATAAGGCAAGAGGAAGTAGGGATGAGAGACTATATTTGTCTTCCTGCCAGTAACCGGCAGAGGGTAAGTTGCAAAAACGTGAGGATGAAGGGAATCTGTTTCCTGTATGTTTCATGTTTATTAAAATTTAATGCAAACGCTTATAACAGTTTCAAAGCAAATTACAAATATTAAAAAGTAAAAAGGGGTAACAGGAACATTTCACACATACGTTAACAAAAATACAGACTTACAGACAACAATGAGAGAGGGGGTGGAACCCCAAAAATTTTAGAAAAAGATAACAATGAAGGGTCACATAATAGGGAGGGGCTAAAAGAAAAAGACCTACAACAATAAGTTTGATTGGTAAATTTTAATTATCGAAAGCATCTTTAAAAAGAAACATTTTGAAAAAGCATTTAAACTTATCTAGAGTGGGTTCTCCTCTAATAATGCGGTAGTGGTGTGTTACAAGGGTCAGTGCCAGGTCATTTCCAATTTAACCTAGTTTCCAAGTTTATTAAGTTCTTGTTATACCATCTATCCCAAGTATCTAGATGATTTGCAGTAAGATAATACAATAAAAGATAAAAATAAACCTAAAACAGTGAGAGGGGAAGATAGACAAACCTGACTGACATGAGCCCAAGAGAGAAGGTAAGGGAGGTAAAGTTATAATAAAATTGAAGGAGGTATGGAGAAGGGTTTTCGGGTATGGAGCAGATTTGGATGCCTGGCACCTCCATTATATGCAGATCTCACTCATGTATATTCATTAGGGCTATCCTGAAAACCTGACTGGCCTGGGAACCAATGTCATTGAAGATTTCACAAAGTGGGGATAAAAAGAAGATGTTGAGAGTTAGATCTTAAAATTCTAGAAAAGGAGTATGGAATAATAAGTTTGTTGATGAAAACGGGAGAGTTTGTGAGTTTTGTTTTAAAGGTGAGCAGGAGCATTTTATAGGTGATCTGATGGGAAATAGGTAGCCAGTGTGCTTTTCATAATAGTGGGGTTACGTGATCGTATTTTTTTTTTTTGTTTGTTTTATGGATAAGCTGAATGACTTAGGGCTCCTTTTACAAAGGTGCATTAGGGCCTTAACGCATGGAATAGCGCACACTAAAATGCCGTGCGCGCTAACCGCTACCTCTTGAGCAGGCAGTAGTTTTTCGGGTAGCGCGCTAAAAACATTAGCGCACCTTTGTAAAAGGAGCCCCTAATGGGGACTGATAAAAAGGCTATGCTGGTTAGTGATGACACTCTTCCAAATGTATAGATTCCACCTACAAAGGTGGATACACTGTGGAAGGAAGCAGGTGAACGGGTGGTTTGGCAGTCGGACAAGGTGCAGTACAACATTTAAGAACATAAGAAATGGCTTCGCCGGATCAGACTCTAGGTCCATCCAGTCCGGCGACCCGCACCCGCTGAGGCCAAGCCAGGTGTTCCCTGCTGAGAAATCTTGTTTACTCGTATCCCCCAATGTGATTTGCAAGAAGGTGTGCATCCAACTTGCTCTTGAATCCCAGAATGCTGGTCTCCATCACGACCTCCTCCGGGAGAGCGTTCCAAGCGTCCACCACTCGTTGTGCGAAACAGAAGTTCCTGATATTTGTCCTGGGCCTGGTGCCCCTCAGTTTCAGTCCATGACCTCTTGTCCGAGTCACATTTGACAAAGTGAATAACGATGTTTCTTGCTCTATTTTGTCAAATCCTTTTAGTATTTTAAAAGTCTCTATCATGTCTCCTCGCAGTCTTCTCTTCTCGAGGGTGAACAATCCCAGTTTTCCGAGGCGTTCTTTGTTGCCGTTTTGAATATTATATTATCCTAGTGCAGAATTTCTCAACCCAGTTCTCAGGTCACATCCCTAGCTAGTCAAGTTTTCAGGATATCCACAATGAATATGCATGAGATAGATTCCCATAAAACGGAGGGGCAGTGCATGCAAATTTGTCTCAACATTCATTGTGAATATCCTGAAATATTGTCTAGCTAGATTTGTCCTGAAGATTGGGTTGAGAACCCCTGTTCTAGTGCAACATTAAGTTCCCAAAGCCTGAGCTACGTTGAGTACAAAGGTCCAAGGTTCCTGGAGGAAGAGCTAAAATTAGGCCCATCCTTTCTAGCTCACCTCAAAGGTCTAAATCAGGGGTTTCCAAAGTCCCTCCTTGAGGGCCAAATCCAGTCGGGTTTTCAGAATTTCCCCCAATGAATATGCATTGAAAGCAGTGCATGCACATAGATCTCATGCATATTCATTGGGGAAATCCTGAAAACCCGACTGGATTCGGCCCTCAAGGAGGGACTTTGGAGACCCCTGGGCTAGATAGACCCAGCTTTCCTACTAAATGCGAGAGGGTTCTCTTTATTAGCAGGTGAGGTCTGAGAACTGAAGGGAAAAGAGAGGGTATTCTAACAGGTCTTTTTCCAAGATCACACTGTACGTGGAAATTTTACTTTGATCCTTGTCTCCTCAGTCTGTTTTGATGTAAGATCATTTGTTATGCCTATAATGAGGAACCCTCGTAGCACAAAGATAGCTTCACCCACCGCTGGCTCTTCAGCATTTAGAATTAATTTCTGCTTGAAAAAGATTCTGCGTTACCAAAACTTTTACATGACAACTGTGACCTCCAGAATAGGCGCTTTTCTGAAAGTACCAACTTAACAAAGGTTGGCTGATAGTTAACATTCCAGTTCCATATCCTGGTTCCTTCTATTTTACCCAAAGACTCCTGATAAGAATAAACAGATAATTTTAGACTATTTTGTGCAGCAGAAAACTTGTGTCGAGGAAAACCAGCATTCATAGCATTATCAGATTCTCCTTGGGACAGCAATAATGGAGCTTCCTGCAGCAGGAAATTACAGACGGAGCTTTCTCAGGATGGGAAATTGAAATGTGGACTCAGACTGCAACTAACTCTGAGATTAGGTTGTGAATTTACATACAAAAACCGAGCCACACACGGACACTGCCCATCTGCTTGCCAAGACAAGAATGGATAGAACTGCTTTATTTTCTTTATTTACTTTGCGGGCTTGATTTTATAACGGGGCACCTGTCTTAAGAACATAAGAATGGCCTTACTGGGTCAGACCAATGGTCCATCAAGCCCAGTAGCCCGTTCTCACCATGGCCAATCCAGGTCACTAGTACCTGGCCAAAACCCAAGGAGTAGCAACATTCCATTCAGAATCCTAAAGAACAGCAAGATTCCGGAATTCCGAAGAGTAAGAAAAGATTCTGGAATCTGAAGTAGTAGCAACATTCCATACAGAATCTCAAAGAATAGCATGATTCCGTCATCCCAAAGAATGACAAGATTCTAGAATCCCAAAGAGTAGCAACATTCCATGCTACCGATCCAGGGCGAGCAGTGGCCAATCCAGGTCACTAGTACCTGGCCAAAACCCAAGGAGTAGCCACATTCCATGCCACCGATCAGGGAAAGCAGGGCAAAAGCGCTGAAACCAAACTGCCAAAATCTGAGTAAAAAGCTTATAATCTACGTCCATTAAAGAGAGAGGACCCACAATGTTCCAGATCCCTCCCAGGTCTTAAGCCTATTTTATAAAGGCTCTCAGAACCAGCCTCAACAATGTACAACAGCTGATGCGTAAAGTTATAGTGGTTAATGTAGAAGCTCTAGTCCTGCTTTGGATATCTGAAAATAGCATTTAGACATCCATTTTGTAGGATATGGATGTTTAAAACTGCTGTAGGCCTATATGGCAAGGGAGCATGGCCTGGGCAAGTTTTGGGTGGGTTTATGAAGAGGCCAAAATATGGCGGTCCAATTCCAACTGCAGAAGGGGAAGGTACCAGTGGCTTAGCGAGGGTAAGAGGAATTCAAAGCGGTGCCCTCCTCTCCAACTTCCGCACCCCCATACCACATTCACACCCTCCCTTCTCACCCCTGTACCTCTTTAAATCTTTACCAGTGTTAAAATTTCTCTATTCTGCTGCTCATGTTGGCATTGGCTTTCCTGGAAGTGATTTTAGAGGGAACCAGTCTGGCGTGAGCAGGCTAGAATAATTGCTCACACTGGTATAGATTTTAAAGAGGTACAGGGGTGGGGAGAAGCATGAGAGGTACCGGCAACCCCACCAAGATGCCGCCTGGGACGATCCGCCCCCATCTGCACTACGCCACTGGAAGAGATCCAGGCCCAAAAAGATAGCCATTGTTATTTAAACCTGGTACCCGATACGTTCAGGTTACAGGAAGGTGCTCCGATTGAGAAGTTCTCCTGTGGAGGGAGTAAGGGAACTCTCATTAGGTATTTTTCTGCCTAGAGGGCTCACAATTTTTTAAAAAAGAAAATTACAAGCAGCTACTGTGGGATTTGAAACTGTGTGACCTCTGCTCTCAACTGGCTGTTCATTAGGGCACACCTCCACATACAAAGAGCACTTTTCCAAAACTCAGCCCATTTTTTGTCAACTTTGAATTATGCAAAACATTTTGTTCATCAATGCAAGATTCATTTATGACATTACATTACATTAGTGATTTCTGTTCCGCCATTACCTTGCGGTTCAAGGCGGATTACATCCAAACTAAAACAAGAATTACATTTCAACTTGAAGTAATAGATTAAACGATGAGATAAAATTTTAAGGGAGAATTATGGGTTTTAGATAATGTTTGATAACTAGAAAAATGAGAGAGTACTAAGGGTTTATAGAGTGTTGGATGTTGTGCTGGATAGGTTTAATGTGTTTTTTGAAGAGTATGGTTTTAATTTTTTAATTTTTTTTTTAATACTTTATTTATCATTTTAATACATCCTATATACAAAGATGTTTAAAGAAATACAGAAATATAGTCTCTTAGTCATAATACAAACCAAGAATCGAAATTTAAACATTCAAAATAAATCATGTAATACAGTCCACAACCTGAAGAGAAAAGACAAAAAAAAAAAAAAAGATAGAATGTGAAAGGCATGTGGGATCTCTTAGGGAGAAGAGGAGATAGTGGATGGTGTGGAATGGTAGACTGGATAGGTCATTTGACATTATCTGCCTTTGACATTATCACCTTTGGGACTAATATAACTAACGTGACCAATTTTTCCCCCATCAAAACAGGACATTATTAATTTTCAGTCCCACCCCCCAATTTCTTCCATTCATTTTTCATGTACACAATATCTTATTAATTCATAATAGTAACCATAAAATAAAAAAACAAACAAACCACAAAGCACACTGTACGCAAAGAAAATGTTAATCATCATTTACGAGTTTCGGGATTTTTTTTTTCAAAGATGTCAAGGCAGATGACTTTAAAATATGCAATGTCATCTCAGTAACTATAGAAAAATAGACAAATATAGTGCAAAATCGAATATAAAAAAAGCCCTAAGCGCGCATGCGCACTCCCACCTGCGTGCTCCCGTTTTCCATGCGCTGTAGGGCACTGCAGGTAGGAGTGCGCATGCACCAGAATCCCCCGAGGTGGCTGTCGGCCACAGCGGAAGATGACGCGAAGGAAAGTGGCAGCGAGCCACAGTGTCTCCAGCGACCGTGTCCCTGCCTCTCTGTTTCCGGGCTGTGCTGGGAAAGGATGGGCTGAGGACAGGGCTAGAAGAGGAAAGAGAAGCGCCTGAGCTGGCAAGTAACTCAACTGCTGAGGAAACTGCTCCCTCTAGCTAATGGAGAAGCCAGGTGGAATCGGAAGGTTTGTCGGGACCGCGGGAAGGGAAGGGAGGGGGGGAAGGGACTAAGGGATCCGGCCAGACCGCGGGAAGGGAAAGGGGTGGGTAGGGAAAATGCTGCTGCTACACAGGGAAGTGGTGTGGGGGGAGGGAAATGGAAGGGGAGGGAATGCTGCTGCGGCTGCTGCACAGGGAAGTGGTGGGAGAGATATGCTGCTGCATAGGAGGCAGGGAGAGAGACAGATAATAATAATAATAACAGCTTATATACCGCAATACCGTGAAGTTCTATGCGGTTTACAAAGATTAAGCAAAGGTACAAATTGAATGACTTTTAGAGGGGAGGAAGAAAGAGGGTTAATAGGACAGGAAATCCATTTTTGAGAAGAGAGTGATCAATAGAATAAGTTAATCGCTATAGAGGGGAGAGAGAAGAGAGGATCAGTTGTCTAGATACTTTAGGAACAGGTGTGTTTTCAGACATTTCCTAAATTCCTCATAAGTAGTGGGCGAAAACAATTGTTCTAGGTCTTTACCCCATGATGCGGCTTGGTGCGAGAGAACATAGATAGAAAGAAAAGAAGAAAGACACAGGGGCAGGGAGAGACGCAGAAAGGCAGACAGACAAAGGGGGCCAAGGAGAGAGACTGACAGCGGGAGGGAGAGAAAGACAGAAATAAAGACACACAGACATATATTCTAGCACCCGTTAATGTAACGGGCTAAAATACTAATATAGATATAAATTCTCAAAACTGAGAAATTTTGATCACTAAATTGAAAATAAAATCATTTTTCCTACCTTTGTTGTCTGGTGATTTCATGAGTCTCTGGTTGCACTTCCTTCGACTGTGCAGCCAATATTTCTTTCTTATCCACCATTTGTTTCACAATCCAGCCCCTTCCCCTTTGGGTCCAGGTCTCTCTCTCTTTTCCCTCTGTTACCCTCCCCAGAACCAGTGTCAGTTCTCCTTTGTACCAGGTCTCCCTCTCTCTCCCTGTTATGATCTTGATCTCTCTGTTCTTCCTCAGGGTCTCTCTGTCTGAACTTCCCATAGTCCTGCATCTGCCTCCTGTCTTTCCCCTTTGGTCCAGGCCTTTCTTTTCTAGTCTTTCTTCTGCTTACAACTCCCCCCCTTTATCTGCCGCCTTCCTTCCTATGTTCCCCTTCCAGCCTTTGTCCCACCCCTCCCCCGAAGCCAGCCAGCTTCCCTCCCTGCCACGCCGAAGCCAGCCAGCCTGCCTGCCTGCCACCGATTCTTCTGCTCCCGCCGCCACCTCCTGCCTGCTGCAACAACCGCAGGAAAGGCATGTCCAGTTCTGACGTCTGAGAGGAAGTTCCGGGCCAGCCAGGCAGTGATTGGCTGGCTCGGAACTTCCTCACTGATGTCAGAATTGACGTCAAGGAGAAGGCTTCTGGGCCGGTGCCTGGACATGCCTTTCCAGCTGTTGTTGTGGTGGCGGGCGGGGAAACAGGGTGAGCGCCCATTCTCAGCGATCCCCTGTCCCCACACACAGCTTCGGGACGCCGTCTCTGAAAACGGGACATTTTGGCGTCCCGAAGCTGTGCATGGGGCCAACGGGACAGGAAATCTGAAAAAGGGATGGTCCCGTTCAAAACGGGACGTATGGTTACATTAAGTATAACCCATCTTCTGGATTTTGTTCATGTTGACTGTCAAACTGTCTTGTCATCTGGAGCTTCTGTTCCATTTTGTTGGTTACATCCCCCTTTTGTGTGGAACACATCGGTCTTTTTTGCTGCTTAGTCTTTACTTGCCCTCATCTTCTATGGTTTTAGTTTCTTCTTCTTTTGAATACTAGATGCAGGGTCACTGAAGACCCTGTGCATAGTCTTGAGAGCTTGTCAAGTCTGTAACTTCTTAAGAGTGCTCAGGGCACTTCTTGGCCCATTATGCTTGTATAACTACTTTTTCTGGCCCAGTAAATGACTGATGTAAACCAGAATTACTAGACTCTGAGCTAAATGATGCCAAGCACAGCTGAATTCCCTACTCCATTGGTCTCTACAACACTAAGCAACTTCAGAGACTGATCACACTGATTTATGCACTGGAATAAAGCCCCAGATCCTGTTAGGAGATGATCATGCAAGGTCTACAGAATCAGGTCATGTTTAATATATTCTTGAGTCTGAGAAGGAACCCCCGCAACGAAGCTTCTATTTAAAGCAGCCACCCATCCTAGCTAGAAAGATCTTGCAGGGAAAGCAAAGCAGAAATGAGATTAAAGGAGGACACGTACTTTCTGATTATGAAGAACTTTTCTTTTATATCGACATTTCTTTAAAAAAAAAAAAGCAAAGTAGTATGAAAGGTTTTATACAAGTTGATTAGATAAATTACTCGTGAACACTCCTTATTTGCACAGGGCTCAATCCACCCAAATTTGTGATTTCACAAATTTGAACATTCAGAAATGCAAATTCTGTATCTAAACCCCCACCAGCCCCTGCTAGGGTTACTAAGGTGGGCTCTGCAAAAAAATAAATGAATAATCTCCCTTCTCAGATTTATGCTTTATCTGCTTCCCTTCCCCACTTACCTGGATGGGAGAACATCGCAGGGGAGGAGACATAGGCATCCTGGGACTGTCTGCCAAGTCTCTTCCCTGAAGAAGCCCTTTCTGGAAACGTCAATCGCTCCTCCTAAACTTACTTGCTCCACTTCATCACTGACGCTGAAACCGTGGATTGAAGACAAAGTTTTATTTTATTTTTCTTTCCAGCTTATGATTTATCTTTAATCTTATCTATTGTTTTGCCTTTTGTCTTTGTTTTGTTCTATTTCTATCATTTAAATTTCTCCAGAATTCTACTGTTCAACGGCTCCCCCTTCTGCTTCTATTCCTTTCTCTCCTCTCTTCTACCTTCCAAAGTATTTAGATCAATGCTGTCTTGTTAAAATGTTTATTTTATTTTTCCTCTAACTCTACTTTTCACTTCTCTATTACCCTCCAGGTACTTTAGTTAGATTGTGAGCCTTCGGGACAGTAAGGGAATTTTTCAAGTACCTTTCCTATTTCTAATCTTAATGTATATTTTCTGTAAACCGCTTAGAACCTAACGGATGTAGCGGTATATAAGAAATAAATTACATTACATTACCTCAGCCTTCATCAGCAGGAGTACAACCACTAACACTCATGTTGGTGACTGCCTATAAATGGCACCGACCTTGCCCCCTGGAAAAACCCCCCCCAAAAACAACCAACAAACCCCACAACGGCCAAATCCCCTGCTACTGTATGCCTATAGAACAGGGGAAACGTTCCAAAATCTTCATCTGGAGTAGACCACCACCAGATGCAAGTTAACCCTTTCAGGACCATAAGGATCGTAGGCCAATTTTTGTGGTTTTGACGACATTTTTATGGTAAAAAGGGCTTGCAGATGCCAAAAAATTGATTTTTTTTGTGAAATATCATTATTTTTTTTAACAAAAATCACACTTCTGGCTTATGGACAGTGTGGCAAGTGAATCTTCTCGTCAATCTGGCAACGACGCTAATGAATGAATGTCGGAACCAGTTTGTTTACATAAAGGCAGTATCATATGGAATCCGTACATATCAAATTTAGAACTGTAGACTATCCCAATCAAAATTTATAGGATTTTAAAGTTATGGGACAAATATGTCCCTTGGTCCTGAAAGGGTTAAAGTGTCTTCCATAAATAATACAGCCATCCCTGCATGTGATTGTGGGTTGCAACATGCCCCTATCCTCAGAAAATGCACTAATTCAAGGTCCAGCACATGACAGGGCTGCACAGTTTTGTTTGATGAATGGCAATATTTGTTTTCAAAAGCTCTCTCTATTCAAAACAGTCCATCATAACAGAAGTACAGTCAAACCTTGGATAGCGAGTTCACGTGGCTTGCGAGTGTTTTGCAAGACAAGCAAAACATTTTATTAAATTTTAACTCGATAAACGAGTGGTCTTGCAGCATGAGCACATATTGCGCGTCACGTCATCAGAACCCAGTTAAAGCGTGCACATCTTACGCTGAGCGCAGCTGAATCTAATAAAAGCTGAATGTAATAAAGCGTCACACCCAATTTACCCATAGCTCAAGCACTCACAGTATACAGTATTTTGTATTAAAGTTTTTGGGTTGTGGAACAAATCATCTTGAGTTTCCATTATTTCCTATGGGGAAATTTGTTTTGATACACGAGCGCTTTGGATTACAAGCATGCTTCTGGAACAAACTATGCTCGCAAACCAAGGTTTTACTGTATTTAATCATTATAAAATGTTTCAAGTTTATTTAGGTTTTGATATACTGCTCACTATAAAACTGAGCGGTGCATAATAATTTGGTGAAAAAGAAGAGAAATTATATAAAAAGCAGGGAAACATACATTATAAATATTATGAATATGTATGAGATGGATTTGCATGCACTGCCTCCTTGAGGCATATTTATTGTGGATATCCTGAAAACCTGACCTGGCTCCGGCTCTCGAGGACCGGAATTGCCTATCCCCTGCACTAGGTAATTCCTACGATCTCCAATTCAGAAAAACACATTTGTGAGTTAACTGAAACATATAACACAAAAGCATTTGCTCATTTCTAATCTGGAAGAAAAGGGATAAAAATTAACATAGGAGAGAGAAGGTGCTGTCAATCAGAGTAACGGACATCCCCTCTGGCCAAGATCATCCCTGATCGTACTCGCTTTTCACCAGCTCATCATTTACATTATACATCAAGCTCATTGAGTACAGAGTGAGGGATACTCCAGTTAATGTGATGGTTAATCGCAATCCATCAAGCCTTTCAATGAGACCTTTAAGAAAGAGAGAGGAGTCCGTGCACAAATTTGGCGATTGTAGCAGCAGTGGAGGGGAGAAGAGTAACTAGAAATAAGGAGAGCCCTGCTGCAGAGAGCTTACAGCTTATGAGGTAGCCTACAATTTTGGCACTGCGCACCGCAGAAAATGCCCTAGACCAGAGGTGTCAAAGTCCCTCCTCGAGGGCCATAATCCAGTCGGGTTTTCAGGATTTCCCCAATGAATATGCATGAGATCTATTAGCATACAATGAAAGCAGTGCATGCAAATAGATCTCATGCATATTCATTGGGGAAATCCTGAAAACCCGACTGGATTGCGGCCCTCGAGGAGGGACTTTGACAGTCACCCCTGCCCTAGACCAATGTTCCCTGGAGTACTCCCCCACTTGCTAGTCAATTTTTGGGATATCCACAATGAATCTGCATGACATTGATTTGCATACATTGCCTCCATAATATGCATAAGAACATAAGCCGTGCCTCTGCTGGATCAGACCTGAGGTCCATCATGCCCAGCAGTCCGCTCACGCGTCGCTCTCTTCTGAATCCTCTCGAGTATCGCCATATCCTTATTTAGGTACGGCGACCAATATTGGACGCAGTACTCCAGATGCGGGCGCACCATCGCCCGATACAACGGCAGGATAACGTCTTTCGTTCTGCTTGTGATACCCTTCTTGATTATTCCTAGAATTCTATTAGCTTTCTATTTCATTCCTAGCATTCTATTTGCAAATCTCTTTCATGCATATTAATTATGGATATCCTTAAAGCCTGACTGGCAAGTGGGTATTCCAGGACCTATTTTGAAAACACTGCTCTAGACAGAAGGAGTAGCCTAGTGGTTAGTGCAGTGGCCTGAAAAAACTAGGGGAACTAGGTTTGATTTCCCCCTTGCAGCTACTTGTGGGGAGGGGAGAGTGTGGCACAGTGGTTATAAGCTACAGCCTCAGCACCCTGAGGTTGTGGGTTCAAAGTCACTTAATCCTCCCATTGTCCCAGGTACATTAGATTGTGAGCCCACTGAGACAGACAGAAAAATGCTTGAATACCTGAATAATTTCATAGTACAGAAAAATGAATGAATGAATAAAGGGATACTATGAGAAAGGCTCTTTACATTGGCATAATGAAAGAAATTACAAGCAAACTACAACTTTTACAAAATGTATCTGTGAAAACTGACAGGTTTTAATGATAAAATTACACTGGCTTCCAATACAAGGAAGAATTTACATATAAGGTTTCTTGCCCTGTTCATAAGTCTATCACAAGGTAGGCTCTTGCACATTTTTGAACCTTATAAAGCTGGAGTATGTTTTTAAGGACCTACAGAACAAGATACCCATGTTTTTAAACTTCCCTTCTGCCAGAGGTTTTCCTTACAAAGAGACAGGCAGCGGTTATCCAGAATAAGCTCCTTCCTTGACATGAAAAAAAAAAAAGAACAGTCTTATTATAGCTTTCAGAGAAAGTTAAAAACATTTATTTTTCAGAAGGTTTTAATCAAAGATTCCTAATTTTAAGTTCTTTAAGTTTAATCATTTCATTATTGATATCCTTTGTTATATGGATTTTGTAATTATTTGATAAATGTAGCTCTTCGAGCTTGTATACCACATAGATTAGATTAAAAAGTGTAGCCCTGAGAGATGAAATTAAGAGTTTCCAATTATGGATGGCTAAATATACAATGTACTTGGAGGCACTTTTCATTAAAGATATTCCCATTGGTCGCATTTTCCATTTTATTTCATTTGTCCGGGGAGGGGGAGGGGGGTTGTCCTATTTTTGCCTCACTTTTTAGTTTTCTGCGCACATCCAGCAACTAACACTCAGTGAAGGGACACTTATCTCGTAGTTTTCCTTAGACTGTGTTTGAAGCTGTAAATCCAGACACTGTTTGCCTTCTCTTGCTGAAATACTGCAAGGCCATTTTATGTTTGAGAAGATGTGTTCTTATCTTGTTGTGAAGTGAATTCAATTGTTTTCATAGCTGTATTTGCAAGCAGCTTTAGATAAGAAAAAGGCTCTGCTGACCAAAGCAACCTTTAAATTTCAGTCTTTAGATAGAAAGATGCTTGTTATTTCTTTAAAGTTTCATGTGACCTGTGTCCATATATGGTTTGTATTTACGTCACATGCTGACGACATTGACTCATGTAAAATGATATAAAAGAGTTGTAAAGCTGACAATAAACTGGACATGTTTGGGAGATTTCTTCGGGAGGAAGGAGGGAACCGTGTGCAGAAACATGCTGGAATCCATAATCATAAGAAAAGGATCTCTGCAGGATAAAGCCTGAAGCTCGGAAACCCTGTAGGCTTAAATTATGGTCACCAGGAAAACTGTCTTGATAGTGAGATCCATTAAGGACGCCTGCTCCAGAGTAGTGCTGCCCAATTCAGGGAAAAATTTGTCAATTTGATTCGATTTAGCCTACTGAATTGATTTTTCAATTTGATTTACTTTTCCTTTTTTTTCAAATGTCCTAGCGGATTTATTTTGTAGCCTCTTCACCCACCCCACCCTTGCCCTTTCCAACCCCATGCCGGTGCTGTGATGTAAACAAAATGAACAAAAAAGACTTTTCCTCGCTCTGTTAGGTCCCAGCTCACACTCGCTGTCTAACAGCAGCTCTGACAGGATACACATTTTAAATCCGACACATTGTAATCACAAAATAGAAAATACAATTATTTTTTTCTACCTTTTGTTGTCTGGTCATTTTATTATTCAATCATGTTGGTCCCAGGGTCTGGTTTCTGTTTGTCTTCCTTTAACTTGCTCACTAGGGCCTCATGCCCATTTGATATTTTCTTTTCTTCTCTGTGCTCACCACCCATCTTCCATCTCTTTACCTTCCCTTCCACTGCCATATCCAACATTTCTTTCCCACTGTCTACCGTCTCTCTTTCTTTGCCTTATGCCCTGGGTGAAACCTCTCTATTCCCCTCCATGCAGCATCTCTCCCTTCCGCCTATCCATTATAATGTGAAATATATTTTTCTCTCTCCCCATGCACCATCTCTTCCTGCCCTCCACCCTATGACCACCATTTCTCTTCTCCATGTATGTCTCCTCTCCTCCACCATATGCAGGATTTCTCCTTCTCACCCCTTTCTACCTTTGTTGTACTCCATTCCTCTCCTCCCAAACCATGTCTAATAAGTCTTCCTCTCTCCCCCACCCCATGCTGCAGCTTTCCATCCCTCCTATCCCCATGTGCAGCAGCTGCCCATCCCTCCCCATCCCCTGTGCAGCACTTCCCGAATGAACCCTTCCCAACTCTCACTGAGAGATCTGACATTGGGCTAGATTCACTAAGCCAACGGATCGGATCTGATCTGATCGCGGGGGGCTGATTCACAAAGTGTCCTCATGCAAATGAAGATGCTCAGAATCACGCCCCCCAACCGACTGCACAGATCGCTGAATAGCAATCCCAACACATGCTTATGCTTACAGAGCAGCAACCTTTTTTTTGAACTTTACTTTTTATAGCGAGCCCGTGGTTTTAACCCACGGGCTGGAGAGTCGGGACAGAAGCAGGGTGGCGATCGGGGTAGAAAGCAGGAGTCGGGGGCAGAGAAAGCAGAAGAGCCGAAAAGTCGGGGAAGAGAGCAGGAGATGCAGTCGGAAACAACGTGAGCGACTGGTCCCCAGCAGTCGCTTGTTTGTTGATTGGCCAGCCCACTTGGTGTTCCAGTTTTTTGTTACTGAATCGCTGCCTGCCTACTTTACATGCTGTTTCCCCTCATTTGCATGCGCCAATCGGATTGGATTATGATCGGCCAAGAGGTTAGTGAATCGGGTCGGAGGGAAATTGGGTCGCTAAGTGATCAGGACTTGATCGGCTTATGTGAATCTAGCCCACTGTTGGGTCAGGTCTCCAAAAGCAACTGCAGCAGTGGACAGCAGAGGTAGGTGAAGGGGCACATATATTATTTGTAAGTTTTTCTATTCCTGCTTGTGTAAAAGGAACTGCTGAAACAGTTTTCATTTTGCCAAGAAACCACAAGGTCTTTTCTTTTTGTGTTCTGAGCTCTGTGTCCCCATTTTGTTCTGTAGTTGACTTGTTTTGATAAGAAACATTTGTTAAAAAAGAAACATTGCTAGACCTTAGACAAGACAGTATTATATGCTATAATGGAAACTTCCCACTATTCCCCCCCCCCTTATGTTTGCTACCTCTTTCTAGTTGCTTTTATGTATCCTGTTACCAAATATGGTCTTTCCTACAGTCATATGCTGAAAAAACTGATCCATGTGAAATGCTATAAATATGTATGCAGTACTCTGAATAAAAGGGACATTTCTTTGGCCATACAACTGCATGTGTGTTCTTTTCTTTCTAATGAAATGCCCCCCGATGCACTGGTACCAGAGACGACAGAGTATGTGTGTGAGGCAGTATTGGGATCTGAAGTCCCTTCTTTCTTGCTGATTTGGAGATTTTGTTCCAGCAGGTGGGGAAATTAGTGATAAAGGCCAGGGCAGAGGTACTGTACAAAATTTCCATCTTGCAAATTTTCATCAGTAATATTCATCTTATTTTAATGATTGTTCATCTAAAAGGATTCATTGCATGGTTATTATATTACCTCATGGCACATATTATAAAGGCCTATTTTATGAACTTGTCACTAAATGGTAAAGCACATTTACATATAATACACAGAATGAGGATTGTGCAAAGGACAAAATTTTTCTTTGATTTTCAGTTTGGCCTTCACTCCCCACCTCCCCGTTCTTTCTGTTTCCCAGTTTCATTTTAATACATCTTAATGTGTATTAATTCATAGGTTAATGCCCCATTAAATTGTTTTTTCGCACACTAAAATTTTGAATGCTAATGAATGCACATCATCAGTATAGAACCTCTGCAAAATTGATTGTGAAGCTATGGGAACTCCTGTTGCATTATTTCAACATGATTATAAAGTGTCACTTTTTTTAAAAACCTATGCGCTCTCTCAGGCCCATGGGCACAGAATACATTACGCCCAGCTGTGCTGCTCATTAGGCCACTTGAATGTAGCAGCCGTGTTAAAACAGGAAGAGACCTATCAAACAATATTGTGATAGTTTCTTTCTTTAATAAAACCTGTATTATTTTAGGCTTCAATCCGGTGTCCTATACCAGATAATCTAGGTCCATGTTTGTCAAGATCTCTCTCACAGATTGAATGGATGAATTGGGAGCTGGCCATCTTAATAGCAGGGCTGGCACTGCACATGCTTTTGGAAGAATGAGTTTTCCAGAACCATCAAAAATTGATTAAAAAAAAAAAAATCATTCAGCAGTCAAGTGCTCCATAAACACAAGAACAGAATGCCTTCACATTCTGCGAGAACAAAAATTAACAATCCACATAGTGCTAGTTTCAGTGCAACTTTATTTAAGAAACCAAATTTCAATACATTACATGGACATTCTCACATGCTACAAAAAGCAGCTTACCCCCCCCCCCAGCCAACTCTACCTGTGATTAACATGGAGCTTTATACTAGCTTTACTAGCTTTATAAAGGTTTGTCTCTACCAGTCTGTTAAAGAGCAAACATTATAAAGAACCAAATTCCAGTGACTGGATTTATTCTTGGGTCAAACTGCAATGGAAACAGCTGTCTCAGACAGTAGCATTAGATCTAATTGTAAGACCACTGATAACCTTACTAGTTCAATTTTTTTGCTTTCATACAAAACAGCATACAGGGTTCAGCAGATAAGTTATTTTCAATATTCTTAAGAGAATCTTTCAGAGTCCAAGATTGAAATCTTACTTTGCTGTAAGTCTGCCGAGTATGAGGAGGTCAAAACATACTGCCAGCCATCTCTCCCCTCTACTGCTCCCTTTCCACCATATACCAGTCCTTCCTCTCTGTCCCACCTCTCCTTCCTTCTCTTTTCCATATCCCTCTTCACAAGTACCTCTTACCATTATTCATCAGCTGCTGTGGTAGGCTTTGCTGATCATACCTGCCTTTCAGTCCTTCTGCAGCTGGCAGGATGGGGCTGCTTTGTATTTTGCCTACCTTGAAGGTAAGAGACTGCCATGAAATGCACGAAACTTAACTGTCTAAGGTCACAACGTAATCTGCCAAAAGAGGGAGGAGACTCATTAGAAAGTTTAACTTGCAGACTGCTTTTTATAGGGAATTCAAAGAAACACAGACAAAGTTTGAGACTGAATATACATTTTAGGAAGAGGAGGAAGAGATGTTGAAATTTATAAGATTGACTTTTATTGGAATTTTTAGAAGCCTGTGCCATGTAATTCAAATATGTGAAATGAACTTGAAAACTGGATGATAAAAGGCAGGTAGGGGTTAACTTGAAGGGAAAGCAGGTAGGGGTTAACTTGAATTTCTGTACTGAGATGCATAAGCCAGGTATAATAAAGGCAGTGTGTGTGTGTGTGTGTGTGTGTGTGGGGGGGGGGGCGCTTTAAACAGTCTGCCAATCACAGTATGCTGCGTAGCATTTAGGAAGCTGGCTGGCATTTTAAAATGATCTAACAGAGCAATTTAAAGATTTGCAGAAGACTAAGATCACATCTTACCCTCTAATACCTTTCCAAACAGATGGGCTTTTAAAGGACAGGGCATGAAAAATAAGACATTTTAACCACCACTATTCCCTCATTAAAAAAGTGAGCTGTTATCATATTCAGACAAGAAAACCCATTTTCCTTCCCTCTCAGTCACCTCTCATCACATGCAGGGCTGCTTCAATCAGAAGCAATAGTAACCTCCCCCCCCCCCCCTCAAAAGGTACCACTACACTGTGCAAAGTAGAGAATGACACGGGGACAAATTTTTCCCCATCTCTGCGAATTCTTTTCCTGTCCCTGCCCCATTCCTGCAAGCTCTGTCCTCATCTTCATAAGCCACAAACACTTTAAAATCGTAAGTGTTTGAGGCTTGTGTGGTTAAGGCAGATCTTACAGGAATGGGGCGGGGACAGTGACAAAACTCACAGGACGGGACAGGGAAAATGAGTTCCTGTGAAGATGGGGAAAAATTTGCTCCCCATGTCATTCTCTAGTGCAGAGAGCTAGTAACAGATTGTGCCCCAACTCTGTGTCATGTAGAACACCAGAAAAAACAAGGAAGGCAACCAAGTCACATCAAGGTCTGTGAGGGGGAAGCTCAAAGTGCCTAACTTGGCTCACAACTTGCAAACCAAATATAGTGTAATATGTCAAAGAACATGTCACATTATATGATGTTATAGGGCGCTCTCAGTGTGAACCCTCAGTGATAGGAACACAGCTCCGACACTTCACTTCTGGGCCAAGGCCATAAGCCTCCACCCGCACACCATCATCGAGCGCCCTGTGTGTGCAGAAATCAAACCAATCAACAATCAAAGTGAGTAAATGAAACTCAACACAAACAACCTGAGCGACCCCCACACAAACCCTGCAAGCCAAACCCCCTCAAAAAACTCACACAAAATCACAAACAAAGTCAAAAACCATACCAAAAAGTGAAAAACATGTCCAAAAGAAACAATACTTATCCAAAACTGTCACACAAACGGAAAAACCGCGCCAGGAGGAGAGGTTCAACCGTGCTGGTTTCGGGAGGAGCCCTTCTTCAGGAACCTGGCCTCCAACAGAACACAAGCAGAGAGGAAGGCTGGAGGGCGGGGGACACCAACAGAAGGTAAGGATTCATTTCCTTTGAATATATCTACCTCTAATTTTAATTCTCTTTTATACACTTCTGGTGCCTTGTTTGACAAAAGTATTATAACTTAACCTATGGAAGATGGTGTTTCTCAGTTTTCAACACATGAACATTACATGCTACAGAGAGATATGAGATTTGTATTTCTGCTGAACTAAGCCACATAAAGGCTGAAATCTTGGAGATGAAAGCAGATGGTCAATAGGATTAATAAATGCTGCACGGGATTTTTGTCTCTATGCTAGAAAGCACATCATTCATACTTGTCTCTGAAACACAAACAACTTTTCTATAAGACCAAAGAAAGTACATTACCAACCTTGGCAGGACTAAAGCAAAACCCCGGTAATGATATGCAATGTTTTCTCTTATGGCTCTCTGAAGCCATATCAGCTTCACTGCATTAATGCACTTTAGAAAAGTTACCTTATCCTCCTAGCTGCAGAACTTGGCTCTCAGGAGATGATTTTCCGCTGAACGGCAGCAAAGATTATTTGGCAATGTTCTGAAGAGGGGACATTTATTTTTAAACCCAAAATCTGTCATTCTGATCACATGCTGCAGCCTGTAGCAAGCGAAATGGTAAAATGGTTATGAGAGATTGAAAGCAACTAACCCAAGAGTCATCAACCCAATCACTAAGATAAACAATCACAAAATAAATTATGCAAATTTTAATTATTCCCTCCCAGCACCCAAATCCCTGCTTGGAATACTAGTGCTATAGATGAAACAACTAGAACTGACAAAATAACAGCATAATTAACTCCTACCTCTGTGGGAGATAGTTTACAGGTTCGGTACATTTAACTCAGCAAGAAAAAAAGGACGTTCTTTCCTCCTCCCCACTGTAATATCACCCCTTCACTGCTAAATCTAACCTTCTCTTTGACAACAGACAGGAGCAGTCTCTTAATACTGTAGAATAAGGGGCTGAGAAACAGAAAAGCCATTATTCAAATCTGGTTTCTCTCCCGCTGATCATGGCCATGTCACTCATTTGATTTTTTTAACCCATCTTCCCAAAGGAGCTTAGAACGAGTTACAAAACAGTCAGCTGAAGGTTTCCCTTCAGACCGGCACTGCCTCGAGATTTTTTTTTAACAGACTCCACTGGCTCTCTAAGCCACATGCCTTGCCGGTATCGGTGGCAAGGCTTACAGCTGAAGCACCTCTAGAAAAATTTGGGGGCGGTGAGGGAAATGGGGGGAGGGACTCGACCCGTTGAGTGTGACACCCCCGAGGTTGAACAGACCCCCGAAAAGGTCACCCCAAGCTCAGTCCGGCACAAGACGGGGACCAGAAGGCCACTAGAACAACTTACAACAGCCCTACACTAAAATGGTTAAGGGGAAGGAGTTGCTGTACAGTGATAGTGAAACTGGGCCTCTTCTCCCTTGAAAAGAGGGGACATGATAGAAACATTGAAGATAATGAAGGGAATAGACTTAGTAGATAGAGAAAGGTTGTTCACCATCTCCAAGGTAGAGAGCACGAAAGGGCACTCTTTACAGTTAAAAGGGGATCGATTCCATGCAAATGTAAGGAAGTTCTTCTTCACCCAGAGTGGTGGAAAACTGGAACACTCTTCCAGAGGCTGTTATAGGGGAAAATACCCTCCAGAGATTCAAGATAAAGTTAGACAAGTTCCTGGTGAACCAGAATGTACACAGGTAAAACTAGTCTCAGTTAGGACACTGGTCTTTGACCTAAGGGCCACTGCGTGAATGGACTGCTGGGCACGATGGACCACTGGTCTGACCCAGCAGCAGCAATTCTTATGTTCTTATGTACACTAAACCAGGGAAGACTGCAACAGCTTACCATCACCTCCTGGAGACTGAGAGTAGACTGAGTGTATTAGGAACTGCACAGCTTGTACTACAGCCAAATGTTTATGTCTCAGTCTCCACCTGCTGGTCAAAGTGAGCTATGCCGGTCTGGAGAGACGCTGAATAATTGAGTTTTGTTAATTTCCCAATGACACATTTATTATCCTCAGAAATCTTATTACGGAAATACTTTAAAGAAATCTTGGGGTTTACCAAACGCAGATTCTCTACCTATTTCTAAGAGTTATTATATTCCGCAGAGGTTTCCTCTGTATTAGGAGTGGACCAGTTAGCTCCAACTGACTTTGATTTAACAGGATTCCTAGAGGAGTCACAAGATTTGATTCAAATTAGGTCCACTATTTTGGTAGTGTGCTTAAATAAGGTAGATAAAACATTAATCATGAAAACTTACTTTCATAATAAGAGCACAACGTTTTGTGGAGATAATGTATTAATACTGCCAGATGTGGCCAAAGCTACTCAACTTGGGAGAAAGGCATTTCTTATGCTAAAATCCAGAGTTTTAGCATTGGAAGCCACATTTTTCTTAGTTTCCGTGTAAATGTTTACTGAAATATCAAGAGAAAGAATTCGATTTTTTGGGATCCTCTTCAGCTTGAACAATTTTTGCAACTTCGTGAATCTCAAAATAAATAACTACTTGACTTTTTGTTTGGAGTAAGAAAAGTATGCATACACCAAGTAATGTTGGATCAAAGTAAGTTATAATTTATTTTTCCTTTTTTCGAAACAACTAATTGATATGATCCTGATTTTCTTCTGAATTTGCTTGTTAAAAAAATTTAAGTAATATTCTCTCTAAACATGAGCTAGATGGAAATTTACTTTTCTTCTGATTAAGAGTTTTCTTGATTGAACTAATTGTTTTAAATTCCATTCCTTACTGTTCTGTATAAGAATTGTTTGAAAATTATAATTTAAAACCCCCCCCAAACAAAACAGTTAATGCAGGTGTCAAAAGCCAACACAGCCTAGTACACAGAACCCTTACCCCCTCTTCTACAAAACCGCGCAAGCAGTTTTTAGCGCAGAGAGCGCCGTGCTGAATGGCCAGCACTGCTCCTGACGCTCACTGAGTTCCTATGAGCGTCGGGAGCAATGTGGGCCATTCAGCGTGGCTCCCCGCGCTAGAAATTGCTAGCGCAGTTTCGTAGAAGAGGGGGTTAGTGTCAATCCTATGTCCTGTAAGAAATTTGAGTGAATGTACTTTCAAAAAACGACCTTCATCGTTCCACGCCTCCCGATAAGTTAGCGCTACAATTAGGTTCTGCACAGGTTCCACAGAAAATGGGGGAGGACAGCCAAGAACAGTTGAAGCAATATGAATGGAAAGGTTGGACTCAAGTGCTTTCCATGGCAGCAATAATGGCGTTTTAGCCACAGAAAGTTTTGTTAAGCATGAATGAGGAAAGTTTAACATTAAAAGACTAAAATCTTACTTGCATAAGCCTTAACAAATGGAACAGATAGCTCTAATTATTTTATGTTTCATTGTTATTTTTGTATGATTTGTCAGTTTGTCATTTGTGCTGGCTGAGAGAATTTTCCCCCTTGGATTGACGGGTAATAAATTTACACTAAATAATATTTTTGTAACATGAAACTTCCCACACAGCAGTTATTTATAAAACATCTTCCATTCATCCTTCGCCAACTTGACATCCTTTCCTTCAACCTCTTTTCCAAACACTATGCTGTGTGGGTTAAAAATTAAGACTAAAAATGTTCGTTATTGCTGCTATCATGGAGACATAGTCCAAATGTGCTCTATGAATATCAGGTTAATATGTCTAGAAAAATGACAGAGGAGGGGAACTGTAGTATGCTGAGCATTTCAAAAACAAGGGCGATGTATCTATCAAGAAATACAGTCATGAACATTCTAGACTCAGTTCAAATATTGGGCACAACTATGAATTTACCACCCGAGGTGCGATATTTAGGTGTGATTTTAGTGTCACGGCTGGTCTTTTCAATCACATATACAAGCAATGGTAAAGAAGATCTATTTTAAATTGAGGTTATTGGGTAATCTCAGAACGTATTTATCTGGAGCTAGATGTCCTTTAAACAGTTGTTTTGTCTAGTCTGGATTATTGCAACCTTGTTTTGCTTGGAGTATCTGCAAACTGCGATACATGCCTCACAAACTAAACTAAACCTTAGGTTTATATACCGCATCCTCTCCATAATTATAGAGATGACCCAAAATTCAATAATTCAAGTTTTGTTTGGAATTTTCAAACATAACGTGTCTGAATTTTATATTAAATTGTAATGGTTAAAAATAGAGTACAAATTGTTGTTACTTCTTGTTAACATATCTTTGCATGCGTTGGATGGCACCGAAATATTTGGTTGATAGTTTTATGTCCATATACGCCGTCTCGAAGCCTACGTTCAGCTGATTGTGGGGACTTGTATGTACCAACTATAAAACAAATGAGTTTGCATACTACCAGAGTAGGCACTTTTTCTTGTATCGGTTCTGATACTTGGAATAAAATCCCATTAAATATTAGACAACAGAGCAATTTGAATACTTTTAAAAAATTGTTAAAGCGATATCTGTTTTGTAAAATGAAATACCTGTACAAGTGTTGACCACTTATATGTTTTAGTTTGGCACTGGATGAGGTGCCTAAGAGGGTTTTATACTAGTTTGTTATTCTATGGACGTTTGTAACTATTATTATGTGGGTATTTTTGTGACCCACTTTGATAAAGGTGGGCTACAAGTAAATAATCTATAAACTAATTCTTTTGCAAAAAGATAACAAAGCAAGTCTAATCAGGGGACATGGGAAAGAAAGTGTGAGTTACAGCAGATCTTCACAGCAATGGATAGCAGAGTAATAGATTAGACCCCGCAGGGGTGTCAAAGTCGGTCCTTGTGTGCCGCAATCCAGCCAGGTTTTCAGGATTTCCCCAATGAATATGCATGAGATCTATTTGCATGCACTGCTTTCATTGCATGCTAATAGATCTCATGCATACTCATTGGGGAAATCCTGAAAACCCGGCTGGATTGTGGCCCTCGAGGACTGACTGACATCTGTGGATTAGAGAATGACACGGGACCAAATTATTCCCCGTCCCCGCGAGTTCTTTTCCTGTCCCTGCCCCATTTCTGCAAGCTCCGTCCTCATCTGCACAAGCCTCAAACACTTTAAAATCCTAAGTAGCAACATTCTAGACTCAGATTGTGATGTCATAATGCCTCATTCCACCAATGCCTAAGCTCTGTCCTCATCTGCACAAGCTTCAAACACTTTAAAATCATGTGTTCAAGGCTTGTGTGGTTAAGGCAGAGCTTACAGGAATAGGGCAGGGGCATCAACAAAACTCACAGGGACGGGATGGGGAAATTGAGTTCCTGCAGGGGATGGGGACAAATCTGTCCCCGTGCCACTCTCTATAATGGAGATCAGGGGAAAAAAAGAGAGTTCCTGCCCCCATGAGCATCAATACATCTCTTGAAGAGGTCCACCATCCAGGGGTCTCCCTTAATAATGCCCTGCTAGTCTAGGGTAGGAAGGGCAGAAGCAATCCTTAGTCACTCCTGCACATGCCAGCTCCAGCTTCAAAACAGGGGCTTAACATCTAGTGGTATCCCAACTTCTAGCAGAAGTACCGCAAGCAGTGCTTTTTTTGTAGGAAAGAAATGTACCAGTACTCATATAGGGAACCTTAGGGGCAGGGTAACTGTCTAAGGCTCCCCACCCCCACAACAGTATACACACCCCTTTCACCAGCGAAGGAGCATATTAAGGGCAATCACTGAAAATATGACACCAGTCCCTAGAATACCAACATATCTTTAACCAGAGAAGCTATGTATCAGCAGAATACTGCACCACAGTCATATATACACAGAACATGAATAGAGACTCACTAAATACAAAAGAAGTGACCACAAAATCTTTTCCAGAGAAAGGAAAATGGTAAAACCAGAGGACATAATTTGTGGTTGAGGGGTGGTAGATTCAGGGGCAATGTTAGGAAATTCTACTTTACGGAGAGGGTAGTGGATGCCTGGAATGCGCTCCCGAGAGAGGTGGTGGAGAGTAAAACTGTGACTGAGTTCAAAGACGAGTGGGATGAACACAGAAGATTTAGAATCAGAAAATAATATTAAAGATTGAACTAGGCCAGTTACTGGGCAGACTTGCACGGTCTGTGTATGGCCGTTTGGTGGAGGATGGGCAGGGGAGGGCTTCAATGGCTGGGAGGGTGTAGATGGGCTGGAGTAAGTCTTAACAGAGATTTTGGCAGTTGGAACCCAAGCACAGTACCGGGTAAAGCTTTGGATTCTTGCCCAGAAATAACTAAGAAGAAAAAATTAAAAAAAAAAAATTTAAATTGAATCAGGTTGGGCAGACTGGATGGACCATTCGGGTCTTTATCTGCCGTCATCTACTATGTTACTATGTTTTTTTATGTTGCTGCTGCCATTATGGACAGATACACAGGGCTCCTTTTAAGAAGCTGCATTAGCGGCTTTATCAAACACACTTTTTTAGCACGCGCTAACCCCTGCGCTAGCCGAAAAACTAACGCCTGCTCAAGAGGAGGCGGTAGCGGCTAGCGCAGCTGGCAAATTAGCGCGCGCTATTACGCACGTTAAATCGCTAACGCGGCTTCGTAAAAGAAGCCCATAGTTTAATACATCCCATATCAGAAAGAATAGGGTAGGCATAAAACTGAGGCATCGAACCAAGTCTATAAATATGTATCAAATGCCAAAGAATAAAGTGGTGAAAAAATTAAACAGCATAAATTTCAACAGATGTATATATAGGCCCTCTTCTATCAAACTGCAATAGCAGTTTTTAGCGCAGGGAGCTGCGCTGAAGGGTCTGCGCAACTCCCGACGCTCACCGAGTTTCTATGGAGCATCGGGAGCAGCGCGGACCATTCAGTGCGGCTCCCCGCGCTAAAAACTGCTATCGCAAGTTTAACCCTTTCAGGACCAAGGGACATATTTGTCCCATAACTTTAAAATCCTATAAATTTTGATTGGGATAGTCTACAGTTCTAAATTTGATATGTACGGATTCCATATGATACTGCCTTTATGTAAACAAACTGGTTCCGACATTCATTCATTAGTGTCGTTGCCAGATTGACGAGAAGATTCACTTGCCACACTGTCCATAAGCCAGAAGTTTGATTTTTAAAAAAAAAAAAATAATGATATTTCACAAAAAAAATCAATTTTTTGGCATCTGCAAGCCCTTTTTACCATAAAAATGTCATCAAAACCACAAAAATTGGCCTACGATCCTTATGGTCCTGAAAGAGTTAATAGAAGAGGGCCATAGTTTCTTAAGCAATTGAATAAAAGAGGATTGAAAAATAAAAAGTGTCAGTAGATCATGCTTATGCCTCCACTGAAGTCTGCCTCTTACACATCTCACTTTTCCACAGCCAACACACCTATGGCAACAATTTAAATGTATTTAAAGATCCTTCAAGAAGCAATATCTCATAATTTAAACCCTAAAACTAGGTTTGTAGGCAGATGGGATAGGTGACCCTCAAGGGGAGGAATTCTGATGAAAGCATAACTCTTTGTAAGCCTGACCTTGACCGGGTAAGCTGGGAGTGACCGAAGAGTCCAAGAGGGACCAGTGTGCTCAAGCTCGACGACCAGCCATGATCACGTAACTGGAGAGTCCATGGAAAAGCTAGGGGCCAATGTGCTCAGGGGGAATGTATGAGTGACCGGAAATCGAGGGGCCAGTGTGTTCAAGGGGAATATCTGAGTAACTGGAAAGTCCCCAGAGACTGAGGGGCCAGTGTGCTCAGTGACTGACTGCTGACAGGAAGATCCACGGGGACCAGGTCCGGTGATATTGTGCTTCTGATTGACCAGTGCACCGGCATCCTGGCTGATGGTGACTGGTAAGTTACCTGCAGAGGGACTGAAGGAACCGGTGGCTCCCAGCAGAGAGACTGGTTTTGTTACCAGAAGCAGAGGTTGGAGAGGACAGATGGTGACCAGAGGGACCAGCACAATCTTTGGTGGCCAGATTGACCAGGGAAGTGTGTTCAGAACAGCCTGGTTGTGTCTTGAAGAGCCTGGTAGTGAAGTGTATCCAGAAAAACCTGGTGGTGGAAAGAAAAAAAAAAAATGTGACCAGAGGAACCTAGTGATAAAGTGACAGGAAGTAGCAGTTTCACTTGTCACAGCACGGTAGCTAGTTTTAAGAAAGGTTTGGACAATTTCCTGGAGGTAAAGTCCATAGTCTGAATTGAGACAGACATGGGGGAAGCCACTGCTTACCCTGGATTGGTAGCATGGAATGTTGCTACTCTTTGGGTTTTTGCCAAGTACTAGTGACCTGAATTGGCTACCGTGAGGATGGGCTTCTGGGCTAGATGGATCATGGGTCTGACTCAGTAAGGTTATTCTTGTGTTCTCAAAATAGATATTAAAGTCATGATGTCATCCTTCCACTGGAAAATCACTACACACACACATTCAGAACATTACTATACCTTAATAGCACTAACTCCCAGAACATGAAGAGCTATGTACTACCTCCTGCGTGAAAAGACAGCATTGTAAATATTATACTGGGCCTAAAACTCCAATACACTACTTAATGGGGTGAAAAAAAAATGACTGCAACAAGATCTTCGCACAGGTACTCCATGCTAGCAGAACACCGCACCTTGGTCACACATGAATCATACATCACTCAAATGTAACACAATAAGGGATATGAAGGCAAAATACTGATCTGGAAAACGCAAGATGTCAGACTTGGCACACGATACTAGAGAAATTGCAACTGAAATGCAAGATATCAGAAATGCGCATTTCCAAAAGCTCCACTAAAACTTGCTATGCAGGGGGGGGAGGGGTCACGTGATGGCAGCAATCTGAGCAGATGCCTGGAGCTTCCTCTTCCCAAACTCCGCCGTTTTCAGCACAAATATCACTGCGCGTGTGACTTTTTGTGATAAATATTACAGGAACAGTTTATTGAAGGCTGTCGCGCACAGAACAAGGGCTCTATTAAATTCTAGACTAGTTCGGAGGGGTGGTATGCCAGCTAAGACCCCGCACTCTAAACTATGAATGAGATATCCAGTGGATTTCCAGACAAGACGACACAACAGGAGAACAATACAAAGGTGAAGGCACTGGAGAAACAAATAAAGACTTTCGAAGAATGTGTGGAAAATCAAGAGAATAGGGGCAGATATTGTTCCAAATTGTTTGAGAGGGGTATAAGATTTGAATTACATACCCGGTGTGTGTGAAGATCACACATAACAAAACGTTCCTGTTCAACTCTCCAGTCACAGTGCAATCCTCCTTGGATAATCTTAAGTAGCCTGGGAAGTGGACTATGTTTTGACACATGCAGGAGAGGTTTCTGACCTTTTTGTGTTTTTCTGCATTATGTCCTCATATGCTTGAATTAGTCCTTATGATGCTGCACGTAGGAGCCATTTGGCTGATGCTGGTGTGCCGATTATCACCTCAGGCTCTAACTCTGGATCTTTTATCCTTATGCTATTATGCTGTTATTTGCCTTTTAAGTTTTTCTTTCTTCTACATCACTGTAGTTTTTTTTTTCTCCGATGTGGTATCAAGACTGATAGTTGGGCTGTGTTTTTATCCCTGTTTCATTTTTAGTCTTGCTTTGTACCTCACATGCATATTTTGTTGTGTTTCACTGCTGCGAACATTGGTGATATATTGTGCATAATTTTCTTGCTTGGAGTAAGGGTGGTGAGGGGGCAGACACTAGTGTATGAGGAGATATTCAGAAAGGGGAGGTTAGGAAATGGGAGTTGTTAGGGGTATTGATGGTAAGTGTGATGGATGTCTGTGAGAGTTTCTTAGTAAGCATGTTTGGCAGTGGTACAAGTGGGGGTTTTTTTTTGGAAGAGAGGTCCTGACTTCTTTTAAGGAGGGTTGTTCCGATGTCTCTGGTAATGGGTCTATTGTGGAGTTACCTTTTTCAGGTACTGTCTCACTACAGCAAATCATAATTGGGGTGGCTTAGCTGGGAGGCCACCCCCCCCCCCAGCTTGTGCAGTTATTCTATGGGTACTTTAAGGCTGGCACTTTATTTTTGAACTGGGACTTGGCTGCACTTAAAAAAACATAATCCGGACAAAATAAATTTGAGTGGTAAGACTACAATGGATTGTAAAACTGAACCATTGTGAGTAATTCAAGGACTAAAAAACTTTTCCTGTTAGTCTTACAAGACTCTCTTCAACAGATTGAGGAGAAATTAAATGAAATTGATGGCAGGTCTGAGATAGCAGCCATTTATAAGTATACACAGCACTTAAATTAGCACTTTATGAATGTAATGATGTTATGTGTATTATGTATATTGTGAAATTTTAAATAAATAGTGTTTAATAAACAATTGATTTAAATTTAATAAGAGGGCATTATATATTTATTTATTACTAGTCTTATAGCCCGTTACATTAACGGGTGCTAGAATATATATGTGTGTGTCTGTTTGTTTTTTTTTTTCTTTCTCTCTCCTTAGTCGCTTTCTGTATTTGTCTGTTTTTTTTATTTTTTTTTCCTTGGCTGTCCACTACCACCCCTTGCCTGCTCCCCCTGTCCATTCTCCCTTCCTTTTACCTCCCCTGTGTCCTCCACCACCCCATCACTGCCCACCTTATCCAGCAGAAGCCCTTCTCCCTTTGTTTTACCTCCCCCTGCTCCCCCTGTCCAGCAGTAGGCCTGTCTTTATTTTTCTGCCCCCCCCCCTGTTCATCAGCACCTCTTCCCCTGTCCATCAACCCCTTTTCTGCCCTCCATTTCCGTGTGTTGCAGCATTTCCCTCCCACCCCACTTCCCTGTGCAGTATTTGCCTCCCCCCATACATTGCTTCTTAACTCCATGCCCTACTTATGTGTTTTCCGGGTTTGGCTGCCGCGGCCTGCAGCCGCCGCGGCTGACATTTGACTGGGGCCGCCGTGGCCAACATCCGACTTGGGCCGCCGCGCCGCAGGAGAAGCAGTGCCCAACTTAAAACCCGTAAGGGCGGTCGAAATCCAGCTCGGGGGGGGGGGGGGGGGGAGGAAGAGAGAGAGTGGAGAGGCGGCGACCGCTGCGTTTTTGAAGAGGGAGCAGGACAGATCGTAAGCCGCGCATGTGCACTTCCTATGTGTCGCTACAGCTCGCGGAAAACCGGCGCACACATAGGAAGTGCGCATGCGCGGCCTAGCATTTTATTATATTAGATTACATGGAATGTAGACAGGGTGCATTCCCCCCATGAAGCGAACCAACATTCTTGCCCTCTGCAGAGGAAGAAGGCTGACGTCTTGCTAATGGAGACACATCTTATGGCTCTGGAGCACCTAAAATTGGAGGACTAGGTGATCAACATAGTTTATTCTTCCTTTAATGGCAGACAAAGGGGGGTAACTATAACATTCCATAAGAGGCTTCACTGCTTATTACATAAGTTGATTCCGAATCCAGAGGGCAGATTTGTGTTTTGGGTGGGTGAACTCACGGGAGCCAAGTACGCCATATGGACCAAACATACTCCTATAAATTTTTCTCACACTTATTGTCTTAGTTCCCTTTGGGGAATATAAGCTTATTGTGGGAGGAAATTTAAATATAACCACTAACTCTCAACAGATTGTAGCCCCCCCTAATCTAGACAAATAGGGGCAGAAGGAAAAGGAGTCAATTTTCTTATGGACAACTTGGGGCTCCTGGTGCTCTCTCTACCCAGATGAACATGATTTTACCTTCTATTCTCCTGTGCATAAAATGCATGCAATCTCTTGCTCAGTCTCTTCTTTCTATCACAAGAGCGGCAGGGATTGATGGAATGCTGCCAGACCCCTGGTGTGGGTGGACTTCGGTGTGCTTAAAGATGCAAAATCGGCCGTTTGAAGGATGAATCCGACCCTGTATCTAGATCCTAAGTTTAAAGCTTTCTTGCAGCAGCAGTGGGATTACTATATTCTTGAAAACCACCTTGAGGATGTCTAACCTACTTATTGTGAGGCAGGGAAGGTTGTCCTGAGAAGGAAAACTCTGGTATACAGTGCTTGAGGAAGGGGGATTGGGAGTTCTTATCTCTAAGCAAACAGCTGCATTCACTTTGGGAGAAACACCCGTTGAGAGCACTGTTAAGAAACAAATCAGTGCCCTTTTAACCAACCTTACAGCCCGAGATATCCAAGTATAATCTATTAGGTGGGCTAAAACAAGGCAGGAAAGCTGTTAGTGGGCCTGGTGAAGCAGAGGGAAGCAAAGCAAATAATTACATGCATTAACAATCTTGTGGGTTAAAACAATTCAGAGCAGGATATTTAGGCTGCCTTTGGGAGCTTTTATTGTCTCTTTTATGAGAAAGGCTATTGTGATATGGAGTAAAGAGATGCCTTTTCAAAGATCTGGACCTCCCATGCCTTGACCATGACCAGAGGGAGTTCCTTAATACCCCTGTTTCCGGGAAGAAGATAATGCACACAAGAAAACATCTTAAATTTGCAAAAGTTTCTGGACCCGATGGCTTGGTATCTGAATTTTATTAAATTTTGGAGGCAAGATTGGAGGCGCAATAGGGATAGCCCGTGGACAACTGATTCCTGCTAACATTGTGGTGTTGGCCAAACCAGAGCGAGATAAGGAACATCTGGAATCCCATAGACCAATTTCCCTGTTTAAATCAGGATATCGAGATATTTGCATCTATCATGGCCAAGCGTCTAGAGTGGGTGCTATATCTTATTCATACAGATGACAGGCTTTATCCCAGAGAGATAAGCATCTACCAACATTCTAAGGGAGCTGTCTGCTCTGCAAGCTAGAGGGAACCAGCCAGAGGATGCTATCATAGCTGATAAAGCGTTTGATAAGATACTAAGGGATTATCTTTTCTGGGTCCTTCCCTAATTTGGCATAATTGGTGAGTTTCTGGAAGGACTGAGAACTTCATAGTGGTCCCACTGCTCAAATTCTTATCAATGGTGATCTAACTCTGGTATTTCAGCTTCACTTGCCAGGGCTGCCCGTTATCATGATCTTTGTTTTCACTGGAGCTCTTATAGTTTCAAAGATCAGGCAATCTATGGATACTGTGGGTATACGAGCAGGCTCCAAAGAATATAAGATCAATCTTTTTGCAGATATGATGCTTATTTTCTTGGAAAACGCCACTCTGGCAATTCTCAAGTTAGTTTCCATCATTACTTGTTTTGGGTCTTTTTCTGGTATTAAATCAATTTTGATAAATATGAGGCGCTGGCAGATTCTTCTGGCTGTCCTTTTCCTCTGTTGTGGTCTAAGGGTATGGGGTCAAATACCTGGGAATTTATTTGAATTTGGACATAACAGTTACATATAAAAAGAACATTCAGGATAAGCTAGATCATCTAAAATCTTTATGCAATAGGTGGCGGGAGCTTCCTTTGACCTTTCTGGTCATAATAGTCATGCTCCCCAAGCTGCCCCTTTGGGTTGCTGGGAGGAATCTTTATATAGGAGATTGTAGGGCTATCCCTGTTACTACTTTAGACCTGTGGTCTAACTTAGGTTTTAAACACCATTTCTTCCCACCTGACGCTTCTTGGAATTTTTTTTGTTACAAGCAATATATGTTCACAAGATCATCTTTTACCAACACTGAGGCCCCTCACCTCTGAATATGTGTAGGTGAAAGACTGCATCTGTAGAATTTGGACAATGCGTGCCTTGTACCTTATCTTATCTGGATGATTTGTGGCTCCATCTGATGCTGGCAAGCAAGCTTTTTCGCCTGAATGGTCTTACAAGGTGTTATTGATGGGCTTAGATTGGGACCAGACTATCAGAAACCTATCTTGTAGAATTGGATGGGGGAGAATCCACCAACTTAAGACATTGGCAGAAGCTTATGCTACAAATGACTCACTGGGAGCAGGCTAGATTTCAGCATAGTGGGAAAGATAATCATAAAGCTTGTTGTTTGTTAAGGAAAAAAAAATGTGTTCTTGACATTTGGAACTCAGGAGTCTTAAATGTGTGTGTGTGTGGGGGGGGGGGGGAATAAGAGGGTCCCAGGCTCATTAAAACTTAAAAAAGCTTAAGGTATGCAGAGCAGTGTTCCCGCTAAGCTGCGTTGGCCTGCGCTCGCGCACAAAATATTACATCGCAGCGCAAAGTTTCTCTTCACAGCGCACACACGCGTCGTTAAGGTAAGGGGACGCATTGGGGGGATTGCACTTCCCCACAATTGCCATGCTTCGGTTCCTCTTCTTCCTTCCTTCCTCCCCCCCCCGCGGGACCCTGCGGCACCATCAACTCTTACTCCCTCTAATGTCGGCCCTGCAGCTCCAGACTTCCTCGCACCTTCTCCCCTCCCCCTTTGGATCGCTATTATTTTAAATGTTATAGCCGCGGAGCTGTATCCATCAGTGGAGATGTCTAACCTCGGCCTGCCCCGGAACTCTTACTGCAACAGTGACTTCCTGTTCCTGCCTAGACGGGCGTCTGCTGCAGTAAGAGTTCCGGGGCAGGCCGAGGTTAGACATCTCCACTGATGGATACAGCTCCGCGGCTATAACATTTAAAATAATAGCGATCCAAAGGGGGAGGGGAGAAGGTGCGAGGAAGTCTGGAGCTGCAGGGCCGACATTAGAGGGAGTAAGAGTTGATGGTGCCGCAGGATCCCGCGGGGGGGGGGGGAGGAAGGAAGGAAGAAGAGGAACCGAAGCATGGCAATTGTGGGGAAGTGCAGAGCTGCAGGGAAGAGTGTTGCGGTACCCAGCTGGAGGGAGAAGGAAGATGAGGGAGGGAATTAAAGGAGATGCCAGGGCTTGGAGCGTAGGAGGAAGGTATGCCAGTCTAAGGGAAAAGGAAGGGGGAGATGTGAGAGCATGGAGGGGGAGCGAAAGATGGAAGAAAAGGAAAGGCGAGAGATGCCAGAGAATCAGGGAAGGGGAGATACCAGACTATGAGGAGAGGTGTGGGAGAGGGAAGGCGAGGAGAGAGATGCCAGACCAATGGGGTGAAAGGAGAGATGGAAGGGGGAGGCATACAGTTTCTGGAAGGGGCATAGAAGGAGAGAAGATGCCATATAGGGGAAGAGAGACGGCAGACAGTGGATGGAAGGAAGAGAGTTACAAGAAGATGAGGAAAGGAGAAACCACAGAAGACAAAGGTAGAAAAAAATTTCTATTTATTTATTGCTTTAGGAGACATGTGTCACTGTTTCTGTGAAGCATTGTATGCAGAGTCCAGCTTCTTGCTGGTTCAATTTAACCTTTGTCTATGTATTTTTATTTTATCCCCCCTTTTACAAAACTGTGAAGCGTTTTTAGCACCAGCCTTGGTGGTAGCAGCTCTGATGCTCAGAATTTTATGAGCATCAGAGCTGTTACCTCCGTAGCTAAAATCCACACTACAGTTTTGTAAAAGAGGGAGGGGTTAGTTTGTGATTACATATTCCTTACTAGGCGAAGGTGTTTTCTGTGTTCTGTGTGTTCGAAAGACATGGTTTTCTGTTAGGATTGACGGTGTAGGATTGATCTGTGCTGGTCTGGCTTGTTTAGTTTTACAATGGGTGTATTGATGTACTGCTCACTGCAATATGTAAGATGCTGCCTTTTCCTAGGTACTCATGTGTGACGTGTGGTTTGTTACTAAAAATCATGTTTTTCTTACAGATGGGGGGGGGTGCCAAAAAATGATGGGCCCCGGATGTTACATATGCTAGGTACGCCACTGTATGTAAAGATACCAGAAAGCTGGCGTAGCAAAAACTTCTAAGTTTTGAGTATTTAACCCTCCCACAATCTCACGGGCACTCGTTTCAAGTTTATTGAGATTTTGATTTAAACGCAATATCAAATATTTTCAATGCGTATAACAAAAATAAATTTGGGGAAATAAATAAAACCATTTGAACCAGTGTTCCCGCTAAGCTGCGCTGGCGTGCGCTGGCGCACAAAATATTACATCGCAGCGCACACGTTTCTCGTCACAGCGCACGATCGGAAGAGGCGTACGGCAGATGGCAGGGCGGCGAGAGGAGAATCGGGCGAGTTGGCTCATAACTTGCTGGCGCCCGATATTTTTGGCTCACGGTGAAAAAAGTTTGCTCACAACACCCGCCCGCTTAGAGGGAACACTGATTTGCAGAGTGCTTTCTTCTAATGTTCATTTTCCAGTGTTCAAGTCATGTGTTTCATAGGTATGGGAGTGAGGAGCCTTCTCCTCTTTCTTATCTCATTTTTTCTTCTTAGCTATGCATCTTTACCTTTTTCACAATTTATGGCCATTACAATAGTTAACATGTTATTTTGAATGTATTGGTCACCTGCTTTTATTTTGCAAGCATAACACATTATTCTACCAGTATTTTTTATTATCTTTCAATTACTTGACTTTCTTGTTAGCCCAGGCTGTTCTTTAGGGTTTATGATTGTATAAATGGTTTTTGTAATGTGAACAGTTTATCAATAAAGATTTATACAAAAAAAAATTTGCTAGGCAGCCGTCAGATTGTAGGTCAGCACTATTCAAGTTAGAGTCCTGTTGTCCTGAAAAAGTGGTGCATTTACCACAAAACGCTGGCTCATATCAGGGGTCAGTGTGCTGATGTTTATTTGAAACACATTTATAATCTGTATTTTTTTAGTGGTATTTCAGCTTCACTCAGTATAGATTAACAAAGATTTTTATGTCTGTGATGTCTTGTCAGGTAGTGCACGTTGAACAGTGCTCGCCTACAATCTGAGGCTTTTTCCTTTGTTACTGTTTAGTGTAATAAGGGGTGTCCAGCAACTTTTAGTGAAGTGTGATTTTGTTAACTTGGATATTTTGATTCTTCTACACCCTCAAATTTGTTTCCAAAAGCTGACATATTCCAATTAATTTCTAAATAAAATACTTTTTTCTACCTTTGCTGTCTGAATATTTTATTTTTCTATTTGCTCTGGTACCAGTTTGTTTTTTTCCTCCTTATTTTAGAAGTCTCCTGTCCATTTGATATTTCTTCTCTTTCCATGTCCACCATTCTCCTCCTGCGACCTTAACCATCCTAACATCTCCCCTCTCTGCCTTCAGTTTCAGAATCAGCCCTCAGTGTCCCGACCCCACCCTTAAACATTCCATCTTTGTGTATCTGTCTTGCAAGTTTCTATCCCTCTACCTGTGAGCAACATTGCCTGTGTCCCCTATTCCCCCCCTATGTCTGGCATTGCCCCCCCTGTTCCCATCCTCACCCCCATATCTAGAATTGTCCCTTTGTGTCCACATACCAGATCCATGCAGCATTTTCCATTTCCTGTCCCTATGACCCACTGCACATCATTTCCCCTCTGCTTCTATTACCTCCTTGTGTCACAGCTTCTCCCCTCTCTTCCATACCAATGTGTCTCTCTCCTCTCCAAGCAAACCCAGCTTCTCTCTCCCTACCCTTCCAGCATCTGACTCACCTGCATGCCCTCCTTCCTACTGTAGGCTCAGAATTTAACTCCTCCTTACTTCATCCCTTTGGCTCAGTACCTTTCTCCCTTCCCTCCAGGCTTTAGCTCACCCCTCCTTCCATGGGTTCAGCCCGTACCTCTCCCCTTCCTGTTGTTCTCTCAGTAGGTCTGGCACCTCCTTGTAACTTACATACTCCTGCAGTCGCAGTGATTCACACACAGACCAACTCAGGAACTTCCTTCTGCCTGCATCAAACTGTCTTTATTGCAACTTCCTGTTTAGTGTCAAACAAAGTTGCAATGGAGGTCGGGACGCAGCAGAAGGAAAGCCCTGAGCCAGCCTGTGTGAATCACTGCCTCTGCAGGAGCATGTAAGTTACAAGCAGGGAAGGAGGTGCCAGATCCACGGGGTCAGTACCACATAGAAGTCCAATCTGCTGAGCACCTGACCCCAAGTCTAATGTTTTCCTATAAAGAAAATATGAAGAAACAAAATCAAAACATTTTGGTGTTTGTTGGTGAATTGTTTTTTTGTTCTTTTTTTTAAATGGCCCTGGAAGAACGAGAATAGCTCCAGCAAGAAAGAAAAAAGTACAGAGTACCACAAGTCGAGTAAAAAGAAGGCCAAAAAGCCATTGATGCCATCAGTAAGGGCAAAGGCTTCAAAATTGCCTACAGGCCTCAATGGTGAACATAAGGAATTTCTTGTTAGAAATAAAAGGTTTTAAAAGAAAAAACAACTAAGATGATGATAATAATAATGAAAGTAGTAAAAAAAAAAAAAATGAAGACAGGAAAGCAAACTTGACTGGACAAAGTCCAAATACGTCTTTTCACTCTGCAGAAAATGAAAAACTGATGACCTTGCAAGCTGGTGTCAGGCGGGAAGGCACTCGTGCATGCATGGTGCGGGCAGTCTTAAAGCTTTCTAAAGCTTAAAGTGACAGCACACTTTAGCACTGTCCATACCGGGCTCTGTGGATGATGTCACCCATCTGTGAGAATTTGCTGCCTGCTTGTTCAAAGATAAATATAGTTTGTTTCGCTAGTGTTTGAAGAAACAAAGCACAATCATCACAATTTTGATATGGACAAAAATATGTCCCTTTGAAGGCACCACACTCCTGTCTAACATCTTTCTGCCAAATCAGTTTACCTTTTGATAAGCTATGTGAATGATTTTCATATTTATTTCAATTGTCTTCCGAGCACTGGAGAACACTTAAGTTTCTTTAAAACATAGCCAGTTTCACACTGTTTATAAGAAATGTCTGCAGTCATCTCTTTCAGAAAGACATTCCCTGAGTCACTCTATTTTACCCCACAGCTTCTGTGTCTGAATTCAAGAAGGTGTGGAATAGGCAAATGGGATCTCTTAGAGAGGAAGAGATAATGGTTACTGCAGATGGGCCATTTGGCCTTTATCTGCCATCATGCTTCTATAATATATGTTCAGAAATGCAAGGTTATGATAAAAACCTCATTTTTTAAAGCAGGACTTCCTCGATGAGGATTTATAGAGGTATTGTGCTGTAGGGATTCTGCAAATTCAAACAAAAGAATTGTTTTATTGTTTAGGACAGTGTGTATGTGGTATGAGTGTTCTCTGCTGCCTGGGTGAGGCTTTCCAATTGAATGCTGCCGTTCCATTAATTATGATTGGGTTTAAATGATGATTTATTCACAAACCACTTTGTACTATATAGATTAAACAAACATCCATTTAATTTGTACTAATAATGAGTGTCCATGATTAGCTTTTCTTTCTTAGTCCATTGTAGTTGAAATATCTGTGATTATATAAATTTTGTCTTTTGTTTTACATTTTCATTTATAGTCCATGCCTGTCCTTGGGTGTGGTCATATCTGTGCCCACAAGAAAGCATCTCTCTCAATGGCCACAGAATTCTCAGATTTTACAATATAAATTACATATTCCTGCAAGAGATAAAACAAAAAATTCATGTTTTATTTTGGATGAGCACTGACCTGCAATTAAACAGAAACATCTAATATCCCCTCCTAAAAATACCAGGTAACTATATTTTAAAGAAGTAACACTTCCCAGTTAACTGCCCATCAAATGCTCTGAAAAACCTGAATAGCTGTCTCTTGCTCTGCATAATTTTGATATTATGTCATAAAGGGAAAGAGGTAGTTTCAGTAAGAAAGGATCTATTATAATCACTAGAACTTTTGAGAAATACAGAGCTAGTCCAAATGACAGACTCAGACTGTAAACCCACTAGGTACAGATAAAGTCCCTGTATATAAAAAGAAAGAAGTATGTGAAATGCATGACTCTTGCCCTGAACAACTAGATTTGGCATGTCTTTCTTATAAGCACAAATTTACAAACCTCATTTGGTTATCTGAACATAAAGTAATGTGTTCAATTTCTAAATGTTCTGGTGGGAACAGCAACACTGCCCTCTTATGGGCTTATGGGAATGTTTTCAGATGCCTAAAAATGCAATGCCAGTTTTATGACTTCTAAGAATATTTATTCCCAAATATTTTATGCATTCTGTTAATTGTACTCTGCTACCGAAAAATCAATCCATAAATGTGTGAACAGTAGCTGAATTATACACGTGATTCATTACTGCTTTTGCATAGAAATTGTGCTATCTGGTTTGCTTCCCCAAATAAACTGGGCTTGGAGAAGATGGCTTACCATGTGAGCATTCAATGAATTATCTATAGTCCACTTCTTTAGCCAAAATAGGCATCAGGTGATCATTCTGTGCTACAGAGCTGACTGTCAAGCTCATATATTGCATCTGTTAAAAAATAAATAAATAAATAAAAAATTGGATGCCATGAACAACAGAACACGACAACTTTGTAACTTCTAACTACTAGATCAGAGGTTCTCAACCTAGTATTCTGGACACACCTAGCCCTTCAGGTTATCCACAATCTAATCTAATTTAATCTTCAATTCCAGTATCACACTATACCAGTAAAGGTTCAAGGAATTTTACAATAAAAAGAGCCCATCCAATCAAATTAGGGATTTACAACAGCTTAATACAATCTTGTACAAATCCCTAAAATCTATCAAATAATTTTTTTTTAGCTTCTTAATTTATTTAAAGTATTTATAGCCCGCATTATCCTACAGTTCTAAGCGGAATCTCATAGTCAGACTCTGCTCTAATAGTTATAGGTAAGCTATTCCAAACTTCAGTGGCAAAATAAGTACACATAGAATGGAAAACTTGCTTATATTTTCTACCTTTATTGGATGGAAGTTTCAACAGAAATGTATCGTGCATTCTAGATGAAGGAAAATAAAAAAGGAATGAGAACAAAAATAAGAAATTCAGATGAACTAGCATGCAAAATTTGAAATATAGTGCAGTGGTCTCAAACTCAAACCCTTTGCAGGGCCACATTTTGGATTTATAGGTACTTGGAGGGCCTCAGAAAAAAATAGTTAATGTCTTATTAAAGAAATGACAATTTTGCATGAGGTGAAACTCTTTATAGTTTATAAATCTTTCCTTTTGGCTAAGTCTTAATAATAATATTGTAATTTATAGGTAAAGGGACATATGATGAAGAAACGGTTTTATTTTACTTTTGTGATTATGATAAACATACCAAGGGCCTCAAAATAGTACCTGGCGAACCACATGTGGTCCCCGGGCCTTGAGCTTGAGACCACTGATATAGTGCATGCTAATACAGAGATTAGGTTCTTACCTTGCTAATATCTTTTCTAGTAGATAGGTGTATCTTTTTGGACAGTAGGGTATTCTCCCCATGCTCGCTAGACATGCAGAAAGAATCCACTCCAGGTTTTCAACTCCATCTCCTTCTCCAGAGGGCTCTACTACCCTCTTCAGTTTGTATTAAAACAGGCACTAGCACTATATAGTAACAGATAAGGAGGAGGAATATGGGGAGACTCCCTGATCTACAAATCTGTTTAGCTCTGAACGTAAAACAAACATGTTAAACATTTTAATGAACAATCGAAACACTGAAATAACCATATCAATCAGAATATTTATGGAGCTCAGTCTCCCAATGAATTATAGCAATAGATTATTCCTCATACCCTGAGGTCTGACTGACATCAAAATCTCAGTTTTGACTCAACTTCTGATTGAGACAGCAGGCAGGTGCAGAATTAACTGACAGGGCAGGGTTCCAGAATGACACACCTATCTACTAAAAAAGATATTAGCAAGGTAAGAACCTAATCTCTTTTTCTAGTGCAATAGGTGTATCATTTTGTATAGTAGGGAAGTACAAAGGCAATTCCAGAAATCTAGGGTGAGATTCTGCGCCTGTTCGTAACACTGAGGATCCAAAGACTCTGCCCTTCCATGTTGCCACTTCCATTCTGTAGAGCTTGGAAAACGTATACAGAGTGGCCCAGGTCGCTGCCCTACAATCTCTCCAGGTGCAAATGCCCGAGCTTCTACCCATGAAAAGGCTATGCTTCTTGTGGAATGCGTTTTCAAGGAGACTGGCGATTGCTTGCCACAGGCAATATATGCTGACGAGATAAGCTACCATATCAAGATGGGTACGGATGGCTAAGACACCGGTTTACTGCATCTAGCCTAAATAGTGAGCACAAACAGATGATCCAACAGTTGAAACTCACTGGTGACCTCTAGATAACATAGGAGGACTCTCCTCACATCCAGCTTTCTTAAAATCCGGACCTTTTTCTTTCATCCTGTGGTCTGGAACACTGGTAATCTTATCTCTTGATTGACATGAAATGCCAAAATGACTTTTGGCAAAAAGGTTGTAACCATGTGCAAGGACACTCCCACCTCCGTGATTCTGAAGAATGGTCCCCTGCACGAAAGGGCCTGCAGCTCTGAGATTTGTTTTTCTCACGTAATAGCTACGAGGAAAACAATCTTAATGATTAGATCCAACCAGGATGCTTCCTGAATAGGCTCATACGGGGCCTGACTGAGGCCTTGCAAAACCATATTTAAGGTTCCATGACAGAAACAGTTGTTTTTACTGGCTCTCTGAGCCTCAGTGCCCCTTTTATGAATCTGGCCAAGTCTGGATGCAAAGCTAGAGGAGATTTACGTTCAAGGGCTCTGAAGCACGAGAGGACTGCCACTTGGACCCTGAGACACCACTGCTAAGCCTTTGTTGAGATCTGCTTGGAGGAATGCTAGCACCAAGATCAGAGCACTAAACAGCTCCACTTTCTCTTTCATGTACCAGTGTTAAAACTTCTCGCATCCCTTAGCGTAAGCGGACAGAGTCATAGTCTTCTTGGCTCTGAGGAAAGTAGCAATGACTACCTCTGAGTATCCTTTGCGCTCTAGCGCCACGTGCTCTAGAGCCATACTGTAAGATCAAAGCAATCTGAATCTTCTATAACCAATGGGCCCTGAGATAGATCGGGCTGCACCTGCAGTTTGAGACACTTGTCTCTCTGAAGATGCAATAGGTCCACTTTGACTGATAAACCAGTCCGTGTTCTTGTTCCTTTCAGTAGCCATCAGATTGAAAGTTGGCCACACCCATAGAAGAACTGTAATGCTGCTGCTGCGGATAATGCCCATTTTCCTAGGTCTAAGGTCTACCTGCTGAGGTAATTGGCCTGGACATTATCCACTCCTTCTACATGTGCTGTGGAGATCACCTGTTAGGTGAAGCTCTGCCCACTGAACAATAAGTGGCCTTCCAGGCTCAGCTGTGCACTCCTGGTGATTGACATATGCCACTGCTGTAGCATTGTCTCAGAAAACAGACCACCTGTCCTTCCAGATTCTTCTGCAGCTTCTGTAATGCCAGACAAATGGCCTGAAGCTCCAGTATGTTGATGGACCACTTTCTCTGGGAAGCCAACCACTGCCCCTGTATTGTGCGTTCACTGTAATGGCATCCCTAGTTGAACAAGCTGGCATCTGTTGTGAGAATCACCCACAAAGTTATCCTGATGAACATACCCCACAATAAAGACTGTGGATGAAGCTACCAACCCATAACTGTGGTGGGATCCAGAGTTCAGGAGAGAGTCGTTTGAAGGGAATCTGTCTGTGGAGACCACCGAGACAGCAGCGTGTTCTAGAGAGGGTGCATGTGAGCCTTCACCCAAGTGACGTCATTTATAGTGGCCGTCCTAGAGCCCAGCATTTGGAAGACAGTGCCACACAGATGGGACTGGCTTGGCCATTAGTCCCATTATCTGCATGCAAAGATTCTTTCTACATGCTTCTGGAAGATAAGCCCAGCCTTCTGCCTTGTTGAATAGCACTCCCAGATATTCCAAGGATTGGGATGGAACCGGTTGGCTCTTTCCAAAATTCACTATCCAGCCTAGGCTCTGTAAAAGCTGGACCACTTGAATCACTGTTTGTTTTCCTTAAAAAAGAATGGCAGAACCCTGATCAGCCAGTTGTCCAGATATGGGTGCACTTGCAACCATGCCCTGTGGAGATGCGTTGATATCACCACCATCACCTTGGTGAATATGTGGGGGTGCTGTTCCAACCCAAAGGGGCATGCTGAAAACTGATAATGTCTCTCTAGCACATGGAATCTCAGGAATCTCCTGTGTTCTGGAAATATGAGAATGTGGAGATTGGCTTTTGTCAAGTCTAGGGAAGCTAGAAATTCCACCAGAGCTACCACTGTGATGACTGCAAAAGCATGGAACTTTCAGTGCCTTTTTGACATATGTGAGATCCAAAATGGGTCTCCAATATTCGGAGGCTTTCTTGGACTCTACAAAGTATATGGAGTATCTGCCCGAACCAGATTCTTCTGGCAGCACTGGCTCTATGGCCTGAATTTTTAAGAGTCTCTGCACTGTTGCTAAGACTGCATGATTTTTCTGGGCACCCCACCAGGAAGAAAATAAACTAGTCTGTTAGGGGATGTACCCTCCCCAAATGATATCCAGCACCCAGTGGTCTGATGAGATCTAACATCTGCCCTCTAAAGGACAGCTTACTAAGTGTAGCCTTGAATGCTAAATCTCCCACTCATTGCCAAGGCCAAGATGGAATAAACTTTGCTCATAACTCCGATATAATATCATATAGTGCATCAACTATATAATCCACCCCTGACTGAAGCTGGGGGGAGGGTTGTCATCCACAGAGGGACTCCTCCGCAACTTGGTATGGCAGGCACAGACCACAAACGAATTATGCCAAAGGCCAATGCCTAAAACTATCTTTTCAGAATCACTTCCACTCTGCGATCCTGTGAATTCTTTAAGACTATTCCTCCCTCGCTTGGGAGAGAGGTGTGTTTAGTTACCTGTGCTACCACCCAGTGCTCTATGACTAATACATTAATGTCAGGATGTCAGGGAAATGATGTAGGCTGAGATTTCACCCCACTCCACGACAGTACAGTGTTTGACGTGGTCGGGGGTTCTAGATTTAATTCTCACTAGGAGTCTGTAATGATTTCTAGTAACGTTGTGGACTTACAGACTAGTCATCTCCCTGATCCAGGGCTACCATCGCCTCCTGGCTATTAGACCCTATTTGGGACCCTGTATCATCCATCAGCGAAGATGCACTCTGAGAAAGTAAAGGCATGGAAACAGACTCCCCCATCTGTACTGTCCAGATCTGACTGGACTTCGTCCTCTTAATTAGGACCCTGCTCAGAGGGGAGTGCGCGCTCCCTGTGAGCAGACTTGCTTGCACTACCTCTGTCATGTCTCCATACTGCTGTGGCGAAACTGTTTAAATAGGCCTGCAACATGAAATTGATAAAATCAGTGGTGAACCCCTGCCAAGATAGTTCCAGGAACCCCATGAAAGATTCCAGTTTCCTATTAGTGGGCTTGGTGGCGTTTGCGCCTTTACACTTCATCAAGCCACTACTCCGGGGTTCTGGAGGCACTTTACTTCACACAGGCACAATCTTCTACGGCTTTCCAATTCTAGAGACATCTTAGAGGGCTAAGCCTGAGGCTCCCACCCTCCCCTCATGTGTCCCAAGGAACGTGGCACACGGGTGCTCCTCAATCAGCCATCCAGAGCAAATCTAGCATAATATAGGCGTATTAAGGTCTGAGGAGTCCATCATTAACATTTTTAAGACAAAACTAAGTGTTTTGAGGCAGATGGAGACTTTAAAAACAAAACTGGGAAAATCAAGATGGCCGCCACAGCAATGTTTTTGCAAAAAAAAAAAAAAAAAAAGGTTGAAAACAGTCACTAAGTACAAAAATACCTAAAAAAGGCAACCCTCTGGGAAGTCTCAGAAACCTTTAAAATACATTTGTTAAAGACCCCCCCTCACTGATTTTGTCTATAGACTGCAATAGGAGGTACTTACTGTGCCATACTGTGCTGTAATGGTGTCTCAGGCTGCTTCAGCACACATGTGCAGCATCCAGCTCCAAAACAATGAGATCTTTGGCTGCAAGTCGGACCAAAGCAGGACTGAAGTCTCAGACCCCCATGGACCTGCACAGAAAGGGGAGAGAGAGAACGCAGCCGACACCCTGAAAGCCCAAATGGACCACTACCAAGGGGGGGAGGGAGCAGCCTGCGCTCAAGCTCCTGATAATTAATTAGAGCTAGCACCTAGGGGAACAGACCCCAAGCTTTTTAAATATTTAAGCAGGCTCGTTGAATAGGTACCCGAGGGATTGGCCTGTCAGCTGACTAGTCTGATTCTTCTCCCAGGCAAAATTGCCTCAGTAACATTGAGGCCCTCTGGAGCACCAAGACCTCCAAAATTCAGACTAAAAACCAGAAAATAAAAAAGTTTTTAACAGGGCAGATCAGAAAGACACTTTCCAGCTTGCATGCACAATGAAAAACTGAAGGGGGCAGCACAGTGCACTGGATAAGGAGTAGTAGTTGAAAACTGTGATCAATACCTTCTGAACAGCTTGTGGGTTCATAATGAATGTCCATCTGGTCCAGAATGACACACCTATTGCACTAGAATTGATTAAAAAATAATGCCTACATAGTATCCTGTTGCCTGCAGGTGAAGCATGACTGCATCAACTGTGGTGTCCAAAATATACCTATAAATTCAATATAAACATTGAAATTTGGTCTTATCTGCTAATGTCCTTTCCTTGAACCCTGCTAAACCAGTTCAGATACAGGCAGAGAACACTTTCAGTGACCACAAGAATGAGTGCACAACTCTATAACTTGCCAGTATACTCTTGCCCAAGCTGATGGTATGGAATTAGCTTCTATTAGAACTGCGTTCTGATCCATCATACTTCAAATTTCAAGTTCTTCTTAAGGATCATCTTTTTACGAGGGCGTTTGGCTATTCACTTCCTTTCATCCACTGTCTACCCTCTCTCTGACCCTTCTATATGGTAACTTCTCTCCTTCTATTCCCCTTCCAGAAACTTTATGCCTCCCCCCTTCCATTTCTCCCTTCACCCCCATTGGTCTGGCATCCATCTTTTTCTCTTCCCTCCTCCAATGGTCTGGCATCTCTCCTATCCAATTCTTCCCTTACCTCTCCCACACCCCCATGGTCTGGCATTTCACTCTCTCCTCTCCCTTCCCCCCACTTCCATAAGCATCTGCCCTCTTTCTTTCCCTCCAACCCAATTCCATCCAGTATCCTTCCCCCTTATGTCTCTCTCCTTTCCCTGCACACCAATTCCATCAGCATCTGCCCCCTTTCTCTCCCTCCACCACCCTTGCCCCTTTCTCTTCCTCCACCACCCTTCTATGCTCCTCTCTCCCTCCAAACCAGCAAGGTCCCATGATGACTGCTTCTGCTGCCTCTGCTCCGGAAGACATAAGTGACGTCGAAGGGAGTGGGCCGGCAGATGTAGGGAGTTACGGCAAGTTCCCATGATGACTGTGGCTGCCCGTCCACCCCCTTCGATGTCACTTACGTCTTCCAGAGCAGAGGCGGCAGATGACAATCATCGCGGGACCTTCCTGCACTTCAGCGCGGCTGCCGACTCTGCTTTGGAATAAGTACGGCAGCTGCACTGAGGTGCAGGTGCCGTTTACAGCAGCGCGGGAGGTTCTGGACCTGGCCGGCTTTGCACCTCCCTAGGGCTGGTACCCGGGGCAGTCCGCACCCCCCGCCCTGCCCTTGGTACGCCACTGCCTGAGGGAAAGGAGTCATACAAATCGGTTGTCTAGAAAGGTTGATTTTTTTTCTGTTGTCATTTTCTATATTTCAAATACATTAAAATATTTTTATAGGGTTAAAATATTTTGGTTTTGAAAAGCCAGGAAAACAGGAGCCTACAGAGGGACAGAACAAGAGAAATTAATTTACAAAAAAATGTAATGCAACTGCATAGACATTTAAGATTTATACTATAGAATCATAGCCTACTGGGCCCAATGTGAGCTACAATGAGCACTAATTCCACTGTAAATCACCTTTGGAATTTATAGGTTTCTACTTTTATACTACAATATAGATATCCAATCAATATGTATACCACACTTAGCAAGAGATGCTTACAACAGATAAATTTGGATTGATTTTCTTGATTTCATCATAGCAATGTAGAAGAATGAGTACCACATCACAAAGTTGCTCATTAAGCAAACTGACTCATTCAAATACCTTAGCAAGACCATTTTAAGAAAATGCAGTGCTGTAAAAAGGAAATTCTCTTACCAAGCAATCCTGCTGGCTAATGTCCTTGGCGAAACCCCACCTAGCAAAGTCGGCATCATGAAATTTCAGGTCAGGGCAGCCTCAATCACGCTTCCCTGATAGTCAGGTAATAAAAGGCAGTAATTAAAAAATATGAACAGAACTCTTGCACATTCTGGACAGCATCTGACAGTTCTATGCTTATCACTGGCACACTTAGAGCTTCTGGTAACTAGGACAGGAAAAACTGAACAGCTTTACCACAGAAAAATAGGAACTGCAGCAAATGCCATGTTCTCTAATGCTTACTAAGATGGGACTCTTGAGAGGTAAAGATCCAAAGCAGTTTTAGCTGCATCTTTTAACAAAATTTTAGAATCCAAAGTTGTTGTGTTGCGTTACAGCATATAATCAAGTTCACGGCTCATGTACAAAGTAAACATAGTTAGCAGAAGCTCCGACATGAAACAAAGCAAATATTTTTACAAATATGGTACATTCTTTCTACAAGGCTCTCAAAAAATAAAAATTTATCCCAAATTTGGTGTTATTTCTATATGCCATCTTTTAACAAGGTAGCAAGTACATCCAATAGACCCAGATCTCAAATTTACCTGAAGCAGTCCCTGTTCTTCTAAGCCATGTAATATCTTAAAAGTGTCTGCAACAGACTGGGCAATGCTTATATGTGCAAGGAAAAACTAAGCTCCCCAGCTCAAATAGGATAGGATTTGTACTCTTCTATAAATTGAGTTTTTTAAAGAAGCATTAAAAGCTTACTGATTAAGTCAGTTATGCTGAAAGGTTCACTGTATATGAATGGTACTGGGGGAAAAACCCCATCACTATTGGCTAGTTACTAACATGCCCTACTCCTTTAGCACATGCTAGCATTATAATGTGCTTTCGTAATAGCCAGGTTCGACAGTATAAACATGTGAACTACTGCTGTTGTCCTATTTCTAACTAGTTGTATACAGCTACAGCAGAGGAATTTTTTGTTGTTGTTATTTTCTCTATGACTAAAGATGAAGCAGAAAATAATTCCTTCACGGAGCATGAGGATTTTGCTTAGCCCCTTAGAACTGTGAATTCCACACAAGGGGAAATTATCTTGGATGAACCTCTTTATAAAAGTGGTTAATAAATTTCTAATAAATCTAAATAGGGGAACAGAAAGACAGTATCAGGAGCAACCTCCCTGGAAAAAAATTATATTTCCTATGTTCCATTAAAAAAAAAAAAAAGTAGCCATATTTATTAGTGAGACTGAATAGCAACATTTTAATGCCAATATCCCAAGGAAGCATTTCAGCTCTGATGAATCTGGGGAGTTTGTGCTGTTTCCTCTCAGTAAAAAAAAAAAAAAATGTAATCCTTTTCTAGCCCAGCTGTGTACATACTGCCTGATGACATTCTACAAATCCCCTCGTCCCATGCTTCTTAAAATAAAGATTAATCTAAAAACCCCAAACTGTTTCATTAAGTAGTATACTAATATGGCTTTAACTATATGCTTTAACTATAATATTTAAGCTGATCCACCAAGTCTGTAGTGTTTTTGGTTATTTAAAATACAAAAAAATTGTCTGGTAATATTTCAGGGTTCATCTTCCAACCATGTAAACCAGGTTGAAATCAGAATAAAAAAAAAAGAAAGAAAAATGTAGTTTAGAAACAAGGACAATAAATAAATGTATATTTTCAAACACCAAACAAAATGATGAATTCCCATTTTGTATTTCCTCTATTTGAAAGATTGGATTTATTATATTTGATATACCGCTTGCACATGAGTATTAAGCGGTTTACAATACTAATATGTTATATTTTCAATCATTACACCTCTACTCATTGAAGAGCCAGAGTCTACTTGAAATTCCATCCTTAAGAAAAGTAAAACTGAGCGAATATAGACAGTATTTATGGTGGCAGTCCCTACATTGTGAATTCATTGCTGCAACATCTGCAGCTAATTCAACTGCTACTTTCCTTCAGAACATGACTTTTAAGTGCCTTTTTTTCAGCAGTCCTTTTGAAAAATTTTCAAATCCTACTTTGTTGCATTAAAGTTTAATTTTTATTGATATCTCTATGTTAATCAATGTTACTATGTATGTTAATATAAAAGCTGCCCAGCATTGTAGATGGAGTGGATGATAAAGTTATAAAATTGATCAAATTAGCATGACTAACTTGATTAATTCTCCCGAATAAGCATGGCTACTTGATTACTGATTGCCTTTTTTTGTACAGCATCATCAAATACTGGTTATGTACATGAAAAATACACACACTAATTAAAAAAAATGAAAAGCTGAAAGTTACAAAAATAAAGTCACTAAAGGACTATATAACAAGCAGCCCATTAAAAAAAAGTCTCAAATCGACCCTATTTTATGAAGGCAACACCCCTAAAAGGCTCCTACAATAACCCTCAATAGCAGAAATGCTCTCTGACAAATTTAGGTCTGTTTTCAGACAGGTGCAAATATGTGCACGAAGAGGTTATTTTACAAATTACACAACTCGGTCTCTGCTCTGCCCTAACTATCCCCTTGGGAAGACTTATGTACAAATCATGTTAAGTAAGTATTTGGTTGCTGTGCAACTTCTTTCTAAGTGTGTACTTCTGTGCAATTTAAGTGTCATTTTGTGTATGTAAAACATGTTTTACATGTGAAAAATGCTTTACAAAATCCCAAGTCCTTATTATGAGTCAAATCATGGTGCAATAGGATAATTTGAACAGCTTTATTATGAGTCTATAGAGTTTAAACCGCAAATTTACCCCTCCCCCTTTATGAAGCCGCGTTAGGCTTTTTTATTGCTGGCTGCAATGGTATTAGCTCTGACTCTCATGAGCGTTGGAGCTAATACCACTGTGGCCATTGATAATAAAAGCCAAAAGTGGTTTCGTAAAAAAAAAAAAAAAAAAAGGGGGGGGGGATGTTAAGCAGGTAAACACATGTGTGACTTGTCTCTGGAAAAAAAGATGACTAAATTCTCAGATCCGAAATGTTGAGAATAGCTGATTTTTCATGGCACGCGTTCATAAGCAGTTATGAAAAAGTTACATTTGAACTTCTGTAACCTTTTTTTCCCCCCACATAAAACAATGGAGTCTGGACTTTTGTATTATAGTTTGCTCTAGCAGAATTCATTAAAAACTCATTTTCTGTTTCTGAATATTTTCTTCACCTTTTCCCAGAGATGGTCACATTTGTGCAATCATACTTGCTATGTAATTGAGTTTTGAGATATATTATGGAAAATAACAGGGTTTTTTTTTTAAATGTCTTGCCTTATGCTGCTTTATTCTGTATGTTTTATGATCTACCTAGTTAATAGGCAGAGTATAAATGGTAAAATAAATAACATTTGCTTCAGCTTTAGTGCTGAAAATGCAAAATGGCTTACTGGAATTACATCTAGTAAAATTCTGTGCTAATGGAAAAAAGTATACAGCAGTATAAACTGAGGGACTTCAATTTAAAATAATCTGGTAATTTACTGATGAACATCACCAAAAACTGAAAATGGCAAACACTATTTATTTATTTAGTTTGATTTATATCCCGTCCTCCCCGAGGAGCCCAGAACGGGTTACACTAATTATAATAAGTTAGACTGTGAATAAAATGAACCCCCCCCCAAAAAAAAAAAAAAGAAGTCTCTTATAAATGCTAGGCAGTACTGGAGAGTTAAAGAGGCAAATCTAGAAGAAGGGAAGGCATTTTCTTGCCTCTTTAAATCTAAAATAAATACTACTGCCAAGTTGGTATGCTTGAAAACTTTTTTTTTTTGTGTGGAATATATTTCACCAAACCTATTCTGTTAGTTAAGAATAAAGGCAAGTACAGCTTGACCTTTCAAGAGCACTGAAAGCAAATGGATAGACAAGGTAAGATGATCCCATAACTAGCTAAAATGTCTTTCCTCACCCACCTGAAGAGGTCTGCATTTATTTCCTACAAATTATTTACATTCTAGAGTACTTTCTCATCTCACTAAGCTTTCTCTCCATTTCCACCCAGTATATGTAAGTATGCTGTTGTGACAAAAGCCGACATCCGGCAAATGATGATGGACTCTAAAAACAGCAAAAAAAAAAAAAAAAAGTTTCATTTCTAATTTGGATTTCTTTTTTTTTTTTTTTTTTGGGGGGGGGGCTGTGCCACAATCTCTGGTTCAAATACACTACTGCTATTTCTGCCCCCCCCCAAATATGAACTCTATTGCTCTTTTATTCTTGTCAACTCCTGCTTTTAATATTATGAGAGAAAAAAAAAGATCCATGAACACCTGAAAATAAATTTTGGAAAATAAAAAATCTTGGTGTATACTTCTCTCTCTGCATTCGTGGGGGTTAGGTGCAGAGCTGGCCTGCGAATAGGGAAAAATTGCAAATCATTTTTTGAGCCGGCTGTGACCCACCCCCACCTCCATCCCTGACCTTACCTGGTGGTCTGGCGGTGAAGAGGGGGAGGAGCGATCTTCCTACGCTCCTACCCCGTGCAAAGCCGTCATCAAAATGGCTGCCGTGAGTTCTCGTTATAGTCTCGAGACTACAATAGGGCCTCACGGCAGCCATTTTGATGACGGCTCTGCACGGGGAAGGAGCATAGGAAGATCGCTCCTGCCCTGCGTCACTGCTAGACCACCAGGTAAGGTCCAGGGAGGTTCGGGCAGCCTGCAAAAAGAAAAAAAAGTTAAAAAAAAAAGTGAATAACCAAATTCGTGAGTAGGGAAACCGCGAATCCAGAGGGAGAGCTGTATAGCATACAGCTCCTAAGCAGATACCTGTCATTCACCATTTCCTCCCCTCTTGGCCTTCCAACTGCCTTCTCTCTCTGGACTTGATTATTAAAACAAAAAAACCCCAACATTTAGTGACAATGATGCTAATAATTTCATCAATTACACAGGGAACCTCCCACTTCTTTTTAAGTGTTACCACTATTCATCTATCACAATAACTGTCTGTGCAGCTAGGACCAGATTCACCACTGTGCAATGACAGGCTTCTTCCTTTAAAGTGTCATGAATATGAATACCGTCTCCAACCCAAACGGCATTAGCCAGATTCGGGGATTCAAACCTCATCTTTGGTATGGCAGCGAGCTGGTCTTAATTTCCCCCTTCTGTTAAAAGACAGAGGTTGCAGGGATTTAACCCCACAAGATTAAAAAAACAAAATAAAACACCCCAACTTGTGCTTCATTTCAAAGCAAGGGGAGAACCAATCTTAGCATGTTTAAAGCATTCATATGATATTTTTACATTTACTTTGACCCAGTTGCTGTTGAAGTTTTATTCAGTAATACAAAGGAATTCATAGGGTTAAACAGGAAACCACTAAGAAGCAATGTTCACTAGCAGTGGCAAAAAGTTTATCAATATTGGGAGAAGGGCACAAAACACTGGAGAAAAATAAACATCCATAAACACAAGTGTAGTTTTACTGGATAAAGCAAAAGTCAGAGTAATCCCCCTCCAAAAAAATCTTAAATAAAACAGGGAATGAATTACTTTAAGCATCTTTGCTTCCCTTAATAGGCATTGCTATTTATTTTTCTTGTACACAGGCGATTTGTGATGCCATACAAACATTCCAACAAAACTGTGACTTCATACAAGTTGACCTAAGTAGTAAACTGTGGAAGTGAACAAACCTCTCTAAAACGATTCAGAGGTTACAGAACTATATCAGATACTATATTAGGAAGGAGATTGCTTTGGTAGACATAATCTAGGGATTTATTTCTAAATTATATTGTGCTATACATAGAATAGCTTGAGAGCGACTCTCTCTAGAGCAGTGTTCTTCAACCACCGGTCCGTGGACCGGTGCCGGTCCACAGAAATTTCCTGCTGGTCCACAGGGCCGGCACATGCATCATGCAGGCCCAAAATAGTGTTCTTCAACCGCCGGTCCACAGTGTGCTCAACGTGGCGTTATCTTCGAACCGGCTCCCTCTTCCTCACTGATTCAGTGCACAAAGCCACGGCAGCGGCTCCTATGTGCGTCCTGCACCTGAACCGGAAGCCTTCTCTCTGATGTAGCAACGTCAGAGGGAAGGCTTCCAGATGAGGTGTGGGACGTGCAAGGAGCCGCTGCCCACAGCTTTGTGCACTGCATCAGTGAGGAAGAGGGAGCCGGCCTGAAGGTAACACCAGGGGCCGCATAAAATGGCTAGGTGGGAGCAGGCCAGAAGGTAAAGTAAGGCTTAGCATAGAGGGAGGGAGACAACATAGGTGTGTATATGTATGTGGGGGGGGGGAATGATTTTATTTTTGAATTTAGTGATTGAATTTTGTCAATTTTGAGAATTTACATCTGCTGTCAGTGTTGCTTTGTGTAGTTTAATTTTGTGGTTAACCATTATGTGCTGCTAATAAGATTATATTGTGTGTATCTATGAAAAATGAATGGAAAAAGTAGTTACAATTAGTACTATTATGAGGGAGGGGTCTGGTGTGGAGATTGGGTAGAGATGGGTGGGGTCTGGCCCACGACTTAGCCCAGTGTTCTTCAACCACCAGTCTGCGGACTGATGCCAGTCCACAAAATAATTATTTTATTTCTACTGGTCCATAGGTGCAAAAAGTTTGAAGAACACTGCTCTAGAGTTTCCAATATTTTAAGGGAACTTTAAAAAGGTCCTTTGTAACGACTAAGCAGTCACAAATATAAACAGGTCGCATGCTTGCTAAATGTATCTTCTTGCAAAAGGGCAAGAGGTAATTATACAATATAACCCAGGAGGTCTTAATTCAGTCCTTGGAACATCCACAGCCAGTCTGGTTTTCAGGCAATCCACAATGAATATTCACGAGACAGATCTGCATGCAGAGGCAGCATAGGCAATCTACATTCATTGAATATATCCTCAAAACCCAACTGGCCAGGGGTGCACTGAGAACAGCAATATAACCAAACAGTTAAAAACATTTATGGAGTTTCTGCAAAAAAGCACGACTCGGACACCAAGCAATGCCTAAATCAACCACACCTATTCTCCACTCCTAACCACATCTACTTTTCAGATAGGTGTAGTTAGGTGTCAAAGGGTGCCTCGACTTAGGTGTCACTGGTCAAGAAAATACGCCACTGTAAAATTTACTCAAAAGAGCACAAAAACAAATTTTCTTCACCACTTTTAACCCCAAAATACCAAAGCAATGTAATAAAGCACTAAGCTTTGTTATTTCATCTTAATACTCATCACTGCCCATATTGCTAGATTTATTAAGAAATCTCATCCTTAGTAAGATTATATTGGTGTATGTTGGGCTAGGTTTAATGAGGAAATGGATGTCAACAGTGGTATGCCTCAAGGTTCAGTTCTTGCACCTGTTTTTTTTCAACATTTTTTTCAAGTGATATTGCTAAAGGGCTGACTGGAACGATTTGACTCTTTGCAGATACCACCAAAATTTACAATAGATTAGATACCCATGATGGTGTGGATATTATGTGGAAGGACCTAGTGAAGCTTGAGGAAGGGTTTGAAATTTAGCAGCTAAGAAATGCAAGGTCATGCATTTGGGCTGCAAAACTGAAAAATCTTGCACTTATAACTATGACAAATTTAAACCAGTGATTCCCAACCCTGTCCTGGAGGAACACCAGGCCAATCGGGTTTTCAGGCTAGCCCTAATGAATATGCATGAGAGAGATTTGCATATGATGGAAAATTTGCTTCATGCATATTCATTAGGGCTAGCCTGAAAACCCAATTGGCCTGGTGTTCCTCCAGGACAGGGTTGGGAACCACTGATTTAAACTATAAACTGTATACTGATTTTATATCCCTAGTTTGTGTCACGTTAGGATAAAAACTTGCATTGAAAAACCCTTTATTGTAACTATGGCAAATCGCAACCTGTAAAGCATATATTGGTATTAGATCCCTAATATGTGTCGAGTTAGGATAAAAAGTTTACTGTAACTATGGCAAATTGTAACCTGTTAATTATATATTATGTATGTTAGCCTGTAATCTATTCTGAGCTCTTTGGGGAGGATGGGATAGAAAACAAGATAAATAATTTATTCCCCCCTTCCACAACAATCAGATACTCCTTAAACTTGCTCCAACTATATGATACACTGGATTTTCTTTGCAGCCTTATAGAAAGAGTGCAGTCCAAAACACGAGTGATTTATTGTGGAGTACAGTGCAGAGGAAACAAAGATGCAACAATATAAAATACAGATAGCTAATTACATAACATTACAAGGATACCTGCTCAGATCCAAGTTAATTTTCCACTTTTCAATAGGTGTGTTCACAAAATGTACACCCAATTATTAAAATGCCCATGTAATTAAACACAGGATTTTTGTTCTGTTTTAATATCTACTTGCATAGCTTCAGTGCTTGGTTGTCCTTTGTAGTTTATAAAGATGTGCCATAAAAATACTTTTTTAATGTGGAACAGGTTTCTACTACAGAATAGATTAATTTACTTAAGATTCACAAGCATTGAAGTTAAAATTTGAACATTTCACAGAATGAACATTTTCCTGACAGAGAAATGCCCTCTGCTCCTATAGCAAAAACAAATTTACTGCAAAAAAAAAAAAAAAAAAAATAATAATAATTTGTGGCTATGTGAAAATTTCAGCTAAAAATGATATTCTGTTTACTTTTTAACAAACATTTTCATAGAGCCACTAACAGAAGCAGAACTATCTTGGCAATGTGTAGCTAATTCTATATATTAATCACAAAAAATAACCCCACTGTAAAAAAGTTGAAGCTAGTAAATGGTTGGGAAGATTGAATCCTGGTTAACAACAGATTTTTTTTCTGGAACATTATGACAGTCATTAAACTACTGCTTTAAATGAGTGATCAAATAAAATTTCAAATTTCCAAAAATTTCAAGCATTTACATTGTTCCCCTTCTGAGCAAAAGAACATCTAAGTATCAATTACAAGGATATCAATATATTTTTTCAATACTCTGTATTCAACCATTACAATTTGTGTTAAGGGAAGCAGGCTTTGTTTTTTTCTTTTTGGGCTTTAGAGTAATTTTTTTTAATATAAAATTCTAGTCAAAGGGTCCAATTGCATATAAACCAAGGGAAGCAGGGGTGCAAGTGCCAATCCAGCAAAATACATATGCCTTGATACCTTGCGCAATCAAATTTTTATTTTTTTTCCAGATTGGCTTTAAGAGGAAAACCATACTGTTGTCCAGAACATTTCTAAATACATTTCACATTCTTGATTAATGAAATGTTAAGTTGCATTTTTGGAATCCAGGTTCAATTTTATTGTCTTCTATTCCACCACAGGGAATAACTGTGAATGTTGAGCACTGAGGACTGTGACAAAACCAATCATTTTGCCCTTAACACAACAGGAGTCCGAACTAGAAATCAACAGTGCTTGTAAAACATTACTAGCAGTGTCCTAATTACACAAATTCCATCGTGTTACCAGACTGGTAGGAGAGAACAGGTTTTCAAATCTTTTATATAGATGTCTAAAATGCCTGTTTCTGTCTGATGTGTAGCAAGTGCTTTTTATATCTAGAAACAGAAATATGCAACAGTTGTAGGAAGCTTTAGGTAAAAAATTTAATCTATGTTGCCTTAAAAGTCAAGCCTAACTATATAGGTCAAAGACCTAATAGGACTAGAAAGGTAAAATTTATTCATATATTTGTAGATCATTGAGTTATAGCATTGGTAAACTGCTTAATACTTATATGTCATAGCAGTATATCAACAATAAATCAAATCAATCCTTTCCTTGAATCCTGCTAGACCAATCCAAGTAAGTGGGCTGTATCCCCCTCTCAGCAAATGGCGGTAGAAACTTTACTATTCTAGCAACTTTACTGATATAAGGGCTGGACAGACTAGAAGCTTTCAGTATGTAAATTCCAAAGCAGCTTAAGGTAAATGCTGAACTCTCAAATTTAAACTCCTTTTGGGTAAAGATTGAACATCTGAACTCCTCCTACTCTTGCTATTCAATAGTAGGCTGAAGATCAAGTGTGAATGAATCTGAGACACCATCAATGCTAAAGTCTTCCAGGAAAGGTCCTGGCCTGGTCTAGTAGGAGTCAAAGAAAGGAAATTTAAACAGATATGGATAAATTTCACCTTCCTTTTCATCTTGCTAGACCAGTCCAAACAAGTGGGATGTACAAAAGCACATCACGGGAAGAGAAGGCCTCCTGAATTATCAAAGGACTTTCTGTCCCAATGGGCAGGAAGGAAGAACTAATGAAAAGGTTCAGTTTATGAAGTGTCCAGGACGTTTCCATCAATGCCTATGCCCTAGAAGCAGGAAGACGACACTATTATTCAAATGAAATGAAGAGACCCATCTTCAGCAGAAACAGTGAAGCTGTACATAAAGAATCCGAGTTCTCTGCAAAATATAAGCATGAATCCCTGCAGGGCAAAACCTGTAGCTTTGACACTTGATGGCCCACACCCCACCTCTGAAGTGAGATCGCCATAAAGGTACATGTATGGTAGTCCCACCAGGACACTGGGAACTAGGTTCAGATCCCACTGCCTGAGATTAGTTGTCAAAGGTGTTTCATGCTTTTCAAGGAATGCATGTGAGAATGCACCACAAAACCCACCACCTTTACTTTGCTGTGGAAACAAAAAAGAGCCAGAAACTGGATCTTCAAGGAACTGAGCACTAAGTCTTGATCTAATCCAGGCTGCAGAAGGTCCAGAACGTAGGCCATTTTCACGAATCACATGGAGAAAGTGTGCAGGGCCCATGCACCATTCCTGAAGACTCATCAAAAATGGATGTAGATCAAGAATATAATCTCTTTGCCTTTAGCTTATAGAAATGACTGAGGAAAAACCCCTATTTCTCAGGCGCTTCCATATCAAGGTCCAAGCCCTAAATCAAAAGAAATTGGGATCTTCTAAGATCATAAGGCCCTGCTGCAGCAGTTCCCAGCTTCTTGGAAGGGGAAGCAGAGGACATGACAGATGAATCAGGTCTGCATACAAAGGCCATCAGGGTAAATCCAAAGCTAGCTGAATCACCAGAAAAGGAATGTACTGTCACCCTCCAGAAAACCTTGATGAGAGACCAGAGAGAAAATACTATAGGGTTTCTGCTGGACCTACAGCTGTACGATGGCATTTATTCTGTCCAAGATGAGCTTTTTTCAACTGAAGGATAGGGGAAATGTATTTCTCCTCATTGCCATTAGGTTGCAGCATGGGGGGGGGGGCTTCAATAATCCACCTGGGCCTGAAAGGCCAATGGGCTCAGCTCCCATTATACCAATCTCAGAGGTTCCAGATGAGAAAATCCACTTGTTAGTTAACCCTACGTGCACTGCTGAGAGAGCAAAGAAGCTGTTGCTCTGCCCAGCCACATAACCACACCAGGTGCTTCCTTTCTTGTAGTACAATGAAAATCTCAGCACTTAATTGACTTAAATGGAGACTATTGCATAATTCAGTCCGTTAATGCAAGAAATTATCTTACAAGTGTGTCTCACTCCATTTTAAACTACTTTGTTCAAAGATTTATGATTTTCATAGATCCTCAGAGGGCCACCACGCACTCAAATGTGTTTCATACGTTATACTTAACTAAAAAATCAGGTCCAGTGACGAAAGGGTGCATAAAGCCCCGCACTATGAAACACATTTGAGTGCGTGGTGGCCCTCTGAGGATCTATGAAAATCATAAATCTTTGAACAAAGTAGTTTAAAATAGAGTGAGGCACACTTGTAAGATCCTTTCTTGTAGTGGCATTGTCAAATATGACCTAGACCACCTTGCACATTCTTAAAGTAGGAAGTGCTGATGCAGGGGATGAACATATCTTTTTGCCAGCCAGTTGATGAACCACATCAGTTCTGACTTGGACAAAAGGCTCTGAGCAGCCAACTAAGACAACTTGCTCTCCAGCCTGTGACACTCCTATTTCATCACCACCAAGTTGGGAGGGTACAATGGAACTCTAACAGTTAGCTATACTGTTCCTCTACATTAAGGCGCCTCGAAAAGCTGCAGATAGGGAGAAACATCAAAATCCCAGGAGCTTGAGGTCCAACAGCACCTTCTGAAGAGGATGCACACCGAGTTCTTATCCAAGAAGCCACTGACAATGTTGCTATTATAGAATCGAGCAATAAGGGGTAGTTCTAGACCAGTGGTCTCAAACTCAAACCCTTTGCAGGGCCACATTTTAGATTTGTAGGTACTTGGAAGGCCTCAGAAAAAATAGTTAATGTTTTATTAAAGAAATGACAATTTTGCATGAGGTAAAACTCTTTATAGTTTATAAATCTATCCTTTTGGTTAAGTCTTAATAATAATATTGTAATTTATCGCTAAAGAGACATATGATCAAGAAGCTGTTTTATTTTACTTCTGTAATTATAATAAACATACCGAGGGCCTCAAAATAGTACCTGGTGGGCCGAATGTGGCTCCCGGGCCACGAATTTGAGACCACTGTTCTAGACCATCAGAGTCTCTTGCAAATAAAGCCCTCTTTTGAACCTGCAACTTGCACATTCATATCCCTCTAGGGCAGTGGTCTCAAACTCGCGGCCCGGGGGGGAGGGGGGAGGAACATGCGGCCCACCAGGTACTATTGTGACGCCCTCGGTATGTTTATCATAATCACAAAAGTAAAATAAAACAGTTTCTTGATCATATGTTTCTTTAGCTATAAATGACAATATTATTATTAAGACTTAGCCAAAAGGAAAGATTTATAAACTATAAAGAGTTTTACTTCATGCAAAATTGTCATTTCTTTAATAAGCCATTAACTATTTTTTTCTGCGGCCCACCAAGTACTGCCATATCCAAAATGTGGCCCTGCAAAGGGTCTGAGTTTGAGACCACTGCTCTAGGGAAACAGATCATGAACTGTTTCTTCTAGTACCCAGTTTTGTGTCATAACTCCCTCCCACCTATTCAAACTCCTGTAAGGGAACCAACTAACTCTTGACAAAGCTCACTAATGCAAGATTTAGACTGATGTCATCATTTCTTGGGAGCCCTCAACCAAGTCTGCTCAGATTAGCCAGTCATCCAGATAAAGCTGACCTCCTTGCTTGTGAAGATTTACAACAATCACCATTACCTTGGAGATGCATGCTGCTGTCGCTAGACCAAAAGGCATTACACTGAACAGAAAATGCCCACCAAAAACATAGAAGTGTAAGCAGCAACTTTGCGATTCCCTGATTACAGTGTGGAGAACAGCTTGTGCCAGGTCCAGGAAGGTTAAAAACTCCCAGAGCCTGACTAAAGAAATCAAAGAGTGCCGAGTCTCTACATAGAAAACATTGACCCCTTTCAAGTCTAAGATGGGGAGAAAAGAACAGCTCTTCTTGGGAACAAAAGAAACTGAATACCAACCCAGAACTAGCTCCTAGTGAGGAACTAGCTAAACCATTCCTAAGTGGAGCAACTTCTGAAGGGTGACTTCAAGTTTATTTTTATTTGGATATACCACCTATCAAGCCGTCTAAGCAGTGTACATACATATTTAAAAGTAAAGCATGAGTGTTCAGGGTCTCATAAATACAAAAAGAGACACTGTACAGGAGGTAGGTAGGGAGAAACTAATTACAGTACAACAAATGCCTAATAACCAACACAAACAACAAAAATGAATGATACGATAGGAAGAAATACTAGATAGCTGTGTTCTTCAGGGGTTAAAATTCAGGATGATGCCATAAAAGCATATGCCAACTGGACCACCTCGAGACATCACTGGTCTAAGGTGATTAGGGCCCATTCATTGTAGAAGTGGGAGTACCAGATACTCATCATCATCTCAATGGACCTGGGAACTATCACTGGGGCCATGCTCGGGTGTGTGTGTGTGTGTGAGGGGGGTGGTTGAACCACCAATTTCTATCTGCATGCAAGCTCCCTGAAAGGATTTGCTATTTAGAGGCCCCTAAGGTAACTGAAATTTGTAATCTCAAAACAATTCTGTCTTATTTTTGGAGCAGTCTTGGGGAATTACTTCTCAGATATCCTTCACCAGTTTTCCTAAGTCTTCCCGAACAACAGGCAACCCTGAAAGGAGAGCTTACCACGCACGATGTGTTTTAGAAGCCAATTCTACTGCCCAATGTTGAAACCACAGTTACCTACGAGCCACTACTACAGATGATATTGCCCATGCAAGAAGCGGACCAAAGTTGTAGAAGACATCCAATAGAAGTATTGCTTTCAGCAAAGCTGAGAGCTGCTGAGCCCATGTCAAGCGGGCACAGACCATATAGCCTTTCACACATGGAGGCCTACACTCTGGTGGCCAAACATCCATCCAAGTGCCCATTTGAGCACCTGCTCCTCCTTGCAATCGTGTGTTCCTCAGAGCTAACACCTCTTCCACAGGGATCATGGTTTTCTTTGTAATCGTTGCAACCAGCATTCTTGACAAGTGAAAAAGTTATACAGATCCTATCAAGGTAATAAACAAGTATCCTCAGAAACTTGGTGCCCCTTAGAATGTCCCCTCTGGAGCCTCCCTCTCCGCTAAAATCATGTGGGAGAGCAACCTATGCACTGAAAAAGCCTTATACAGCTTCTGGTGCTCTCATGAATGAGATGTCTGTCTGCTACCTCCACCTGAAGAACCCCTGTAATATGAAGCACGGAGATCACGAAATCAGATGACCCAGTTTCTCCCTTCAGAACAAGCACACAACTGGAAATTCCAATCCACCTCCTCCTCCACAGAAAAGTTCTCTTTGGCTAATAAAAACTGGACTTGTAAAGGTGATCGCTGTCCTCCAGCACTCTCAGGTCCTCCCAAAACATGCCATGGGCATTATAGGAGCCCAATCTCTCAGAGTCATCACTTTGCTGCGTCTTAATGGCATTCAGCAGCCCTTGGGGTCCTGATCAATAGCTCCCTTCCTCCACAAATCTTAATTCTCAATGCTGCCTGCATTCAGGCTTAGGATCAAAAGGGCCACTGTTCCTGCCAAGATTTGGAACAGTGTAGCAGTAAAGGCAGGAATATGGGCAGCCACAGGATACCTGTGGTTCTCCTCAGGATAATTACCAGGTTCTCCTAGAGATTCCATAGACAAGGCCCCAACACATGTAGAGCAAAAGGAACCAGGCAGTGCCACTTTGCCATTTGTTCCTAAAGGGTCCTAATTTGATGCTGAGCATCGCGCTGCCTGTGTTTGCCTAAGCTGATCTTCCTCACTAACAAACTCACCTCTTGAATGCCCCTGTTGGAGGCCAGGTTACCATTATCAACCCCCCCCCCCAAAGAACTCAAATAGCAACACTGCACTGCTGCAAAAACCTCCTAGAATCCTATAAAGGCAATCAGGATTTCTTCCTTTATTTAAATTAGCCCTGCAGAGGTGCACTGGGGCCAAGGCATGAGAATCCAAACACACTGCCTCCTGAGGCTGCTGCTAGACAGCCTCACTGAGCTCCAGCCTGTGGGATAGGCTTGGAATTCAAAGGGAAACATCCTACCCTCAACTGGGTTAAGGACAGTTTCCCAAAACCGAGGAAAAGAAAGCCAAGAAACTTAATCACAGGCCATGGACTGCAGAATGAAGAATCAAACCCAGACACCAAACCAGTTGTACCAACTGAACCTACATCATCTACTGGAGATAGAAAAATACTGAAGGAGCCCTTACACTGGTGATGTCACTGGAAGAGTTCGGTTTTTCTACCTCTATCTGCTGGTAGGAGAGTACAACACACTTGTTTGAACTGGTCTAGCAGGATGAAAAGGAGCCAAAAATGCAGTTCCAACAGGTGACAATTTTGTTCCATTTCAATAAGTCAGACATTAGATTCTGAAACTCCACAGCTAAATGATCTAACATTTGTTGTACTGAATCTTCTTATGCTTACAGATATCTTTGTAAACTTGACAATATGCAAACTGTGGATTATTTTCTATTGTTAAAATTTGACTAAGTCTGCCTTCGTTAAATCACCTTCACTGCAATATGTTATATCCAGGAAAAGTCCAGATCTTCAAACTCTCTCCTCCCAGTCACCCACCACCACCACCACCACAAAAAATATCTGTTGCTCCATAGTGTCTGTTAGATGTGAGAAGGTAGTTTTCCTTTTTCCTATTTAAATATATAAACAGAAAAACAGGACCAATGCAAAGGTTCAGGAGAAGGGTTCTACCTTCAAGTGCCAAGCTATGCTGAATGAAATCTGATAATTACCTTCTCACACCAAGGCAAAAGATATCCTAAAACAGCACCAATAAAAATCATTCAGACATCATTAAATTATAAAATAAGAATGTTTTTATGGCCCTGTAACTAATGGATGTGCTACCACACAATGAATTTTGCTGAAATATTTAAACAGTTTACTGTAAAGGTTGATGCAGCTTTGCAATTAAGCATTAGCCCAATAGGAAAACTTACTCTTATTTAATGCGTTGCTCATATTATTCCAGTTTTGGATGAAGTTATAGAAATATGGAACTCACTGGTTCACACATAAGGGGTTTTGCTTTTGTTATTAGAACAAAATGCAATGATTCTGAATGACAACAAATCACAACAGAGTGACAAGACAAACTGTAGAAATTAAATAGGTAACTTCCCTTTGGACTGTACATCTGCTATCAATTCAAGCAGTCTCAGTGAAACATTTTCAGACTGCATGTTACAATTTCACTGTTCATTTGTTTTCCAAAGCAGCAAAATAAACGTTGCTAGTTTGGAAATGAAAGTTTGCAAAACGAGGTGGTTCTTATCTCTTTCGAGGTGAGATATGATTTAGATAATAAAAAAATAAAAGATTATATAGGGGTGAAATTAGTCTCCAACAAAGATTAACTATAACTAAAATGTGTGAAAAACAAATTTAGCATTTCTAAACATCATGATTGCCAATGTAAAGTTCACACTCCCTGCAATGCATGAATTGCCCTAAGTAAACTAGAATATGCTATATATAGCTAAGAAAAAAATCTAACTGTTGTAAATAAAAGCAAGGGTGACGAAATATGTCCCCTGCAAAGAACACCAGTTTTCCCTCATCCACATTGGGCTCAAACAACGTTAAGTTTGAGATTCAATAATGCTTTCTGAAACACTGATTTGAACAGAACTATACCCCACCTGTTTTGGTTTTGAAAAGTCTGCATAGAATCAGAGCATGCTGGATCATTTTGGCACAACATAAGAGGGTTTAACAAGAAGGGAAACAGTCCTTGGTACCTGCACAGCATCAATTTAAATTGTTTAACTTAACATTTGAAAATAGGTCCAATTCAGAGAAGATTGCCTGCAGTGATTGCTCACCATTAGAGAAATCCAACAATTAGAAAAATTGCACTTTTTTTTTATTCATAGATTTGATCACTCACATAGGCAGTTTGGTAAATTTTGTTTTGCCATTTTGGATGTTTTGGCAAAGATTCTTGCAAGTGAAATGTTTTAGGACACAATTGAATTTGAAATAGGTAAAATGTTTTCAATAGATTTTTGAGTTTTATTGAAATTTTACATAAACAAGAAATTGTAAATACAATCACATCAAGGAACAAATTGCCACGGTTTTTGACGGCTGAAGCCAAACAAATTTTTGTAGGGCAGATTTTCAAAAAGGTGTGATGTTATAACAATTTAAAAATACAGTTAGCCTACTTCTAGAAATGCAAAACATACAATTGTGGTTTTGTGTTTTTTTTTTCTTTTCCTTTTTAAGTACAAGAAAACTTAAAATTTGTTGTTTTAATCTCTTAAAACTACTAAGACAAAGCACTAGCTTTTACTTTATATACAGCATTCTCCTATGCAGTGTATCCCAACTCCAAAACAAACTGTCCAAAACAAGTTGTTCCTGCAAAAAAACATGATTGAACATTATGCCTCCCCATCATCCTCAGAATCTGTTAAAAATGAAGCTTAAAACAATAAAAAGTACTGGATTCCCCAAGGGGAAAAGGGATTGTGACAGGTCAATAATGTCCAAATGCATTTATGAAAAGAGAAAAATAAAAAAACCCTCAGGTATATATTTATATATATATACACAAGATTGTGATTCTTCAGCCCAGTATCAACGGAAGCCAATTGCTACCGAAGGGTGTATAATTACGTCAATTTTCTTTGTTTCTTTTTTTTTTTTTTTAAGAATAAAGATATAGCCAATCAGAATTCATCAATACTGTCAGGCCCTCACTTGTCTACTTCCACTGCTGCCCATAAGTATCCTGATAAAATTCCTGGTTGTCATTATTGTAACCATAGTTACCAGAATAGTCACCACCTTGCTGAAGCGGCTGCTGAGCGATGGGTTGGGAGCCCCAGTTCTGCTGGTTGTTGGTCTGGCGGCGCTTGGAATCTGGCTGGTTATATCCATCTGACTTTCGCTTGCCTCCAACGTTGCCACCACGATTGCCTCTGGGTCCACGAGCACCACGTCCTCTCTGCTGCTGGGAAGGACCCCCTCTCCCACCCCGGGTTCCTCTTGGTGGTCCTATGGGTGCCCCCCTTTGTGAATAGCCAGATCTACCTCTTGGCAGTGGCGCTCCCCTCCCCCTGGGTGGTGGAGGGGCACCTCTCCCACCCCTTCCTCCTCTTCCTCTGACTGGATAGCCATCATCGTAACCGTAGTAGGGATCTTCATAGCCACCCCTATAATCATGGTAATCATAGCCATAGTAATCATCATAATAATCTTCATAGCCATAGTAATCTGGTGGGTAGACATAGCCCCCTCTCCCACCACGCCCTCGACCTCGCATGGGAGGTGGCATACGAGGCGGAGGGTAGTAGTAATAGTCTTCATACCTAACAAGGAAAAGAAATGTATTAGTGTGCCCCTAGGAGGTGAGATGTGAAATCTACTCTCTTGGAAAAACTGCCCTGCATCTGCATATTCCAAAAAAGTGACAAGCTGTAGATCTGGTTACAAGGGTCAATCAATCAGAAAGCTTTATGTAAATCTGCATATATGCCTGATTTATCAAATACTTATAAAGGGCAAAAAGCAACTTCATATCAATTAAAAAAAGTAATTTAACCAAGCTAGTAATAAACCCCCTCCCCCCAAAAAAAAAAAAGAATGTAAAGCCGATCCTAAACAGTTCAAAGCAGACAGAATATTCCATCAGAATACATTCAAAAAGTCTTCAAATACTCTGAGACGTTCTCTCATATAAAGTTCCTTTTCAACCTTTGAGTTGTGAAATGCTTTAAAGTACCCGAGAGAGGGTTTAGTTTTTAATTTTTAACAGAACACACATCAGCTTTGGACTATTTAGAATAAGATGAATCCTTTCACAACCCGATTAGATTATGCGTTTGTATTAATGTGAAGCTGCAGTTTCCCTTCTTTTTTTTTTTAAACTTGTTTACTTCTGATATATTCACATTACAAAAATGCAAATCCAAACTAACATTTTTATAGTGTACTGAAATGTTTCATTAAGCCAGTAAACAGGTTTATCAGCCTTCTGACTAGCTCTTTATGAAGTTATAATACAACATGCTTACAGTAAACTAGCATAATTTTATGTACCCTTTTGCCTTGAAGGCTCAGTTAAAAAGCATGGGTTGTTTCTAAATATAGCTTTCCAGGTTATCAAATTTTAAGAAATTACCGCATTTCCAGGTTATAAGTTGCAGTTTATTACATACAAACTTGTGGGTGTCACTTATGCAAAGGAGCAACTTATATGCAAACTTTACATACTGCTGGTAATCTGTTGCTGATGGTTTGATTTGCTCTGCTGCACACAGTAAACTGATCCAGGAAAAGGGATCACACCATTTTAAAAATCCTTCAAAGTTCTCATCCTTAGCTGTCACTGTGAAAGAGCGGTCAGAAATTTCCAGAGGTATTGCTAGTTCATTTCCGTTAGCATCTTCATCATCTTTGTTGCCATCCTCAATTTTAAGCCAGACTTTATCATCATCTTCTCATTTATGCTTGTGCTGCCTGGCAGTGAAGCGGCAGTTCATCATCTTACTGCGTGACACTGCATTAATTAATCTGGTACCAGTGTGATATAAAAGTACAGTGATGCACCAGTACAGTACCATAATTCTTAATTTTTTATCCCCTTCAAAAATATGGGAAATGGCACTAAAAATGAGAACCCCAATATAACAACTGGGTGAAAGTAGAAAAGCTATGTCCCAAAAGGAATAAATCAAAACAAAACAAGGGACAGTGAATCTTATTTAATTGCCTTTAAACCTAGACGGTGCTCAGATTCCACGAATGGAACAGAAATTCTCCCCTACAGGAAATGAAAAGTTACGGGTCATCTGAGAGAACGAATTAAAGACTGGAGCTACATTCAGCGCTAGCAGGTTCTCTGAAGAAGCCATTCTGGCGAAACGCGTTAGAACCTTAGAACCTTGCTGGTTTATGCTGTATGAACACTCAAGTTAAGTTTCACTTTATTGCACTCATCATATAATTTAAACTACAAAAAAAAGGAAGAAAAAAAACTTTCTGCACATGATATATATTTTAACTACCTTTCTACCTTAAGAAGTTGGTGCAGTTATAGACTCTGAAAATCTCTTTTAGGGGTTTGTCCCCTGTTTTGAGAATTTCTGTTTCATTCATGGAATCTGAGAACCGTCTAGGTTTAAAGGTAATTAAATAAAATTCACTGTCCCTTGTTTTGTTTTGACTAAAAATGAGAAAACATACAGCTGAATTCAAACCTAAGGCAATTACCTAAGTTGAAAACATGGTAACAGGGCCACAGAACAACATTTTGAAGTTAGTGAAAAATTAATAAAGAGCCTGGATAAAGTCACGGGACAGTAATTCTAATGAAAAGTAACAAGGCGGCAAATCGTGGCTGCAAAGCAAGGTGGCTCGAGTTAGAGAAACACTCACTTAAATTTGTAGAACAGAGAGAATAGGGATATGGACTGTCTACTGTACTTGTGCGGCTAAAAGCTGTAGACCAGGGGTGTCCAACCTGCGGCCCAAGGGCCGCATGCGGCCCTGGTCGAGGGCGATGCAGCGTTTTCCTCTGCTGCCCCCGGGTGTTTACTGTCTTGCCGCCTCCCTCCTCTGTCTTGCTGCAGCATTTGTGCGGCCCCAGAAACATTTTTTTCGGCCAATGCGGCCCAGGGAAGCCAAAACGTTGGACACCCCTGCTGTAGACGTTGCCAAAGAAATTAATTTAGAACACTTCAAGGGCGGCACTATATGGTGCTAGCATTTCATGGAGAGGAATAAATTAAATACTCGGACAAGAAGAACTATGTGAAACCAGCTACAGTGGTACCTCAGAATCTGAACGCCCAAGAACTCGAACGCTTTAGAATCCAAACGTTTTTCTGTAGTAAATTTTGCCCCAGAATCCTAACTCTGCTTTGGAATCCGAATGCCCTGCACAATGTATGTGTGTGCTTCTGCTCCTAAAATCCAGTGTAATTACTGTTAAAATTTGAGTTTGTGGGACCCAGGAACGGATTAATCCAGTTTCCATTATTTTCAATGGGAAAAATGGTCTCGGAACTCGAACGGGGTTCTGGAACGGATTAAGTTCGGATTCCAAGGCATCACTGTACCAACAGATTTGGAGAAAACTGAGAATTTTAGGGAATTTCTAAACAAATAAATTGTTTCATTTCACTATAGTGTTGTTGGCCTGTTGTGCTAGTGGCAAGAAACTGCCACCAATGATTATATTGAAATACTACTACTATTAATTATTTCTATAGTGCTACCAGACATATGCAGTGCTGTACAGAGAAATGAAAGACAATGCCACATGACACTCTCCTGCCGAATACTGTGTGATAGGCATTGTGCAAGCCAGGATGGAAGACTTGAAAATCGGGGCCAAAAGAATTGCCAGAATGGATTCTCTCTCCCACATGACTGGGCAAGAGACTCCGTTCTGTGAATTCAAATAACAGACATGAGAAAAGCCATGTAATAAGCAAATACATTTTATTAATAGTTCTCCTATGCCTGGGGAGAGCCAATATAGGCCATCACAATTTCAGTGCTCTCCAAAGGGAGAAATCAAGAACAGATTTATAACCTATGTGACATAATTTGTAGTACTGTATTTTCACGTAGATAACGCGCACCCGTGTAAAACGCGCACACGGGTATAGCGCGCGGAAAACACAAATTTATGTAAAGAAATTTTTATATACCGCGCTCACGGGTATACCGCGCATGCCGCCCCGACTCTCCTCTGGCTGCCCCGACTCTCCTCTGGCTGCCCCGACTCTCCTCTGGCTGCCCCGACTCTCCTCTGGCTGCCCTGACTTTCCGTTCGCTGCCCCGATTCTCCGTTCACCTGTCCCGACTTTCCGTTCACTGCCCAGACTCTCCTCTGGCTGCCCTGACTTTCCATTCGCTGCCCCGACTCTCCTCTGGTTGCCCCGACTCTCCGTTCACCCACCCCGACTTTCCGTTCGCTGCCCCGACTCTCCTCTGGTTGCCCCGACTCTCCGTTCACCCGCCCCGACTTTCCGTTCACTGCCCCGACTCTCCTCTGGCTGCCCTGACTTTCCATTCACTGCCCCGACTCTCCTCTGGTTGCCCTGACTCTCCGTTCACTGCCCCGACTCTCCTCTGGCTGCCCCGACTTTCCGTTCGTTGCCCCGACTCTCCTCTGGTTGCCCCGACTCTCCGTTCACCCGCCCTGACTTTCCGTGCGCTGCCCCGACTTTCCGTGCGCTGCCCCGACTCTCCGTGCGCTGCCCCGACTCTCCGTGCGCTGCCCCGACTCTCCGTGCGCTGCCCCGACTCTCCGTGCGCTGCCCCGACTCTCCGTGCGCTGCCCCGACTCTCCGTGCGCTGCCCCGACTCTCCGTGCGCTGCCCCGACTCTCCGTGCGCTGCCCCGACTCTCCGTGCGCTGCCCCGACTCTCCTTTCGCCCGCCCTGCCCTGCTCCCAGCTCTGTAAGCATGCACAATGGTCTGAGCATGCTTGCCGCTTAGTTTTCTGCGCCGGGTTGTGGGGGCGCGTTTTTGACCTGTCACCAAGGCGGTTTTTCTGGCGGTGTGCTTTTCACCATGTGGCTGTGGCCCCCCTCTATCTGGCCTTGTAATTTGCCCAGTGAATACTATTTTGACTATACAACAGCATCTCAGCCTTTGGGTAAGCCTATAAAAGATTAATGCTGCATGTAGAGTCCACATTTTAATTTGATCTCTTCAGATTGGTATTCTGCATATATCTACCCGGTAGTAGAGTTTATCAATTAAATTTAAATTTACCGCCATAATGGCAGGAATGAGACGAAAGTCATATACAGCGGACTTTAAGCTTCAAGTCGTTGCGAAAGCTGAGGAAATAGGCAACCGGGCCGCAGCGAGAGAGTTCGATGTTGGAGAAACATCGGTGCTAAATGCAATCCGCGAAAACGGGCACATCGTGGGGCCAAACCAAAATGGCCTCAGCTGGAGGATGACTTGAAGCAGTGGATTCTGGCGAGAAGGGAGCAAAATCAATCAGTCTCTACTGTTGCGATTCAGATGAAGGCAAAACTACTTGCCAATGGAAGAGGAATACCCGACTTCAAAGCTGGCTTCACATGGATCTCAAAATTTATGAAAAGGAACGGACTATCAGTTAGAATGAGAACAACTGTTGGCCAGCGACTTCCAGATGACTGGCAGCAAAAATTGATTGATTTCCGTGACTTTGTCGCCAAAGAAATATCTGAACTTGGCATCACTGCAAAGGACGTCATCAACATGGATGTTACATTTAAATCCTTAATTTTAATGTTAAGCCCATTCTACTGTTAAGTTTTTAAACCCAGCAGGTGGCAGTGTTTCACTTTTTCTCCATATAACTTCTAAATTACTTTTGATCTCTGACCTTTTCAGAACCAATCATGTCAGTAAAAGACCTGCATCCTCGGATAACAGAAAATGAAAGCTGTTAACACTATACCAATTATCATACCTAGTTGTATGACCAAAATGTTGCAGCAGTTAGATATTGCAGTAAATAGAAGCTTCAAATCTGTGTTGAACTGGATATTCAATGGCAAACACAGTTTCACAGATACAGGCTGCGTATGCCGTGCTATACTACTTTTGCAGAAGTGGCTCAGTGGGTGGCAAAAGCACAGAACAGCTAAGTGAGAAGATAATAAACTCTGGCTTTAAAAAAGGCAAAAATAATTGCGGATAACAACAAAGATGATGATAACGATGAAGACGAAGAATGCTAATGGAAATGAAATACCAGTACCTCTAGACCAGGGTTGCCCAATTCTGGTCCTCGAGATCTACTGGTAGGTCAGGTTTTCAGGATATCCACAATGAATATGCATGAGAGATTTGCCTGCACTGCCTTCTTGGTATGCAAATCTTTCTCATGCATATTCATTGTGGATATCCTGAAAACCTGGCCTGCCAGTAGATCTCAAGGACCAGAATTGGGCAGCCCTGCTCTAGACATTTTTGACCTCTTTCACAATGACACCAAGGATGAGAGCTTTTAAGGATTTTATGAAAATGATGTTGATGAATAAAATATTTACTTGTATAGTAAATTTCTATATCCAACCCCCATCCCCCCCCAAAAAAAAAACCAACAACAGGGAATACAAAGAGTTACAGCTGCCAAGTAAATGTGCTAAAAGCAAAACCAAACTCAGCATATAACAGGGATCTCAAAGTCCCTCCTCGAGGGCCGCAATCCAGTCGGGTTTTCAGGATTTCCCCAATGAATATGCATTGAAAGCTGTGCATGCACATAGATCTCATGCATATTCATTGTGGAAATCCTGCAAACCCGACTGGATTATGGCCCTCAAGGAGGGACTTTGAGATCCCTGGCTTATAAACTAAACTAAACTTTAGGTTTGTATACCGCGCCATCTCCACAAGCGTAGAGCTCGGCACGGTTTACAGGGTTAGGTTGAAAAGGAGCTACAATGAAGGGATATAGGAAAGGAGCTAGGAAGATAAAGAGGGACAGGGTACCAAAGAGCAGGAGGTGTTAGATTTTTGAAAAGAGCCAAGTTTTCAGGTGTTTGCGGAAGGATTGGAGGGAGCTTGAAATTCTGAGCGGGGATGTGAGGTTCTTCCAGAGTTATGTGGTTCTAAAGGGGAGGGATGTTCCTAGTTTTCCTACACGGGATAAACCTTTTGCAGAGGGAAATGATAACTATTGAAAAATACCTCATATAAATACACTCAGAAGTGTTGAATAGACCAATGCGGGATTCTGCCCCACGTAACTTGTCTCAGCTACTTCTCAATCATTGAACTGGTAATGGAGCCCATATCAAAAACTTTCTTGCATTCACAAAAATGAAACAGTGCATTTATCTTGTATCGCAACGTCTTGGGGTCCTGACATGTTCACGGGAGCTGCTTTAGACCACATGCATGTTGAAGACTTTGGAGTACATGTTTTCTGAAACAGCTCCGCCCAAACATGTTAGGACCCAAGAAGATATGACACAAGATAAGTGCACCGCTTCATTTTTGTGAATGTAAGAAAGTTTTTGATTTGGGCTTCATTACCATTGCAATGATTGAGAAGTAGTTGAGACAAGTTACGTGGGGCAGAACCCCATATTTGTCTCTTCAGCGCCACTTCCGAGCATATTTATGAGGTATTTTTCAATAGTTTGTTTTTGTGGTAAATTTCTATGACCGAATTGTTTTACATATTCCAGTTTCTTTTACTTCATTTACCAGTAAGTTTTCTCTAAAATATAACCTAATTTTTATGGCAGAATTGTTGATGTTGAATAAAATAAAAATACTAGTACTGTAGATTTGTATAATTGTTTTACTGACACATATTTAAGATTTTTTTTACATGTATTCTTATTTATTTTTAAAATTTCTATACTGTTTTTTTCATATGTTCTTAAGGATGGGGATCTCTTGTAAATAGTTTGGGGCTGACTTCCAGAGTGATGGGGCGGTGACTGAAAATACAACGGTTAAGGGAATGGGGATAAGGAGTCTATTAATGAATTTGGGAAGCCCTATTTGTCTAGTTATAGTGATGCGGTGTTCAATCAGAAGCCAGTGTGCTCTGATCAGAAGGGGAGTACGCAGGTAAGGCTAGTCTCAGTTAGGGCACTGGTCTTTGACCTAAGGGCCGCCGCGTGAGCGGACTGCTGGGCACGATGGACCACTGGTCTGACCCAGCAGCGGCAATTCTTATGTTTTTATGTAAGAAGTTACATACATAAAATATTATAAAAATCAGAACAAGATAGGAACAAAAACAGTATTTACATTATATCTTGATCTGATGATATTCAGTGGGGTTTGAAATGCCGGCACCCTATGCTTTGCTGTGCCTTATACTATGGAGCGACTTGTGTGTTGACTTTACAGAGTTTTTTGTTTTTTTAACTATTTTTGTCCCTGTGATCTATACAAAGGTGCAACTTATAACCGGGAAATTATGGTAATCTAGCCTGGCATTTTAGTGTGTCCCAAAACGGGAAGACACACAACTAAAACTTACGAAGTGCTTCTGGAAGCTTGCCTTGCAGCTTGGCGTTCTTTTCGTTTTTTATCTGGTGGCTTTGCTAAGACAATTTCAATCTCTTCCCCTTCTACTGCCTTTCCATTCATTTCATCCATGGCCTATAATAAAAATTAAATGGATTTACATAAATTAACAAAACACTCAATATTTATAATCAATCTTCTCTGAAGACTAGATAGAACACTCTAAAAATTTTCCCTCTTGAAACTGTGAAAACGCATATCAGGTTTTAAACAGACAAAAGCAGCAATGTTAACTGAAACTATTTAAAATCCAAAGCCACAACATAAAGAGAAACAGAAGATTTCAACTGATTTCCTAATGACTTATTATATATCCTTGTCACTGTGTACAAACCACTTTATACATATATAATATTACAGATCAAAAGTACATTTTCCCTAAAATCAAATACCTTTGGTAATCATACTTTGGCAATAACATGACAAATAATTTAACTGTGGGTACTAGTGCTGTCTGTTTCACATGTCGAATCGATTCACTGATTCAGTATGGCTGAATCTAATGGTTTAAAAAAAAACCTCCAAACAAACTCACTCACCAATTCAGGTACTGCAGGGAGCAGACCGCCCTGTGTGCATACCATAATGAGGTGTTCTCAGAGTTGGCGTCAGCATCCAAACTTCTTCCCCTTCTGACAGTAGAGGCGGCAGCAGCCTTCACCCAGCGTCGGGCTTTCTTCTCTGCTGGGTCCTGCCTTCGTGGAAACAGGAAGTAGGCAGGACCAGCAGAGAGGACAGCCTAATACGGGCAGATCAGTGAATTGAGAAGATTGCTGCCAATGAGGAGAGAGGTACCTGCAGTGTGACACCAACTTTTCCCCTCTGCTTGAACACCCCTAATTTTCCCCACTGTTTCAGTGCCCCCCTAATCTTCTCCAACGCTTGAGCACCCTCTTGACATGTTTTTTGGCGCTAGCAGCATCTTCCACCTGCTGCTTGCACCTGTTTCAACTCCCTTCTAACGTCACGTCCTGGTCCTGCAACTTTGAGGTGATGTCAGAAGGGAGCCGTGGCTGGCGCAAGAAGCAAGTGAAATATACTGCTGTTGTGGGTGAACATTTAAAAGAGGTATGCAGGATGGGTGGGGGAGAGGAACCCTCCATTAAAACGGCGCCCGGGGCAATCCCCCCCTTACTATACCACTTAAGCCAGAGCATGGAGGGTGAGGGAAAAGGAGAGATGGAAAAGAAGAGGAGACAGATGCCAGGGCATGGGGTGGTACGGAGGAAAGGGAACAGAGAGGGTGCTGGTCACATGGGTCAGAAAGTGTGGGCTGACTACCAGAAAGACTGCCTTAAGAGTAAGGTCTTTCAACGTGCAGGAGCCCAGAGGCTCAAAAGGAGGATGCATGAGCATGGAAAGAACCAGATTGAGATCCTAGACTGGAACCAAAGGCCGTACTGGAGGTCGGAGCAATTTTGCTGCTCTCAAAAACCGAACCACATCTAGAGAAGAGGACAAATGCTGACCAATCAAAAAACTTTGAAACATAAGACAAAGCCACAAGCTGAACCTGGAGTGAGGACCAGGCAAGGCCCTGTCCAGACAATCCTATAAAACTCCCAAGATGTGGCAAAGAAGAGCGGAACACCAATCCTCAAAGAAAAACCAACTCGCACATAAGCCCGAGAGGTGGAAAGTTTCCAAGAACCCTAGAGAGTTGAGATCACCTTATCTGAATAACCCAAGAGGGTGGAGATCACCTTATATGAATAACCCTTCTTACTTAGGCATGCCCTTTCAAGAGCCAAGCCATAAGACAAAAGGGACCCGGATTGAACATCGGAATGGGACCCTAAGTCAGAAGGTCAGGCGAGAGGGGCAACGGAAGTGGATCTGCCATGAGAAGACGAACCAGATTTGTATACCATGGGAGCTTGGGTCAATCCAGAGCCACCAAGATCACACGGCCGGCGTGCCGAGCAACGCAAAGGGCTCTGCCCACTAACAGCCATGGGGGAAAAACATACAGGAGGCCATCATCTGGCCAAGGCTGCACCAGAGCATTCAGCCCCTAGGCTTGGTAATCTCTACGACAACTGAAGAAACGTGGCGCTTTGGCATTGAAACTTATAGCCATCAGGTCCATGACCAATCGGCTGGCCCCAAAACTGCACAATCATCTCGAAGGCTGAGGGACCGAGCCACCACTTGCCAGAATCCAGCACATGATGACTGAGGAAGTCTGCCTGGACATTCTCCACTCCCGCTAGGTGGGAATCCAAGATGTCCAGATGATGAGTCGCTTCCCAAGCCATGAGCAGAGAAGCCTCCTGTGCCACCAGATGACTCCTGGTTCCCCTCCGACGATTGACGTAAGTCACCATCATGGCATTGTCAGAGAGAACACAAACCGATTTGCCCCTCAGCAACGTCTGGAACACTAGTAACACCAACCGAATGGTTTGGTCTACAGAACATTGATCGACCAGAATGCCACCTTTGGAGACTAGCTGTCCTGAGCTGAAAGACCGACACATTGAGCTCCCCAACCGAGGAGAGTGGCAATCATGAGAAGCACTGGCCACTGAAGCTGATCCAGACTCACTCCCTGCACCAGATTTGACAAGCATAGCCACCAGCAGAGGCTGTGACGAACTAACACCCAAAGAAGAATAGGAGAATCTAGAACATGTGTCTGTGGCGACCACCACTGAAGCAGAGCATACTGAATAGGGTGCATGTGAGCCCGAGCCCACTTGACCACATCAGGGAGGCTGCCATTGATCCCAAGACCTAAAGACAATCCTGTACCCAAGATCACCGACAATCCATTAGAGAGTGAATTTGCGACTGTAACATGAACACTTTGGCCCTCTAAAGCAGTGTTTTTCAACCTTTTTACACCTATGGACCGGCAGAAATAAAATAATTATTCTGTGGACCGGCATCAGTCCGTGGACCAGCGGTTGAAGAACACTGGACTAAGTCGTGGGCCAGACCCTGCCCATCTTTTCCCAATCTCCACCCCAGACCCCACCCCCATAATAGTACTAATTGCACCTTGCACGTCCTGTGCCTCATCTGAAAGCCTTCCCTCTGACATTGCAACGTCAGAGAGAAGGCTTCTGGTTCAGGCACAGTATGCCCGTAGGAGCCACTGCCCGTGGCTTTGTGCACTGAATCAATTAGGAAGAGGGAGCTAGCTCGAAGATAACGCCACATCGATCGCACCGTGGACCGGCAGTTGAAGAACACTGTTTTGGGCCTGATGTACATGCTGGCCCTGTGGACCGGCAGGAAATTTCTGTGGACCGGCACTGGTCCATGGACCGGTGGTTGAAGAACACTGCTTTAAAGGAAGACTCTCCCCAAGCTGGTGTCAAAGAGCACTCCAAAGTACTCTAAGCGCTGAGATGGATGCAACTGGTTTTTGGACAAGTTGACCACCCATTCCAGTGACTGCAGAACTCCACAAAGGATTTTGCTCGAAACAACAAGTCGTCTAGATAGGGATGAACCAGAATGCCCTTGCATAAGGCCACCACCACCACCACCATGATCTTGGTGAAAGTCTACTGAACTGTGGTCAGACCAAACGGAAGCGCACAAAACTGATAGTGCTTTCCCAAAATTGCAAAGCAAAGGAAATGCTTATAGGAGGCCTGAATGGGAACACGCAGCTAGTCTCTATCAGATTGAGAGAAGTCAGAAATTACCCAGGCTGAATGGCAAGAATTAAGATTTCAAGGTCTCCATATGAAATGATGGAATCCAGAGTGACCTGTTGACCCCTTTCAGATCCAAAATGGGCCGAAATGATCTCTCTTTCTTGGGCACCACAAAAAAAAAATTGAATATCTGCCGGTATGAAACTCCTGAGGTGGCACTGGAACCACTGCTTTGAGGTCGAGCAACCTGATAAGGAGAAGAGAGGAAACGATCTGACAAGGGCCAGAAAAATTCCAGAGCATATCAGTCCTGAATAACTTCCAGGACCCACTGATCCATTGTGATCTCAGCCCACCCCTAGAAAATCTCTCGCAACCGGGCTCCCTACCGGCACCAGGGGAAGGCCCACAAGGAATCATTGGGCTGGGCAGGCAGTGGAGGGGCCTCCAGGGGAGTCGCGGGCACCCTCAAAGGACTGCATGCACTGAAAAAAAATGGCCCCTGGAAGGAAAAGAAGCCACCCCCCGGCCAGGGCAAAACCACTGAAAATCACACAAACGCCCACAGGCAATGATCACACAAACGCCCAAGATGATCTTCAGGAAGATGGGGCACCTTAGAGAGTCTGTCAAGGCCTGAACCAACTTGTCCAATTCCTCGCCAAGGGGAGAGTGTGGTGCAGTGGTTAAAGCTACAGCCTTAGCACCCTGAGGCTATGGATTCAAACTTACACTGTTCCTTGTGACCCTGGGCATGTTACTTAATCCCCCTATTGCCCCAGGCACATTAGATAGATTGTGAGCCCAGGACAGACTAAGAAAACCGCTTGAGCACATGAATAAAGTCATGTAAACCATTCTGAGCTCCCCTGGGAGAACAGCATAAAAAATTAAATAAATGAAAATAAAATAAAGATCCTCGAAAAAGAAATTACCTAACCTAGTTTTAAGACACCGCATCCACCAATCAACCATGAAGCCAAAGGGTACGGCGAGACATCACTCCCGAGAGCCATAGACTTGGCCAAAGCCCTCAACAGATCATACATGGCATTCGAGAGATAAGAAGCACCCAGCTCAATTTTAGCAATCTCCTGATCCACCAAGGACTAGTCATCAGACTCCCGATCAAGAACTCGCTCGACTATTGGAAACAAGCCCAGGTTACCAGACCACCACAAATCATTGCTTGGACAAAACTCTGCTTAAGAAGAGACTCCAAGTTACGATCCTGAGAGTCCTGCAAGGCCGAACAACCCTCAACCGGCACTGTATGTTTACGTGTGATAGCAGAGACCACTGCATCAACCATAGGAAACTTAAAGGTATCCCTATCCCCATCAGGAATGGGATAAAGCCGAAACATGGACCGCACCAAAATGAAAATATGCATTTAGCAGCTTCCACTGCACATATCACATCCCACATATCCTGATGCATAGGAAAAGAACGGGACGCCAACCGGATCTCATGAAGCAAGGGGTCTACCACATGCGGGGTGTCCTTTGCATCCTATTCAAAGCACAAAAACACGTAGCTCTTCCTGGTGAAAAATGCACTCCACCGACGCATCCTTGCCAGCCGGCGTCTCCGCAAAACACATGTCCGTGAGGATCTTGGGGGTCCAAGTCCTCATCAGGCGAAAAAGCATCTGCACACAATAAATCCTCGTCCCATGAGACCTGCGGCCACTTGGATGAAAACAGGGGGAATGGACTAGAGCCTAAGCAGAGGGGGGCCAAACGGCAAAGGCAAAATCCCCCTCCCCCGGGGAAGAAATAGGACCCCCGGCCGTCTGCAAATAAGTCTTGTACATGGCTAAAACAAAATATAGGGCAAAACTCCTTAGAGGCAAAGCAGGACTCGCTGCCAAGGCAGGAGACACAGCATAAACCTGTTCCTGTCTCTCTAAGGTTGCAGGAAAGATGGCCAAAAGAGGCCTGAACAGACCCAGCCGCTAAAGCAGGCAAGCCAGCAGCTGCGAAAAGGGAGTAACCAGCACTATCGGCAGTAAGGAAACCTTATTCCCTGACCGTCGGCGACTGGGGAAATCCCTGTGTGGGCAGCAGGGGAAGCCTAGGCTTCCTCACTGCCTGCTGCTGATGAGCAGTGCATGTACGAAGGGGAACTCTGCTTGCTGGCACCCGAAGCCGATGAGGATTCCCCTTTGCGGCGGCTGGTGCACTTTGTGCACATGCCGGCTGCATCAACCGCGTGCCTGGAACACAACGAGCACTTTTTAAATATCTTACAGGAAAAAATTTTGGGGAGGTGGGGGAAATGGGCGGAGGGATTCAACCAGTCGAATGTAGCACCCTGAGGTTGGACGGACCCCCAAGCTCTATCCAGCACCACAAACAGGGACAAGAAGGCCAATCCAAACAAAATCCAACAGCCCTACACTAAACCTGGTAAAGACTGCACAGGCTTACCACCTCCACCTGCTGGAGACTGAGAACAGACAGATTGATTGTACTTGGGACTGCACAGCCCACATGTACTACAGCCAGAAGTTGGTGTCTCAGTCTCCACCTGTTGCATTATAACTCATCAGTTTCTGTGCTGGTCTGGACGGATGATAAAGAAACAGCACTGCTTCATAAATGAGTTCTTGGAATTGAGGTCCCAAAAGATAAATTAATGCTTTTGATATTCATAGCTAGAAGAATGATGTTTGCACCATCTTGGGGATACCAGACCTTCAGATGATGAAAATCAAATGGAATTTCTTTGTGAGAAGTATAGACTTGCAGTCCTATGTTGTAATCAATAGACTTCATATGCAAACGTGGAGTCATTTTCTGGAAACCTCATGTGAGGGTGGGGAAATGAGTAAGGAGGTGTGGGCTAGGGGTAGGGAGAGAGTCTGCATATTCTTTCCCAAGGGGACCCTCGGTCACAAGGGGGCACCCGCTCAAACTCAGAGGAGGGAAATTTACTGGTGACACCAGGAAGCATTTCTTCACAGAAAGGGTGGTAGATCACTGGAACAAACTTCCGGTGCAGGTGATCAAGGCCACCAGCATGCTCAACTTTAAGAATAAATGGGACATCCATGTGGGATCCCTACGAGGGTCGAGTTAAGGAACTAGGTCATTAGCACTCAGACTTAATGGGGTGGGTCAGTAGAGTGGGCAGACTTGATGGGCTGTAGCCCTGTTTCTATTATGTTCTGCTGGTTACTACATAATGCTTATATAGGTTGTTTACTGTTTCCAGTGAGCATGTATAGATTTGAAAAGTATAGTTACTTTGGCATCTTTGTTATGCAGCAGGCATTGCAATGTTGAGTATTTTTTCATACTCTGAAAATAAAGATGAAGTTTAAAAAAAATTGGCTTTAGTCTTTTCAGTCTCCATGAATCTTATCAGGCTAGAATGGAAAAGGAATGAAGTAGTAATCAATTTTTATATCAATATGTCTTCTTGTGGTTGCATCCCTTTGTAAAGACAGGATTTTTAATTCATAATGTACAATACAAGCTAAACTGGCTTTGCTAATTAAATGCCTCTTATAACTTTTCAGTGAAAATCTAAGTTGTTTACAAGGCACTGGCAGAAAAATCAGCCAGTGATTAACTATACATGAGGAAAGATGCATCTTGAACTTTGGATGCTTGCTCTTAGCACTGTCATAGCTGAAACCTGTAGTAAACAAGTGTAAGACATAGGATTGAATAGACAAGTGACAGAAAAAGCACCTGCCATGAATCCTCCTTTTTAGAGATGTTGCATTTATCCACTGTTCCCATTGTTTTTAAAGCTTTTCAACAAAACATTAGAATTCTAGAAATCAAAAATCAAATCTTGTCTGCAAGCATCTACTACTTCAGGTGGCTTATGCTTACAAGTAACAAGAAAAAAAAAATTTGTATCAATCTTTTGCAAGTGACAAAGACCTTTGTGTTTTTCTTTAAAAAAATGTTAAGATACTACTACATTACTGAGTATTTTTACCTTTACTGCTGCATCTCTGTCCTCAAAATGCACAAATGCATAGTCTTTTAATTTCTTTACTCGTTCCAGTTTTCCAAAATGTGAAAAAGCTTTCTCCAATATTTCTTCCGTCACTGTGGTTGCCAAATTCCTCACAAATAAAACTTTAACCTAGCAAGTGAATATACAAAAAACAAGCAAGTCATGAAAGCAAGCCCTTAATGATATAGCACTAGAATGAAGCAACTCAGGCCCATATTCTCAAAATTTTAACGCCATCGCTAAACTGTTTTCCAACGGCAGATCCTCAAAATGGCTTATCTCTATTTTTAGCGAGGTTTCTAGCAGTCTCCAACACTGACATGCAAATGGGCTCTTCAACATTAAAATGAGCACCTCGGTGGATTCTTTAAAATTGACGAGCCATTCTCCAAGTGCGGCATCGGCTTTTGGAGACAAAAATCAGCGACTGGTCCAGGGGTGCCGGTTCAGTGACAGCACTGTTTAAAACCCCAGCATGGCAGTGTCGGAGACTGCTAGAAAAGCCATTTTGAGAAGCGAACATCCCCCCCCAACAGCGGGATATATGCATAGTCTCTCCCACTGCCACACAACCCCTCCCCCCTCGCAGCAGGAGAGATGCCCACTGACAAGCAATCCTCCCCCCCTCCACCCAAGCAGCAGGAGACATGCTCATTCTCTCCTGCTGCATCACAACATCCCCCCCGCCTCCTCTCCTCTGTACCTTTAATTAGATGGCTGTCGGAGGAATGACTACTCCCTCCAGCCAGCTAGCCCATCCCCTCCCTGGTGCATCCTGGGATACTGGAAAATATGTCCTCCAATCTGTCTGATGATATGAAGGTCTTTATTGTTCAAACCTCAAAATAACACATTCAATGACTCAACATGTACATGTTTTGGCCCTCAGGCCTGCCTCAGGAGTCTTAAAAAGCATGAATGATGAAATACACAATACACTGGCACTCAATTGGATCTGACTAAAAGGCCAATCATGGAAGAATACCATATCGCGTATACAGCCACGAATTTGGTCTTGGAGAATGAGATGTACAGTGTCTGCATCTATGAGACAAACTTGGTTTTTTTTGTTACATAGAGCTTTTTGGACCCCTGTTAGATTACAAAAGTTAGATAGCTCTAGGTCTAATAGATGCTGGCATTGTAATCTGGAAGTAGGGACTTTGGATCATTTAATATTTTATTATCACTGTATCATGGTTTTTTGGAAATCTATTTGGTCTCAAATTAATTGTTTACTAGAAAACCATGTTGCTTTATCATATGATACAATTCTGTTTGGGATGTCAATGAGAGCAAAAAGTCAAATTTCATCAAATAACAACAAGCTTTTATTTATTATGACAGGAGTCGCCATACAACATATTATCAACAATTGAAAAAATTACAATAAGCTTAGCTACACATTTTGGTGGAATTCATTATGTCATATTTATAAAATGGAAAGATCAATTGCCATACAAAAAGGGAATTACAATAATTTTAAAAAGATTTGGGGCCATTAACAAATTATTCCAATGAATAGACATCATTTTCCTAATGAAGGGTAAATAGTTCTTTTAAAGGTCTGATTAATAGATTGAAATATAATATATAATGATATTTTGAATTAAATTACTTGTGGGAAGTGTAGATGGGGGGGGGGGAAATAAATTATGAATAATTGTATGAATATCAAGTGATATGTAAAAGTTAATATGATACAGTATTGTGCACTTGTTGTAAGATGGAAAAATGAATAAAGAATTAAAAAAAAAAAAAGGCTAGCATCCTTGGCAGATGTGGACACTTATACTAGCCCTAAGCAGGTGGAAAATATGCCTGCGCAATTATAGTATTTTATAATGTATGCATGTTCTCATGCATTCCAACCAAATGCTATCCCCATATATACCCACTGGCATAGTTCATGCCATGGCACATATTTTTCAGCTAGTCAGTACTAAGGAGTCATTTAGGGGGGAGTTCATCAAAGTACATTAAGCGTATTAGCATGTGCTAACTACTAAAGATGCCCATTATACTCCTTTTGAACGTCTTAGCACATGCTAATGCGCTTAGTGTTCTTTGAAAAATCCCCCCTTATGCACTTATGTTGCCACATCCATGCATAAATGATTACCACACCCCAAAGTAGATGCACACTTTACCACTTAAAAACTATGTGCCCTTCACAGAATTACCCGCCATAAACCTAAATGGAATACCTTTGCCATGACATCTGGGTCTGGTTCTTCAACAGGATCAGCCCATTCCACAGTCACAACATTGCCCCAGACTTTCACTTTCCCACTCATTAGCCTGCGCCGTGCCTGTGCTGCGGACTTATGATCTTCATACTCCAGGAAGCAGAACCCACGGTTTTTCTTCTTGTCATCGGGCTGATGATATAAAATTACATCAACCAAACCCTCTGTCAGAGAAAAAAAAAATATTTTAATTAATGCCTGTCTCTCCCAGAAAAACTAAACAGTATCTCTGAAAACATCTGAATGATCTGAAAACTACATCATAAATGATGCATATTTTTTATTTCCATAGGTAGAGTTGAACATGAACAACTGGACAAACTGGAGTAAATAAAAGCATGTAACAAAAATTGTTACTAGACCGCTGTTCTTCAACCACCGGTCCGCAGGAAATTTTTGCCGGTCTGTGCAGGGCCGGCAAGATCAACAGCTGAAGTCCGCGCTGGGCCGGAGAGATCTTGGGGAGCCTCCGACAGTGGCTTTCTCCCCTCTCTGCAGCTCTCCTTTACTTCCCAGCGCAGCGATTCACGAAGGCAGCCTCGGGGCTTTTGCTGAGTCACGGCTGCCTCTGATGATGCAACTTCCTCTTTCCTCAGATGCGGTGCGACCCAACAAAGGATCCCAGGCTGCCTTCCTGAATTGCTACGCTGGGAATTAAATGAGAGCTGCAGAGGGGAGAAAGCCACTATTGGAGTCTGGGAAGATGCTGGGCAAGGGAAAAAAGGGACAGCTGCTACTGGAGAGGGAGAAGAAGAGATGCTGATGGGAGGGGAGGAGGGAAAGGAGTCTGGGAAGCTGCTGGGCAAGGGAAAAAAAGGGATAGCTGCTACTGGACCTGAAGGGAAGCTGCTGGGCAAGGGAAAAAAAGGGACAGATGCTACTGGAGAGGGAGAAGAAGAGATGCTGCTGGGAGGGGAGGAGGGAAAGGAGTCTGGGAAGCTGCTGGGCAAGGGGAAAAAAGGGACAGCTGCTACTGAACCTGAAGGGAAGCTGCTGGGCAAGGGAAAAAAAGGGACAGATGCTACTGGAGAGGGAGAAGAAGAGATGCTGCTGGGAGGGGAGGAGGGAAAGGAGTCTGGGAAGCTGCTGGGCAAGGGGAAAAAAGGGACAGCTGCTACTGAACCTGAAGGGAAGCTGCTGGGCAAGGGAAAAAAAGGGACAGCTGCTACTGAACTTGAAGGGAAGCTGCTGGGCAAGGGAAAAAAAGGGACAGCTGCTACTGAACCTGAAGGGAAGCTGCTGGGCAAGGGAAAAAAAGGGACAGCTGCTACTGAACCTGAAGGGAAGCTGCTGGGCAAGGGGAAAAAAGGGACAGCTGCTACTGAACCTGAAGGGAAGCTGCTGGGCAAGGGAAAAAAAGGGACAGCTGCTACTGAACCTGAAGGGAAGCTGCTGGGCAAGGGAAAAAAAGGGACAGCTGCTACTGAACCTGAAGGGAAGCTGCTGGGCAAGGGAAAAAAAGGGACAGCTGCTACTCGAGAGGGAGAAGGAGAGATGCTGCTGGGAGGGGAAGAAGGGAAGAGTGTTACTGCTGGACAGGAGGAGGAGGGAAGGGAGAATGAAAAAAGGAAGGAAACGGCTGGCAGGGAGATTAGAGGAGGGGAAGGGGAGAGACAGGCATGAGAAAGTAGATTGATGATAGGAAGGGGTCAGCAAAAAAATAAGCAGAGAGGGACAACGATGGTAGATCTGGTGTAGGAGAGGTAAAAATGAAGAGAGCACTGAAGCTGGAATGTATCATGTAAAAAGGAGAGAGGGAGCACAGGCTGGATGGAAGGGGGAGAGGCAGACAGTGGATGAAAGGGGCAGACGCTGGAAGGAAGAGAGTGAAAAAAAGATGAAAGCAGAAACCAGAGATGACAAAAGGTAGAAAAAGACTGCAAATACCACTAGCGTCAGAAAGAAAGGGGGATGAAGCTGAAACTAGACCTGTAGATGTCAGACACTGCAAAGCACAATTCTCTGCTGCTCCCAAACACTTATCTTAACTGAAAGAAAAGACAAGCTCTCCTTGCCTGTGACTTTACTGAATTCGTCCAAGATGTTTTCCTTTGTCTTATTCTTTGGAATAGATCCAACAAACAGCCTATTGTTAGCCACAGAGATGCACACTCCCAAGTGTTTTCCAGGACGTATTTCATAGTTATCACACTAAGGTAAAATAAATAAAAGATTAGGATATAGCATCTTTTCACTTCATTGAGGGACAGACAATACTCTGCATGTTAAAAAAACAGGGTGTCCACTGGACCCTGGACTAGACTGAGAAGTATCAGGAAGGTAATACTTGGATGACAGCTGTAGTTGTCTAGATCTTGGCATGTATAAGTAGAAAACACGTTTTAGTCATCATGTATGATGGCTGAAACAGCGGTGATTCAGTCTACTTACTCAAATATGGCAAGACCCAAACAACTGCAACAATCACGATGTCAGCCATGGAAGCTTAAGAGAACATAATACTTGATATTTGAAATTCTTCTTTTATGTCTTATAAAACATCATATAACACAATAAAGTCTACCTGAATGAACAAGAAGGTACTCCTCTAACACATTATATTACTAAACGTATATGGCACTGTGCAGGGTAAGAAGCAGATAGTGTAAACTCCATGAAATTGAGGCTCTACTTGAAAGACAGACTAGACAAACGCGCCTCCACTTCTCAGCATTTTAAATAAGCAGTATCATCAGAAAGCGAAAACTGTACTATCAAATTGCTTACAATTGGCTTTATTGCTTTCATTGTGTCCTAGGTGACCCCCTTCCTCCTCAATGTGTTTTCCTACATCATTTTTTGAAATAAAAGGTGTGACCCTTTTTTGATTGCAACCCATATTTATAAATTTCTTGTCTTGAAATTTAGCTAAGAATAAACAATGAATGCAGACCTAAAAATATATTCTACCCTCTTCTTCAGTAAGATGCTCATAGAGGGTCCTGAAGAACCAGCACCGCAGTTTCCTGAAATACCAAAATTCATAAGGAACGGACTGGCTATAAAAGGTACAAAGCCATCAGAATATTAGGAGTTCCTCAAATATAAAAAGCACAATGGAACTGCCTACTGAATTCTCTAAAAATAATATTCCTGATACTAACTCTTCATATAAAATCAAGTCAATTTAAAACTTCCCATATACAAAGGAACCTGAACAAGGGTAGATATTGGAGACAGTACATTAAAGCATTTCAGGGTCATTTATTAATAGTACAGTGGTGCCTCGCATAACGAACGCCTCGCACAGCGAACGCTGCGCACAACGAACTTTATGTCTTGCTCCCTACAACGAACTTCGTTTCACACAACGAAGTCGCCCGAGCTGCATCCTTCCGCGCAGGCACTGCGCTTAACTGCCCTCTCTCCGCCTGGCTCCCTCTTGCCCCCCCGACTCCCCGACACGATCGGGGCAAAAAGGAGCCCAAGCCCTCTTGCCCCGCCGATTCCCCAACTCCCCGACAATATCGGGCCAGGAGGGAGCCCAAGTCCTCCTGGCCACGGCGACCCCCTAACCCCACCCTGCACTACATTACGGGCAGGAGGGATCCCAGGCCCTCCTGCCCTCGACGCAAACCCCCCTCCCCCCAACGACCGCCCCCCCCAAGAACCTCCGACCGCCCCCCCAGCCGACCCGCGACCCCCCTGGCCGACCCCCACGACACCCCCACCCCCCTTCCTTTCTGTAGTTGGCCGGACAGACGGGAGCCAAACCCGCCTGTCCGGCAGGCAGCCAACGATGGAATGAGGCCGGATTGGCCCATCCGTCCCAAAGCTCCGCCTACTGGTGGGGCCTAAGGCGCCTGGGCCAATCAGAATAGGCCCGGGAGCCTTAGGTCCCTCCTGGGGGCGGGGCCTAAGGCTCCCGGGCCTATTCTGATTGGCCCAGGCGCCTTAGGCCCCACCAGTAGGCGGAGCTTTGGGACGGATGGGCCAATCCGGCCTCATTCCATCGTTGGCTGCCTGCCGGACAGGCGGGTTTGGCTCCCGTCTGTCCGGCCAACTACAGAAAGGTACGGGGAAGGGGGGTGGGGGTGTCGTGGGGGTCGGCCAGGGGGGTCGCGGGTCGGCGGTCGGAGGTTCTGGGGGGGGGGGTGGTCGTTGGGGGGAGGGGGGTTTGCGTCGAGGGCAGGAGGGCCTGGGATCCCTCCTGCCCGTAATGTAGTGCGGGGTGGGGTTAGGGGGTCACCGTGGCCAGGAGGATTTAGGCTCCCTCCTGGCCCGAACAACTAGGGGGTGGTCGCCAGGGCCAGGAGGACTTACCGTAAGCACCGTAAGGAGGTAAAGAAGGAGATGTTAGGGCATGTAAAGTAAGGGCATGTAAACAGTACCCGGCGTATAAGACGACCCCCGACTTTGGGGAGGATTTTAAGGTACTGAAAAGTCGTCTTATACGCCGGCAAATACGGTATGTTTTTAGATGTATCTAAATAAAAATAATAACAAAAAAATTATCTTTTTTTATGTCATCTTAGCATATTTTATGCTACAGAACGAATTATTTTTTTTAACATGTATTGTTATGGGAAAACGCGTTTCACATAACGAACTTTTCGCATAACAAACTTGCTCCTGGAACCAATTAAGTTCGTTGTGTGAGGCACCACTGTACTAATTTATTAACTTAGAATCTAGTACATAAAATGAGCTTTGAGGCAAATGACACGCATTAACATTGTTATGGAGTGCTGTAAGTAAACCTTAATGGGATGTTAAGGCAAGAACAGATTAAAATCAGTTCTGGTTTTTGTTTTTTTGATTAGAATTTTGTAAGAATCAATAAATATTATAAAAACAGAACTATGCAACTATAGATTGCTGTAAAATTAACATATTGGAAATACTTAAGACAATTTTATTCTAGTCTGACAAGCTCTTAGAAATACACACAGAATTAGGAACAATGCTCACCAGTTTGACTGCCTCCTGTGCAGCATCCTTGCCACAGAATGTGATGAAAGCATAACCTCTATTCTGGCCAGACAGAGGATCCATCATCAAACGTAGATCCCATATAGAACCAGCTTTTTCAAAGAGGGGTACCAACTCATCCTCGTACAGATCTCTTGGGATCTTGCCAACAAATACCTTTGGGGAAAAAGAAAGAAACCAAAACCTGTTAAATCAACATATACCTAACTTCTTCAGAAAGTCTGAAAGGCATAAGTATTAAAAAAATAATACAGTGATACCTCGGTTTACGAGTGCACCGGTTTGCGAGTGTTTTGCAAGACGAGCAAAACATTTGCAAAATCGTTCCTCGGAAACCGAGCATGACTCGATTTACGAACGTCCCCCTCCCCCCGATGCGATCGGGCACCCCCCCTCCCGACACGATTGGGCACCCTCCCGCCGCTTCTTACCCTCATCTGGGCACCCTGAAGATCGGCCTCCTCGTCTGCTGGGCCTTGAGCATCTGCGCATTCTCAAGGCCCAGCAGACGATGAAGCCGATCTTCGGGGTGACCAGAAGAGGGTAAGAAGCGGCGGGGATGGGGGGTGCCCAATCGTGTCGGGGGGGGGGGGGGGTGCCGATCGTGTCGGGGGGGGGGGGGTTGCTGGATTGTGGCAGGGGGGTGCCCAATTGCGTCGTGGGGAGGGGGGGTGCCGGATCGCAAGGGGGGCCTTCGAGGGGAGCAATGAGCAATGCCGGATCTCGGGGGAACGCATCAAAGCGAGTTTTCATTATTTCCTATGGGGAAACTCGCTTTGATAAACGAGCATTTTGGATTACGAGCATGCTCCTGGAACGGATTATGCTCGTAATCCAAGGTACCACTGTATAACAAAATACTTTGAATAAAAAATACTTTGAATATTAAATTTTGCACCACAGTGACACCAAAACCCTGTGAATGTTGCTTATACAAGAGTCTCACTAGAAATTATTTTAATCATTTAGAAAGCAAGGACTTCCATATGCATCTACAGGCCCTAGATGTCTCCTCTCTTTCCCATTAGAGCAGAGGTCTCAAAGTCCCTCCTTGAGGGCCGCAATCCAGTCGGGTTTTCAGGATTTCCCCAATGAATATGCATGAGATCTATGTGCATGCACTGCTTTCAATGCATATTCATTGGGGAAATCCTGAAAACCTGATTGGATTGTGGCCCTCAAGGAGGGACTTTGAGATCCCTGCATTAGAGGATTCAAAGATTTTTTCAGACTAATACTCTGGTGTTTATTAATGCTGATACACTTTGCATATGATGCTCATCTCTCCTCTTCAAAAGCAGCTGTGTTACATTGCTACAACTGGACATGTTTTTCTAACTATATCAGAAGTAAAGGTTCTAGACTTACTTTGTTCAGATGAGGGATTTCGTCAAGGAACTGTTGTCTAGATGGGACATCTGGAAGAAGTAGGAAAGTAGTAGGCAAAACTGAAAGGAGCTATTGTAAGGGCAACAAACCATTTTATGAGGAAAGAAAGAAAGTAAGAGGAAAAGGAGGCTGCTCTGGTCTCAAAAGTGGTAGCTGAGAAGTTAAAGAAAGAGGTTAGCTTTCATAAACTACAAGATTACAGAAAGAAGATGACAGGCTAAAATATCTGAAAAAGTTAAGAGAGGCTGTTGAGTAGTCAGGAAAGCAAAGATGCAAATGGAAGAAAACTTTTGCATTTCTTCCTACACAAATATATCTAAAAAAGTAGTAGAGTAGTAGTACCCTTCAAGGGTGCAAAACGTTGATCAAGGCATCATGTTCCTCAACTGAGATCTCACATATATAGCCAATCCACCAAAAATGGTCATAAATGCAAGCTAAATACTGACCAGGCTGGATACTTGAACAGCAGGAAAATATTCATGTTCCAGAACACTTCAATGAATGATGAGGTGGTGTCATTTGAATTTTTGCTAATACCTATTTTAGTTGCTCAACGGGCTTGAATTGAGGATTTTCCCTTGTCCGAGCAACTGTATAACCTCTGCTAAACCTTTCTTCCTGAACAAGTCTTGATGCTTCAATGCCCTCCTTTGGGAAAAAGAAATATTTGATACCAGGGACACTTTTGTTGCAAAAGCCAAACTAATCCTTTGATGTCAAAATTTGGTTCTAAAGAGGTATTATAAACTAGCATAGGCAGTTAAACATTTTATGGTTCCTCCAATCCCATCAAAGGGTGATTTTCAATGGCTGATGCCAAAAAGTTCCATTCAGCTGTGACATGAACATTATTATGATTGCAAAGATTATTGAAATGTTTTTTGTATTGAGAAGCAGAATAATCACTGAAGTAGTGAATAAGCTCTAAAAGAGGTAAAATGTTCTTCAAATGCTCATATGAATAGCTATCATGTTGTGGTGCAAGCAGTCACTGATCATATATGCACAGAGACACTGGATATCAAGGTTGCATAAACAAAAGAGTGGAGTGTTGCTTGAATATTTTCCCAATAAAATCCCTGCACTGTATCTTGAATAAAGGAATAATTCTCAGCAAAGCCTATCAAAATAATGACATGACCTTCTTTTAGATTTTCTTTCATTTCCTTCCTTGGTGCTTGGAGATGAAATGGTGACTGGTCAGTTTACAAATGTTGCCAACTAATTCTGAAGAAAAATCATCTAAGGATAATAGCCAAGTTTCTAACGAATCCTGATCTGTGTGAATCCATTGCTTAAATGAAATATCATCATCAGTGTTTTTCTTTAAAGTAATCAGCAAGATACTCCTCCAGGGCATCCTCCCAGGGCAACATGCAGTCTTTTGAGTTAACCTCAAAATAATCTTGCTCAAAAGCAAACTGTAGTCATCTGGAAGGGAAAATAGTAGAAAGCATAAGTTTCACATTTTGATGAATTGTACAGATGCAAACTGAATGACTTCCTGATAAACTGACTGCAACATCAACACACACAGACCTGCGACACAAGAGCCAAAAAATGGTCTACTTGATCCAGGGTACACCAATGTCTGAAAGTGTACCGCGCCCCAGTGTAGGATGACACTATGAAAGACTTCTTAGATTTGAGAAGCACAGCAAACAAACTCCAAATAGCCTTTACATTCCAAGGCTGCACGCTCAAGAGCCAAGCCGTAAAAGCAAGGCGACCTGGAGCTTCCAAGGCCACCGGCCACCGAGTAAGAAAAACCATGGAGGCAATCAGGTGCAAGACCGCGTTCTACTCGCAGTCGCTGCAGATCTGTACACAGGGTCTCCGCTGCCAATCGGGAGACCCTAGAATGACTGCCTGGATGAGTCGCAATTCACAGAAGAACCTTGCCTAATATGGTGAGACGTATAGAACAGGATTGTCCAACCTTTTGGCTTCCCTGGGCCGCTTTGGCCGAAAAAATGTTTCTGGGGTCGCACAAATGCACAAACGCTGCAGCAAGACAGAGGAGGGAGCCGGCAAGACGGTAAACACCCGTGGGCAGCAGAGGAAAACACTGCATCACCCTCGACCGGGGCCACACAAAATACTTCACGGGGCCGCAGGTTGGACACCCCTGGTATAGAACATCATCCGGAGGACCCAGCTATACTAGGGCATCGATCCCTGTGCTTCTGGGCTCGCATATTCAGCTGAAGAAGCAGTACGCTTTCCTTTTTCACGCCGGAGCCATGAGATTGAGGCGGGGTTGACCCCAACGACGCACAAACTTATGAAATGTCTGAGGTGACAGGGTCCACTCGCCTGGAACCAAACTTTGACGAATGAGGAAGTTCACTTGAACATTGTCCACTCCGGACACATGGGACGCAGTCAGTGCCAGGAGATGACGGTCCGCCCAAAGGAACAAAAGCCGAGCCTCCTGAGCCAAAGAAGAGCTCTTGTGCTCTCCTTGTCGACTGATAGATGGGTTTGCCACACTCTCAGGGACAGCCGAATGGCCTTGCGCTCCAGCCTGTTGATGGACCACTTCCTCTGCAATGGGGTCCAACAACCTTGAAGGGGATGATGATCGCAGAGAGCCCCCCCAGCCTCGAAGACTCGCATCCATGGTTACCACAATCCCGGAGACAATCTGCAACGGTACGCCCTTGCAGAGCAATTGCGGGTGACGCCACCATCCTTGCTCTGGCCTCCGACATCCATGGCAGATGCACCTCCAAGTGGCACCCACTGAGAAAGCAAGGCATGTTGAAGAGAACACATGAGCACCCTCGCCCAGGGGACCACATCCAGCACGGCTACCATGGAGCCCAACACCAGCAAGTAGTACCACGCTGATGTAGCCGATTTCAACAGGGCTGAAATCTGCGCACACAGCTTGTCTGCGAGGTTCGGGCCAGGAAACACAATCCACTGCCTCACTGAACAGAATTCCTAGGTATTCTAGGGATCATGTGGGCAGCAAGTGGCTCTTTCGGAAGTTGACAATCCAGGCCAAGAATTCCAGTCCCCGGAACACCCATTCTGCCGTAGAACACCCCTCTTCCAACGAGGGCGCTCTGATCAACCAGTTGTCCAGATATGGGTGAACTTGCAACCCCATCTTCCTCAGATGAGCTGCTACTGCCACCATCAGCTTGGTGGACGTCCGGGTTGCTGTAGCTAAGCCAAAAAATGTAGAGCTGGAAACTGACAACGCTGACCCAGCACATGAAACCTCAGAAAGTTGTAGTGAGCTGGAAAAATGGGGATGTGCAGGTATGCTTCCGTAAGATCCAAGGAGACCAGAAACTCCCCTGGACACCGCCGCAATGACCAACTTCACGGTCTCCAGCCGGAACCAAGGAATCTTTAGGGCCACATTCACATGTTGCGGAGCTAGAAAAGGTCTTGAATCCTCTGACCCTTTATTTGGCACGATAAAATAAACAGAGTATCTGCCTAAGCCTGAAAAATCGCTTGGCATAGGCTCTATTGCTTCAACATCCAACAAGCGCTGAACTGTAGCTTGGACTCTAAGTGTTTTTTCCTGACCCCCTGCAGGAGAGGGGACAAACCAATCGGACAGCGGTTGGTCAAATTCCAGCTTGTAGCCCAATCGAATGTCATCCAAAACCCACTGATCTGTGGTAAGGCGCAACCAGGCAGACAAACTCTGAAAGCCGACCCCCCTATTGTTAGAGGGATCCCCGGCTTCCTGGCGTCACTGTGTCTTGCTGGCAGGATGGGCAGGACGGGTGGTGGCAGGCTGGGAACGTCTATATCCCGCATATCACCCTCTGATGCTCCGTGAAGAGCTCTGCACCGAGGAGGGAGAAAACTGCAGAAGGTCCTTTAGATCTGGCCCGACCATCCGGCAGAGACTTAGGGCATCGGGCCATCACCGCAGCCATGAGATTATCCAACCCTTTACAAATAATAACTGCCCCTTAAAAGAAAGACAAGCCAGGGTTGCCTTGGAGGTGGAATCTCCAGCCCACTGCCGAACCCAGAACATTTGGCGGGCCAATATCGAATAGGCAGAGACTGCCAGTACTCTCACAAGAGCCTATCAGGTAGTTTGCCCCAGCCATACGAAGCTGAGGAGGAGAATCTACCAACTCAGACTCGAGCGCATGCAGCCAAGCCATGCAGGCTCGGGCCACAAATAACATAGATACAGCAGCTTTGACACCTAAATTAGCTGTCTTAAAATTTTTTTATGTTCTTAATTCTCAAGCAGGCAGCTTTAAAAAGTGCTTGAAACACGAAAGAACCACGAAAGGTAACAAAACTACACCAAATTTAAGCCCGTTACATTAACGGGTGCTAGAATAGATGTGTCTGTGTTTTTTTTCTCTCTCTCTCCTTGGCCGCTGTCTGTGTCCTTCTGTCTCCCCCCCCCCCCCTCCCGAGCAAAGCTGTCTGTCCCCAGCACACCTCCCCCCCAAAGCAGCCCCCTTTCCCTCTCCCTATCTCTCCATGGCCCCTTCTGTCTTTCCCCCCAGAGCAAAGCTGTTTGCCCCAAGCAGCCCCCTTTCCCTCTCCCTGTCTCTCCATGGCCCCTTCTGTCTCCCCCCCCGAGCAAAGCCGTCTGTTCCCAGCACACTTCCCCCCAAAGCAGCCCCTTTCTCTCTCCTTGTCTCTCCATGGCCCCTTCTGTCTTTCCCCCAGAGCAAAACTGTCTGTCCCCAGCACACCTCCACCCCCCAAAGCAGCCCCCTTTCCCTATCTCTCCATGGCCCCTTCTGTCACCCCCCAGCACACCACTCCCCCCAAAGCAGCCCCCTTTCCCTCTCTCCCTGGCCCCCGGTATTGATCCGCTTCTTACCTTCCCTCCATCCCGGCGTCTTCTAGCCTGCTCCTCTTCAAAGCAGCCTGCGATCGTGGTGGCTGGCTTTAGCGAACCTCGCAGGCCGCTCTCCAATTCGGTAGCACGTTCCCTGACGCAATCCCGAGGTTGGAAAGCGGACTGCGAGGTTCGCTAAAGCCGGCCACCATCGCAGGCTGCTCTTTAGAGGAGGATCAGCATCAGCGGCGGCGGCAGGGGCGAGTGAGGGCGGGAGGTATGTTCCCTGCCGAGGACGCAGGCAGGGAGAGAGCTTGCCTGGCTTCCATGGTGAGTGAGGGCGGGAGAAGGGGAGTGGCCAGAATGTTCCCTGCCGCCGGGTTGGAACACGGCCATGGATCACACACCACGGCGGCAGGGAACACGAAACCCTAAGTGCACATGCGCGCTTAGGGTTTTATTATGTAGGATAAATGTGGGAGAGCAAACTCTAACACCTGCAGCCATGCAGAAGAGAAAGACTGATGGGATGAGCTAAGCTAGCCTATGAAGTACCCTAGAGGCAGAGTGGAAAACCTGGAATGGTTCTCTTCTGCAGTCCATGCGGGTAAAGGGAAATAATCCTATGGTCTAGAATGTCTCACCTATTGCACTGGAAAAAGTAATTAGTAGACAGGTTGTGGCAGTAACAAAAGATTAGGTTCTTACCTTTGCTAATCTTCTTTCTTGTAAATCCACACTCTATTCCTGGACAAGTAGGTTATGTATTCCATGTCGCGAGACTGCTTGTAGGAAACCTCATTTACATAATTTTTTCTGACCCTACCCTCTTACCTCAGGACTGCTCTCTGGTTACCAGTTCATGAAAAAGCACAGAGTCACTCCTGTAGAGGACACAGACAAAAGGGAGGTGTACGGGAAACTCTCCAACAAGCCTAATCTGCTCATAACATGAAATTACATAACTATCAAACAACTGAAACAGGTTTGCAAACAGTATAAACCTGAAAAGAACTGTGCTATAAGGAGACATAGCCTGCACTAACAGAGGGGGAAAGGGGGGGGGGGGTTCGCCAAGGCAAAGTTCATATCAGGTTCAGATAGTACTCTTAGAAAGGCTGGTCAAAAAAACAGAAGTCCAGCTTACTAGTACTTATTGAGGCAGACAATCGGCAAATCCGCAACTCCCACGATGGGTTCCAGGAACAAAGAATGGATTTACAAGAAAGAAGATTAGCAATGATAAGAACCTAATCTTTTGTTTTTGTACAATCCCACTCTATTCCTGGACAAGTCAGATGTAACACAGCAGTCCTGTAAAGTCAGGGTGGGACAGATGAGCTGGCTGCCAGAATGGAAGAACTAAAAGCAGTATCTTGCTTGGCCGTCATGTCAATCCTGTAAAACTTTGTAAAAGTATGCAAGGATAACCAAGTAGCAGCCCTATAAATCTCTTCAAGAGAAATTGCAGATGAAGAAAACACTTCTAGTGGAATGAGCCTTCACCAAAGCAGAGGCCGCTTTACAGCTGAAATATAGGCAGATGAAAAAGCCATGCGGATCCATCTGGAAATGGTGGCTTTCAAAGCCAGCCTGCCTTTACGGGCAGGACCAATCAGCACAAACAAGTGGTCGGAAACTCTGAACTCGTTCCAAATACTTCAACAGGAGTCTGTGCACATCTAAAGACTTCAGAACTCGGTCATATTTATTCGATCCTGAGGGAGTAAAGACAAGCAACCATAACACCTGATTTATGTGGAAACTAGAGACCATCTTCGGAAGAAAGGAGGGAACAGTAAGTAGAAGCACACTGGAGTCTGTAATCCGAAGGAAAGGATCTGTGCACGACAAAGCTGGAAAGATGTAGAAAGAAACAGTAGATTGGATACTGGCAAAAGACATATTTAAGGGTGACCAGACCAAAAGACTAGTTGTAGCCATTTTTGTCCTAGGCCGTCAAGAAAGGGAAAGCTATAGAGTCCTATTGTTTCACTTGTAGGAAAGCAACTTGTGACCAGAAGGCAGTCCTGAGGTAAGAGGAAGGTCAGAAAAAAATTATGTAAATGAGGCTTCCTACAAGCAGACTCATAACATGGGATGCATAACCCACTTGTCCAGGAATAGAAAAGGATTGTACAAGAACTACCCATTGTATCTGGTTTAAAATGTTAATCACCTATCAAATCCAAAATAATAAAATCTGACATCCTCTACACTGCTTTCCAAGCACATACTTCAACCACTTCTACCTTAATAATGCAGAGCTATCTCAATATTCAGAACAGGTTAAAATTAAGCCAGGTACTGATATGGATTTCTACAAGCAACAATTTAAAATTGTTTCCTAAATGTTTTCAATTCATAATTGCAGAGAAAGCTAAATTTGAATGAACAAGTCTAACCTCTGTTCCAACTCCAGGTTGTGATCCTGAATAAACATTGTCAGGTGGGGGACCTCCATACTTCCTCTGTCCTGTTGTTACATCCAGAGTATATCCTGTTCTCTCTAGCAATGCCTAAGAGGATGAAAGAAATTAGTACTCCTTATCATATAGATCAGTTCTGACTAGCACATTAAAAAGTTTTAACAAGTCTGTTACAATGCACATCATTGCAAAGCTGAATTAACCATTCTGGAAACTAAGCACACATTACGAAACAGAGCTTATTGTTTAGGTGCTCTTAACACAGCAACAAAGTAAATGACAGCAGAAAAAGATCCACACGGTCCATACAGTCAGACCAACAACATGGCCAGAACTGCAGCCGCAACTTTGTGCAGGCCCCAGTCACCCATGTTTCAATGCTAGTTGTCAAGTCTTCACCATATAGGTAGTTAAACATGAGGATGATACATGGTTATAACCAAAACTCCGTAACACATCTTATCTTAAGGGGGTAAAGTGGTGTTACTCACCTGTAGCAGGTGTTAACTGAGGGCAGCAGGCAGATATTCTCACATGTGGGTGACGTCATCCATGCAGCTCAGAACACAGTGAAAGAAGGCTACGACGGGAGCTCACGGCAGCCATTTCCTATGAGTGATCTGCACAGGAGTGTAGGAAGATCGCTCCTGTCCCAAAAACCCGCTAGACCACCAGGTACGGTTCCAGGGAGTCTCAGAGGGCTTAAGGTAAGGTCTGAGATTCTGGGGAAAGGGTCAGAACCGGCCCAAATATTATTTGCAGTTTTTTAATATTCGCGGGCTGGCTCTGCCCCTAACTCCAATGAATATTGAGGGAGAAGTGTACTGTCACATTAAAAAAAAAAAATCACAAGACTGTCTGTACCGTGCATGCATGAGTACCTTCCCACCCCTTGCCGGCTCATAGGCCCATCAGTTCAATAAAAAAAGTTAAAGAAGCTAACTAGGGGAGATGGACGGATAAAACCTGCTACAGGCGAGTAACACTGCTTTGTCCACAGGCAAGCAGTCAGTATATTCTCACATATGGGATTAACTAGCTGCCAGGATCATGTCTCTGAGAAAAGGGTTATTAACAACTACCATGGGCCTGCTGAAACCACAAGGGTTGAAGGGAAGTTGGTATCAAAGTGGCAAATAAATTTTATAGAACCGATTGGCTGAACTGGCTATCCCATTTTGAATGATTCTCCAAATAATAGTGGGATGTGAAGGTATGAATTGAAAACCAAGTAGCTGTTTTACAGATGTCCTCAGTGGGAGTGGAATGCAGATGAGCTACTGAAGTCACCAGTGCTCCAACTTTACATGCAGTGACATGGCCTTCAAGCGTCAGCCCATCTCAAGCATAACAAAAGGAGATACAATTCAGCAGCCAAGTGGAGATGGATTTCTTGCTGACAGGAGCTCCAAGTCTGTTTAGACTGAATGATAAGAACAGCCGAGTAGAACATCTGTGAGACTTGGTCCGATCCAAATAATAAGAATAGTTCATTTACAATCCAATGTGTGGAGTGCAGCTTCACCAGCGTAGAAACATAGAAAGATGACAGCAGATAAGGGCTATAGCCCATCAAGTCTGCTCACTCTAAGAATGTGGTTTTGGAAAGAAAACAGGAAGAGTTATATAGACTGGTTCAGATGAAATTCAGAGATGACCTTCAGGAGGAACTTGAGCACGAAGAACTACCTTATCGTGGTAGAATGTTTTATAAGGTACATCACACATAAGCACTTGAAGTTCAATGACTCAGTGTGCAGATGTAACAAATATGAGTAATACTACTTTCCAAGTGAGATACTTGAAGGATGAAGCTGAGAGCGGTTCAAACGAGACTGGACAGGCCATTTGGCCTTTATCTGCCATCATGTTTCACCACCAACATCTTCTCTCTTATCAAGCAGCATTATGGGACAACGATCTGAAACAACTACTTACGCTTGCCAATACATATAGGGAATTTAGGAGACAACTGAAAAATGTATCTGTTCCTAAAGTACATAGGAAACTGATTCGCACAATCTCTCTCACAATACCAGATCTCTAGAACTGCTAAACAATAGATATTAACTATGTCAATTCTACTCAATTTGTAACATTTATAATCATTGTAAACCGCATAGAACTTCACGGTCCTGCGGTATATAAACCGTTATTATTATTATTATATGGTTATTGCGGATGGGCAGACTGGACGGGCCATTTGGCCTTTATCTGCCATCGTGTTTCTATGTTTCTAAGGTCTTAAGTCACAGGATGCGGCTTCATTGATCTTATATGAAGGTGGTCTTGTATGAAGGCTTCTCATGAATCTACCAACCAAAGGATGTAGAGACAATGGCTTTTTGTCTAGCTGAGAATGGAAAGTACTAATAGCACCAAGATGAACTCTGATTGAATTTGTTTATAGTCCAGAGTTAGAGAAGTGTAGAAGGTAATCTAAGACCAACGGGAGAGGACAGGCTATTGGATCTAGTGAGTTGTAATTAATCAGATTTTGAAACAAGTTCACGTGAGATGACAGCAGTGCTGTGTAGGTGGCTTTCTATAAGCTTCAATGTTGGCTGACACTGGTGCAGATATTGCAAATACATTCAGTGGTTGGGAAAGAGATACCAAGCTGTGAGAGCTGAACATAGATTGGGATGGCGAAGAGAGCCCTCATTCTTTGTCAGCAAGGTTGGAAATATGAGGTTCCCAAATGTTGAGTTGTAGAAGATGAGGAAGCCATGGTTGATGCAGTCACAAGGTGCGATGAGAATCATGGTGGCGAGACTAGCAGGAACTCACAGCAGGGTTATTCCATGTCAAGTGATCAAGGGCTCCCTGCATGACCATCACGGATTTTGATAAAACTTTATGCACAAAGTCCCACATGTATCAAACGAACTTTGGTAAAGTTTTAGTTTCGCCTGTGGAATATTCGTGGAGATATAGCCATTTGTTTGACCCCATACTGCAATGACATACAGTACGACAGTGACATTCTGACAACTTTGAGACACAATATCTCACGAGCTATGTTTCCAAAAAAACTGAAACTTAGCTACCCTGCACAACTTTTGGAGCTCTATTCAGTGCTACCAATAATAATTTTTGTCGAGCACTGAGTGAATGGCTGAATTACAGTAAACTTGGCCGAAAAAATTAGTGCTCCAAAAAAAGTCAAAGTTTGACATTACTTAGCTCCCACAATAATTGAGTAATAAATGCGAAATTTGGCGCATGTCTCAGTACAACGTTGTTTTCAAAAGTACAATTTCAATCTCCAAGCTCTTTCCATTAGTTTACAAATTAAGTGTAAAGTTGCTAATTTGTGTAAAAAGGCCAAAAATAGGGTATTTTCAGCCTGCTTTTACAGAAAAATACCTATCAGAAACTCTTTCAAATCAGTCTCATTAGAAAGAGCATATTTCAAATCCCCTAGAAAAGTGGGCTTCATTTTTCAACGCAGGTTAACAATGCCCGAAAAAGGGGGACAAAGTTGGGAGATGTCACCATGGCAACGGCCTACGTTTCAACTTACAATTATGTCACTTTTCACACTGTTTTTCCCTGTTTATTTTTACTCAAGCTTTGGGTACAATTATAGTGTTCTTAATTAATGATTATTCCTAACTAGAAATTGAGGTGATAATTTTGTTGCATGCAGATCACAAATTACAACTTGTTTTCTTTTTCAGATCCACATTATTAATAATTCAGTTTAAAATGGATACCAACGAATTGATGCCAACAAAGTGGACTTCACTTCGGCTTGGGAACCATATAAGATACCCAATTTAGGCTTGGGAACCTAGGATAAGACACCCTAATCATTGGCTTTGGAACCAGAAAGATACCAACAAAAGGCTTTGGAACCTTGACAAAGAAACCAAATGCAAGGCTTGGGAACCTGGACGAAGTGGCCCATCCGTGGCTGGTATTGCACAGCTATCGGGCGTGACCCCTATGGCGATGGGGTTGCCAGTTCAAACTCTTGAACTGGTAGTGACAATGTCACCATGGACCAACGCAATAGAGTAGTAGTAATACTACGTCAATACAAAACTGAAACTTTAAAAATGACAGAACTATGTTGAAATAGAGGTTGTTAAAGTTTAAAAAAAAAAAAGAAATAGAGGTTGTTGCCGTGGCAACGTCTCCCAACTTTGTCCCCCTTTTTCAGCCATTGTTAACCTGCGTTGAAAAATGAAGTCCACTTTTTTAGGGGGTTTGAAATATGCTCTTTCTAATGAGACTGATTTGAAAGAGTTTCTAAAAGGTATTTTTCTGTAAAAGCAGGCTGAAAATACCCTATTTTTGGCCTTTTTACACAAATTAGCAACTTTACACTTAATTTGTAAACTAATGGAAAGAGCTTGGAGATTGAAAATGTACTTTTGAAAACAACGTTGTACTGAGACATTATGCGCCAAATTTCGCATTTATTACTCAATTATTGTGGGAGCTAAGTAATATCAAACTTTGACTTTTTTTGGAGCACTAATTTTTTCGGCCAAGTTTACTGTAATTCAGCCATTCACTCAGTGCTCAACAAAAATTATTATTGGTAGCACTGAATAGAGCTCCAAAAGTTGTGCAGGGTAGCTAAGTTTCAATTTTTTTTGGAAGCATAGCTCGTGAGATATTGTGTCTCAAAGTTGTCAGAATGTCATCGTCATACTGTATTTCATTGCGGTATGGGGTCAAACAAATGGCTGTATCTCCACAAATATTCCACAGGCGAAACTAAAACTTTACCAAAGTTCGTTTGAGACATGGTGGACTCTGCATATGAAGTTTCATCAAAATCCGTGATGGTCATGCAGGGCACTTTCCAAGAATCTGATCACTTGACATGCAGCCATTTATGTTCACAACTCAACATGGGGCAGGAGCTTAGGAAGATCGCTCCTGCCCCACTTCACTGCTAGACCACCAGGCTTTAAAAAGTAAGTTGTGGAGGGTACTGGGAAGTGTACTTTCTAGATCATTGGTAAGGTGTTGGTAAACATTTAAATGTTCTGATGGTATATATTGGTCATAAGATGACATTTAAGATGAGTGATTTTCATGTAAAATGTCATATAGAAACTGTAGTTTAATATTCTATAAGCCAGCATGGAACTTCAACACTCTGCACCCAAACCTATCTAGGGTTCTGCCTTCTCTGCCTGGTGGAGAACTTGCATAAATTCTGGAATTACTAGCTTGCTTTAAAGGCAGCTTCCACAACCGAGGGCTGGTGTTGCAACTGTGTTTTGTCAAAAGCCTGGGTACAATTAGATTCTATAGAGTATCCAACTTTTGTGGAGCTACTGGGACAGAAAGTGGAGCTTCTCAGTATTTAAATATGGCATCTATCATAACATTGGATAGAGCAGTGATCTCAAAGTTGTAGCCCAGGAACCACATGCAGCCTACCAGGTACTATTTTGAGGCCTTGGGTAAAACAGTTTCTTAATCATATGTCTAAACCGCCTAGAAGTCGCAAGATTGTGGCGGTATAGAAGAATAAAGTTATTATTATTATTTAGCTATAAATTACAATATTATCATTAAGACTTAGGCAAAAGGAAAGATTTATAAACTATAAAGAGTTTTACCTCGTGCAAAATTGTCATTTCTTTAATAAGACATTAACTATTTTTTCTGAGGACCTGCAAGTACCTACAAATCCAAAATGTAGCCCTGCAAAGGGTTTGAGTTTGAGACCACTGGTATAGAGGAACCTTAATACAGTTCTTTGTAGTCAAGAGCATGCATGAACTCTGCTCAAAGCTCTGATTCAGATTGCAGTACCTGCCCCATTTATCTGATGAACTTTACAAAAGACACTTTCTGGAGGCAACCTTTGTCAAAGAGGTAGGACACGGATCAGACAGAATTCTGTAGGACTCATCTGCAGACAAGTCAGGATAGTAGCTAGAAGAGTGTAGTGATAGATCTTAGTCATACTCCTGTCAGCCCTTGTAAATGTAGAACACTGAAGAGAACATTGAGAGTGACAAGATCTTGGAGATGGACGTTGAGAGGAGCGTTGAAATGATGAGTGTGCTCCTTAGAAGATGGACATCTCAACTTAGACGCTCGACGTCTTGGTGCCCAAGATCTATGGCCCGATGGAGTTTGAGGACGGTGCTCAAACTGAGTCGAGGCTGGGTGTGTTAAAGCAGATTTTTACATTGAGTGCAACTGCAGCAATCCAATTAATTTATTCTGCAACAACTCTCTGAGCTGATTCTGTGGAGATGGCACCGGTACCAATATTGGCAAGGGCAGAGTAGACACAGTCTGCATCAGGTGTCGAAGCATTGGGAACCTCGATGTCAAGGCAAGCTTCAGAGGAGACACCGATTTTTAGCATGAATATCTTGCATCTGTGCGTCGACATAGTGTGTCGATGATGACACCTTGGACGATCCTAATGCCTGTTCAGAGGGGGATAGATGTTTATGTTTTTCAGCCTTCTTACAAGTTCCCCCAATGCAAGAGTTATCATTATCAGTACTGGTGTCGATCGATGATCAGTGTTGGAGTCTCCAGTCATAGACGATGCAGTTAAAGTTGACCAAAAAAATTATTCAAACTACAATTTCTGGCCTTAAACAACCTGTTCTGCAACTTGGAGCAGAGAGCACAAGAAGTATCCTAATGTTGAGGACCTAGACACTGGATACATCAGTTATGTGGATCCTTGCCTGAAAGGGTTCTGTGACATTGAATGAACCATTTGAAGCCGCTAGGCATTTTGGACATAGAAGGAAAAAACGCCGATATGAGGTCAAAGGACGCAATAGTCTGGGGAGCTCAAGTAGGCAAACTGAAATCGAGTCAACGTTCCCAGCTTGAGAAGAGGCTGAAAAGTGCCCACAGGCTCAAAACCAAATAGAAATCAAAATAGAAAATTTCAATATGTAACAAAAGAAAATAAATATATGACAAAAATAACAGGAAGGCACAAAATACACATACAAAATAAGCACACTTAGAGAAACTCTAAGAACAGCTTCTCTACTCCATGGAAAACTATGAACTGACAGTCTGGCGAGCCGACGTCAGGTGAAAAAGCACTCACACATTCGCAGTACAGGCAGTCTCAAGATTTTTAAAGAGACGGTATGCTTTTATACTGTACGTACTGGGCTCCTTGGATGATGTCACCCATATGTGAGAATATGCTATTGGCATGTCCTCGGATAAAATTAAATACATTCTAAGCTCTCAACACTACATGGAAAAATCTTACAGCGTGTCTCTACTTAAGTTTCATTCAGATATTATCCTGTGCATAAAATGTGCAATGTTCCTATCTAGATAGAAAACACCTGACTATTCTGAACACAGATAATTTTTCATTTCAAGGTTAGCTTCAACCTTTCCTTGTCCTTAAAATGACTGCATCTTCTGACTAAGTTAATGAGTATAACTAATAATATGAAAAATTCATGATATGTGCCAATCTCATTTAACAAAAAGGAAAGAGAAGCAAAAAGCATACATTAAAAAAACCTCAAAAACTAACCTTAATTTTTGCTTCATCTGGTCCCTTTGTTGACTCCTGAGCTTTGCTGCCCTGCTTCTCTCTTTGCCTGTAGGTTTTCATAACTCCACATAAAAATGCACTTTTGTTCTGAAATCACAGTTGGTAAAAATTAAGCTATAACATATTAAAGTACAAAGTCTTGAAGTTTTTAAAACCTGTACAAAGAAAGAAAAAAAGAAAGATGAAACTGTCAAGCATCAATAAATGACCAGCTGCATAAATTTATCAAAATTCATACATACATAATGATTATTCATAAATGCTAATATCCTTATAAATCCACCATCCAATTTAGGGGTTCTATATAGGAGTAAAAATTGCTTGCAAAAGAAGCACTAACCAAGATATTTAGAAACCAATGTCCACATGATTTTGCCCCTTTAAACAAAATCTCAACCACTGTCTAATATGGTAAGAACTAGTTTAATATATATATATATATAATTATAGACTATTTCTTAAATCTTTTATATGCTGACATTCCAAAGTCCCTGGCAGATTATAATACGAACATACATGATCCATGAATATGCACATAAATCAAACGTGACAAAGATACAAGAGTCAATATCCTAAAAGGAATTAACCAAATACCATCACAACCTACTACCTGGATAAGGGTACTGAAAGGAATACTCTGCAGTACTATCCAGATAGTGCCGAGCAGAGGCTGTTGTCTAATAATATTAGAAGAACTATGCAGATAGTGCCAGATCAGAGTAGGCAGAGACAGCATGTTTCTAAATCTTATTCAGATGATAGCACGATTCAGGAAAAAGGCTGGCCAAAGATATCCAGATAGCAGATTTAACAGCCACCTTTTCCGAATATTCGGTGTGAATATAATATCTAGACATTTTTAAACTGCTGAAGCTATTTTAAAAAAGGACAAGAGGACATGCCTTAACTTGCAGGAGCCACAATTTCAAAGTCCATATCACAGTTTGAAATAAGTAATTAACATCCAGCCTTATACTGTATTTTTCGCTCCATAAGACATACCTGACCATAAGATGCACACCCACCTCTAGAGGAAAAAACCAAGAAAAAAAAATTCTAAACCAAATGGTGTCCCTGTACCCCCTTTGGTGGTCTACTGGTAGGCCAGGACAGGGTACAGGGCACATCTAGTGGTGGGCACGTCTAATGGTAGGCAGCCCCAAGCCAGCCTGCCCCCAGCCCCAAACCAGCTCCAGGCCAGCCAGCCCGGCCCAGGCCAGCCGGCCAGCTACAGGCCAGCCAGCCTCAGGCTAACTCCAGGCCAGCTCTAGGCCGGCCAGCCATCCAGCCCCAGGCAAGCCCCCCCGTATCTTTTAAAATTCTGCCGCCATCATTTCCAGCTGCCTTCACTCCCTCCTTGCCTGCCGTGGCTGCCTTCACTCTTCTGGGCTCATTTCCCGGCCAGTGGTGAAACAAATCAGCAGCACGGCTGTCAGGAGCAAGCTTTATGCTCTCCTGCTCAGCCCCATACTGCTTTCCAATTGGCTACCTAAGTTCTTGCGAGTCTCACAAGAACCTATGGCAACCATTTGGAAAGCAGCGTGGGGCCAAGCGGGAGAGCGTAAAGCTTGCCCCTGATGGATGCACTGCTGTTTTGTTTCGCCGCTGACCGGGAAATGAGGAGCTGGCTGGATGCTGGACCACCAGGTAAAAAACGGGGAATGGCGAAGGAAGACAGATGGACCGAGGGGAGGGGTTAAAAAAAAAAAAAAAAAAAGAGGTTCGGCAACAGTGGGCGGGTGGGTTTAGCCATGAACACAGAACAGAAATATCTGTTAAGCAATTCAGCCTTTTCTTTATCAGCTTCACTTTTGAGTCTCATTTTTGTACTTCTTCCTATCACTAATATATCTAAAAA